>NC_079548.1:22927719-23576058 GCF_015846415.1 Triplophysa dalaica | reverse complement strand
ACAGGGCCTGATGATGCTCTTGATGGAGACCAGCGAGTGACGAGATGACTTCAGCAAAAGGTGATCCTGGCGGGGTAGACATGGTGGCGGCTCCTTCCTTTCTTCCCGGGTTTCGGCACCAGTGTAACAAGGTTCAATAATGAAGGAAGAAAGGAGGCGGGGTCGGCGTGGCTGAGAAACAAGAGATACTTTTATTTTATAGTCCACTTCCGGGTATTCAACTTCCGGGTTTCAAATGTTCACTTCATATATTCCTCTCTCGTAGAGTAAGATCCTTTTCATGTAATCCTGGAGTCCACTCCTCGAGGCTTCTCCGTCTGTGAGTTTCTCAGCCGTCTCTCTCTCCATTCTCTCTTCCTCCTTCGTGCCTTAAATGCGTCTCCTCGCCAATTACTAGAACGAGAAGCAGGTGATTTCACTATAGCGTTGATCTGCTTACTCACCGTCATTCTCCCGACACGCCCTCTCTCCGCAGACCGTGTTAAGCCACGCCCCCCTTGCCACATTCACTTATTCAAAGTTTATGATAAATGGTCAGAGCTTCTATATGGACTGCATGATGTAAGTATCATTCACTGTAGTTCTGTATAATTATAATATGGCTTTAGTTTACATAAATTCAAGCAGAGAGAGTTAAGCAATAATATAAATTGTGATGTGCTTGAGGATGAGATGACACCAAACAATAGCATTTCAATGAAAGCAGAAAGATATGAAAAAAATGAGAGACTTTGGTGATAGCTCTATCATCAAACAATGTGGAACAAGGAAACCTTTTGTTTCATTGAAAAGTGAAGTGAAACTGCTGTCTATCAAAAGATGACAACATAGTATGTCATTACTTGTAGAAAAAATATTTTGCAATTATTTTACCTTCATTAGAACAGATTGCTTTAATCTTCCATGCAAAAAGGTTATAAAAAAGGTATACAAGGTTATGATGGTAGGGGTTAATAATTTATTTAAAAAGGTTTTAGTTGATCGAAAAGGTTAAAGGGATAGTTCACCAAAAATTTTTAATTCTGTCTTAATTTACATTTAAGAATGTTGGTACAGACGTGCTCACATTTGTCGGTACACTTTAGAAGAGATAATACATAATTGGATTATAGTAATATTTCAAACTAATTTGTTTCTTTAATTAGTACCACACATGTATCGAATCCAATCGGCCGAGACCCCGTTAGAGCATAGTTTTGTATAAATGTATGTTTAATTTTCATTTTCAACAACTTCTGATTGCATTTCTAGTGAGAGCTTAATATTGTAGTTTTTTAATATGTGATTAGTTATTGCAAATATGCTCTCTGTTCATAAATCAAATAGACTTCCCTTACACTGCCAAAAATGGCATTTTTGCTATTTGTAACCAAACGCGGCCAGTGTAAAAAAGTGCTTTTTTCTGTTCAAAATAAGTAAAGTCTGAACACGGCCTATTGCAGGTGTATAAGAAAAATACAACTTTGACAAAACATCTTGGCATTACTACCTCAACAAGAGTAAAACACCAAAATTAATACACAAGGATAAAGAGTAATCAAAAACTCTATTTTTTATATTTCATCGAAATATTACACAAATAAACAGACTAAAATACATCATCCTACTTCATTCCACCAAAATTCCAAATTAGGTAGAATATTAAATTATGTCAAGTATTAAAGTGACCATAACTCAAGACAGTTTCTGCATATCTCATGTTAATCTTGAGTACTTACAGAATACAATTGCCGCTTCAAATATCTGTAGAGTCTTTAGTATAATCAAATTTATAAAAGACAGATATCAAACGATTATTTCCGAAAACATACAACGCATATGGGGGGGATGGGGGGGTGTTACTAAAGCACGTGCGCATCCATTGCCAACAAAAGACAGACATATATGACTTAGTTTAACATACCGTGTGCGGTTCTTGTCAGGCATGTTTTAGATTTAGGATCGCATCCTAAATCAGTTTCAAACGATCTCCAAATCCAGCGTTATATCCACTGTTTATATAAAATCCACCACTGAAATGCTGTGAACAAACAAGCATTTTTTTTTACGAAATATATATTCATGTTTGTAAAAAACTTTCCAAAACCTATACGAACGCTGGGAAGTGTATACTATGCTCAACTTTTTTTTGACAAGTTGACCATGTCAACCATGAGAAGTTTAACATTTAACATTTTAAATAAGTAAGAATGCATGAAACACCGTTGCATTCCCCCTTTAATAGTTGCAAGTAAAGAATAATTGACACGACCCACCAAATGTCCAACCAAAGTGAAAATATGTTCATGAAGTGAAGCGGTAATTTGTCATGATGTTCTTGAACTTTGATGTGAGTTCTATTATTTTTCTATCATCTGCAGTAATAAATGATAAAGATCTCTTTAAACAAGTAGGTCTATAAATATGTATTTGTTATATTATTAGCATCAAGCACAAGAACTAAACAAGTATGTTTTCTTTCATTCAGTCTATTTCATTAACTTTATACTTGTTGAAGAGTTACACTTACAACTGCAAAACTCAATTGTTGACTGAAACATTTTAAAAATAAAATGATTATTCAAAATTATATTTTAATATCAATACTTACATGTAAAAAATAAGTGTAAATTCATGTAAATATGTCAAAGAAATTAACTTGAGTGTTGGAAATCTAGTGTTTATAATTCTTAATTACGCACATATTAGGATTTTATTTAATATTGTAAAATTTTGCGTTTTTGTTGTTGTTTTTTACTGTATTTTGACAGTGTGGGTTATACATATACAAAAAAACAGTTCTTCTTTAATTTCTCTTAAAATTGTTAACTCTATATAGTCTTTAAGTCGTTTGTAAATGTGTGACCATGATTGAAGCAGGAGACTTTGTCACAAGACAAAGCAGATGTCACAAGGCCAATTATATACCTTATCTCAATTTTTGTAGTTAGTCCACTTTTCCTTTGGACGGGCAGAAAACCTGTTGAGAGAAAAAGAGAGAGTTAGTGTTATTTTTCGTTCTTTTTATTCTCATTTTTCTTTTAAGTATTCACAGAAGAGTGAGTAAGTTAGTAAGAATGTTCCAGCAGGAAGGAGTTGTGAAGCAGAATGAGCGGGAAAGCGATTTACTGTCCTTATGAGAAGGCAATACAAGACGCCCCTGGTTTGCTAAACGCAGGGTTTTTGATGGGGTGTAGGGGCATGTATAAGTATGCCGGTACAGATCCAGTGATAGTCCTGTAGGCAAGCATTAGTGACTTGAATCTGATACGGGCTTCAACCGGTAGCCAGTGGAGAGAGATGAAAAGGGGTGTCACATGAGCCCTTTTGGGCTGTTGGAGGATGAGGCGTGCTGCTGGGTTCTGAACTGACTTGAGTGGTTTGATAGCCTTTGCAGATAGACCAGCAAGGAGAGCATTGCAGTAGTCCAAACTTGAGATTACCAGGGCCTGGACAAGGAGTTGTGCCACATGCTCAGTGAGATGCTCAGTGAGTCTAACCTTTATAAGGTTGAATAACGCATATTGTCATGACCGCGTTGTCTTCGCAATGTGATCATTGAAGGACAGCTGTTCATCAAATATGTCTCTGAGGTTTCTGACTGTTTTGGAAGGAGGTATTGTGATATTACATTTACATTTAGTCATTTAGCAGAGGCTTTTATCCAAAGCGACTTACAGGTGGGGTAAGCAATTGAAGCAATTGCGACAGCATAAGTACAACAAAAGCATTAGTGCAATCAAAAAAGCCTGGTCTCATATAACCTAACAATGTATACAGAGCTAAGTTAGAGTTATATATATTTTTATAAAGAGTAGAGAAGAAATAGAAGTCAGAACTGATCAGTCAGGTGTTGATGGAAGACATGTGTTTTCAGATGTTTCTTAAAGATGGCTACAGAATCTGCAAATTTTGAAGGAGATGCACGAGATGGCCTCGATGTAAGAGGGCATAAGATGTCTAAGCAGGAGGTTAGTGTGGAGCAAAGGGTGTTGGTGGTGGTGTGAGTATCAAGGAGAGAGAGCTGTTTAGGGGGGAGGGAGAGTGGCAGAGACTGCAGAGGATAAGAGGGAGGGAGAGAAAGAGTGATCGTAGGTTGCGTCGGAGTGTGACCAGTGGGGAAGCATGCGTAGTGTCTGGAGAAGTTAAGTCGAGATCACAAGTGATGAGGAAATGATCCGACGTGTGCAGCGGGGTGACCTGGGAGTGATGGGTGAAGCAATAGCGTGTGTAGATAAGATCGAGTTGATTACTAGATTTATGGGTTGCGGAAGTGGGGACTCGCTTGAGGTCAAACGATGCAGTCAGGTTGTTGAAGTCGGCAGTCTGTGGTTTTTCAAGGTGCATGTTGAAGTCTCCAAGTACCACCAGAGGGGTACCATCCTCAGGGAGAGATGACGGAAGCGCATCCAACTTCTCCAAGAAAAGTCCAAGGTGCACTAGGGGACGCTAGATAACTACAACGTATGTTTTAACAGGGTGGATGACAGTAACAGCATGAGACTCAAAGGCGGTGTTGTTGCGTGAGGGTACCAGCTGTTTGAATTTCCAGTCGTTAGGAATAAGTAGACCGGTTCCTCCACACTTCCTGATATGCGTGGGCTGTGGGAGAAAGTGTAGTTTTTGGAGAGGGCAGCCGTTGTTGCAGTGTCCTCTGGTTTGATCCAGGTTTCAATAACACGCGAAACAAACGCAACTAACAACACACGACTCAGCGGACGCAAACAAAGCAATGAAACTACGTTAGACTCAATAAGACACGATTAATCAAAAACACTTATGAGTTTCAGTTGACTCTTAAGCTGCACAAACTCCTTCTCCCACAAACTGGGCTTAGAACAACTGTTTAAATACTTTAGCTGCCATAGGACACGCCTTCCAATATCTCCCAAGAACACACAAAACAAACGCAACTAACAACACTTGACTCACCGGCGCAAATAAAGCAACGAAACTGCGTCAGACTCAATAAAACACGATTAATCAATTACACTTACGAGTTTCAGTTGACTCTTTAGCTGCAACAAACTGCTTCAAGTATTGTCAAGTTGGATTGTGAGATCATGTTGAATCGTGTGGTGTGCCGGAAACACATGTAGTTTTATCTCTGCAGGGTTCAGCTGGAGGTGATGCTCTTTCATTCAGGCTGAAATGTCTTCTAGACAGGCTGTAATGCGAGATGCTACACTGCTTTCGTTTGGAAGAAACGAGATGTAAATCTGGGTGTGGTCAGCATAGCAGTGGTACGAGAAGCAGAGTAACGTATGATGGGTCCCAAGGATGTGGTGTAGATGGAAAAGCAGCGGTCCAAGCACCGATCCCTGAGGGACCCCAGTGATCATGTGGTAAGCAGTGGCCATCGAGCCCCTCCATGACACCCTGAAGGATCTGCCGGAGGGGTAGGATTTGGACCAGCGGAGAGGAGAGCCTGAGATTCCTAGAGATGACAGGGTTGCTAGCAGTATCCGGGGATTGACAGTGTAAAATGCTGCAGATAGGTCTAGCAGAACCAGGACCGAGGATTTAGATTTCGCCTTGGCTAGCCGTAGTGCTTCTGTGACTGATAGCAGTGCAGTTTCAGTGAAGTGTTTGTTTTGAAGTCAGACTGCTGTTGCTCCAGTAGTTTATTCTGGGATAGGTAGGAAGATAGGCATTGTGTGTCATGGTTCCGCCTCACCATGTAAGGTATTTCTTGGTCTTGAGGCGGGATCAGACAGGATCCCTTGTTTTATTTTGGAGAGAGACTATTTTGGCACCTATTAGTTGCCATACTCTCTCTCCGGTCTTGTCATTGTTCCTGCCCTCCTGTTTCCAGGTTAGTGTTAATTAGTTTATCCCCTGCACCTGTCCCCTCTTGATTTGGTTCCCTTTATATTGACCTTGTGTCTTTTGTCTTGTGCTGGTTCATTTTTTGTGTCATTGTGGTGAGTTGCTGTGTCTTGTGTAGTTTGTTGTAGTTTGTTGTAGTTTGTTGTAGTTTGTTGTAGTTTGTTGTAGTTTGTTGTAGTTTGTTGTAGTTGTTTGCTGCCCAGCTGCCAGAGAGTGCTGCCCAGCCGTCGGAGAGAGCTGCCCTGCTGCCAGAGAGCGCTGCTCAGCCACCGACATCCTACCCTGTCTTGTCGACACCCAGTCCGGCCTATCCGGTTGTGTCAGCCGGCAATCCTGTCCGTGTGCCAGCCGGCCATTCCAGTCCGGTGCAAGTGGGAGAAAAAAAAAGACCAGAATTGCCTAATTCATGACCCTAAGCACCAACATTGTCGAGACCAACAGTGCGAAGTAAGTCAGTGGTATAAGTGTGATTCATTGGAAAGTTAACATGCTGAAGAACATCAAAACAATCCAAAACAGATAAGAAATCCTTTGCAAATGTACAGAGTGTCAGCATGTATATTGAAAACAGGGACAATCCCAGCCGCCAGAGACCGCTGCCCAGCCGCCCGACCGAGCTATCCAGCTGGCGGAGAGTGCTACATAGCCACCCGAGTGCGCGGTCCAGATGCCAGAGAGCGTGGCCTAGCTGCCAGACAGTTCTGCTCAGCCGCTGGAAAATGCTGCCCAGCCGACAGAGGACGCTGCCCACCCGTCCGAGAGCGTTGCCTTGAGGGGAGTCCCCATCGTGGAGTAGCCAGCGTCCGTCTTCCAGCCTGTCAGTCTGTCATCCAGTTAGTATGGGTCGGACTGGCAGGCGACATTTTCCCTCCCATCCTTGTCATCTCCCCGAGCTGCCCGGGTACCAGGTCGACGCTTAGGGGGGGGAATGTGGCGAGGCGCAGACCCAGGATCAGCGTCGCCTGGGAAACGGTGTGCTCCCAGCACTCTAGGTCCTGATGCTGACAACGCCTAACGCTGTGTCTTTCTTACCCCCGAGGGAGTGAGTGAGTGAGAGTGAGAGTGAGTGAGAGTGAGTGAGAGTGAGTGAGAGTGAGTGAGAGTGAGTGAGAGTGAGTGAGAGTGAGTGAGAGTGAGTGTGAGTGAGAGTGAGAGAGAGGCCAGCGAGGGAAACACGAAGGACTAGATTGTGAACACCTCGACACACCTCGGGTGTCACCTTTTTGGACTGAGTATTTTAAGTTTTATAATAAATACCCCACTGGGGTTGCTTGCACCATTGCTGTGTGTGTGTCGTGTCTCTTACCCCCGTCACAGTGTCTAATACATGCATGGGCAACTTATAACACACCAAAGACACAGAAAAACACATATTCGCGCCATATGACCCCTTTCATATAAGTTAAATGGATCAGTTATAAAAAGAAAATCCACCCCCTCACATTTGTCATGAAGAGCAAAATTAGCTATATAGAACAAAATAATATTTGTACAAGGCTCTATGATCATCGACCTGTGGCACTTACATCAGCAGTTATAAAGGTATTTGAGAGGCTAATTGAAAACAACATTTGCTCTTACTATCGCTCGTACAGATCCACAGAGGATAACATTTCTCACATTCTGCACACCACTCTCACTCACGTTGACAACCCAGGAAATTATGTGAGGCTGTGTTTTATAGATTATAGCTCAGCCTTTAACACTATAGATCCCCACAAAATGAGCTTAAAAAGCTTATGGTTGTGGAGATACTAAAAGGGTTACTGTTTTAAAACATCATGCAGATCATGCGTTTAAAAAGATGGATCACATATAGTAACTGTTGCAAGTTTGCTCGAGATGCTGGAATAGCAATGATTGTGCATGATCTGGAAGATTTTATTGAAGATCAGTTTCTTTTTAAGGCCCTGGACAAACAAGACATTTCGGAAGAGCTATCAAAAATACATAAAAACAGACATAGTAACATAACACAGCATGTAGAATCAGGTTTATGTACACTTACAACTGCAGAACTCAATTGTTGACTGTAACATCCTGGGTCTTGTTTTCCATGCATGCGTAGACTTCTTCGAGATGTAAATTCTTGACTTTTGATGTCTCGAACCGTTTATAAATTCATGTAAATATGTCAAAGAAATTAACTTGAGTGTTGAAAATCTACTGTTTATAAGTCTTGATTATGCACATATTAGGATTTTATTTAATCTTGTAAAATTTTGCAATTATTCTTTGTAAAACAAACGTTTTGGTTGTTGTTTTTTACTGTATTTTGACAGTGTGGGTTATTTCTGTGAATTCAGTTATTATTCTGTGTTGTGTTAAATTCTCTTATAATTGTTAACTCTATATAGGCTTTAAGTCGTATGTAATTGTGTGACCCCAACTGTACATGTACAGCACACATGCACACACACACACTTCTTTGAGTAGCTTGCTCAACACTCATTGTGCCATTGGGAAATATGCATGTTACAAAAAATATATATAAATGTCACCAAAACAGATGACTTTCACACTTCAGCTACAGACGTTGCCAGAGGATTTCATCTCTTAACAAAGAAGAACATTTAGAGGCTTCAGGTAAGACATAACTTTGCAATATAAATGTTTGTGATGGAAAAAAATGTGAGTAGTCTCCAACAGTTATTGTTATTGTTGTTATTTAGAAATTATCCACATCTAAGGCGTAAACAGCACTCGGCTATGCATACATTCCACATTATCTCGGGATGTTCTCTTATTTATTACCTTGTTAGTAGTGAGAAGAGTCAGTATTAAATATGACTTTATTAAATATGTATTTTTAAACATATTTCCTTTTTATAACATGATATACTATAATACTTATTATTCATTGAAATTATAATATACTTTATTGCATATTATAAGAAGAAAATTGTAGCACCTTTAAAATATATATTAATAAAATGCCAATTTTCTAAAAACTGGTTTGAACTTTTAGAATTTTTTATGTATGCTATGCTCAAAATGTGCATGGAAAATTATATTTAAAATGCATTTCACTTCAACGGTTCTTAAGAGAGATGCCATAGAAGAACCATTCAGTCAAACGCTCTTTAACCAGAACCATCTCTTTCTTACTTTTATCATCTGGAGAACCTTTTTTAGTCACAACGAACCTTTTGTGAAACAAAGTTTCTTCAGATGTTGAAGGTTCTTTATGGAACCAAAACGTTCTTCTATGGCATCGAAGAACCTTTCAAAACCCCTTTTTTTAAGAGTGTACTTAATGTCCTGTTGTAGGAAATGTTAAATTTGTAATTTGCATTTGTAACGGAGGCAAGCTAGTGTAGAGCTGTGCAGTGTGTAAACCTCACTCCTCTGCGTCGAGGACTCTCTAGCGACAGACACTATAGAGACTACGGTCTTTAGCCTCCTCGCTAGAGTGCCCGACTCGCATGCCGAACCGGTTCGAAGCTCGCCTATTGCAGGTGTGGTTCGTTCCGGCGGTTACACATTTGTTAAAATGACTGACAAATATTGTTTTGTAGTGTACAAATGTCTCTTGTAATCATGACTTAAGTGTATATGTATTTAGTTCTGCAAGTTATTCTATCAGATACATGTCATGTAACAGTCATACAAACTATCCATGATGCACAAAACACTGCACACATATAATCTATAAATGTGAGTATTCTATAAAATTGCCAAGAAAACAATGACTCTTTTTCTTGGTCTTCTGCCACAAGACCAAAAAAGACATGACATGATGAGGCAGAATCATGACAACTATCGTCTGGTCAAGTTCTACACATACCTGACAACCCAGTTACGTTATGAGGACGTATCTGGAGTAGACCATATTTGATCAGCAACATTCAAAATAATGTCTCAGTGACGTAACACTGTGATTCTTATATTAGTCGTGACGTTGTAACATTGGACTTTGTTGTAACGTGGTGATTACCTCCAAAGATGTACCTGGACCGGACCATTATCCTCGCAACAACATACCAAATATAGTTTCTGGCACATGACCAGTACGTCCCAATGACCAAACAAGAACTTTGTTTACTTTGTTTGACTAATTTAATTTAAACATCGTCCTTCACAATATGTATAATTAATTTGTGAAACTGTACATCAGCATCAGAGGTCTTATTTAGATACTGAAGCAAATTACATAAATAACCAAAGACTTCAACATAATATAGAGGATTTAAAGCAGATATTTATTGGCAGATGCATAGGCAATATTGTTAGACTTAACACTATATTCTTGTTTTACCACATACGTTTAGCGGGATGTGAGTTTATTTGAACAACAATAAAAAGGAAGGTCAACATCAGGGTCTGTGGAACGACAGGCTAACAACTTCTGGAGAACAAGGGAAGATACAGGAGAACACTATAGAGACTAAGAGGGGTTGTAGGGGTTTAGCAGTAGAATCAATAGCATACATGCATAGAGTCCATAGCTCTGTAAACGATGACTATGACTGAGGTGTGTGCTTATATGGGGGCTGATGATGCATATCATTAGAACTCCAGGAATGGTGAAGACTGTGGTTCGGGTGGTGAGAGAGCCTGGTACTTCCGTGACGAGTAAATATAAAACAAAAAATAAACTGCTAAAAACGATTCCTTGCCATTATAGCCGATTTTACTGTAATCATAAATTACCCATGTAATGAAAAATAAATAAAAATGATTAGATTAATTGATAAAATGACCAGTAGGTATCCATGTTATTTGGAGGCCAGTATACTCCACAACAGCATTGCTTGTGGAATTAATTTACAATGCTATTGATTTATTGTCATCTGCCTGGAAAAGACAAGAACTGTTAAACCATTTTTCATCAACATTGGGAGTTGCAATGTCATATACTGACCTGCATACCTGTCGATCTCATCCCATAATAAACTCCATATTGTGGAGTTTTTCAACCATTTTATAGTTGTTTATATTCATATCATCCTAATTTATTCCAGTAATCTGAGTTAACACATTCAACACATTAAGCAAGTTCTCCAAAAGCCTGTACAGTTTTCTGTACAGCTCCCATACAAGATCCCGAGCTTCCGTTGAGTGTTGAAGTGGATGCTTTGACCTCCAGAGTGGGATCCATACTCTCTCAGCAGCCTTCAATCCTCCATTCATGTGCATCTGATTCCTCCAGTCCAGTGTCCTCCATCTATCTGTATGAAAAAGGCAAACTGAGAGAGAAGCATTTTCAGCCTGTGTCCAAGCCACCTGTACCCATAGTGAAGAGCGTCCTGGGAAACTCTGTCTACCTGAAACTGCAGAAGTCTCAAACTGGAGAAACAGCACAGTACAGCGTGGAATACAGACCAGAAGGCAAAGAAAAGTGGCTTATCACAAACACAGCTAATGAAGATTTTACTCTGACTGGACTGGAGTCTGATAAGCAGTATTTCATCTGTTACAGGATAGTGGGTAGAGTGGGAGTGAGTGAAGTCAGTGATACTGTCTCTCTTTTTTTAGGTAAATGTGATCTGCACTCTTAAGTACTATTAACATTTCCTCAAAAATATTTTGATGTATTTGACATTTCTGTATTGCCCAATTGTGTTTGCTTTTTAGCTCTACCTGTGATTGTGGGAGGGACAGGAGGTAGTGCATTCTGCTTTATCAGTAATTCAGAGAACACCATTCAGAAGATTCATATTACTTATGGAGATGGTGGTCTAGTGGGTTAAACCACTGAACTGGTAAATCAAAGGTTGCTGGTTCGATCCCAGCATCCACCACCAGTGTGTCCTTGAGCAAGACACTTTACTCCATGTTGCTCCAGGGGGATTGTCCCTGTAATAAGTGCACTGTAAGTCGCTTTGGATAAAAGCGTCTGCCAAATGACTAAATGTAATGTAATGTAATGTACTTACAACAAGGTCTGTGAAGATTTTTTCCGTTTAAAAGTTTGCACCTGTTTTCAGTTACATATTTCATTACATAAAATACTTTCTCTGTTCCCCAGAATTTTATGTTTCCTCTGATACCCAGTCCCGTCTGTACCTTTAACACAATCCAGGTAACTTTCAACAATGGCAACATGATTAATGCTGGTGGAGTACCAGAAAATGACCACGCAGAATGTGTCTTTGACGAAGATGAGAAAATTCTTGCTGCAAGGCTGTGGCCAAATGTTACTAATGACAGGGTAGCAGGTTTGGAATTTGAGATTGAAAGAAGTAATGGTGAAAGAAGAACATTCTCTGTCAAGTGTCTAGTGCTTGGTCAACCTGTGAATCTTGATGTGAAGTCAGGAAGATGTTACGGCATCATAGGGAGAAGTGGAACGCAAATTGACACACTGAGCTTTTACCGTTGTCGGCTGTAATCAAATAAAAAAAGCCTCTCATTTGCTAGGGTTTAGTCAGCAGTTATACGAAACAGGCTTTATTTTCCAAGAGTAAAATGTTAAAATTAAGTATTAGATTTGTTCAGTTTCATCAGTCAGAAAACTCATTTTCTAGTTAATTGGTATAATAATAAACAAGTAGTGTATGACAGATAAGGGTGTGTTCACATTTGCCATGTTTTGTTGAATTAAAATGAATTTAGCTCCTCCATCAGTTGCTCAATGGCGATGCACTCAAAACCCACATCCATCTGCATCTCCTTCACACCTGAGTGGATCTATTGGGTCATTTTAATTTTATCCCTTTTATTTTCACTTCTTGAAAAGTATTGATCCTTTTTAGATGGTCTCCTTTTAGTATATATATATATATATATATATATATATATACACATTTTGTGTATCACAATCAGTGTATAGGATGTATATCCCTGTTATATGAAAATAATATGATTCCCAAGTGAGGGATATGCATTGCACCACTCCTGCTCTGTTCTTGCAAGGCTGCATAAACAGGCGGAGAGATTGCCCAAAAAGTTTCAGCTTTGAGAGAATATGCATAATTTAAAGCTGTCCGATCACGTTACGACTTTTTGATGTTAGGTTCACTGGAAAAATGCCAGTATGAACTCAAGGCGAACAAGGACCTAATGTATTTTTCTTGGCCGGGTCCAAAAGAATCAAGAGAACCAGGCAACAAATATGAAGACATCCTTAATGTTAACGTGTTAAACAAATTATTCTTTCATTAAGCTGTTTATTTGGGGATAGTCATTTCATGGGGCTAATCATTTTCATCTTTTATATGGCGATTTGTATTGCATTCATTTTATTAACCTGTGTAAGCTCCAAAATTAAATATCATTGTACAATAAAGAACTTGATGAACTTGTACTTTGTATGATGTTTTAATCCAGTTCTAAACCTGTAATAGATTCTAACAGAAACAGAACAGAGAATTGGATATTCGAAAATTGGTAAAGAATTGTGTCACCCTGAATGAAAAAAAATATATTTTAGCTTAGAGTATACTGAAGGCTATCAATCTCATAAAAAACCTGACAGTTAAAGTATCTTAGGTTACCACACCAAGAACATGTGAAATAATCAAATATTTTTCAAATAATAAGCCATAAACTCACCTACCTGAAGCACCATACAGCCTTCAGGGTGAAACATGGAGTGTCTTTGGAACAAATGTCCCCTTGATATAGAGAAACAATAAAACAGCCAACACTTATATCATAAACTTTTTTATATTTTTAATTAATTTCACTTCCGTACGACAACTTATTGCTGACAAAAGAGTAAAACACAGTTTTAAAAAATGTTGGTACAGAATATAGATTTAGAACTTACGAATGTTTATAGCCCAAACACTAGCCCTTTATTGTTTAAAGTGTGTTTATGTAGAACACCCTAACAATTGGGGATGAGCGAGTACAGCATTATCTGTATCTGTATCTGTTAACCATATGAATTATCTGTATCCGTATCTGTACTCGGACTGGGCGTGGCCTAACCATGAAGTGGGCGGGATTTAACCCGGAAATTGGGTCGGGTTGTCTTGAGATGGGCGGGGCTTTAACCGGTATGTTATTTTAAGCATGCAATTGATATGGGTTGATCAGAAATTGTTATATTTAATGCTGATTAGAAAAATATTTACATGACAGCATCAGCATTGAGCTTCAGATCAATGGTTTTGATCACGATGACAAACGAACTATACACAGAATAAGTTTTGCAACAATGAATACAACACATGGGGTTGCAATTATGAAGTAAAATGTAATGAACAAGAGTTTTCATCTCAACATAACTTTATTTTTTTAACTTTTAATTAAAAACTGGTTAGAGCCAGCTGACGGTTTAAAACAGACAGGCAGAGACGCAACGCGAGTCGCATTCTACCAAGCACCACGTTCGAACAAACCCCACGTTTACCAAACTCTACTGGTTAATAAGTAAGTACTACAAACCGAAGTAAAAAACAAACCTGAAGCTGAAGAAACCCTAAACGTTTACGGAAAAGACCCGCGAACCTGAGTGACTGAGGGAGAGACGGAGAGAGAGAGCTGCGAACACAGTCAGCAACATAATACATCTGTATGTGTGTAGGGGAGGGGCGCTGTGACTATCACAGAACGCAGACACAGTCAGCTACCCAATGAGGATTTTTATTCAATCCGAGCACAGATATTGACTCGTATTACTCGTATAATACTCGTACTCGGCAAAAGTGCTTTATCCGTACCGGATACTCGTTTCAGCCGAGTATCCGGCTCAACTCTACTAACAAATATGAAGAATGTTTAGAAGAGGGAGTTAGGGAGTGGGTAAACGTAAAAAAAAAAACGTTTGTGTGATGGCTTTTTTTGTTTCATCAGTTGAATTAAGCGAAAATGGTATAAAAAAGATGCACATTTTTAAGTATTTTGCTGCAAATATTCTTGCTGATAAAAACAGCCAAAACGTGGTATTTGTTCAGGTGTATCCAAATTCTCGCATTCAACTGTATTTTAACCATCGCGTTTTAATTCAAATTCAGGGAAATCTGATGATGCAGATTTTCTGGGAATTAAATGTATGTCATGTTTTTGTTATGAAAAAGTGCATAAACTTTAGCATGTAGCAAAACAGTATACACACATTGGGACATACTGGCACAAAACAGCCGTTGTTGAGACCACGGTATAACTTTATGCCTCATTTAAATGATCCAAACACAAAGACGAGTCCGCCATCTTGGAATGTTCCTCTGACGTCAGTCACACTATTGGCACTGCAGCAAATAGAATAAAAAAACAACACTGCGCAGCCATGGTTGTGGAAATCACAAGGACTTAAATTCCCCAAAAAGTGGGATTCCCTTTAGTTAACAAAACAGTAAATAAGTTTTCATAATCATACACACGTATAACTAGTTCTAAACATAGCCAGCTATTGTGTGTTAACAAACCAGCGTTCAGGGTTGCCAGATCTGTGAAACAAAATCATTCATTACAAGGCTAATATTCCTAGTCAAAATATCAAAACTTAACATTCATAAATAAAATCATTTAAAAATGAAATTTAGGGACTTATTATTTCTTTTATAATGTTTACTTATGTAAATTATATTTGTAAATTATTTGCCACGTTTCCACAGTAGGCTATATTGGATGTCTTAAATAAGCCCAAAGGCATTTAAAGTTAAAATTTTCAGTGTTGGGACTTTTGCACTGGCATGCTCATACATGCCAACCCTCCCGATTTTTCCGGGAGACTCCCGAATTTCAAAGCCCCTCCCGAAAATCTCCCGGGCCGAACTTTCTCCCGAATTTCTCCCGATTTCCACCCGGACAACAATATTGCTACATCCGTCACTGGGCGCCGTTTCATATGAGGCGCGGAAGTTGACAAAAGTAAAGCGAATGCCAAGAGAGGGAGACAACGCGCGCGAGGGGAAGTGAAGGCGTGCGAGAGGGAGTGAATGCGCGCGAACGGGGGCGAATACGCGCGAGAGGGAGCGAGTGTGCACGAGAAAGAACGAGTGTGCACGAGGAGCAAATGCACGTGAGAGCAGTGGTGTAGTCTACGTGATACGCAGGTATACGCCGTATACCCACTAGGAAAGTCAAAGGATTTCCGTATACCCACTTAAAAAACGTGAGGATACGTAATAACATCGTTTTGTGAAAGAACTTTAATTCATAAATTCACCCCGTCTGTGTTGCGATTGCGAATCACTAACGTTTTTGGACCATTGGGGCTGCCGTGGCCTGTAACCTGGATCTGACGTCACCTTGTAACGAACGAAACTGTATTACCATGCATCACATTATTGTGCGTGTCGCTACCAGATCCGTCCCGAAAACACGATTTGTTCCGCGCATGCGCGAAAGTGCGTCTACTTCCGGCCGAAATAATTTACGGCAAACATGATTTGTTCCGCGCATGCGTGAAACTCCGTCTACTTCTGTTCGAAACAATTTACGGCAGTTTTAATAAAAAAGTTGTTTGTCCATACCGGAAATATTTTTTTAAATAAACTAAAAAAGAGCAATTAACATCAAAAGACATCAAACATATTACAAATGATAATGGTTTGGTGAAACGTACGGAGGGATACACAAGGAATCCTGTAAAGAGTGAAAAGTAGTTTTTCTCTAATAATCTTTGTTTCTTTTTATTATATTTTTTGATTCCAAGAAAATACAATATGACAAAATATTATATGTCAGGAGTGAGAAACTGATTTTTATATATAAAAATACTTCTTTATTTATAGAAAAACTATAAAACTTAAAATGAATATGTTTATTAGTGATTCTCTTAAAACCTTTTTTTGGCAAAATATGTCAAGGTTAATATGTGGCACAAATTGATAACCTAATTAGATTATTGAAATCCTTACATGGTTGCCCTTGACAAGCAGGATTTTCAGAATTCATCCAATTTATTTTTACATTTGTTCCTTATTTTCTTTAGTCAATCACTAAATCTCAACCTCTCACCCAGCCTCTCTCAGTCACACAATCAAACATCTATTCATTTACTTAAATTGCTGATTAAGGAACAGGGCATTGACCTTACTTTTCTAATATTTTAACAAATGTCTGCATTTAAGAAACACACAGAAAAAGTTATTTATGTATTTATTACATTTATTTACACATTTGGTTATTCCAAACAACCACCCAAACCCCACCCACCCACTCAGTCAACCTAACGACGCTCTGAAGGACAGTCAGGAATCTCTCCTTTTAAGAGAAATTTCTGAAGTCGTTCATAAAACACAAACGAATCCATAGCGCTGTCAACCATTTTTGTACTCTCCAACATCGCCACTAACAGACTGTCGTAAAACATCTAAGATAACAGGAAGTGGCGCCAATTAGAACGCATCGAGTCGACTGTCGTGAAAATGGGAATTACCGGAAGTAGACGCACTTTCGCGCATGCGCGGAACAAATCGTGTTTCCGGCACGGATCGGGTAGCGACAGTGCGGTGTGCCCCTTTAAGAGACTGATCACGTCATTTCTGATGCGTGCTATGCGTGATAACGTTGATTGAGTTGAGCGTGAGTGAGATCCACCGTAGATGCTAAGCGTGCTCTACCCTTTTTCTATATTATTGTTTTGTTAGTTTTATTTTGTGACGCTGAGAAAGAGTAATCTCTCATGTGTGAGAGGATTGCGTTGCTTGTGTTACCTGCCATTAAATGTGCGTGATACAGCCTTTACGCCTCTAACCTCTTTCTTCCATTGACTTTGTGAGAGCTATCCTGGTCAAAGCGTTACAATTGGCGCCCGAACAACTTGAATCTGGATCCGTCATCTACTGGAAACCTGATCATTTACAACTCCGATCGAGCGTTGAGATCTTTGCAGAGACTGGTGAGATTAGCTTGCTAACGCTGGGTGACACGTGTGTTTGGACCGCGTGCAACGACGGCTAAGCGTTTTTTCTTCTCTCCTTTTCTCCACTTCAACCTGATATTTTTCTATGAAGTGACAGCTGATTAATTTGATAAATTTAGACTGTGTGCTTCGTTAGATTTTTTCTTCTTATTTTTTTGCCGATGGTAAAGGACTGAGTGAAATAGATCGTTTGGGAACGGAGGATTATAATTTTTCCACCATCAGTTTTGGAAGTGATCCAACTTTTTCCTCACTGTTTTCGAACGCGGACTGACATTTGGATCTTTACCTTTCTGTGATATTGTAGCACATATATAATATTTTTTTCCCGCTTTGCGTGCTTGGAACTGGCATGTACTTTGTGCACAAACGGACAGCAAAAAACAATTTTTTTTGTGTGTGTTTTGTCTGAACTGAATTTGTGAGCACGGAAGAAACGAATTTCTTTTTTGGAACAGTTTTTGGAAGTTTTTCTTTCCTAATTCATTGTTAACTGAACTGCTTGTGCAAACTGAACGATTTCTAACGTTTTGCTCTCATTTGGATGATCAAGTGACTTTGAGAACATTACATTCACGTTGAAAAAGCACGTTCCTTTGCTCTGGGTATGCTGATGGACAATATAATAATTGAACTCGCATAAAAAAAGTAAACCTGTATGTTTTTGGTCACATTTGCTATTTCACAGTTTAAATGTAGGATTATTGAATATTTTTTTAGTTTTCATCTGATGATGTGTGCATTTTAAGGTCAATTTACATTTTCTGGGTTACATTGTGAATTTTACGGGTGTTGTACCGCTGTTTATGTGAGTGTACAGTTACTGTGATTGCTTACTACCCAGACTTTAGTTCTGACTTGACCCACTCATTGCCAGACTCTGTTCCCAGGCGGAGACAAAAACCAGCGCAGCCTGCTGCGGGGAGTCTGGAGACTCAAGTGGAACGTCTACAAGCGGAAGTATCGGTGCTTCAACAGTGTCTCACTGACTCTCTCCAGTTACAGCAGAGCATATTAAGAAGGTTTGGACCTCCTGATGTGGACACCCTTGCAGCGCCACACGACCAGATGCCTCCTATGGCCAGTTCTACGCCACACATCCGTGTATCACCAAGCCAGGTGCCACTACAAGGTACATCTACCGATAATGTTTCCCTCAGAAATGTGACATTCTCACCACAGGCTAATTCTTCTGATGTGAGTAATACTAGTAGAATCCTTGCATCCGTACTGCACCAGTCTAGGCTTGAGCCAGGAGATGGACGTGTAAGCCCAGAGGACTGGCTCCAGTCAGTCAATGTTTACAGGACCTCACTCGACTTAACCGATGCCCAAGTTCTCCTTGAGCTGCCTCGATTTTTGACAAAGGAACCAAAAAAATGGTTCACAGTCCTTGACTCTCATGTCGTCACATGGGCCCAGTTCTGTGATTTCTTCAGGACAGTCTTCCTTCCCTCCAACAGTCAAGAACAAATAATGAGGGGAATCCTAGACCGTATACAGAGTCCTGAAGAGCCCCTCCCTACTTTTGTGGCCCACATGCTAAGTGAGTTCAGGAAGCTGAAAACCCCCCCACCCGAGCAAGAACAAATCGACCTTATTTCTAAACATGCTCTTGAGAAATACAGAGTTGCACTCTATGGAACCTCTGTTTCCTCAGTGATGGATCTCCTCCTGAGGGCTCATGAACTCCATGTGGTCCTTGGACCAAGTAATTGTTTCCCTACTTCAGGGCAGAGTAAAGCTAAACTTGACAAAGGAACTTTCTGTTACAAGTGCTCACGTCCTGACTTCACTTCTCGCACATGCCCAGACTGTAACCCAATTCTCAGAAGGAGCTCACAACGAAGCGAGTCCCCTGAGGTGCGTTCAGGACAGAATCCTGATGCGAAGGATACAAACAACGGCGAAAACAGTAATGGAGGGGGAAACGTTCCTTTTGTCGCACAGAGGGAAAACTACAGAGGGGGGAGGATGATTCGCAGAGGCAATCCTCCCTCCAGAAGATGAATTCGCCTTAACCGACTGTTCCTGCACAACCTGTCCTTTGTCATGTGGAAGATCCCACATCCCCGTCCTGTTGGAACACCCCATTAAGAGTTAAAATTAACCTACGTGGCCAGGTGGTGGATGCTACACTTGACACTGGCGCATCACTTTCTGCAGTGCAGGCAGACATCGTTCAAAATCATGACAGATTGAAAGCCAAGATTCAACCATGGACCTCTTCCCCTATACAACTGGCAGACGGTGGAGCATGCCTGCCCGTGGGGCTTACGTGGCTGGCTTTTGGATTTATGGGACAGCGCTTTTACCACCGTTTTGCTATTGTCCCACGCCTTCCCTCAACAGTAGTCTTGGGAATGGACTTCATGTTGCGTGCGTCCGTTACGATTCACGTCCCGTCTAGAACTGTCGTCATGGGTGAAAATCCTTTATTCATGGAGGAATTGGATGGCGGAGCTGGTCTTGAGTTGGATAAAAGTTTGTTGTTCATGGAAATTCCAGCTTCAGTGCTTCAGGAAAAATTTGAAGATGCATGTTTGAGTTTTGACGAAAAGGAACAGTTGTCAGAACTACTTGAAAGCTTTCCGGACCTCTTCGATGGTCACCTGGGCCGTACTACTCTAGCAGAGCACTCCATAGAGACAGGAAATGCCAATCCAGTTCACCTTCCCCCTTATCGAACTTCTCCAGCTAAAAAACAGTTGATCGAGGACCAAATAAAGAAAATGTTGCATGAAGGAATCATTGAACCTGCGGCTGGTCCTTGGGCTGCACCGGTTGTGATCGTGCAGAAACCTTGTGGTGAACCACGATTTTGCGTGGACTATCGTGGGTTAAACCAGCTCACCACAAAGGATTCTTACCCATTGCCGAGAGTCGACGAGTCCCTTGACTTTCTTTCTCGAGGAAAATTTTTGACCACAATTGACCTTGCTCGTGGATACTGGCAAGTCTCCATGGCAGAAGGCTCAAAACCAAAGACTGCTTTTGTCTCACATTGTGGGCTGTTTCAGTTCCGAGTGCTTCCATTTGGTCTGTGCAATGCACCGGCGACCTTTCAAAGACTCATGAACGGCGTTTTGGCCGGACTTATATATAAGTCCTGTGCGGTCTACCTAGACGACGTTGTTGTGGCTTCACCCACCTTCAAACAACATCTTGAAGATCTCAAGGAAGTGTTTTCAAGGCTTCAGTCCGCCGGGTTGACCATTAAACTAGCCAAATGCCAGTTCTGTCGCAAAGAGCTTACCTTCTTGGGGTATCGAGTTTGTCCAAGTGGAATCCTGCCGGAACAAGACAAAGGCGGTGACGGACTTTAGACCCCCTGCCAATGTGAAGCAAGTGAGGCAGTTCCTGGGCTTGACAGGCTATTATCGGCGATTTATGCAAGACTATGCTCGCCTTGCTGAGCCACTCTTCAACCTCACAAAAAACGACGTTCCTTTTGTCTGGGACACGGCTTGCCAGGAGGCTATGGACCTGCTTAAAGGAAAGTTAACTTCGGCACCTGTGTTGAGTTTCCCAGACTTTACTCTCCCGTTCTTCATTCATGCTGATGCCTGTGACGCAGGTCTTGGAGCTGCGTTGATGCAGAGAGATCAGAATGGTAGAGATGTGGCTGTGGCTTACGCTAGTCGGACCCTGCATAAAGCTGAGAAACCTTATTCCACGCCCGAGAAAGAGTGCCTTGCTGTCATCTGGGCCCTGGAACACTTTAGGCCTTATGTTGAGGGTCTGCATGTCACGATCTTTACTGACCACAGTGGACTTAAGTGGTTGATGTCCCGCCCAAATCCCACTGGACGTCTCGCTCGATGGTCTCTCCGCCTTCAGGATTTTGATTTCGACATTGTTCACAAGCCTGGTGCTCGTAACACGGTGCCCGATGCGCTGTCGAGGAATCCCCTAGCGGTTGATTCGCCGCCATTGGACATACTTCCAGAGTACGCTATGATTGGTGGTCTTGACCTCCGTACGCTTTCTTGTGTGACTCTCAAGGACCGTTCTCATGTCAGACAACTTCAGCTCGATGATCCAGTTACGGGTAACCTTCTCCGTAAAATGGAGGCCTCGCTCCAACAGGAGGGTGAAATTGAGGGGTGCTCTCAGTATTGCATTCAAGATGGTCTATTGTACTTCAACGACCCCAAACCTGCTTGCGGTATCCATCCTTTGAAAGGATTAAAGCTGTATGCTCCTGAGTCTCTCAAAAGTACCTTGCTGAGGTATTATCACGATCATCCAACTGCGGGTCACCTGGGAATAACTAAGACCCTAGCCCGACTGAAACTCAGGTTTTTCTGGCCTAAAATGACATCTGAGATAAAGAAATATGTGACCTCTTGCACAGTTTGCCAACTGACAAAACCAAGCCAAAGGAAGCCTGCCGGTCTAATGGTCCCGATTCGGCCTCAGAAACCTTGGGAGTATGTTGGTGTTGATTTTGTGGGCCCTTTGCCTCGTACCTCCAGGGGAAATGCTCACATCTTGGTATTTGTCGACTACTTTTTTTAAGTGGGTTGAGATCGTGGCGGTAAGGGAAGCCACAGCTCATGTGGCAGCTGGCAAAATGCTGAGTGAAGTTTTTTCCCGTCATGGGGCCCCCACCTACTTAATTTCAGACAGAGGTTCTCCTTTTGTGAGTGAGCTGTTTGGACAGATGCTTACTGCCCTAGGAACTGAACATCGGTTAACGACTGCGTATCACCCACAGACGAATGCAACAGAGAGGGTTAACCGTACTCTCAAGACGGCCATTCGAGCGTACGTGGATGGAAAACACACCTCCTGGGACCGATATATCCCACAAATCTGCTTTGGACTGCGCCACATGAAAGCACGGGTCAAACACCGTCTATGATGTTGTATGGGAGGGAGTTGGACACTTCTCTGGATCTGTTCACTCAGCCTGTCTGGGATGGGATGGAGGAGACTGAGGTCCCATACTCTGAACGTTTGAGGTTGTCACTGCGGGAAGCACATGATCATGCTAAGGCAGCTCTGGAAGCCAGTCATGACAAAAGGAAGCTGCACTATGATAAAAGACGCCGATCTGCTACTTATGACACTGGTGACCTTGTCAGAGTGAGAACTCATCCTAGATCGGATGCTTTGGCCAACTTTACGGCTAAATTAGCGCCTCTGTACTCTGGTCCATATCGTGTCACTCAAGTCTTGTCTAGTGTGAACTATAGACTTGCGAAGTTGGACACTGGTGGGGATGCCGGAGTCTTTCATGTGGTCAATATGCAACCTTTTCGCACTTGGAACTTGTGCGGCAGCAATATGATGAGTTTGCCTCAGGATGCGTCTGAAACGCCCTATGATGCATTTGAGGACTGTTTGGAAACAACACAGTTAAATGGAGATATATCTCAGGAAACATGCGCTGCTCTGCCTGATGAGACTGTTGTTGATTGCGACGGTTTCAATGAAAATGCTCAGGACATGCCCAGGGAATACACAAGTTGTACTCAAATCTCTGACGCTGACATTGACGTGTCTACAGGTAGTACAGACCTCCCTGACTTTGACTTTGTCCCTCAGAGCCCTCGTTACAATCTCAGACCTAGGTTGGCCCCTAGAATCACGTCAGGTTGGTCGGATAGTGGATGGACTAATGAGTATCATTCCGACAGATTAGACCTAAAGTGATGTTGAGTTTATTGGTTTGTACCCCTGTGTTTCAATGTTCTTCTGGGGATGTTGTTTTCTGACAAGAGAATAAGTACTTGTACATTTTGGTATGGTTCTTGAGTTTTCATACGTTATGTGAAAAAGAAAAAAAATGTATTTTGTACACATGGCTTGACTGTCACAGGTTTTTGTTTTTGAAATGTCTTTGTAGTGCATAC
The DNA here is from genome assembly GCF_015846415.1 of Triplophysa dalaica. Classification (NCBI taxonomy): domain Eukaryota; kingdom Metazoa; phylum Chordata; class Actinopteri; order Cypriniformes; family Nemacheilidae; genus Triplophysa; species Triplophysa dalaica. The sequence continues at coordinate 23,552,628 of NC_079548.1, read as the reverse complement.
TGTCTAATGTGTAGCTCATGCTGGCATGTCTGCCAGTTATTGGCTTCTGTATGTGATACATAGGTTGGTTAATGGGTTTTCCATGTTTCCATGTATGGGGCTGGATATGTATTTTGTCCTTATGTCGTGTACGGCTGGGGACAGCCTTTTTCTTTCCGGGGGGAATCTGTAACGAACGAAACTGTATTACCATGCATCACATTATTGTGCGGTGTGTCCCTTTAAGAGACTGATCACGTCATTTCTGATGCGTGCTATGCGTGATAACGTTGATTGAGTTGAGCATGAGTGAGATCCACCGTAGATGCTAAGCGTGCTCTACCCTTTTTCTATATTATTGTTTTGTTAGTTTTATTTTGTGACGCTGAGAAAGAGTAATCTCTCATGTGTGAGAGGATTGCGTTGCTTGTGTTACCTGCCATTAAATGTGCGTGATACAGCCTTTACGCCTCTAACCTCTTTCTTCCATTGACTTTGTGAGAGCTATCCTGGTCAAAGCGTTACAACCTACCAAGGAAAAGCAGTTGCTTGACGCTCTTTTCGGCGCAAGTTTTAAATTCATCTTGAGTGTCTTTACGTCGCAAGACTTACGTTATTCTGAATCTTAATTAGAAGATATGAAACGAAAGCAGACTCAAAGTACACTCTTTGAGTGTTTTCGGCAGAGGTGGGGGACTCGAGTCACATGACTTGACTCGAGTCTGACTCGAGTCACAATTTTCAGGACTTGCGACTTGCTTGACAGAAGTAAGATAATGACTTGACTTGACTTTGACTTGAGAGCAGGTGACTTGAGACTTGACTTGACTTTAATTGGAAGACTCGACAATGACTTGAACTTTGTAAAGTAATGAAATTAGCTAAAATAATTATTGTGACTCAGCAGCACTAAAGCGCCTGTCCCTTTAAAGCTGCTCAACTCAAACCGCGCCAAACAAGGTGTAACAGCCAATTACTGTAGAGCAGTTACGATAGAGAGGAAACTGCGCATGCGCCTGGCGGCTTGAAACAGTTGTGGCCGTTACAATGGCGGACAACAGTCGAGCTCCACAGATAGTCACGTTTGGCTATAAGGACTTTGAACTGGACCGTGAAAAATAAAAAAGATTTGCCAGATGCAGAGTATGCAACGCGAGGATTTCTGACACGACAACCACAACGTCCAATTTCGTCCGACATTACAAGAACCACAAGGAAAGGTAAGAAAGTAATTTCTTTATAGTCAGTGTAATAAAACGATTACTAATATAATGAATTAATCCTTTCTGTTTGTCATAGCTTTGCCTTGGTTGTTTTTTTATTATTAGAAATGTGGTCATCGATCATCACTGATAGGCCTACATCTCATCTCATAGTTAGATGAATTGGGGAATCTGGCTATAACGGCGTAGCCCGGATTTTTATGTTCTTAAAACATTAAAATCAAGAAGGGCTTCTCTGTATTACATGTAGGCGAATGTCTATATTAAATGCGCGCATGTTCAAGTGTTTGTGTGGACTGCGTGTGGAAGCTGAATAGCAGCTCGCTTATATACTGCGCATGACCGGGTGATGGACGCGCCGGTGACATCACTTGGATTTAAATAACTCTTAAAAAACTTTGCGGTCATACTGACGAGAATAATTTCATAGTTCGAATCTGTTAACTGTTTGGATTTTTTTATACTCACAATAACAACAAATAATGAAACCAGTTCAAATAGAAAACAAATATTCTCAGATTATATATTACGTATGAAACGTGCATATTGCGCGTCCACCGCAGAGATGACGATTAAGCATCATAACTTCATCACTGGGCTATATTAACATACATTTAATTTATATTCTACCGAAATGAAAAAGATCCGTTCATTTTGATAAACAGGATTCAATATCGAAGTCAATAAAATGATCTGGGATTCCCATAAATTGCAAATTCCCTATAGGCCTACTGTGCACTTTAATGGACAGCACAAGTATTACAGCATCATATACTTAAAACATACAATAGTCAAGTTGTCAGTCACAATACTTAGTGTATAAGCTTCATAGCCTGTATAAATGCTTAAGTCATTCTGTCAGAATCAAGTATTTCCATTTCTGTGTAGACCGTTTCAATTAAATTGAATTAGATTGTATTATACATTTCAGACTGGATTTCTTTTGTGTAAGCAACACTTTTATTTTCAGATATTAATGTTGCACAGATATGCATATAATTCATATATAGCAATGTGAATAAGATACATAATGTATGTATATAAGTTCATCTTTTCTGTGCAAAAATAAACATGTATCTAAAAAATTTACCTCTGTTTATTTTAGTACTGCGACTTGACTTGACTTGACTTGAAACTTATCAGGACTCGACTTGACTTGCTTAGGGTGAACCCTTGACTTGACTTGACTTGCTTGATTTGTCTAAACTGTGACTCGAGACTTGACTCGAGACTTGATGGTTAAGACTTGAGACTTGCTTGGACTTGACCATATGTGACTTGTTCCCATCTCTGGTTTTCGGATGCCTGCCCCTAAAGCTACAGCAGATGACACGATCGTTACAGAAACTCCAGAAAATGAGGCTGATGCTATCGTAAAGTTACCTGTTAAGTAAAGCTAGCATACAGTACATGTTATCATTAAACGTAACTGTAATAGCAGGGGATTGTTGGTATATTGAATTTTATCCAGAACTTGCTAACTTCACTACCGTTAGTGTGGTGGATCAATTAATACAGTAGACGAGGGGAGATTGTGTGTGCATGCGTGGTAAACAGAATAAAAATTGTATATCTCCTTATTTCAGATGATGATAGAAATGAGAACCCCTGGCCAGCCTTGTGGACTGAAAGTCAGGCTAGGGAATTTAAAAACAGGCATCATTGGTTAGAGTGGAGGGACAGTAAGTTAGGTAGATATCAGCTGCTCAGCACACACGAAAATGTTCGGCCGAAAATGGCATTATTGGTTTCGGGCCGAAATAAAAAACAGCAGAAATGTAAACCGAAAATTAATGTCACCCGCCCCTCCCAACCATGCGCAAGCGCTTAGGTTTCACTCACGGTCGAGCTGTTATCACGCGTCTGCCTATCAAAGATTGTCATGTCGGCGCAGGACCGGCGATCTCCTGCCCCCCTTGCAGTGATCTGAATGATGATGTGACTGAGTGTTCGTGCTGTGTTAACATTCCAATTTATTATAAATGACAAAAGACAGTCAGCTGATAAAACCTGTGCTCCAGGTACCATATTCATATAGTGTCATCATTCTAAAAGGTATAGTTCACTCAAAAATTAAAATTGTTATAATTTCCTCACCCTCAAGTTTTCCAAAACTGTATGAGTTTCTTTTTCTGTTAAACACAAAAGAAGATATTTTGAAAAATGTTGGTAATCAGACAGTTGGCAGCACCCATTGACTTCCACAGTAGGAAAAAAATATAGACTATGAAAGTCAATGGGTGCTGCCAACTTTTTTGTTGTTTATAATAAATTGGAATGTTGATAACACAGAAGCAGTCTTTAATAATAATGCTCTCAATTACATGTAGATGCATACTTTAGGCATTAGTGAGTGTGGTGGTTCCATGGGGTGTCGCTCTGGGATGGGTGCGTATGAGGCTGGGAGGGGAGAAAAGCACAGTATACTCACTACAAAAAGCTTGACTACACCACTGCGTGAGAGGGAGAGTCAAATGAGTGAGAGTGTGCGCGCGCGCAAATTACCAAATTATAGAAACATTACTTTATTGTTTGATAAATTGTTCGAGATAAATCAAATTGTTTAGTTTTTGAGGTTTTATTTATTTTAGTATACGACCAGTGTTGGATAAGTTACTCTGAAAAAGTAATTAATTACTAGTTACTCATTACCTATTCAATAGTGTAATTAGATTACTGTCCAAATTACTCTGTCCAAAAAGTATTTAGTTACTCATTACAAATTACTTTCTATATCCTTCATCAACCTTGATTAGTTAAGTGATTAAAGGATAGACATGAAACGGCTTATTTAATTCATTCAAATAAATAATATTATTAACTGACCAAATGTGAGAATTATACATTAAAGCACAGATTTTAAAGTAAGACTCAGCATTTTGATGTCAATTACACTATTGCACACGGATGTATCTCACAAAGTATTTAGTTTAATTACATCAAAAGTAACTGTAATTAAATTACAGTTACTAATTACTTAGTAACTAGTTACACCCAACACTGTATACAACAGTGTTCCTCCATTAACCTATGACAATGCTCCATGCTGCGCACATACCCAACCCCCCCCCCCCCCCCCCCCGTTGAATATCTCCCTAATTCTGAGGTCTCAAGGTTGGCAAGTATGGGCATGCTGGATATTAGCTTTTGCACAGCAACATTGCCAGTGTTAAAAAATGTCAAATTAACTCTCACAGTGTATATAATCCACACTCTAAAAATGTGTGGGCTTCTGTTCATCCAGTGGCTTTTTCAATAGCATCTGGGTGCAGACGAGATGCACTGTCAGTCACATGCACTGTCAGCCACGCATGCGCACTCGTCACATGCACTGTCAGCCGCGCATGCCAACTCGTCACATGCACGCTCTAACGTATTTCCCGAGGTGAACTGTAAGATTCTATTAATAAAATGTGAAGATTACTGCTTTTTAAGAGTACCGTGAATACTGGTGGTTCGGTTCAAGGCCTGGTATTATAGCTGAAATACATTAATGAACATCTACACTAATAATGAAAATACATAACTAAATAAAACCTTTTCTTGTACACGTATTCTTCCACCCTAAAAATATAAACAAACTCACATATAAACATAAATGTCTCATTCTAAAATAAACAGGTGCTTGTTAATCAATGGTTTAATGATAAAGTTTTATTATATAGACGTACTATATATATGACGGGTCATATGTGGCATTGTGAAAAAATGTAACATAAAATCATAAAACAAAACAAAAAACGACAACCCTGTTCAATCTTGTACTCGACAAAAGACTCTAAGATGCATTTTGTCCACCACATTATCTAAAAATGTATGCATGTCCTGCATAAAAGTAAAAACAAACATCAGAGGCTCTACACTATCATGTTCTATGACATCTGTACTGAAGAACTGTTCCAAGGCCTCTGCAGCTTCATCATCCTCTAGCACATTATAAGTGGAAGCTGAACTGATCCAAGAATATCCCCAGAGTTCTCCAAGTACCACTGACTGGCAGTTTGGAAGATCCGTCATGACACGCTCCTAAGAAACAACAATGCAGAAGATGATAAATAAAAATATGCTGAACAATAACGGCCACAACCTCTCTAACAAAACCTACTTTTCGTGGAGACTGAACCACCTTCTTCGATGCAAACTCACAGATGAAAAGATTGGTTTCATCTACCCTAAAAAGCAAATATAAATTTTACTTACCTTTACGGCTACCTTTTTAAGGTTGCTGGTACTTTTCCTGAGGAGTTACCTGAGAAGTTACCTGTCCGTCAAAAGGCTCTTCCTGTTAGTTGAGAAAATATAGCACAAGTTTACCAAGTTAGTCATGACAACCGTTAAAGACATATTTCAAATTTTCCTCTCATACAAGCAATCGAACTCTCTCTCATACACCACTACTATACTATCACTCACACACTGTCAAAGCATTCACATGCATGCTATCAAACTCATTAACACAACCATTATAAAACTCTCAGACATACACAAATATTGGATAATTTTTTGTTTTTTATTCAGGGGTAAAATGTTTATATAAAGAACTTAATTAATAAATTAGAAAGAAAATGATCTAATGACACAAGGATTGAAAGATTTTTGGTAGTAATTGTTGGACTTTTAAGTGTCCTGCATGTTCAAAAATTGAAGGTAGGCAATCTCTAATAAGTATTGACGTTTATTAATCAGATTATAACAAAATACTGCGCGCTGGATTGCTGGACAACACTCCTCTGTCTTTCCAAGGAACAACAACCCCCACAGCACATATTCACAGCATTTATTGTTATTTCACGCAGATCTCTCTTCTGCTGGGGGGCCGGGATCCCCCTTGTTTACCCCAATCACCAACTTCTGCCTTATCTGGTTCCTGCAAAACACTCCTGAGAAAACAACATACATTCCACATACCTTCCCCCACCCCCTACACGACTGCAGCCAAAGATGCCCCCTCTATCTCACATCTCCTGTTGAAAGCACATTTAGTATTGCAAACAGCTTTTAAATACTTCATAATATGAGGTATACGGTTAAACTCTAATGCATCATTGCCAGAAAATAAACATTAATAAAACATTAACTATAATGGAAATGAACATTATTAAAACATGATAATTCCCTCATTTGCGCAATAGTACGTTTTAAATGCCTTGAATGGTCGTTTTCGTCAATGGCTTCAGTGAAGGGCACAAAGGGCAATGAAACGATGTGCAACAAGAAGTGCACTGTGGTATCAGGTGCTTTACACCTGCTAGGACTATTGACTGATGCATCTGTAAGCAAAAATTTAGATAGAAATGAAAATCATTCTGATGTGTATAATATTCTTTTGTTTTTGTTTAGCTATTTTATAGGGTCAGGGTTCCAACGATTCACTGTGAGCCGATTGAAAATCGATTATAATGTGTGACGATTCAAATCGGTTGAGGTGTGAACTGAATGGAAATACATTTTTAACCCTAACATTTTTAAACAGCAGGGGCCACCATGTTCACTGCAAAACTAAACGTGGACTTGCTGATATTTCGTAAAAATGCCTTAAAATCTATAAGAAAGGCCCAGACAGTATTAGTTTGTTTATTTAAAAATAATTGTTCTAATATTAATTTGTTTTAATATTGCAGGTTAGTTTTGTTGTTTGAAATAAAACATAATTTATTAAATAAAGAAACGTGAAGCATTTAAGAAATAAGACAAGGGAAGTTGTTCATTTTGTAAAAATAAATCTTGAATAAATCGCATCGTGAGCTGAGTGAATCGTTACATCCCTATATTTGATAGATTTCCACGTCAAATTAAATAATGTTGAGTAACACATTGTCTAAAAAATAACTATATAGTGCAGGTCACCTACAAACTTTCCTGTGAGTTTTCAAGCAACGCTACAAAATTGATTTAGATAACGTTAGCTCTTCAATAAATTACTGTATGAAGAACATGTATCGTTAACCAAGTATCATAGATGCGATATATCTACAATTGATTATAAGGATTAAGTTAGGTTTCGAAAACATTATCTTATATATTAAAACGATACTTTACATCTATCTTATACTGTATGAATGAAATCAATATACTTACAACAGTCGTCTGATAATGTTAAAGAACGTTTTCGATTATATTTGTCAAATAATTCATAATAACACTTTTACCTTGACTTAATCTTGTATGAGAATAAATAAATAAATTGAATATTTAATAAATATACTTATAATTGGCCTGTAGGTGCATTTAATTCACACACGTGTCTGACAGTTTGTTTGAGTGCGCATGCGCGGCTGAGACTGCATGTGTCGGAGTGCGCATGCGCCGCTGACAGTGCATCTGGCCTGAGAGTGCATCTGGTCTGCAGCCAGACCCTTCTCGGCTTTTTGAGGATTAACCACAGGTTCTCTAAATGGGATTGACATGGTGAGTTAATTTTGTTTTGAAATTATTTAAAATGTATCTGATCACTCTGCATAATAATCTATAAACAATGTGAATAAATGCCACAACTGCACAAGATGCAAAAAAAAACAGAATTATATCACTGCCAATACTTTTGGCCACGACTGTTCATTTATTAATTCAGTGAAGAATCTCTTGAGCCAGTTAAATTAGGATATTTAAGTATAAAATGGCTTGAATAAAGAATTAAAAACATAACTTATCTTGAGACAAAACAATAGCAGTGATATGTTACGGAACGGGACCCTGCAACATGACAATGACATACCAGTATATCCACCAAGAACCGGCTGAAAACTAAGAAATGGAGAGTACTGGAATAGCCGAGTCAAAGCCCAGATCTGAATCCCATTGAGATTCTGTGGTGTGACATGAAACAGGCTGTACATGCAAGAAACCCATCAAAAATCTTGCAGCTGAAAGAATCTGCGTTGAGGAGTGGGGTAAACTTTCCTCAGACCGATGTCAGAGACTGTTAGATGGCTACAAGAAGGGGTTACACTTGCTATTAGAGGGCAGGGTGTGCTACTTTATCCCTTAGTTAGAAAACACATTTTGTTGAAATCTTTTGTTTAATGAGTAAAACATAGGTTATTTTTTGTTGTTTACCTGCAATTAAATCACTTTATTTCCAGACAAAAATAAAAACAAGATTAGCCAGTGATATGTAAAGATTTCTTAATAAAGAACAGAACATTTTATGGGGTGTCCTAATTTTTTCACATGACTGTAGATGTTAGTAAGATTGAGATGTATTTAGTATTATTGATGTTGTTTTGTAGTAAATAATCGTTTATTGTGAAGTTACCATTCAGGTGATGTGTGCTTGCTTTGGTAAATTTAGACCCTGTTCAACCCACCATATTTCTTACCACAATAAAGAAGACACACATGAGAAATGCATTATGTTGGGTGCTTCTGTGGAGAATCATTCAATGACTGACATCAAATCAGTCATCAATTATTTCAAAACTATTTGTTATAATAATATACTTCACTATGCTATATGAACGTTTAGGTAAATGAATGAAATATTTAAGTACATCCCACATGAGCACAGTAAGTTGATTGAACTCATGCAACATAATTTTTTAAGTAAAGGTCAAGAAAACTGATATATTTGTGTAAAAGCAACAAAGATTATCTTGTTATTTTAACTTAAAAACTCCTTAAATTGAATTTACTTAAAAACCATGATGCAAAAATGGTTCACACATATTTTAAGCAAAGTCAACACATCATTTTTTACAGTATGTCTTTTGGGTCCTGTCAGCATAAAGAGTCCAGAAAATCTGATAACTTTTGACCTACAAAAGCACCATTATTCAATAACAAACTTTACAATCTTACAAACCTTATGACTGCAAAGACATTATGAGACAGCTGTAAAATGTCTTGCATAGAGAAATTTGAACAGAGACACATGAGAAGAGGTGGGGACTTCTCACTCTGGATCATCAAACAGTTGATTTTCGTCAAAAATCGAATTATATTAGAGATTATGTGCACTACATAACACCGTTCAAAAGTTTGGGGTCACTTGAAAAAATGTTTTTCATTTGTCTGCATGTGTCTGAATGTTAACGGTTAGCTTTAAATTTTTTATTTAATGTAATACATTTCTTTATTATAAAGGCACATTTTTAGTAAAAAATGTCTTTGAATGGATGACCTTGACTGAATAATGAGGATAAAGCAGGCAAAAGTTGTAAAAACCATCCCAGGGTGAAACCTAAAGAAAGGGTTTGATAACATGACAAGATAACATTCCTGCAAATTCTGAGCAACACTTGAGTACACTGAAAATGATACAATATGAAAACTTTTGATGTAATTTTGATAGTTCTTATCAAATTAGTTATAATTTGTATCGAAATATATGATATTCCACAGGTTACTTTCTAGTTTTGTTAGTTTAGTTAACTTCCTGCCTGGAAAAATACTAAAACAGAACGAGTTAATAACCCTAAACCTATGATGCTGCAACCTGAAATGCTATAGTTAGCAACACCATCAAATCCACCGCAGATTCTCTCTTTTTTATTTAAAGACACATAATATACACATCAGATTTTAAATCAAGGTGCTATGAGTCAAGAGATGCTTTCTTTTAACGCATTTACTGTATTAGGTTAAAGTGCAATTCACAGTAGGGAATGTTACATGAAAGTACATTAATGTACTGTACTAGCTTCTTTAAAGCTTTAAAGACATTCAGCTTCATCATTTTGTTTCAGCACTTGTTTAGGTTTGCCATCACACTGGTAATGTTTGTTATATTTAAATTGGTCATGCTACTGATTTATAGGCAAGTCCATCTACTTGGTAAGATCCTTCATGATACGCAAAGAAGAGCCTCTGTATCCATCACCAAAGTGATTCCAGTGGTTCAGGTAGTGAAAAAGTTGGTATACTTGTTGCCTCTTTGCAAATCCATCAGTCTTTGGGATCTTCTCATGGTAAGCGTTGTAAAAGGAGCTCCCAAAGCCGCTGAACATACCGGCGATAGCTAGCTCAAACTCTGAATGTCCATAAAAAGATGCTGCGTCGAAGATGATAGGACCATCGGAGCACTCTGACACGTTTCCATTCCAGAGGTCTCCATGGAGAAGAGCTGGCACAACCTCTATGTCAGTAAACAGCTGATGGAGGTTCAGCTAAACGCATCACGCGCACCGATGAATGAGAGACGGAAAAACATCTGCATTAGCTTGCCGTTCACAGAAGAAAACAAGGAATACTTTCAAACAAATAGTGGGTTTTGGTACGGCTGTTTACTCACCATGGGTGTGTTTCCCAAGCAACAACATTGTGGTTAACCACCATTGTACAATGCATCGTTGGGGAAATTACTGATGTAGTTAGGACTGTTTCCCGAAACTGTAGAAACTCTGTCGGTGATCAATCGTTTGAACCAAGTTGGTTCAGCTGTCTATGGTTGATGACGCCACACAGGTGGTGGATTAACGACATCAACTAATAAATACTTCAGATCGAATTAAAGGTGTGATGAACTGTGCTTGTTTATTGTTTTATACTGTGTTATGAGGTCTACCTTTGATGTTCGCGTGATTTTTACATTCAAAAACATCTAAATCAATAAGCAATAGATTATTTTCTACCAGGGTTTTGAGGACGCTTCTACAAATGATCGCTTTGAAAAGGTGTTCCGCCATGAAGACTTGGAAGTCGCCCAATGCTATGATTGGACAGCAGTTTGCGTAGTAAACCTAATTGGAACCTTCTGTGAATTTGGTCAGAGACGTAATGTTAGGTTACACATTCGCCCTATTCGCACAGGATTAGTATTAACTGGGGACCTTGTGTGATATATATATTACCTCCACACAGCTCACATTCGCACGGGATAAATGAAGCCTGTGATTTTCCTCAAATTTACTGACTAATTTCCCATACAACTAAAGCCTATAGTTGTATAGTGTTTAAAGATTTGAACGGAATAAAGGTCACAGACAACCTCTGCAATTATAACAAATGACTAGAGGTCCCCAGGTACTAATCTTGTGTGAATAGTGGTCAGGGCACATCTCTAACAAGGCAATAGTGAATGACAGTACAAATAGGTATTACTCACAAAAGATTGATGCGCCATTCCTATTGGATCCAATATTGAGGGCACAGTAGGGGTGTGCGATATGACGATATTTGATCGTGAACGATTAAAATGACTTCTCAATCCACTTTTTCGGAATAACCGATTCATCGTCCTATATAGTGCAAGACATGTTATATCCATTGCTGTTCTATTGAATTTGTCAACATCCTTGCGATAGATGGGGCCATGTTAACAAGCTTGAATACATTGCTCGTGAATTCAGTGTGATTAAGTGATGCAGACAGTGATGATGAAGGGAAACACGGAGGAGTTGGTCCCTAAAAAAAATCATTATTCATTACATCAGTAATATGGAAATGGTTTGGGTTTTCCCCAACTGACACGACCAAAAGATGTAAAGATGTAACTGACACGGTGACATTTTACCTGGCCAAAGACATGATTCCCATAAAGACTGTGGAAAATCCTGGCTTTAAAAGACTGCTCAAAGTCGTAGATCCAGGTTACGACATACCCAGCCGCAAATATTCCTAAGCTTTACTCCGAGTGCCGCAACAAGATGCAAAACAAAATTCAAAATGTACGACAGCTGATTTATGGTCTTGCACTTGCATTAAATATTAACTTGATTAAAATATTCTTGAAAATATTAATGGTAAAGAGTATATTATTATATGGGGACATTAGTTTGGCTGTATTGTAGCTCTGTAATTTGCAAAATAGTCTTAAAAGCAACTTGAAAAAGAACCGCAATAAAATCCTGAATTGTGATCTATCTAGAAAAAAACGTGATTAGAATTTTTTCCTAGATCGCTCACACCTACGGCACAGCACTGCTTTGTATTTTTAGTCTCTCCGCAAAACCAGCATCGACCTCTGCCTTGTTCACAAAGGAATCCGCGGTAATGCTTTACCCATGTGAGCTGGAACGTCTTTAAAAATAAACTGTTATACAACAAAAGGTCGGCTTAAAATTGAGGTCTTAATTCATCGGCCCTTTAATGTCAGATTCTTGCTATAAATTGCATACATTGTATTTAAAGACCAGTTCTGGTATTCTTTTTTCGTTATAGATAATTTTTTGCCACGATATTCAATTCTTTCATAACTTTGCTCTTACGTCACTCTGCCCTGTAAACAGCGCTTCTATTTTGTTGATAAAGTAAAAGATGTCAAATAAAATTTTTATATATTTAGAATGATGGATATAGAATGCACTGCATGTTGCTTAGCTCCAAATGATGCATGTAAGTTAATAAGGAACTTCTAACCACGCAACTTTGTGATGCTGCTTACGATTCATCCTTTTTAACGATGGTTTCGGGAAACACTTGAATCGCTGAACTATGCTGGAACTATGGAACTTGCGGCCATAGTTGGCTAATGATAATTTTTGGGAAACACACCCCTGGTTGTTGTCAATTAAAAAGGTATTTGTTATGTGATCTAGGAAATTTACATATTGCAGTTTCTGATACCATATGAAAACTGGGATCAAGCCCTTTCCAAATCAGTTTATCAAAAGTTATGGCCATCTGAAGTTGGCAGAGTGCTATGATTTTAAAGGAAGGGAATTTGGAGAAAATGGGTGAGACAAGTTAGGTGATGAAAATAAAAGTCAAGTATCACAAGTAAAAGTCACTTTACAGTGGTGAAAGACTTACATTTCCTAGTGTCTAAGTCTATAAAAATACTGTAAAAACTGTTAAAATAAAACAAAAGTAAGGAAAATGGTGCTGGGCACACTTAAAGAAAGAGAGCTCTGTAGTGCTAAGAGCACTACAAAAGGACACCAACAAACATTAAGGTATGAGGTATTGAGGTATTAAGATAATGAAGCAAGTGTTACATTGTTTATCATTAGCATATTGTCTGAAATTTTGATTCCAGAATCTCCCAACAGCAATGTGATTTGTAACCTGTTATTTTTTTTGTTGTAGGAGTATTTTTTGTTTTGAATAAAGATAAATGGTAATAAGAATCAGAGATGTCTGCTTTACCTGTAATTTGGCCCACAATTCACGTGCTTCTCTGTCTCCGTATGACTGCTCCACCATGCCAAGCTGGTGCTGAAGCCTCTGCTGGGCATAGAAAGACACCCAATCATCCTGCCAGTCATTTACCTGAAAACAGTAAAACCTTTTAATTCAAAAATAACACTTCCAATATTCTCTGACTATGATTTCATCAATGCTCTTGATCACACACAGATGCTCACCAGGGGGATGTAACCGCAGCATGTGGTCACATGAAACCCAAACTTGTCGACAACTTCCAACTGTTCCAATACTTTTCCTTTATAAACACAGAAAAGACATTTGGAAAAAAATGAACTCCTATCAGGCAATTGAAATGAGCGTATTTAAACACATTACCAACAGTCTGCATCTCTTTCTTTTGTTTCTCCATCTGTCTACTGTTGTGAAGGTGTAGATTAGCCAGCTGTTCCCCCAGCTTGGATGAGTATCTACATAAGCATAACATATCGTGAACTTAAAAAAAAAATCCACTTCCAAGCATGACCACTGTCATAAATTCTTCTTAAAGGAACAGTTCACACCAAAATGAAAACTGAATTGTTTTTGAAGCAAAATAGAAACCTAAACAAGGTCAAAGCTCTACATTCAAATATGGCTGTACTTCAATCTCAAGCGTATTTACGTGTCTCGTGACAAGCTGACACATGATATTCCATCACAATACATGCAGAAACCAATAAAATGTGTTTGTTTCCAGAAAAAAAAAATCTTTCACAAACCTATTGTATTAACAAATCATTGGTTTACTCAATTTGGATTATTATTGATGGATGTGCTTTTCGAGTTCCTGGTGTCATGTGGTATTGATAAAGTTCTATCTGTGATGAGGGTACGAGGATGAGTAAACTATGAGAGAATGTTCATTTTTAGGTGAACTAATTCTTCAAGATTCACGGGTCATACTTATTTAAGATTCTCATATCCACATGTTCCATTATAAGAAGAGCTCCGCTTCTCTCAAGGTCCACAACCTTCAAAGGTCTGGGTACTTTGACTGTGTTTGTTGACAGGATCGCTTCCAAGCTTGCCATCTCTCCATCAAACATCCTCCTAGCCTAAGGAGCGGGACAGTGTAACAATATACTCAGCCGAAGAGAGGATACAATACCCAATACTGGGTTCACGATATCACAATAACTTTTTCACAAAATTTAAAAAGAGAAATGTTACAAACAGATGTGTCACTTTATCAATATCGTTACTATCTTGATGCTTTACTAACTTTATTGTGTTGCTTTCTAAGGTCAGATAGCCTTTGGACCTTATCAAAATATCTTAATTTGTGTTCCGAGGATAAACAGAGGTCCTGGGATTTTCGGACGACTTAATTCATGACACAATTTTCCTTCTTTGGCGAAAGTATCATTTAAAAGTGAGAATTGAATTAAGAAAATCTAATCTAAAACATAAAGTGCTCAGAGTCGGTTGAACACAAAAGGCATAACAACATGTTGGCAGGTCAACCAATGGGATTTTTTATATAAAAAAATTGCCAGTTCTTCAAAACATAATATTCCACAATTTATCATTACAGCCCTGCTAAGGAAAAAATACACAGAAAGATGGATAAGAGACTGAAATAGAGATAGACACTGACATGAATGAGAGCTTTGAAAAGCACTTTATGGTTGTAGTTAATAATAATAGTGCACATTATATAATGCATTACAAATCAGGAGAAATGTACATTTACAATAGACTACTTATTGACGCATTTCTACACAGACAGACTCTTCATATATATTAATAGCATTTGTCAAATAATATGTAATAGGAAAGTTGACCACATTCACGTTACGTGTTTAGTTGCAAAAGTATAAAGATTTTTATTTGGGAACTTGTAAAGTAAGTAAGTATTTGTACTTGTACACTAAAATGTACACTCACACAGCCCCAACGATTTCCAAGATTCAAGGCGTGATCATTTGAAACTACAGTGACAGATTCAGAGGTTGTAGGTGCCAATATCTGGGTTGCAATTCAAATCTGAATCGAAACACAGTATGTGCTTTGCATTTGTGAATGTCAATTCATTCTGTGAGTGCCAGTTTTCACATTGAGAATTTTTCTGTAAATTCAATCTCAGAAGACAGATTTGTGACTGTACACGAGTGCAAATCTCAACATTCAACTGCGAGTGTACATTTTAGTGTAGGCTACAAGTACAAATACTTTCTTTACAAATCTCAAATTAAAATCTGGTTGCTCTCAAGTTTTGCTTCTGTCTTATCTTTATACAAGAGCGCATGTTTGGAGTCAATGTAAAACCTATGCGTTCAGTTTAGGGGATTTAAACCTCATTTTTGTGGTTGATTTTGACGAACACTCTTCCAGTGTCAGTGTCATAGCTCTGGCCTTCACTGATGCATCCTCCGCCCGAGTGACCAGCGCGTTTCAACAGAGACGTGCCCAGCTCGCGCTTTAACAACGCCTCCATCTCACACTGTACAACACTCCATGCAAACACAAACAAACGCAATCATATAAAACATGTCACTTTCTATGCAGCAGATTTACATTGCTGCAGTCTAGTCACAATTCACGAACGATTAGCTCGTGTGTTTACAGCACTTGCAGGATTAGTGTTGTTGTTCAGCAGGATGTCAAAATAAAAGTCCCGAATAATTTCTTAAAGTACTTAGCCATTTGGCATAAGTTAAAGTTTTTAGAATAATAAGTCTACCTGTGATAAGTGTAATATTTTTAAAAAATAGATATTTGGAAGAATGTCTGTAACCAAACAGATCTTATCCCCCATTCACTCCTATAGTATTTAATTTGTCCTAAAGTTTTCCTGTAGCTCAGTGGATAAGAGCACGCCACTAACAACGCCAATGTCGATGGTTCCATGCCAGGGGATTGCACATACTTAGAAACAAATGTGTAGGAAATTGCGATACAAAACAAAGGATCTACCAAATGCTTAAATATAAATGTATATGGCAGTAATTGGTCGATGTCATCTCTTTAGTTACAAACATTCTTCCAAATATCGACTACTTATGTAAATGGCACATACCTTTTAGTCGACACTGAAAACAATAGTTGATTTCCCCCAAAAAAATGTATGGTTAAAAGGTGGCTAACTATTGAATGAACAGACACTCAAAGCACAGAATGTGAGTAAAGGCATTGTTGAATTCGCTTAATTTTAGCAGCCCTCCACCCTGGCTTCGCATCATCCACCCGTTTTCCACCTCAGCCTGAAACTCTGTACTCTGAGTTAGCCCTAATAGTAGGTACTGTTTTTGTGTTGGAATAGTAGCTACTTTTGAGTTCATGGCAAAAGAGAATGCACAAACTGGGACATACTAACAGGAAGCGGAAGTGGTCGTTGTTGCCTAGACAACATTGTGGCCAAAACTGTCACACATGCAGCTCTTCTTTCCATTAAGGTCCATTCATTCATTATTTTGTGTGTGATATTTACTGTATACTTACTTTTGTTAATTTAGTTACGACTCAGTTATATAATTTATTATTCAGTGGAGCATAAGTAATCTTCACCTACACTGTAACGAATTGCTGTAAAAACTACAGCGTTATTTTACAGAAGCTGACTGTTTTTTAAATAATACAGAATATTGCTGTAAAGTGCAATGCATTCTGGGGTCACGTGACGGATTAACTCAAATGTACAGAATATTGCTGTAAATTTCAAATCTACAATGGCGGGATGATCTTCAACGGTCGAGATTGGTGTAGTGCGCAAAATGAGTGATTCACACATGTGGTAAGTGATTTATTACGTTTTTTCCATATTTGGTAACTATCATAGTGGTAACTTTATATAGAGGTATCTACATTCACGTTTCACATTGGTAACCCCGGATTCAACCTCCATCCGCGGGGACCGAAGGAGTCTTGCGCGGGGTTTCAGCAGCGCCGTCGCGGTAAGATTTCAAACTTTCTCCGTCGCTATAGCACCTGATGACAGAAGTTGTTCATGTTATTTAGAGTTTTTGTACAAATCAGGAGCGAAGTCGGTATGTGACGAGCTACAGTTCATTGTATTAGTAAGTTGACGGTTGTTTTTTTAATGTTGAACATCGCGCACGCCGTAGACTCGGTAAAAGTTACATGCTTCGACAGTTGTGATACCACACTCGCTCGTGATTATTCTCTGGTGTAATTCAAATTTGCAAATGCAGTGACCCGTAAATCGAGAGACCAAATTAAAACAAGTCACCAAAGCTTGCGGTAAGTCGTTGTTCACGGAGGAAAGCCCGGTAAAGTGATTAATGTACGTAACCATCTAGATATACAGTTTATGTAACGGAGGCCAGATGAGAGCTGTAGCAAAAGACGTTACCGACACCCTCATCGTTAGAGCAGGACTGTCTCCCAGATAGGACCGTGGGATGGTGGGAGTGAGACGACCCGTTACAAAATACTAGTGTGACAATTTCTTGACGTGACATCCCTAACGTTAGTTAGCTTACATTTCTGTATAAATACGGTTTTAAGTGTAAATTAATCTGTGTAATTTGCTTAGAGTTTGTTTGTATAGTCACTTATACTAAAATGTAGTTTAAATGTAAAAAGCCTAAAGATAAAATTGTATAGTAACTATTGTCACATGTGGTATTGTTTGTTTTAAGACACACTTTGCCATGCAGGCCACTGGATGCTGACTACTGAAGGTTAGGTTGTGTGTGACTGTGACGTGCTCAGCACAGCTTCATGTCTGGCCTTCCCACTCTGTTCATAGCATGTTACATATTCAATCTTGAGTACCACGATGGGGCAAGCGTGTATCTTGGAGTCCAATGAAAGGTATTAGTTGAACAACTTCCTTACCTGCATTTTATACATATGTTCAATTCAATTCAATTCAAGTTTATTTATATAGCGCTTTTCACAATGTGTATTGTTTCAAAGCAGCTTTACAGGGGCAAACAGGAAAAACAGAAAAGTTAAAACACACCACAGTGCATGGTATTTATACAACGAGTAAGTTCATTCTAATAAATAACATCTAATTTCTAAATAAATAAATAAATGAATGAATGCAGTCTCCCGGTGAGCAGGCCAACACTGCCCTGCTGTGGCGAGGAACCCAAACTCCAATGATTGATTAATGGAGAAAAAAACCTCGGGAGAAACCAGGCTCAACGGGAGGGCCAGATCCCCTCTGACGTGTCATAGTCGCACTCAGACTGCTGACGTCTGGTTTAGGTTTAGCATTTAATACCAAATATTGTAACTTCAGCATTAATAAGACAAATAGTCCGTCTTTGCTCTTGGTTAGGGATGTAGTGGTCTGAGCTGGGATGGTCCGATGGTCATATTTCTCTTGGCAGCTGGTGGAATTGCCTTAGATGGAGCTGGGATGGACAGTCAGTCTGCAGCTGTATCTGGTGTAATCTCAAATTGGGGATGGGCATCTGTCGGTCGTCTGGACATGGTGGAACTTCTTCCTACCTCGGGATGGGCATGGGGATGGGCATCTGTCGGTCGTCTGGACATGGTGGAACTTCTTCCTACCTCGGGATGGGCATCCCGAGGCAGAGGCGGAAAGAGAATAAAGAGAATAATTAGCGTAGCTGCTGTTCATTAAGTATGCATTAAGTGAAAGCTTGGCTGAAAAGATGTGTCTTTAATCTAGATTTAAATTGGGAGAGTGTGTCTGACCCTCGAATAGTATCAGGAAGGCTATTCCAGAGTTTAGGTGCTACGTATGAGAAAGCTCGTCCACCTTTGGTGGATTTTGTTATTCTAGGTATTGTCAAAAGTCCTAAGTTTTGAGATCTCAGCGAGCGTGATGGGTTGTAACGTGATAAAAGCTCGGTTAAGTAAGTAGGTGCTAAACCGTTCAGGGCTTTGTAAGTAATTAAAATAATTTAACTTAACTTAATGGGTAGCCAGTGAAGCGATGATAAAACTGGGGTTATGTGATCGTATTTTCTTGACCTAGTAAGAACTCTGGCAGCTGCATTCTGAACTAACTGTAGTTTGTTTATCGATGATACAGGACAACCATTAAGTAGAGCATTACAATAGTCAAGCCGTGAGGTCACAAATGCATGAATAAGCTTTTCTGCGTCTGCAACACATAAACTATTTCGTAATTTGGCAACATTTCTAAGGTGGAAGAAGGCTGTTTTTGTGATATTTGAGATGTGATTTTTAAATGACAGGTTGCCGTCTAATATAACGCCTAGGTCTTTAACTGTATTTGTTGGAGTAACAGTGCAGCTCTCAATTTGCAGGCTGTAATCGGAGATATTCGGTTTACTTAATTTTGGTGCTATAAGTAATATTTCTGTTTTGCTAGAGTTTAAAAGGAGGAAATTACTAGTCATCCAATGTTTTATGTCCTCGATGCACTCTGCCAGTTTGGATAGCTTAAAGGAATCATCTGGTCTTGATGAGATATATAGCTGAGTATGATCTGCATAACAGTGGAAGCTAATTCCATGTTTTCTAATAATGTTGCCGAGGGGCAGCATGTATATGGAGAAAAGCAAGGGTCCTAAAACCGATCCCTGAGGTAATCCATAATTGACTTGCGTAAGATTTGACGATTTCCCATTTAAATGGACGTATTGATATCGGTCTGTTAAGTAAGATCTGAACCATTGCAGTGCCTGTCCCTGAATACCGATATAATGGTGTAAACGATCTAGTAGTATTTTATGGTCTACAGTATCGAAAGCAGCACTAAGGTCAAGCAGGACTAATAGTGAGATGTTACCTTTATCTGAAGCAATAAGAAGGTCATTTGTAATTCTAACGAGCGCAGTTTCAGTGCTGTGATGCGGTCTAAAGCCAGACTGAAACTTTTCGTGCATGTCATTATTTTGTAGGAAGGTACACAGTTGAGTTGACACTACTTTTTCTAGTATTTTAGACAAGTACGGGAGATTTGAAATCGGTCTATAGCTTCCAAGTTCATTTGGGTCTAAATTTGTTTTTTTGATAAGAGGCTTAATTACAGCCAGTTTAAAGGGTCCTGGGACATGTCCTAGATTAATAGACGAGTTGATTATGTTACAAATGGGCTCAATTACAGCAGGTAGTAACTCTTTTAATAAAGTAGTCGGAATGGGGTCTAATAAGCATGTTGTCGGTTTGGATGTTGCAATAATTTTAATTAAATCTTCCTGATTTATAGGAGAAAAACACTCTAGCTTTTCTTTTTGGGTGACGGTTGAAACTAATTCTTCCGACAAACTTAGAGGTTTGGTTTTAGCTATGTTGTCTCGTATTATTTCGATTTTCTCGGTAAAAAATTTCATGAATTCATTGCTACCAAGGTGCGGCGGAATACCCAGGTCAGGTGGAGTCTGTTTGTTTGTTAATTTAGCAATTGTACTAAATAAAAACCTTGGATTGTTTTTGTTATTTTCTATGAGGTTACGGAAGTGCTCGGCTTTTGCTGCTTTTAGTGCCTTTTTGTAACAGCTTGCACTCTCTTTCCATGCAATTTTAAAGACCTCTAATTGGGTTTGTTTCCATTTTCGCTCCAGTTTACGCGTTTCTCTTTTTAGGGCGCGAGTGGTGTTATTATACCATGGTGCTATGTTCTTTTCATTTATCCTTTTTGACTTCATAGGTGCGACCGCTTCTAATGTATTAGAGAAAATAGTGCCCATGTTGCTGGTCATGTCATCGAGCAATTTTATATTCGTTGGAAAGGTTATTAGAGAAGTCAGATCTGGCAAGTTCTTTACGAAACTATCTTTAGTAGTTGAGGTGATTGTTCTACCTTGTCGATAACGAGATATACAACTGATTTCTGCAGTGCGCAGTGTACATATTATAAGATGGTGATCGGAAACATCGTCGCTTTGAGGTATAATATCGATATTGGTTAGATCGGCTCCGTGAGATATAATCAAGTCTAGGGTATGATTAAGGCGATGAGTAGGTCTATTGATGTATTGTGTTACACCACAAGAGTCTAGTAGTTCTTTAAACGCCACAGCTAATGGATCGTTAGCACTGTCTACGTGGATATTAAAATCTCCAACAATCAGTACTTTATCGACGTTAACCAATAGATCCGATAAGAAGTCTGCGAACTAATCAGAAAATTAGTGTAAGGCCCAGGGGGTCTATACACAGTAACCAATGTAAGAGAGACCAATGATTTTTTACTTTTGTTTGGAACTGTTATGTTCAACGCAAGCATTTCAGATGATTTAAATGTATGCATTGTTCTCTGAGTAACGGTAAGAAAGTCTCTAAAGATTGTTGCGACACCACCACCTCGACCAACCGGACGTGGCTCATGAATATAACCGTAGCATGGAGGAGTAGACTCATTTAGACCGAAGTAATCATTTGGCTTAAGCCAGGTTTCAGTAAGGCAAAGTATATCAAAACTGTTGTCTGTGATCATTTCATTTACAATAACTGCCTTTGGATTTAGTGATCTAATATTAAGTAGCCCAAACTTTAGGCGTTGGTTTTGCTCATTAAATATATTGTCTTTTGGTTTAATCATGATAAGATTTTTTCTCTGACTTTTAAATAAATTATTATTTGGTTGTATTATTCTGGGGACAGACACATTCTCTATGCATTTGAAAGCAGTAACATTCTTAACAGTTGGGTGAGAAGAACACAGACTGTAGTAAAAATTTGTACTTACTAGTCAAATGGTGCGTAGCGTCTTTGAGATGTTGTCAGACAGAATTTCCGCTCCAATGCTGCTGGGGTGCAGCCCGTCGGGGCGGAAAAGCCTAGGTCGCTCCCAGAACAGATCAAAATTATTTACAAAGAGCAGCTTCTGTTCAATACACCATGACATTAACCAATTATTAAGCATAAATAGTCTACTGAACTTTTCGTTCCCTCGTCGGTAAGTAGGAAGCGGCCCTGATACGATGATCCTCGCCGTGGGCGATGCGTTGCGAACAGTATCGACCAGACTCCTGAAGTCCCTCTTCAGGATCTCCGACTGCCGCATTCTCACATCATTCACCCCCGCGTGCAGAACTACGGCTCCTACTCTTGCATCCTCCTTCAGAATCGCAGTTACCTGCGCAGACACATCGAGAACACGGGCGCCAGGAAAACAGTGAGTGCGCACCTTACCTTCATTGAAGGAGGCGCGTACGTTCCGGACGATTGAGTCTCCGATGACCACAGCGTTGGATTTCGTCTCGCAGAGGGCGGCAAAGCGATTTCTCGTAGAAATCTCGAAGACCGGTCGCGGCGGTGGGGGAGAGGTCATCGCTCCGGTCCTGGATTTCGCCTTCCGCCGTGTGTGTGCAGGTGCAGGAGTGAAGTTCATTTTGGCTCGTCGTGATCTTGAAGCCTGGGCTCTGTGCATAGAAACACACGGAGTAGAAGTGATAGGAGTATTACAATCACGTCGAACACTTACCGCAGCTTTGCGAGCGTCAGCCCGGGATGTTTCCATCGCCGTTTTACGTTCTCGTAATGTTAATGTTATATACCTGTTAAGACCTTTAAAACAATATTTCTCAACGAGAGATGGATTTTTTTAGGGCAAATTATTTAGAAGTCTCCGCTATTTAACACTAGCAAGCTAATGATTTAATTCATGTGTTTTAATATAATATATTTTGTACATTTAATATATAACATTTTGTAGATATTAATCCAGAGAGTGGAACAAGAAGAAGCATCATCTAAAATGCCAGGAAACAGAAGAAACAGGTTGCAGTGAACCCACATGTTGCCGCTCTACACAATGATGAATTTTCATTGTAATCGATGAAAAGTAAGAAGCACGCACACACACAGACACACGCACACACACACATACACACACGCACACAAACACACAGAGATCTCATCATTGAATTACATCATATTATTCTCTGACTGTATATGTTGTCCTCTGTTTTTCTCTGACTATAAATTGAATATCTAACATTATTCTCTTGTTTTGTTTCCATAGTTCTTGCTACTTGTTGTGCTCTGATGGATCAAGATGTGGACCGTTTTACAGACTCACTTGGGCCTTGTTTTGCAATTTTGTTTCATGATGGTAATGTTGGTTAACGCGTTGTTTAAACATGAATGTTTAAAGGCCATGTTGGATACTATGAAGTTGAAACTGAATAAAATTATTTCATGTACAACAACGTACACAATTCGTCTGTAATGTATTTTTGTATCAATTACAAATTAAAGTCAAATTAAACACTGTATATCCAGTATGCAAAACGTACTGGAAATACAGTGATTTATGTATTTCTTCTAAATAAAATAAATTAAAATCAAGCAATTTGTTGTAAAAAATATAGCATTATACTGTTGCTATTCAAAATTACAGTTTTTCCTGTATTCTGCAATTACAGTAAATGGCTGTAAATTAAATTACAGTACTGTGGCTGTACAATTTACAGTAACTGGCTGGCAACCCTGCTGCCAGTAGTTTACTGTAAATTTTACAGGATTTTTTTGACAGTGTACTCGCGGTGAGTTGTGGGTAATATCAGCCATCAGAGTTTGCATCATTCTGCACTTCGAATTTCTACCGGAAGTAGTAGACCATCCAGGAATTTTTGGAATAGTATTTTCAACATACTATGATATGGGACATACTAATTCTACAGTCGAAAACTATAAGAATGGAAAGCATGCTGATTGGAACACAGGGGTGGGCTGTTTTAACAATGTCTTTACTCACTTTCTATGATTTAAGTGGCCACTGCGCTGCTGTCTATGGTGGAGTCAGAAAGCTCCCAGACCTTAATTTGTCTTCTGAAGATGAACGTAGGTCATGGGGTTAACGAATGACATGTGGGTGAGCAATTCAAAACAAACGAAAAAAAAATCTGGGGGGGGCCCTTTAACCTCAGATATGTTGACATGGATAACATGGATGCATACCTTGCCGTAACCTGCCACTACATTGATAAAGATGATAAGCTGATGAGGGTCTTGATGGGGATAGAGAAGTTTCCAGCTGAAAATACAGGGTGGAGTAGGGAAAGTCAAACGTTTTGGTACATATGCTGCGGTTAATATCATTGTTTAAAGGACCGGTTGGTGAAATCTAGTGGCGAGGTTGCAAATTGCAACCAATGGCTCAATCCCCCCTCAATCAAAAGCAACATCATCTCAGCCAACAAGTCAACAGCTGGAACTAGTTCAGGTAAATACTTTTTATTATTTTCATTCAACACAAATATTAGTGTGTGATGTTTTGCAGTTGTTTTTTATAAAACCTGTGGCACTTGCTAGATAGTGATGTGTAGCAGAATAAAACAGCTATGCCTCTGTTGATATAACAATAGAGGTTGAGCGATACCTAACGGAATCCAACATACCAAGAACCCATTATCCACCTGAATACTGGAAACATGTTTTCCTCCATCTACTGTACATCTGATATACTGTATAAGCCTCCTCTGACCCCCTAAGAGAGTGTTCTCAAAGACAGAAGAAATATTGTCCATGAGTAATAGACTACAGTGTCTCCAGACTTCCAACCAGTGTCAAAAAAACACATTCTTCTTCACTCACAGTCACAGGATCACATTTAATAACCACATAATCCCTGACCTCATCACTAGTAGTTGAATAAATAATATACTTATATAATACATTTATGTCAAATACATGTCATTTACAAATCTGTTAGTTATAATAATCAAATGCTTGCTTACTGAGCACCCACAACACAGCTGAACAGTATTTAAGCGTAATGCATTCATATATATTACTTTTTATACTGTATCACCACATTATTATTAGAGTGTAAAAGCTTATTATGCTTTTATTTACGCACTATATACATGACATGAATAAAGTTTATGTCTATCCAGTGAAGCTTCATCTCAGATAGCAGCTGTTGTACATTTATTGAAACACATGACACTGTAATCGACACTCCGACACTTCTCGGTACAGTTAAGAAATCCCCAGCAAAACAAGACTTCATTTCGCCATCGCTAAAACCCCAAAACTGAACGAAAGATGAAATAAAAGCTTTGTTTTCTGGGTGACTTTGCCACTTTTTGTTTGCCACAAAAGCGTCTCAACACTTGCTCGTGAATGGCTGCTTGTGTTCAAGATGTAATCTACTAGTAAGGCCGAGGCTCTATATAATTAGCGCGCGTGCTCTGTCTGGAGGCTCTTAACGTTACTCGTCGACATCTCTTACAGCTTCGCTTCAATAGGAGCGAGAACCAGTGAGATAAGATCTCAGAGCACGTCACAGTTTTTGATCAGGGAGCGATTTCTAAAATCTTCTGGAACATCTCGCGCACTGTAGATGCGAAAGCATTAGCGTGTGGTGAGTGATAAACATGTTTTTATTTATCTTATGCGCGCTGAAACCAACAAAAACACATATAAAAATCACTTCAAATGTATTCAATGTTATTATATCCAGGACTGTCACAATATTTGTTATTTCCACCACACGATAGTCGTGGTCAAAATGGCAATATTTTTTTTTTAATATAGCGCGTTTAAAAAACAACCAAATTTGAAAGTGCTGCACAAAGTACGTTAAAACAACTTAAAACACACACAACAATAATCAAGCAGTAATACATCTACAGAGTAAACGTGTTTTAAGTGTAGAGTGATAGATTTGTTGTCTTTTTACCAGTATTGACAATAGTGCTATCATTGAAATATTTATTGGATTTGTACTGAATAATTACATTAACAAGATGACTATTATTTTTGTTAATTTTGTGTTATGACCTAAAATGTGAGTGTATGAAGGCAGACAGAGAGTTTTTTTGTTGTGGAATACAGATAATTACAGTGAATTCTGTTAACATGATATTGACAGTCACAGTTATTAAAATCTGGATTATTGTTGTATATTGTGTCACCCCTTTTGTCAGTGATGGAAAAGTGAGGTCGATATGAATCTCTCAGTGAATCATTTATTTGAATATAATTCATTTATTTCATTTTGCAGAGAAAATGACCCAGAGCCAATTTAGACGTTTTAGGCCCGTCAGCTCCATTGCTGAGCAACTTGATACTGGTAAAGTTTGACATTTTCATTTTTGTGTATTCATTTTAAAACTTATTGCTTGAGTGAAATTTAATTGCACATAGTTTATTTATAGAAAACCGTATATTTAAGATGAAAATATGATTTTGCAGGTGTTGCTACATTGCACCCACAACCCCCACCTGAGAGGAGCTCTGACCCAGACAGAAGAGATTTTGGGAACATCGGTTACCCTCTTCAGTATGTCCACATGGGTGAGTTTATTAAATCAACATTAACCCAGCATGACTAAGTGGGATTCAACAGTATTTTTAGGGCTTGAAGGTGAAGTTAAATACACAAGCTATATAATAACTGATATAACATGTAGTAAATCTGTTGAAGGACTGGGTCCAAACCCTCAAACTAGGAGAATCCCGTTTAGATCAACCACAGTCCCAGATGACACGTGGAACAGATTGTGGGCACAGTGTGTGAAACGACACACAGGTTAGCTCAGAAAACATTTATCCACTGTACTAAATCCCCGATCATTTGATTGAAACAATCCTAGTCATACATGATCTCTATTAACATGACATTAATATGTTGTTTTGTAGGTGTTGTACTGCCCCCACTGTCTCAATCGAAGAAGCCCAGGATGCCACCACAGAAGACGCCCTGGGCGGCACGACCAAATAAGAGCGCATGGGAGAAGCAGCATTTATTATATTATGTATTTCATTCATTGTTGTTATTTTCATTAAATACATTTGTATCCAACAAATGATCTTCTTACAAGACGTATCAAACATCTCTGTTTCCTGCTTTGTTTGTACAGAATGGTGAGGAACATCAGACTGCCCAGCAATACACTGCGGACATAAGAGAACGTGCTCGTAAAGATGTAAGTGACCGTTGTATATTTTGATCAGGTCGAAGGATTATGAACATGTGTGACATGTCTTTGATGTCAGAAGTCTTCTAACTGGCCTCTCTATTTCGTTGTCAGGTTGCAGATCTTCACAAAGAGGGTGTAAGTCAGAGAAAAGAAATAGAAATCAATGATAGAAGGAGAAAGAATTGGGAACACGAGGAAGAAGTAAAGAAGTGGATGGAAACACACAACATCTTAATTTCCTCGATGGAGTCCGCTAGTGCTTCAATTCAGACGGTTGAAGCAGAGTAAGACATTTCTCATTATTATAGTTTTATGAAGTCTTTCATATGTAGATATTGTTGGTTTTTTGAGGGAATTTCACCCCAAGTTTTTGTTACAGTAACGGTTGTGTGTATTTAAAAATATGCTGTATAAACACATAAACAAACATATTTCTGATTGATGCGGAGGTCTTGATCATTTGCAAATCTGCAGTGGATTTACAAAGTGAACATGTTTTGGTGATGTATGGAGAACAGCCTTAATTCTGTTGGCTCTGTACTGGTGAGATATCATTTGTTTTGGAGATGTCTACCAGGGAATCTTTGGTCTCTTAAATGTATTTTTTGTTCCTTTGGCTCACAAAGAGAAGCAGCATTGAGTTTTAGGTCAAATTTGTTTTATTGTAAATATACAGTAGTGTGCAAAAGTCTTAGACACATTGAGATGCTTGACCGATTTCAATATATTTAAAGATCTGGTAACACCCGCAGTTTCCAACAATCTCATATTAATCTTGAGTGGCTTTACAGTAGTATTGCATACATTGCATCTTCAAAGAGTATTTTGTTTGATCACATTTATAAAAGAGAGATACACCTATACGATTATTTCAAGAAAAAAACGAGCTGCTGGAGGCAGGCACGGGGGATGGAACTAGAGCACGTACACACTTACATCATTGCATTAATTCCATAGTGTTTTTTACATTATGCACATATGTGACGATTGCCAACAAAACACAGACATATGACTTAGTTTAACGGTTCACCTCTAGCATCTTTTAGCACTGGGACCACTCCATCGATCAGTTTCAAATGATATCCAAATCCAGCTTTATATCCACAGTGTATAATAGGGCTTTGCAAAAATATCGATACATGAAACTATCGCAATACTTTTTTTCCGATAGTGTATCGATAGTGATACCACTACTATCGATCATTTTTTTAAAATCATGTCTGTAGTGGAGTAGGTGGGGCGAGACCGTGGTTCGAGTCCGGTGAGTAATTGTGAATTAGCGCCAGCTGTGGGCACACCGGGCTCGAATCACGTAGGAGATTGGGAGCATATAAAAGGAACGAGTGACCGGACCGTCGAAGAGAGAGGACCGGGCCCGAACATGTTTTACCTTGGTATTTGTATTTGTATTTGTAGTTGTATTTATATTTATGTTCATGTTTTGTTCGCCGGCTGTTATATTACTTTATTAAATGTTTTGAATGTTTGCCGGTTCTCGACTCCTTCCTTCCCTTTTATGGAGATGTATTACATTGGTGGCGAAACCCGGGAGGAAGGAGAGACATGCTGTCGGAGAGTCCTCGCCGCCGAGTGGCCTCGCGGTGGGTCTGGGGAAACGGAAGTACACAGTGCGGCCACCGTCAAAGCTTCGGTGGAACGGCGACCTTTGCTGCCGCGCCCCTGGGTCGAGGTGGGGTGGCTTTCGTCCAAGCGGGAGCGGGGGAGTTGCCGATGTCCGCCAGAGGCCGGAGCCTGCGTCCGTCCCCCGAGGGGGCGAGCAGGAGGCGGGAAGTGCCGAGTGCGGCCACCGCCTGCCAGAGGCCGGAGCCTGCGTCCGTCCGCCCGAGGGGGAGGAGCAGGGGACGGGGAACCCCCAGATAACATTTTATGGAATTGTATTACAATGTCATATACAGACGGCCAAAAGTAAGTGGAAGCGAGAATGGTGAAAAATATAAGACCGCTTCGAGCTCTCAGAGCTTATGTGTGGGTGTCCTTTGGTTTTGAAAAGACGTCGTGGAGTAGTGTTAATTTTGTCAGCTATTTTTTATTTTAGTGTTAGTTTTAGTCCCACGACGAACACACTTTTTAGTTTTTCACATATTTGGTCATCCTTGTCCTGTTTTGTTTAATCCAGTTTAGTCGACTAAATGTCTATGCTTTTTCTTATCATTTTAATCAAACTTAGTCACAGTTTCTGGATTGCTGTATAGTAGTTAAAATGGGTACTTTGCCAAAAAATGATATTCACGTTGATTGTTATTGTTTGAGAAATTTGTTTTTATATTTCATTATAATTGACTATTTCACCAATAAGCACAAATCAATAGAATGTCAAATCATGTGCATAGTTTATTCAACTTCATAGCTTCAAGTATTTCCACAAAGGTCATATAAGTGCAAAGGCCTATTAATAGACATCCAACCTCCTGATGCCTGCATCAGGTTTTGGGTAAGTTTTTATTTTTATAGCTACATTATAGTCTCATCATTTTTCGTCAACGATATTGCGTGCTGATTAAGTTTTAGTTGTCTTTTAATGGCCTTACTTTTCCTCTCATCTTTGTCCTGGGAAAATAGTCGTTGACGAATATTTTTCGTCATTATTTTCATAAACGAAATTAACACTATCATGGAGTAATGTTTAAGTAAAAAATCAATACCAAAAAGACAAAGATATTTATTGTGCTTTCACGGATGTGACACCAGCGCATTTACAGCACGAATGAACCAGAGGTTTTATACTGCCCATGTTCATTGTTTTAACTGTAATGCACCACAAAAGCCAAGTGACCCCCCTTATTCCCCTGTGCTACCCACTTGAGGGTAGCAATCCACAGTTTGGGAACCCAAACCTCTGATCTAAAGGTCCTTGCATCGCACCTCATGGCCACTCTGCAGAGGTAAGGGATGTTTTTACAATTATCCTTACAGAATACCCCAGGTGGTGCACAGCATGTTATATTTCTTACTCAAATTTTTACATTTTCTATTTAAAGTATTGCAATATATCGCAAATGTGTATCGTATTGAAGAACATAGCAATACAGTTGTGTTCAAAATTATTCAACCCCCAATGCTGTAAA
Organism: Triplophysa dalaica; assembly: GCF_015846415.1. Lineage (NCBI taxonomy): Eukaryota > Metazoa > Chordata > Actinopteri > Cypriniformes > Nemacheilidae > Triplophysa > Triplophysa dalaica. The sequence goes on along the minus strand of NC_079548.1, from coordinate 23,522,493 downwards.
TGGTTTTAGGGAATTTAGTGTACATTTGTAATTTTATTCAGAATGAAAGTCACAAGGACTTCTTAAAGAACCATATGCAACTAAAATGACATCAATTAGTTTTGTAATACAGTAGTAAATGTTTCTTTTGTGAATTCTTCATTGACATAATTATTCAACCCCTTAAAGACTATCACTCTGAAGAACAGAGGTTCAATGAAGTGTTTTCAATCAGGTATTGAAAACACCTGTGGATATCAGGGAGCAGCAATAAAGCCTAATAAGCACCAATTAGGCAGCTTTAAAATGACTGTGATACTCAGCTCCTTCTAGACATTTACTGGTGTGGTTACAAACATGGTGAGGTCAAGAGAATGGTCTAGGAAGACAAGAGAAAAGGTGATTACTCTTCAGGGCAATGGCTATAAGAAGATTGCAAAGATGTTAAACATACCAAGAGACACCATAGCAAGTATCATTCGCAAATTCAAGGCAAAGGGCACTGTTGAAACGCTACCTGGTCGTGGCAGAAAGAAGATGCTGACTTCGACTGCTGTGCACTACCTGAAGCGTAGAGTGGAGAAAAGTCCCAGTGTGACTGCTGAGGAACTGAGAAAAGATTTGTCAGATGTGGGTACTGAAGTTTCTGCTCAGACAATACGGCGCACCCTGCGTAATGAAGGCCTCCATGCCAGAACTCCCAGGCGCACCCCCTTGCTGTCCCCAAAGAATAAGAAGAGTCGACTGCAGTATGCCAAAAGTCATGTGGACAAACCACAGAAGTTTTGGGATAGTGTTCTGTGGACTGATGAAACAAAATTAGAACTGTTTGGGCCCATGGATCAACGCTATGTTTGGAGGAGGCCTATGAAGAAAAGAACACCTTGCCTACTGTGAAGCATGGCGGGGGGTCAATCATGCTTTGGGGCTGTTTTGCTTCTGCAGGTACTGGGAAGCTTCAGCGTGTGCAAGGTACCATGAATTCTCTTCAGTACCAGGAGATATTGGATGACAATGTGATGCAGTCCGTCACAAACCTGAGGCTTGGAAGACGTTGGACCTTTCAACAGGACAATGATCCCAAGCATACCTCCAAGTCCGCTAGAGCATGGTTGCAGATTAAAGGCTGGAACATTTTGAAGTGGCCATCGCAGTCACCAGACTTAATTCCGATTGAGAACCTCTGGTGGGACTTAAAGAAAGCTGTTGCAGTGCGCAAGCCTAAGAATGTGACTGAACTGGAGGCTTTTGCCCATGATGAATGGGCGAAGATACCAGTAGATCGCTGCAAGACACTTGTGTCAAGCTATGCTTCATGTTTAAAAGCTGTTATAACTGTTAAAGGATGTTTTACTAAGTACTAAGATTGAATGTCACTTGGGGGTTGAATAAAACTGATAATGATGTGAGCTCAGAAAAGACATTTGTGGTTATTTCATTATAAATGTTATGTTATATTTGTCTGACCTACACGTGCCTCTTTGATTTAATTGTAAGCAGGATGACTGAATGATCATAATCAATGTCAAACCGACCAAAACAATCAATTTCAGTGGGGGTTGAATAATTTTGAACACAACTGTATATTGTTTCGTGACCCATCTATCGTGATGTGTATCGTATCGGTAGACACTTGCCAATACATAGCCCTAGTGTATAAAACATCCATCACTGTAATGCCATGAACAAACAAACTACTGACTTCTCTCACTATCGCAAGAGTAACAACCTGCAGCTGAAGGCCCAAAGCGCAGCCAATCTTGACGCAGCGCAGCCAATCTTGATAAGCGGGTCTTTATCGCTCGCTGGGCATGCATTTCTGGGAGAATTGCCCAATAAAAGGAATAGGATCCCTGTCACCACACAGGGATCCAGACTTACCAAAAACTTTCTTAAACAAGTTTGAGTGCTGGAGGATTGTACCAAGCACAGCAATACTATGTCATATGTCCAACTCGTTTTAAATCGAAGCTAAATCGACTGCTTTGGAGTGTCAGCAGGAAATATCATAATAGATATTCAAACATTCATGTTTTTTGTCACAGGTCTCAGAGTGTGGTCTTTGCCCTTCGTGAGAAAGACAATGACCTCAGGACATTGAATGGAAAAATAGAAGACCTTGAAATGTAGATAGACCCATCACACATCCAGATTTAGAAATAAATGGTGCAGCTAACATGTGTTTTACCTTTCTTAATATCATCCTTATTATGTAACCTGATTCAGTGAAGTTGAGATTCTTCAAGAGGGCTACAAGAAAATAGACGAGTACACAGGTCTCTTGGAACTTGTCCCGCCTGAGCTGTGGGAAACGGTCATGAGGAACATAAAGGTCTGTTTGTTTATTCCTATTTGAAGAAGAAAAAAGCAATGTGCTTGCATGTCTCGTTTCCTACTTGGAGAATGCTTGAAGTTTTTTTTACGTATATGTTTGTGTATAAACAGGACATCCAGATTAAGGCAAAAGGCTTTGAACTGTTGCTGGAGACGGATCTGGAATACACCGAGCTCTGTCTTCATGAAGAAAGAGGGAAAATGCTGCTGCTGAAAAGCATGTGAGTTGTTTTTACACGGACACCTCACGGATCTAGTGCCAGGAACTCGCTCGTTGATTTCACTGTTATCTGTTTGTTCTCTGGGAACAGTAACAGTGCTTGAGTGTGTTTCTCATTTGTGTATTATGTGTGTTTTTGTCTAGACAAGATAAGATGGCCTCACTAGCTATGCAGCAGAAGATCATATCCAGGATTATCATGACCAGGAAGGAGATAATCGAGCGGCTGAAGCTGGAGGTGTGCATCATCTCCCAACAAAAGGAGGAGCACAACGTAAGAGCCTAAATTATATTTAACACGTGTTCTCACAAATCTAAATGCTGATAATTTCAAAACTCTGTTTTTCTCTCTTCTAACAGAAAAGGCTAAAAATGTTCAAGGGTAAATTAGAGAGCCTAAGAGGTTCATTAAAGGCTCTCAAAAAGAGGGACATGGACCTTGTCAAGACCATCACAGCGTATGGTTAGGTCCTTGTTGATTTCCAAATGTTTCCTTTAAGCAACAAAGAAGAATAAAAATATAAGTATATATAAACAAGATGTTTATTTGGTATTTCACAGTCCAAACTGGCTTTGGCTAATGAAAACAATAACTGTAACAATCTGAAATTAAATGTAGTAACTGCACAATAAGCACATTCAATCCAAAGATGGTACAGATAATTAGCATGAGCATTTAGCTTTTTTTGTTTAATTGGGTTGAAACTACATAAAACCTTCCATAAAAATGAATACATCAACTGTATTCATATGAAATTAAAGGCATCAACTGCATAGTTCAACAATTTAAACAACTCAATCAACACAATATCAAAAAACTTGAACAAAGACGTTTACTTTTCAGCACTCAGCTTTTGGTTTAAAATTTGAAGAGTGATTATACCGATGGTTGAGTTAGGTATAAAAGTGTTGCCTGTTTTGCATTATAAACAGGTTTTTGATACTCATCATGTTTTTTCGGATGGTGAACTTTTAAATGTCGGATCAGGTTTGTTGTGCCGAATGTCTTTGCTCTTGTCCCCTCTCGAGGGTGTACACTCACTTATCCCGAATGCTCTCAACTGTGCCCGAGCTCGATAGTCCCCGCTGGCCTGTGCTCACATTGCTCTTTACCATCCACAACCGGGCACGCTTTCATCATTACGATGCGACTGCTTTGAAGCAAACTAACTTGTCCTTTGCAGTCATTGGATATTGCAATCTTCACGTCCTGCTCAAATATTTCAAAATACTTCTATACAAATGACATGTTCGCGATTGATTCGAATGTGTAAACGTAAAAAAAAATGATTTAGGGTCGGTCAACCGGTGCATCCCTAATAATAACGTAACAATCCCTTTCGTAATAATAAAACGCATAGCCTACTTTTTCTTACAGTATAATATATAAATCTAGTCTTGATATGCACCTTTTCTGTTGGTTTAAATGAGATCAAAGGAATTTGGTCAGGCACTATTCTGAAGAAATTTTAGGGTGGAATTAACAAGAAAGAAAAACTTTATGAGCAAAATTTTAGGGAATATTTACACACAACAGGATACAAAGTATCTTTTTATAAAAAAATGAAAGTTCATGTTATATGGCTCTTAAATAAAAATTTGTTTTTCCCTATGGGAGCCAATTTTTTTGTCTGGAGCCCTGAAAACACTGATATGAAAATGTGTGTTGATAAATCCATGACAAGATTGAGTAAAAAATGTAATTATTAAAATTCACCTTCAGTGTTTTAAAAAAAAAACAGAAGAAATATCAGCATGATGTAAAGCGTCATCTTCTCTGCCCTGTCATCATTCTGTCTGTCAGTGTCCGACTGTAAAGTCTCTTATGCTCGTCTGATTTGTCTGTCTGATAGTAATGGTCTCACATGGCATTTTGTTTAAATATAACTCTGTGTTTGTACTTGTCCAATCCATTCTGATAGAAGTGAGCAGAGGAATGCTTGTTCTGCTGTGCGAGCGCCCCGCAATCTCAACTTCCATGGGATTGGATTGAAAACGGGTAGAAAGAAAAGGGTAATGGAAAATGTATTTTAGACCCAAACGATCATCGTTTTCATGATCGACTGTCATTTTTGTGAACTCCGGTACTTGTGCCCATCTCTAACTGATTTATATGTATCAATCTTAAAGTAGATGCTCCCAATTTGAGCTAAAAAATTGAATGAATCAAGATTAGAGATTGGTATCGTTAAGATTTTAACAGTATTACTAGTCTTATCGAGACTGCTTATCAGTCCGGTACTTTAATGGTATTCATTTATTCAACGGTATGTTTTATATGATGTTAATAGATGACTATAGATTAACAAAGTTCGGGAGAAGCCAGAGCATATAATTAAGACCGGCTGGTTCGCAATCAGCAATCATAGACTCTACCCTATCAGCTCAAGTGAACCAGCAAATAAGTAGACAAAGATTCTTACCTGAAGCCATCTCTAAAGGATTACACAAGATCTCCAGAAAGATTATCTCTGCTATCCTTAAAGATTGGAAATGTCACATACCGAAACCTCAGCTTCCAGCACGAGTGCCATCGAACAGGATGAGCCGGCGATTTCAAGCGCCGTCGGGCGACCCGAAGCCGGTACTATGTTGCAAGGCCACCAGAATCAACGGGCCGGGAAAAGCATCTCGAAACGCCGCCGCTCTACGACGCGGCCTACGAGACAACTTCCTCCTTCACCTGCATCGTCTTACTCTTCGGCGCTTCCACTCATCCCCCGCTCAACATCACTCCACCAACTACCCAAGCACCCGCCTCAGGCTCATGGCCAGCGGATCCGCTGCTTACAGCCGTCGCGTGCCCGGATGCCGTCACCGGTCTGAGGAGGCACCAGTTGGCCGCTCCAGCGGAAGCCACACCCACCCTTATCTCTGCGACTCAGGCAACGTCTCAGCATTCTTTGGCGACTGCTGTCCCCATGCCGAAGCCTTCAAACGCTCTCACCCCTGTAGCTGAGCGACAGATTTCCTATGGCGACCTCTCGTTTATCTTAAAAAACACGTCTCACAGTCATCCCGGCATCTTGTCCTTCCCGGAAATTACTGTAGCTTTTTCATGCGACACGGAGGTTATTTGCACGCTTTACTCTCAGAGGAGACGTGAGCTCGGCGACTATCTAGCCATAGTCGCGGAGCTCGCGCTCTCTTATGGGGTAACACATTTGTACACCTATCATAGGTTATTTTCAGCGAAATGCGCCATCAGGGTAGCTTAGTGGAATCAGTGCCCGTATTGGGGAGCACTGGACACTGGGCTTCACAACAGGGTATTTCTGGGCTGCCAGAATTTTTCTTACGCTGTGTGTCACTCTGTTGCGCATGGCACAACAGCCTGTCCCCTCGTCACCCCCACTTTCACCCCACGCCAGACTTCGCCTGCCCAAGTTTCCACCGCTTACGTTCCGCGCCTGCTAAATCGGCAATCTCACCCCGACACGTCAGGCAGAAACGATGCTCGAGCGCAGGACGTCTGCAGGAGTTTGAACACGGACTGTTGTTCAAGACAGCGATGCCGTTACCTTCACGCATGCAACTATTGCAGCGGCGCCCATTCCCATTTGGTCTGCCCGGTGCACAAAAAATCCAATAAAAAGCCCTTAAATTATTTGTCGACTCCTGTCAATGTGCTAAGACACCACCCTGATCATGCCTTTAAAGATTACTTCTTGACTGGTCTAAGAACTGGCTTCAACCCTGTCACCGCTAGTGCCCTTACCAGCAGCCACGTATGCCCCAATCTCCGTTCCGTGCTCGCCGAACCCTTATTAAACGGGAGATCGACGACCAATTTTAAATCGGCCCCTTTGGCGCCCCGCCGTTTCCAGTTTTCCGCGTCAGCCCCATCGCCGTGGCCATGCGAAAATTTTCTGGAAAGAAGCGCTTCATTTTCGATCTCTCCTCACCACACGGTTCTCAGTTCCCGAGCATCAGCAGTCTAATTCCGCTCGATGAATTCTCGTTGCATTATCAGGACATAGAGCAAGCTATCACGCTAATTAAAATGCCACAACTATTCTGCAATTGCTGGCGAAATATTTTTTACTTTTCTGTCCGCCTCACTTTCGGGTACAGAAGCAGCCCAAAGATTTTCGACATGTTGTCAGAGACAATCTGCTGGATTCTCTCTAACAACCACGCTATTCCTTATCTCATACACCTACTGGATGACTTTTTAATAATCTCGCCGCCTGAATCCATCCCCGCCGCTCATCTTTCCACAGTCCAGGAAGTCCTATATGGATCTCAACGTGCTACCAGTTCGTTTTGTCGGCTAGATACGTTCCTGGAGTAAAAAACAGATAGCTGACGACCTTTTCCGTTTTTTATTTCAGAAATTTAGGCTGCTAGCACCGGAGGCAGACTAATTACCAACGCCGGTCCTTCCCTATTCGGCCTTAATATTCAATTAAATTATTCTCTAAATACCTTGCTAACCGCCTCCATAAACTCAATCCTCCATGCTGTCTCCCACAGGACCCTACAGTAATACCTCACGTCTTGGAGGAACTTCAAAACGTTTCACCTCTCATACAACATCCACTTCCCAGATTTTTCCCTCCTCTCCATCACGTCATTCATCTCCTTCCTCAATAACACGAAACATCTCCAAGCCAGCTCCATCAAAGGTTACTTGAGCGTGATCCAATTTTTCCACAAATTGATGTACAATGCACCTTCCCCAGCCATAGCAAGTCCTCAGACATCCATGAACCTCAAGGGCATCCAAAGAACCCAACCTCCTCCTCCAGACGCCAGACAACCGAAATGCATAACCAAATGCATCTCCACTCTTCGCAGAGGCTTCCACACGAAGCACACCGCACGCACCCTCGATGCCTTGTTCATCCTGGCGTTCTTTGTTTTTCTCAGAGGTTCGGAATTCACCACTACATCTCACTTCGATCTGTCAGCTCACCCTTCCATTTCTGATTTGTCCGTACTCGATTCTGACACCATCTCATTTTTTAACAAGCAAAGCAAGACAGACCAGGCCAGACGTGGTCATTTAATTTACATCTTCAAACTCCATTCACCAATCCAGCCGTTCCAAACAGGACATCACAGGCTTCATCTCCATCTGACCCTCTCTTCATGGACGATTCAAATCACCCAGTATCACGTTTTTGGTTCCAAAAAAAATCTTGTCACAATCGGGCATCCCGGCGGATCTATTTTCCACCCATTCTTTCCGCATTGGCGCGGCAACTACGGCCGCCCAAAAAGGCCTCACGCAATCTGTGATCCAAACAGTCGGCCGTTGGTCTTCCGACGCATTCAAGAGCTACATCAGGACCGAACGTGCCCTCATCAGAAAAGCTCGGAACCCGCTCCCCGGACAGCACGCCAAACACGCATACTTTTACTACCCCAGCTATCTTCATTATCTGCACAGGTGAACCTTTGAAATGATATAAAGATGTGTCTTCTTGGGGATGGACCAGCAGAATCAGAAGGAGTGGGTTGGTTTGCTGCAGCTTAATTAAAACAAAATCTTTGTAGTTATTTGTGCATGTTTATTTTGTGTATACTGCACTGAATTATTTCTGTTCTCAGTGTAATAATAAATGACTACATATATAGACTGATTATTGGGTAGTTAATAGAAAATTGATTAAATGTGTAATTTCCTTTCACCCATGTTGAATTAGCATAGTTTTAAGGTAAAGGAAACCAGTTAGATTGAATTTACAATTGTTTTTAAGGTACTGTTTTCTAAGAATTTTGCAGTCAAATATCCAAATCCACTCCGCCAATGTTATGAGTACTTATAATATCTCAAATGTTTCCAACTGCTTTTAAATCCTGAAAAAAATCACCATTTTAAAGAGTGGACCGGGCCGTTTAGTCGCCTTTCAATGGGTTCATATCCGCGTTACCCTTTGTTACCGCCTTTACTGACGTAGCAACCGCGTGACACTGTCGTATACAGATTCGAAAGTAGTCTGTACGGTCGGTCCTTCTTGCATTATTGCAAATGATGTGGGTACGTTCAAAATAACTTTTACTTTGATTGATATGAAAACTTAAAACTGCATAAAAGGGATGATCAAAAGTCTAGACACTATGCACATGGTAAACAACGTAAAACTTGCCTCACTGCTTATTAGTTGTTGTATGTAATGTCAGTTTCCTTGTGTAGTGATAATGGCAGAGCTCTCATTCTTTAAGTGTGACCTGCTCCGCTTTCCTTACTTTCGTTTTATTCAAACGGTTTTGGACAGTATTTTTATAGAGTTTAACTAAATCTTGCAACTGAAATATATATGCAGAATACAAGAATTTCCCCGGCTAAAGCAAAAAAACAGCAAACTAATGAAGTGTGTTTTGCGAGTATTGTATGCATGTGAAGCTAATGCAGTAAACGTGTTTAAACTTTAAGCACTAAACTATTGTATAAAGCTCTCTAACAATACTGCAAAGCATACAAAACGTTATATATCATGCTAAATACTATTCATTTGTAAGTCGCTATTGATGGAAGCCAAACGTGTGTCAAAGCAGCTTTCGTTAAGAAGAATAACCACTAAAAGCATTCAGGTCTCGTGGGTTGTTTGAGATCTGCCTGCGCCCAGAGAGTCAGACCACAAAATACTAAACAGAGGTCTCTTTCACACCATCTTACTCTGAAATGGACGTATAAACACAAAATAACATTAAAATTCCTGTATTACCAAGAAACCTTGTACAGGCATTCAGTTTCGTTACCAAGCAGTTGGGAAACAAAACATGTCCACTCAAAAAAATATTTAACCCCAAATGTTAAAACTAGTGGTGGGCCGTTAACGGTGAGACCCTTATCGCGCGATAAAAAAAATGTCGCCGTTAATCTATTCTCAAAGTTGGGTTGGGAGCTGGGTCTATACTACGCAAGCTATGATGACTTTCACCTTGATATTTTAGCGCAGATGTATACCAGCTTAACTGCACTGTACGGGGCGAGAACAACATTTTTTAACTCGGGTTTTGTCGTCATTCGCGCCGCCTCATCATCTCATAACCAGGGCTTCATTCGCGCGATTCGCGCCGCAAGTAGGTCTATTGCCTCTTTGCATTAACACATAAATCACTCGCGCTTGACACGCCATTCGCGTTTGGTCTGAACACAACATAACGTTACTGTGAAATTACCGCATCAAACGTGACGTGCTAACATGGATGCAGCTATGAAGCCGCCGGGTTTGCTTCAGGGAATATTAATTTTTAAGAAGCTTCCCAATGGAAACATCGACAAGACTAAGGTTGTTTGCACCTTGTGCAATGCGGAATTGGTTTAAAAAAAAAAAAAAACTTTCTCTCAACAGGTAGTGGTCTAGCTTTAGTTGAAACCAGTAACTTTGTATTGAGATCTAATGTATTATGGCTCCTGTATGACAGGTCGCTTGTTGCTCCCTCACTCTTTGTAAGTCGCTTTGGATAAAAGCGTCTGCTAAATCACTAAATGTAAATGTACTGTAGGAGCTCTTCCAGTCTCAAGTACCACCTAAACGCAAAGCATCCCTTAGCTAATGCGAAAGTAACACAAGTACATCTTATTGAACATCATTTATTTTCATCACCAATTATCATAGTAGAACAGCTTTCTCAAGCAGTTTGAGATGCATTTTGGAAACAGGAGATGAGCCCCTGGTCTAATGCGCCACCTGGCTTGAGAAACCCGTTCTTGAAGACTTACTTTTAGTCATTATTTGGGTAGCACACATATTCTGAATGCCTTCGGCAGAATTCAAATGAGCCATTTTAATCTAGATTAATCTAGATTAAAAAAAAAAAATCTATGCCCACCACTAGTTAAAACTTTCACATAAATCCAACGTAAAATGTAAAATTGTTGTTTAAAGCTTTACAATCACGTTCAGTTTATGTGAACAAATTAAATACATTGTATGTGAACAAATAAAGAGTGATTTAAAACTGTGTGAAGTAGAGTAGGCGGGGCGAGAGCGTGGTTCGAGTCCGGTGAGTAATTGTGAATGAGCGCCAGCTGTGCGCACACCGGGCTCGAATCACGTAGGAGATAGGGAGCATATAAAAGGAACGAGCGACCGGACCGTCGAAGAGAGAGGACCGGGCCCGAACTTGTGTTATGGTTGTGTTTGTATTTATGTTTATGTTTTTTTCACTGTTATTATTTATATTAAAACTTTGTTAAATGTTTGCCGGTTCCCGCCTCCTTCCTTCCATGTCTGAATCTTGTTACACTGTGTGATGCATAATCTTTACTCTTTTCAAATAACTTATTGTTACTTGCCTTATTTAACTATTATACATCTTAAATTCTATTATATAAATGGTAAAAACCCAATTTAATTAAAAAACATTTATTAATACCTGGATATCCGGGGGCAGGGTCCGGGATGGAAATTTTATTCGCCAATAACATTGGCCTTTTCTAAACTAGTCAGAAGTTGATAGGTTCTCAAGACTAACTCCATTTGTTGGTTCGACACAACGTCTCGTTCCCTCCATCAGGGATCTCAGGTTACATCTGTAACCAAGACGTTATACTTAAGCATTTGTAATTAGTATAAAATTTTACTACACCTCATGCGCAGTTGCCATAATGTGTGATATCTTCTGACCAGAAGCACCTCCTTTTGTTTAAGACCTTATGCAGATTAAATGTGTATCTGTGCAGCTGCCCGAAGAACATTGACAAAATGTCTTTATCCGTATGAATTCAGCATTTATCTGAGAGAAAGTGGAAAATAAGGAAAGAAAATAAATATATAGTTACTTTATCACGAATCACTGTTGCTTCGACTGCGGACGTAGAAAGGGTTAGTGGCGATCTTTTATGTTTCATGTTGGGAGGTGATTGGTTAGGTGTTGATTGGTTTTGAGTGATGCAGGATTGAGTCTTCCTGGCAGAACTTGCGCTGAAGCTATATTTCTTGAAGTTTTAGAGGGTGTATCTCGGTCTCTTTTATCTGTCGAGCTTGAACTGGTACCCATTTGTCTCCTTTCTTTTCCAGTCCTTTAATATTGCCATGTCATGCTGTAATCTTACAATTAAATTGCAGCACTTCCGAAAGACTCAAATTGAACGAAGAGCATTACAGGACTATTCCTAACTTTAACAGGTGCCTGCAAATATTTTCTTGATTGTCTCTAATGTCAAATATTAGTTTAGATGCACTAATTGTACCGTGGATGCATAGATTTACTTCACATAATCTGCAAAAGTCGTTAACAGCCATCTTCACTCCGGTATTTTTGCTTGATGGTTTTGTTTCGCCGCATACCTGTGTTTACAGCGGAAGTTCAAGGTGGCTGACCATAACATACATCATAACCAAACGTTATGTGATTGGCTTATGGGTACCCCAATGATTTTAAAATTCAGACAAACGCCCCCCCTCACAAGAAAGTGAATGCTTGTCAATTATGCCCCACCAGACTCTGTCTACAAAGCAAAGTGAAGTAGCAGAGTTTGGTAACACCAGGCTAAGGAAATTTACCTCAGCTTTCCTTGGCTTTTTGATGTTTGCTGCTGCTTTATCTTGACCATTACGCTTGTTCTTAAGAGAATTCACAGTGATTTCAGGGTGTCCTATCTTGCTAAATTGTGAGCGAAAATTAGCCAACTTAATCTTAAAATAATGTTTCCATCCTTCATGGCAAGTGTGAGTTACTTTTTCCCTCAAGTAAGGGTGGGCATATATCAGGGCTTCAGCTGCCTGATCAAGTTGACTATCAGTGGGATATGCAGTAAACCTAAAGATCTGCTCTGCCATGCCTTCAAGAATTTCTTATCATGGTTGTGGTGGTGGAATAAGTAGTTTTCCACTTTTGTTGAAGTCTGCATCAGCTCTCTGAAGCTGAATTTCAGCAGAGCATGAAAACCAAGTAATTACAAAAATCTGAGGCCAAGAACTGGTTCTTGACTCAGGAGACAAACTATAACAGTGTCAGCACTGCTGCGAACCGAGTCATCAGATTCATTGAATTCTTGGGCTGGGTCAATAGAACAAGGGCTTACATCTCTCACGTCAGCAGTATCACAGGTGGCTGTACTAAATGCACTGGGTGAAGGTGTGGTGGAGCAGTAAGGTGAAGAAGGCTCAGTCTCTTGCATGCTGGAATTAGAGTTTTCATTTTCAGGGTATCCCTGTCTTCAATTTCACTGTAGACCTTATCTTTGTACTGCAGCCTGAACTTTTGCTTCACGCCAACAACAGTGATTATGTCATGGACAAGGTCATCCACAGACACTGGGATTCCTTTCTTGAGTACAAGTTTTCTTGCATCATCATCCCCACCAAAAACAATCCTCAGAATCACTGGACTTGACATATTTCTTTTCTTTATTAAAAGAGGGAACAAAGTTGAAAAGCAAAGAAAAACATTTTTTTCATTGTTACTTCACTAAATAAACGCTTTACCTTATAATGAGAATGTGCTTCTACAGGGATACCATTCGTCTTCCTCCTACCATATAATCATTCAGTGGATAAGCATAAGTTAGCAATTCAAGATCAATCAGGGAACCTCTCTGTCAGGTGAGCCAGTCAATAGAAAAGCTCAGAAATGTTCCTGATACCATGCACATAGTATCTTCACAACAAAATGCAAAGTGCTCCTGACAATTCACATTTGAAGAATGGTAGCAAACTCTGGCAGACCACCAGCTGACCCAAATGCAATCAGCACACCCATTCTATAGTTGATCCCATTGTTTGTCAGATTTTTTGCAAGATGGTCCTCACTGATTCCTGGATATTTCTCTTTTAATCCTGCAACAATTTCCTTGTTTAAGACATCAACAGGAAGTGTAGAGACGTGTGTAGCTTCTTGAGTGGATGTCTTAAGCCTACATGAATGGATTTGATAAGCAATCATTTGCTGTTGTTTGGCAGCCAGTGTGAACGTGATTTTTTTGGAACAAATTGTATGGCGAGCAACTTTCTTAAAGGAGGCATGAATTAAAACCTGATCTTTTGTTATAAAAGAGGGAATCATATTCCTGCGAACATCATGTAAGTGTTAGAACTGAAAACGCCCTTGTTACTGAGATTACATCTGTTATTGGCACCAGGCCCAGCGAACGGCATGTTCTGGAATGCACCTACATTAATAGGTTGAACACTGCCTCCACTGAAAAATATCAACGACTACTTCTCTAGCCCCTCAACTGGTTCGCGCATGAAAATTCTGAAGTACAAGTTGCGCGGAACCAGATAGAGCAAGCAAGCAACAAACAAACATGTTAAGGACCCTTAAAGATAGCTAAATATTGTGCCATCCCTGATTGTGGAAGAATACAGTGGCTACATAACGTTCCCTTTGGATTCCGATATTAGAAATACCCGGTTAAAGTTTATTTTTAAAGACATGTGGGAAAAACATGGATTGTTTGTTCGCTTAATTTCTCAGAGGATTCTTTCGTCAACAAAGCAGAGATTGACACTGAATTTGTGGAGAGTTTAAAATTAAAAAGTGCTGTGCCTTCAATATTGGATCAGATAGGATTGGCGCAGCAATCTTATGCGAGTAAAACATTTTTGTACTATGTGTCACTACTGCTTTGTTAGAGATCGCTTGATGTGAATGAGCACTGTTCACTCGAGATTCGTATTACATGGGGACTTCTAGTAATTTGTATTATTTGGAGAGGTTATCTGTGATCTTAAGCCTGTGCGAAGCGGATCTCTGTGATTTGATGGGCTCATATAGATTTTTTTAAGGTTTATATTGGTATCAATTGTTTGCGAATAATGGTGGCTGTTTTAAAGTGTTTTCGTATTCTTTTTGGAGTATCCCGTTTGTTTATTTATCATGGAAACTCTTGAAACATTTGAGACCTGCAATCTCTGTGATCTTTTGTCTGGTTCGGGATCACTGGTCTCAGATGCTGACAGATATGGTCATATATCATTAAACCCATTACAACTATAGGCTATACAAACTATACGCAAAGCCTTGCCATCACATCCGGGAAATAAGTCAGTAAATTTGAGTAAATTTTGCGAATGCGTCACATGAAATACTGATGTGGGGAGGTCATCTATAAATCACAAGAGGTCTTCAGATAAAACTGATGCTGTGCGAAAACTGTGAATGGTGCCTACACTCTAAAAAAAGGCTGGGTTAAAACAACCCAATTTGGGTTATTTTGGTAACCCAACTTTGGGTCAATTATGGACAAACCCAGCATTGGGTTATTTTAACCCATCCATTTGGGTTAAATCTTTGACCCAACATGCTGGGTTGTTTTTTTACATGAACTATTACATTGCTGGTTTAAAACAAACCCAAAATGTTTGAAAATAATAATAATAAAAGCACAGAATTACTTGAGGCACTAGTAAGAATCAAAAGTTGAAGTTTTATTAAGGATCAAAATGCAAGAAAATATTGCATTCATTACATTGCAAATTTAATTTTGAACCACATATGCTTCCATAGAAAATAGCCTACTACTTCTTGATTTTGATGTTCTTGAATGTAAAAATTACGCGAACGTCATAACTAGACCTCATACAACAGTATAAAATAATAAACAAGGCCATTTCATGAGACTTTAAAGAAACATTGTTTTGCCGTGAATCTGAAGAGAAGGAAAATAGGTGTATACTGATGTCTCTTTAGTATTTTGATCCAGGATAAACTTAACTTGCTCTACAACACAGACAGGCTCCTTTGTTACGGTTTGCCTACCTTTATCTATGGCTTTAACCAAGGGATTTGACTGCCCACTGCTTCAGTAAGCTCTTGAATGACAGACTCATCGATTTCTAAGAATGTCAGAAATTATGCTAATTATGCTAAGAGTCACTGGAATTTTGACAACATCTGACTTGAAGTCGGTTAGACAATGGGGATTGTGCTCCCTATGTTTGTGTGTATGAAAGGTATTATAAATGTTACTTTTAAATGTACATTCTTTAAACACACAAGTCAAATTTTCATGGTTGTGCAAATGCTCATTTAAATGTTTGAAGTAATCTCTCTCATTTGACTCCATGCATGTACACAGCTAACATGAAAAGGGGGCTAATTAATTGGCCTTGTTTTGGAGATGACTGATCTCGGTGGGCAAGATATATATGATTTAAGAGATTTTTCCATGATTTAAAAAAGCAAGGACTAATACTATATACACAAGGACGGCTAAACCTTTCCCCAAAATGTCCGTGTTTAAACTTTGGACGTTTTAGTAAATCATACCTGCTAGATACATCTGTGCCAAGACGTCCCATTCCCAGAACTCACTTGAAAGTACAAAAAGACATCAACAGCTGAAAACAACACACTGAATTACGATTGCAATTAATTACAAAAAACACACATACCTTAATGTAATGATTTTCTCAAACCAGACTTAAAAATACGCTGGAAAAATATAATTTTCAGAGGTCTCTGAAATAGTAAAGATGACATTTAGTTACACTTTGTGTAAAGACAATATAACTGTGCATGCAAGTTCCATTTCATTGACATATTTTGTTTAAACGTGTGCAGGTCGATAACGTTTGAATGCTTGATTGTTAATGTATAAAACTATTACTGTACATCAAAAAAATGCAACAGTTGCAAAATTCGGATGTTCGCATTACGTTTGAAAAGTAACGTTACAATCTAGCTTCGTTAGCTTTGGATAGCTAGTCTGTAACGTTATGCCCACGTTGTTTTAATTTACAGCTTTTTAATAATTTAATCTTCCTTTTTGGTCAACATTTCCCTTTGAAATTTCTGACTTGTGTGAGTAATTTAGTTCAGTAACTTACGCAACTTGATATTGGTTTAAGGTCGTCATGAGAGCGTCGTGTCAAAAGCAAACATCCAGTTATTTTTTCTCAGAAAATACCACTAATGTTCGCTGACGGAACGTAGTTTTTAGAGTCTTTTAGACGAGAATTCACGTCTCGTTTGCGTAATTCAGAGTCGACTCTTTTTTACAAGCCAATAACTTTGTTGTTCATTCACCTTCAGCTTTACAACTTGGCAGACTGCTTACTTTCAAACACGGCAACATAACAGACTGGATGAAATGTAATTTTCATGATCTAATGCTACTTTCACTTTAAGAAAGATGTCCTTTAAATATGGTAAAGTGTTGAAAGAGAGTTTACATATACAATAAAAATAATTCTATCATAAACAATGATTTGTATTAATCTCTTATTGATTTATTAATGTATAACATTTTTAATGATTCTTTTTTCGGTAACACTTTAGTATAAGGACCAATTCTCACTATTAACCAGCTGTTAACAGAATGCATATTATTAGCATTGGCTGTTTATAAGCACTAATAAAGCACATATTTTGCATGACCATATTCTACATATCTAAACCTAACAACTACCTTACTTATTATTAATAAGCGACAAATTAAGAGTTAACTAAGCAAAAGTCATAGTTTATAGTTTACTAAATCCGAGAATTGGACCTTAAAATAAAGTGTGACCTCAGCCAACGAATAACTTGATAGCACCAGTACCATCTCTCTCAAGTCTTAGTCTAGAGACCTGTATTGAATGGTCAAATAATATAAATGAGCCATAAACTCTTCACACAGCCTTCAGGGCCTTCTATGCCTGGGGGGTTGCTTTTAGCCAAACTGAACAAAATGGATAAAAAACAGAAACAATGCAATTTTCTATTGATCTAATTAAAATCGTCATGCAGTGTAATGGATATAAAATATGTATATGTAAAAAAAGGATAGAAAAAACTTATTCAGACCTGTTGTAAATAGGAGTTGCCTACAGAGTTGTCTACTTGGTCAGTTTACTAATCTGATGGTCAGACACCAGTGACCCATATGATTTTCTGCTACATGTTTGGACTGGTTCACAAACCTGTTTTATCATGCAAAGGTGTTTACAAAGCGCCCTCCAGTGGCACAGAAGATATTGTGATAGTGTAGACAAGAGAATGGATTCAAATCATGCATGCTTATGTCTCACAGTCAGTTAATAACTGAAGATTAATTCGACGAGAGAACACGTTTCTCCAAACATCTGCCAACAACATTCTCGGGAAACAAAAATGAAGGCTTTATTGGAGTCCCATGCCTTTATTGTTATAAAACATGGTAATTCTAAAACATGATGAACTCTTGAAAATAAAGTGCAGCAAAAGACTCTTCCTAGTCATGCCGTAGAAGAACTATAATGTTTCCAAAAGAACTGTTCTATCAAAGGTTCGTATAACCTAAGGACCTTTTTAACAATACAAAAATAACTCTTTGTGAAACAGAAAGGTTCTTTGTGTGTGTTAAAGGTTTTTTATGGGTCCATTCAACTAAAACCCCCAAAAGTATGTAAGACACCCTTAAATTATTTCTGAAATAGAAGCCTTTTGTGAGAAAGAATGGCTGAAGGGTGTGTGTAAAGAAGTGGGCTCTGTCACTGTGGTGCAACCATAGACTTTATAAAACATTGACGCAGTGTCTGTGACGTCAACCGTTGCTTTCTCAGGAGCTTTTTTCAAGCCTAATGTGGTCAGAGCCAGTCAGAGCCATCTTAGCAGTCTTAGCATTTTAGCGTGTCGCTGTGCGTCACTCCTGGATAATCAAAAATAGGCAAAAGGTGGAACGTGGTTGGAGCTCAAGTGCCTGCTTGCTGAAAGCACTTGTCACTCAAGTGGTCACCCCCTTTATTATGCAGCATTTTAATTATGCAGAATCTCAATATAAGTTAAACGGTGAGTTGTCATCATAGTTGTCATGAAAAAGAAGCTATATAGACAAAAATACATTTTTGTACCAGGATTTAAACATGTTTTTTTCTGCTAAAAAGTATGGCATTTTAAAAGTCTGCTCTCTTTTGAAAACCAGTCGATGAATTGCAGTTTAAGTCACCTCTGTTGTCTTCACGAGAGAGATCAGAAGGTTGCCGCTTGGGTGCTACTGATCCAAAGGGTGCCCACACTTTTTCATCTGCTATACTGCTATACCCCTCAGAAAATGTGCAGTTGTGTCCCCGATCATGTGATGCAGTGAGCATTGCTGGATAAAACGGATGTCTTTACCATTTTAATCTTACTAATACATTAAAAGCAATGTTCAAGTATAGATTCGTAAATCTGTTGTCAGCACTCAGCTGCAAGGCGACAATGGCAAGAAACCAGATGTCCAATAATGACTTGTAAACCAATTACGATATGGATTGAACAATTAATCTTGAAGATCACCAATCTCACCAATAGCAAGTGGGGGTAAGGTGCCTTTACCCGCTGGTCTGGAGAATTGAACCAGCAAATCTTCTGGTCTTGACTCTGACTCTCTTACCATTAGGCCATAACTGCCCCCACCATTAATGCATGCTCAGTGCCCTCTGTCCTGTATGGAATAAAATTACAACACATTACCAAAGGTATATTTGTATCAATTTATATTAATATTTTTTTGTGTATTGATTGAATTAAATAAGCAGTTTATGGAATGGTTGTGTAACGGTTCTTAGTCTAACCCAACAAAATTTTAATAATCAAAAGCATTCAGCATGTGACCATTTTGGAACTGCTACATTGTTAATGATAACTCAAGTCTAAGAACTGTAACAATCCCCGGTGCAGGTTGATTATGAATTAGTATAAAAAAAATCTTAAGAATTTCACCATCAGTACATTGTGTACATGATGTGTGACAATAAAGTACAAGACTCTTGGCCATGGCAGTACAAGCAACAAGATATGAAAATGTACAATATACAGTTGAAAGAAAAAGTATGTGAACCCTTTGGGCTTACTTGGATTTCTTCATAAATTGGTCGTAAAATGTGTTCTGATCTTCATCTATGTCAAAACAATAGAGAAACACAGTATGCTAAAACTAATACCGCACAAACATTATACGTTTTCATGTTTTTATTGAACACAACATGTAAACATTCATAGTGCAGGGTGGAAAAAGTATGTGAAACCCTAGGCTAATGACTTCTCCAAGAGCTAATTGGAGCCAGGAGTCAGCCAACCTGGGGTCCAATCAATGTGATGAGATTGGATGTGTTGATTAAAGCTGGCCTGTCCAATAAAAAACACACACCAGTTTTGAGTTTGCTGTTCTGAAGAAGCGTTGTCTGATGTGAACCATGCCTCGCACAAAAGAGCTCTCAGAAGACCTACGATCAAGAATTGTTGACTTACATGAAGCTGGAAAGGGCTACAAAAGTATATCTAAAAGCCTTGATGTCCATGTGTCCACGGTAAGACAGATTGTCTACAAATGGAGAAAGTTCAGCACTGTTGCTACACTCCCTAGGCGTGGTCGTCCTGTAAAGATGACTGCAAGAGCACAGCGCAGAATGCTCAATGAGGTGAAGAAGAATCCTAGAGTGTCAGCTAAACACTTACAGAAATCTTATCTACAATAAGGAAAACATTAAACAAGAATGGACTTCATGGGAGGACAACACGGAGGAAACCACTGCTGTCCAAAAAAAACATTGCAGCAAGTTTGAAGTTTGCAAAAGAGCACCTGGAGGTTCCACAGCACTACTGGCAAAACATTCTGTGGACAGATGAAACCAAAATTGAGTTGTTTGGAAAGAACACACAACGCTATGTGTGGAGAACAAAAGGCACAGCACACCAACATCAAAACCTCATCCCAACTGTGAAATATGGTGGAGGGGGCATCATGGTTAGGGGCTGCTTTGCTGCCTCAGATCCTGGACGGATTACTGTCATCGATGGAAAAATGAATTCCAAAGTTTATCAAGACATTTTGCAGGAAAACTTAAGACCATATGTCCGCCAACTGAAGCTTAACAGAGGATGGACGATGCAACAGGACAACAACCCAAAGCATAGAAGTAAATCAACAACAGAATGGCTTCAACAGAAGAAAATACGCCTTCTGGAGTGGCCCAGTCAGAGTCCTGACCTCAACCCGATTGAGATGCTGTGGTATGACCTCAAGAGAGCGATTCACACCAGACATCCCAAGAATATTGCTGAACTGAAACACTTTTGTAAAGAGGAATGGTCCAAAATTTCTCCTGACCGTTGTGCAGGTCTGATCTGCAACTATAGGAAGCGTTTGGTTGAGGTTATTGCTGCCAAAGGAGGGTCAACCAGTTATTAAACCCAAAGGTTCACATACTTTTTCCACCCTGCACTATGAATGTTAACATGTTGTGTTCAATAAAAACATGAAAACGTATAATGTTTGTGCGGTATTAGTTTAAGCAGACTGTGTTTCTCTATTGTTGTGAATTAGATGAAGATCAGAACACATTTTACGACCAATTTATGAAGAAATCCAAGTAAGCTCAAAGGGTTCACATACTTTTTCTTTCAACTGTACATAAACCACAATATACACACTTTACACAATATGAAATAAATCATAGAGAATTGTACACAATATACAGTATACACTTTCCATAATATACAAATAGTACACTGTATTGTCAAGGGACTATTTATACTTTATAAAAAGCAGTATTTAAGACCTTCATCTTTCTTCTTGCTTGCTTATTGTGATTATGACAGTGATGTATGATTGAGATGTCTGCAAAAATGTTGGCTATTGTTGTGTCATAATCGAGGAAGAACAAAATAACAGACTGTTGCCAAGAGAGAGAGATAGAAAAAAAGACCACAAACTGTCAGCAGACACTCTTTATAAAGCAAAAGATTTACCAGTTCATCATAAATTTGGAGAGGGCAATGTTCAAGTGGAAAGGATGTGTTGAATGTGTTTAGGGAGAATTGTCAACACAGCAGCAGTATCATGGTTTACAATAACTCTTGAGTCCACAGAACAACCTTTTGTATATTCACATTCATGTTCATAATGGTAAGTTATTTGTTGGCTAAATGTTTCATTGTTGTTCATCTGTTTTGTAAAAGTACATTTTTGCATTTAATAGATTAATTGATTTACCATGCAATAAGCATATTATTTAGTTTGTGTAACGTATGTGGTGATGTCAAGCATCTACATTAGATTATATCAGAAAAAAATCTGCATGCAGTATATTATTGTAGAAGATTACTTAAATGTACACACAAAAAAATAAACTGAAATCCTAGTTTTGTATCTGAATTTATTTTGATTGCAGCAAGGGTTAAACATGTTATCTCTGATATCTGAACTACTTTTTTATATTGCTAGTTAAATATACATTTGGTTTAAAGAGTAACCTCTTCTGTTACCTGTCTGCTGACGCATAACATCTTAATGATGCCAGTGTAAATAGTTACGCAGAAAGTACACAGCTCTGTGCACCTTATATATTCTGGATATTTTGCAAAAGCTAGTCAGCAGCCTTCAAAAGCAACATTTTAAGTGTTAGAATTGTTGGGTATTCATCCATTTCGTTTATTTGGATTTGATGTTTAGTAAATTTCACAGTTTTGAATTATTGCTAAGTAGCTTTACATGCATCTAGAAAGATTCCGAACAGTTTTGAAAAGAAAATATGTTGAGAAAAGTATTAAAATACACATTATTATTATTATTATACAATGAACTTTGGCAAAACTGAAGCAATTAAGTGCTGTTTATGTTAATTTAGGAATCTAGTCTAGTTAGAAAAGAAACCAGTCCTCAACTTTTGGGAACACTATGGCTCCTCATTATTTTATTAGGTTTATTTACTGTTTGTAAAAGCCAGATATGGAAATTCTGTCATGAATTACTCAACCTCAAGTTATTTTGGTAAACAAACCGATAAACACAAAGGAAGATATTTGGAAAAATGTTAGCAACTGAGATTTCTGTGACACCTTTGACTACCATTTTAATGAAAAATGAATGAAGAATTAAAAACTGTTTGTTTTCATATTTTGTTCAAAATTTCTTCTTTTGTGTTCAACAGAACAAAATAATTAATATTTGTAACTATTATGGGGGTCAATGGAGCCTTTAAAATCTCGGTTGCTGACATTCTTTCAAATATCAAAACAAAGAAATGTATAAAGGTTTGAAACAACTAGAGGGTGAGGAAATCATGACAGAATTAAAATTTTTGGTGAACTATCTCTTTGACCATAAACACGTTTTAATCATTTTCATGTTTAAATATTTGAAAAACTCACAAAGAGACATAAGGTGCATAAAGTACATACAGTGTACTACTATATAAAAAAGAACGAAACAATAAATGTATCAAGTTTTCTTTTGCAGTGGATTGCATTTTATGCTGAAACTTAAAGCATATCTGAACCCCAATTTCAAAACGACTGGTTTAAAACAACACTTTTTACACTCCACAGACAATAAAAAGTCATACGAGTTTGGAACAACATGAGGGTGAGTAAATGATGACATCAATTTTTGTGTGAACTGTTTCTTGGTCATAAAATATTACAAGGCTATAAAATCTAGAAGCGCACCTGTGCTTCCATTAGCAGGTGAAAAGATGTCGAGGAGAGTTGGCTGCTTCTTCCGTTCCCCTCTGCGCCGTGTCTTACTGCTAATTTGTCTGTTTATGATCTCATGCTTGTTCGTGTATGGTAGCTCATCTGTCAGCTACTTCCTACGCCACATTGGTCCAATCAAATCAGAGCAAAGTGAGGTTCTGATTCTCATCTGGATCTGGCCTTTCAATATTTCCTTTGACCTAGACATCTGCAAGTCACAGTTCAATGTAGACGGCTGTCGCCTCACAGTAGACCGTGAGCTGTACAGTAAAGCCGACGGTGTCCTCATTCATCACCGAGACATTAACTGGGACCTCTCCAATTTGCCCGCATCACCACGCCATCCACACCAGAAATGGATCTGGATGAATTTGGAGTCGCCGTCAAACACGCTTCAGATCCCTCATCTGGATAACCTTTTTAACGTCTCGCTCAGCTACAGACAGGACGCGGATATCACAGTACCATACGGTTGGGTTGTTTCAACCCGTCAGGAACAGAAGGACTTTATTCCCCCAAAGAAGAAAAAAATGCTCTGTTGGATTGTCAGCAACTTTCAGATTAACCACAGGAGGGCGCAAGTATACGACGAGCTCAGGAGATACATGGACATCCACACCTTTGGTGGCTCCTTTAACCAACCTGTTTCTGAGGAGAGTTATAGAGAGATCATAGCCAGCTGTAAATTTTATCTTTCGTTCGAGAACTCGGAGCACAAAGACTACATTACCGAAAAACTCTACAACGTTTTACAGCTCGGCGCCGTGCCTGTGGTCCTCGGTCCATCTAGACAGAACTACGAGCGATTTGTCCCACAAGATGCATTCATCCACGTCAATGACTTTCCCTCTATGAGAGCTTTAGCGAAGTATCTGCTTTTTTTGAGCAGGCATGAGGAACTGTACGGGCGGTACTTCAACTGGAGAAGACATTTTGAAGTGAAAATCAGCTCTTTCCCTGCAGAGCATGCTTGCTACAGCTGTGATTACATCAGGCGACACAAAGAGTATCAAGTGCTTAACAATCTTTATCAGTGGTACTGGGGTATGAATGTGGAAGCAGATGAGGCATGGTTTAGGCCATACAGAAAAAGGCTTGCAAACACATAATCAGAAGTCCTCTGCCATACTTTAACAAATCGTGAAGGAGTAAGTTGCGTCTGCAAAAAGAAAAATGGCTTCAAAAGGTTCTTCACAGCGATGCCATAGAAGAATCTTTTGGTTCTATAAAGAAGCTTTAACATCTGAAGAACCTTTCTGTTTCACAAAAGGTTCTTTGTGGTGAAAAAGGTTCTTCATATTATATAAAGTAAGAAAGAGATTCTTTGTGGAACCAAAAATTGTTCTTCCGGCATCGCTGTGAAGAACCTTTTAAGCACCTACATTTGAATATGATTATCAAACGTTAGTTTCACATGTGTAAACCTAAATGTTTATATCGCTAGACGAACACATACAATACAAAGGCATTAACTTTAGCTTGACATCAAACGGTGCAAATAATAATATTTTTTAAGGATTTAATTCTCTGCGTTTTTTGCAACCAGAGCATCTTGGAAAACCCATATGATTCACAGATGAAATGTTGACTGCTTCAAGATGGCGGATACTTTGACGTGTTTGGAATGATCGTGCACTTACATGTGCACTAACTCATTAGATTGAAATCATATTTGAATTATTTTTATAATATTTATATTTTAATGAAATCCTCACACTGTATTTCTGTACTATTCAAGATTATCTCATAAACCTATAAAATCGGACACATTTACAATAAAGTTCTGTCTAAGATGTATAAACGAGGTTCGAGACATACCTAAAATCAACCAGAATGGGTCCCATTAGTTTATGTAATCTGTTTCCTTAACAGGATTTTTTATAACATAAATGTAGAATGGGAAACTGATGAAATGAGAAGTCGGCCTTCCTTACCTGAAGAGCTGGTCTGAGGAAAGGTGAAGAAACGAGCAGGACTTGTGACATTACCAGAACGAACATTGTTTCAGAAGATAACAAATTGTTACATATTGAAGAAGCTATAATCATTTTGTCTTCTTTGGGAGTATTTTTATTAATTTTGAAAGAAATGTTGCAGAAATGTTTGAAAAGAAAACGTTGATACTAAACTTCATTGCTGTCTCTTCATTGTCATTGTCTTCAAGTCTCTTGGGCTATGAAAATCAAACTCTGAACAAAAAAAAATTCTCTGGAATATAGTGTATTTTTATATTATTTTAAAAGTTACTGGGCAACTGCAAGTGAAATTTTTTGTCAAAATTTGAAATGTAAATTCAAAGAGAATGTATTGATATATTGAATCATCTGTTTATATTTTACTAAACTCCTGATGATATTATCCAGTGTTCAGATAGGTATCACTCTGAAAACCATATAGAATTATATCAGAGAAAAAAGAATGCTTAATGGATGACAAAAAAGTCTACAAACTTTTCTGCGAATTAAAAACTAGAAGCCCAACATAATAACAATAATACCCAACAAATGGAGAAGAGGTGGCTTTTTATATGATGTAAATTATATCCATATCATATATTTTTATAATAACAAAGTTATTATATTTTCATGTGGCCATTTATGAGTTACCTGACTATGGAAAACTATGCTTTAAAAACACCAAAACGCTTCGAAAACTTGACACATATTTGGTGAGAATGTTGATTTTATTCATCTTAAACTTGACATTTGCATAGAATTGCCCAGCTACCAAATGTGCCATGCCATCATCATGTTTTTGACATTTTCTACGGTTGCAGCATAGTGTTCAATGTCTTAAAGTGCCATATTATTACCATCTAATCAATCTCTCCACCACGCCATGGCTACAGTACACTTCTGAGAGGGGTATTAAGGAGGCAAAATACTATTCATTGAACTCATAATATGAACCACACCAAATGAAAGTGCATTTGGTTCTTTTATGTTATTGTTCTTGCAATGTTCTCTGCAGTCATGTCTCATGTGCTTCTCAAGGACAAACTGTACCTTCATCACAGGCTGTTATAATTGAAGCAATCACTAGGTGATGCTGTTGCTCCATCCTCTGAGGCTCAGCAAGAACTTCACTGAAAACAACATGAAAGCATGTTTCCAACCTCAAGAGAATAACTTGCAATAACACTGACACTCAGTTGCTTTTCAGTGGTAAATGACAAACAAACATGCACTTTTTATGCTACTCAATGCTTGCATTTTAGCAGCGCAAAATGCTTCTGCAAGACCTTCCTAATTCGGTCTCTGCGTAAAAATTAATGAGTTTAAAGAAATCTGGTTACACTCAAAATGGCAATGCCGCTATTTAATTTGAAAGGAATTGGACTTATGGGTATTATGGTTATGAAGAACCATGCTACATAATGAGGCTAGTTGAAAAGAAAAGATGAGAATAGAAAGTCTGAGATGACTTTGATATTGTAAAGAGGGGACTACCTTTTTCTTTTCAATGAGAGTGATTTGAACAAATCCAGTTCCCCAATAATCCAGTCACTGTTAGATGATCAAAAGCATTAGATATCTGATAGCACGTAAGTTACCATGTATGCTTGTCTAGTTGTTAGCTAGCAAGAAATGTTTCATTTCAAAACCCGTAGTTGCTCTGATTATATAATATTACGTGTGACATATAGGCCTAATTTAAAATTAAAAATAGAATTTCATGTGGTTTTGTAAGATTTGTAATCAGGCAGTGAAAAGAGTGCAGCAAGGATGATGTATTTTGTAGGCAAAACCCGGAAAAGAGTTAGCATTTTAGCATAGCCAATTCCACCACCTCAATGTCAGTGGGTTTTTTAATGGGGTTTTGAAAGTAGGTCTGCGGTTAACAAAACTCACCCAAAAAAACAGTTGCTATACAAGTTGCTTTATAAGACTACAGACGTTGTCAGGGACATTAATCAAATGTTTTAATTGTAAAAAATTATGTCACATGGGGACAAATCTCACTGTGGATGGAAATTCATCCTGAGTAATTAGATAGCAAGTATAATTGATTTAATGTTGAAAATAAACATATGAACATTGAATTAACATGCAATGAATCGCTTAAGAACATTTGTAAAAGTTGTCAGCGGCTCAACCAATCAGAGTCAAGGACCAAAACTGACAGTTTTACTTAGTTTTTTTGTCTTGAAAGAGTATCCACAACACTTACTTAGAAAATATGTTTTTGCTCTTTTAAAGTACCTAAATGTTGTTTCAGCCAACAGAATTCATTTGGGGTCCAATGGAGGACTAGACTTTGCAGGGGGGGTTAATCTTGCATGACGCAGATGACCTCCAGCGATTTAATTGTGTCAGGTTGAACAGTTCTTTACAACCATGTAGAGCAAACAAATGAAGTATACCAAAGTCGTAACACTCCCATTGAAATCAACAAAGTTGTCCAGACCGCTTCTTTGTGACTTCAGATTATTTGACTGAACTGCATCATGCTAAATTTTACATTGCATCACTGTTTTGTAGCAAGAGGCCATGACACTGAAAGCAAAAATTCTGTAATGTCTAATGATTGTTTATGATTTAAGAGCACAGAGAGAGGTGAAGATGTGATGTGGCCATTCCCATCAATGCGGTAACTTTTGAGCTCTCCTTCCTCTCCTTCATTCCAGTGCCGGTATAAGACAGAGGATATTACCGTCGATGATTACACTCTTTAACGTTTAAAAAACAAAATGACTCTCTTGTCATGCTTATTTCAAAGTGACATGTTTGTCTCCACACACATACAGGAATGTTTTTAAAAAAATTCAGCATTTCCAGTCTTATGAATATGAATCTTCTTCAACAGAGGCTTTTTTTAGGATATCACAAACAGTGAGGGATCTATATAACCTTCAAAAATTAAGAGTTAAAACGCCTTCTTATCTTAGTACACTGCCTGGGCAACATTTTAGTTTGTTTGTTTCGGACACAATGGTGTCACGTTGAAATATGACACTTTTATTGCCCTACAAACAAAACACCAGTGATTTCACACTATTGCACCTCAGGCCATCACCTATTGCCCTTCTCTCTTTTTATCGCTCCGTGTGTCTCTCGCTTTCGCTCCTCCATTGCATCACCCTCTGAATTATTAAGCTCTGTCTTTCTTTGCAAGGAAATCCGTCTCTCGTCAGATCTATAAGCCATCTCAATTGCTTCACCGCTCCTTCACCTCCAGCACCAACACTCACTATGTTGCCTCGCGACGGACAGAAAATCACTCACATCATGGACACACACACATGTACGTTTCATACATTGTAAGGACTGTTTATATAAAGGACTTTTATACCCAACACACTGTATTCTGTCCCTTCACCCTCAGTCTACCCCTAAACCACAGACTGACACAAAACTTTCCGCATCTTCAAATGTGAATCATTTAGTTTGATTGATAATCTATTTGAATCTGTGAGTAGTTTTGCTCTGTGGACTCTCTTTAAAACACAGTTTATGATGTTTCATTGAATAATTGTTTGAAAACAATTGCGTTCTCCATTTATTCAATAACGTATAGCATGTTGAAGCAATCTACAGATGTGATTTGAAAAAGACTTGTTTAACATTTTAAAAACAAAATGACTCTCCTGTCACGCTTATTTCAAAGCAACATTTTATCGAAGCACATAAATTAAATTTAAGTGTTGGAAATTATGCCATAACTACAAAACATGCCGATGTTCAGCATTTTCTGCCATAAATGTTTTAACAGGTTATATTTCATAGGTATAATTTATTTATTTTAGGGCTGTCAAATTATGAATCGCATCCAGAGTAAAAGTTTGTGTTTACATAATATTTATCTGTGCACTGTGCATATTAATTTCGTATTTATAAAAACATACAGATACATGCATATATTTATAAAAAAAGATACACAATTAATAAACAATTATATATACATATAATGTAAGTTATTGGTAAATGTTAGGGATGTAACAATATTATCGATATCGTGTTATTGCAAAAGCAAATTTTTCTCAATATTAATGTGGTCACATGACTGTATAAAATGAGGTATTTTATTATAGGGAGTTTTTAGTCATTTGACCTATCTCATACTATAACTCATACCTCAAAGCAACAGTAATCATTAGAGGATAAAGAAAAGAGCAAAGTATATGACATAATAATGGTCTTTTCCAAGTCTTCTTAAATATTGCAATAAATACTGCACTGGAGGCATTACACCGGGGTATAATACCGTTAGATTTTTATATAAGTAACATCCTGACTAAATATAAGTAAAAAATGTAAATAGTTTCCTAAATATGTATACGTGTGTGTTTATACAATATGAAATGAATATGAACTGCACACAGACAAATATTATGTAAACCGAAGCAGGTTAAAACAATAAAATATATACATAAAAGACATACAAAAAACTACACGATGAAAGCACAGGAAAAAGTTTCCCCATCAAACCCGTTCCTGTTCTCATCACACTCGAGTCATTTCATTAACTCATTCAATCGCTCCCTCTCCCTTTCATTGTTTGTCTCTGTCACTTTTCCTTCTCAATACCCCCCACCCCCACTTCATCTCTCGCTCTCGTTCCTTCTCTCTCTCACTGTCGATTTGGCACTCTGTTTTTCTGTAACGTCACGGCCCAGTGCTGAACGTCACTAAAGTGATGGAGGGAAAAACGTGGAGTGTTGAGGCGAGGGACTGATGGGGGAAAGAGAGCAAGTGTTTTGTGTTTGTGTGTGATACAGAAACACACACAAACACACACAAACCCCCCCTCCACACACACACACACACACACACAGATCTGTTGCCTGTGAGTGTGAGGATGGTGTAAAATGGCTCAGTCTGGTGAGAACACAACAGGCGTTTAATGCATCTCTCCGAGGCTGGAGAGTGCTGGTTAAAGATTTCCCCAGCGCAACTCAATCACATCCCATATGAAAGCCAAAAAATAAACACCCACTCTTTGTATGTAAAACAATAGCAACCCAACAGGGATTGGCCATACGAGTTTCAAAATCCGTCAGCTGAGAATCGCAATGGGGACCAACCACTTGAGATTTAATTGCAAACATCCAAACATTTCTAAAGCATTTTCAGAGCGGTTTGATGAAATGTGTTGCCTTTTAAAATGAAGATTTAAATCTTTAAAATTATAATATAATCTTTGAAGGAGCAATGTGGATATTTTAGCGGCATCTAGTGGTGAGGTTGCGAATTGCAACCAATGGCTCACTCCACCCCTTTTTGAAACAC
This sequence comes from Triplophysa dalaica, assembly GCF_015846415.1. NCBI lineage: Eukaryota > Metazoa > Chordata > Actinopteri > Cypriniformes > Nemacheilidae > Triplophysa > Triplophysa dalaica. The sequence goes on along the minus strand of NC_079548.1, from coordinate 23,492,409 downwards.
TACGGTGGCTTACACACAACTAAGGAGTCGTCACGCTTTCTTTTGCCGAAGAAGATAACGTATTTACGAAATGCATAGAGCAGTTTGTCCATTTGGAGCTACTGTAGAAACAACATGGTGAATTTCATGTAAGGGGACCCTTTCATTCTAAGACAATAAAAACATAACGCTTCATTAGATAAGGTATTTATACATCTCTGAAGACATCATTATGTATATTGCAGTGCATTTCTGTCAGTGGATCCTCCGAAAAATTATAAACTGGACCTTTTATACACAGAACTATATAGAGTTTAACTGTAAGTAAACTATAAATAAACCATTTGTGACACTGGACAACAAAACCAGCTTTAAGTAGCACGGGAACATTTTTAGTAATCGGCAAAAATACATTGTAGGGGTAAAAATTAAAGATTTTTCTTTTTGCCCAAAAATCATCAAGTAAAGATCATGTTCCATGAAGATATTTTTGAAATTTCCTACCGTATATGTATAAAAAAATATTTTTGTGAGTGGACGGCCTGCTACAGTGCCTAAAATGAAAAACTTCAAAGGTGATTTTCTCAACATTTAGCTTTTCTTTGCCCCCTCAGATTCCAGCTTTGTAATCAGTTGTTGTTCCGGAAACCATATATCAATAGAAAGCTTATTTCTTCAATTTTCAGATTATGTAAAAATCTTAATTTCTAAAAATTGTCACTTAAGACTGGTTTTGTCGTCCAGGGTCACATTTGTAGTATAAATATATTTTTATTAAACCTCTGAGGTAAATATTTGTAAGTTAATAGGCCTCTAAAGTGGCAGCTCAGCTAGTACAGTAAGACAATGGTTATATATGTTGCAGCATTCCAGACAAATAAATATGATCTCAATCAATGGTGTCAAACTGTCTGAACAATGAAATACAATGAACGTGTTAAAGAAAGATGTTTTTACAATTCTGTTTTGAATTTCACTTTGTCACCTGTCACATGATTCACATCAACCACGCTTGAAACTCTTTAGTATGTCACTTCTCAGTGGAGAAGGTCAAACTGGTTCCTGGCAGTAATAAGACTCATCATTTGGTTGCACTCTCTATAAATTGCAACTCACCTCCTGGTCACTTTTAAACATGTAGCTCTGCAAATCCCTACGGCAATTTGATTAAATTGCCCATCTGTGAAGCTCTCTGTAGCACTTTATGTGTGAAGGTGAGACTTTTGATAAGTTGATAAGAGTCATGTGTAAGGAGTTAAGTCATGTCATCATACACGTCATGAGTGAGACTACACAAAGGCCATTAGCCAATTAGGCATTTATAGCTGATGACATCCAGTGAATTTCTCACGCAAGTTTTCTTTATTGCATAGTTGCGGCAATAACATTGATCCAAATGATTCAAACAAGAGGACTACATCATGCTCACCTATCATTGAAATATCTGTGTGAGTGTACACAACCCCATTAGGGACGGTGTGTGCACTGACTCGGTGGTTGTCGCGTGTGCGGTGTTTGCAGAAGAAACAGATGTGTGCTCATTCACCAGAAACAGAATTTGGAGGCAAGCGCTTTTGGAAAGCCATCAAAAACACTACAAACAGATTAACAGGCACATAAAAATCAGCAAAACACATCCAGAGGGATCTGACGCCAAAACAAATAGAGATTGGCAGCTCATTGACCAGCATCAATATGAATGCATGAGCCTGAGAGAGAGAGAATTAAATTTAACCATGTGGTCATATTCATAAATACACAAATTGTTTTCATACATGTTCACGTTGCACTTTTGTGTTCTTTAAATATGTGTACACCCATCATGGGCTGCTGCAACACTGAATTTCTATGAAGAAGAGCAGTCTAGGTTTCCAAAAGTGCTGCTTGCAATGTAGAGCTGTTGGAAACTTTTCACTAAAGCACTATTGAACATTCCACACTTCTGTAAAATCTGCTTAATGAGACTTGATGAGATCTCCGCTGGGTCCCAATTTACATAATGTCCTTCCTAAATGGTAACCTGCGCTTTCCAAATTACAGTATGTTGAAATAAGTATCCATATAATACCCATATGGTGTACTTTTTGAAAATCAGAAGAGTAAGCTATGCTCTATATCAGTGTCAGGCAAGTTACTCTGAAAAAGTAATGAATTACTAGTTAGTAATTGTAATTAGATAATTGTACAAATATCTCTCTCCAAAAAGTATTTCATTGCTTAGTAGTAATGACTGTGTATATTATACATCAACCTTGATGAGTTCAGTGATTCAAGTATAGACATGAAATTGCCTTTTAATTCATTTAAATAAATAATATGAAACTACATAAAGTAGTTTTACTAACTGACCAAAGTATTACAAATGTGAGAATTATACATTAATGCACACAATTTTAAAGTTAGACTTTCAATTTTGATGTCAATTCCACTATTGCACACACATACAGTGAGTAAGTGTTTGATCCCCTGCTGATTTTGTAAGTTTGACTGCTTACAAAGAAATGAAAGGTCTATAATGTTTATGGTGGATTTATTTTAACCGATAGCGACATAATATTAAAAAAAATCAGGGGAAAAAATATTATGTAAAGGTTATAAATTGATTTGCATTTCAGTCAGTTTAATAAGTACTTTATCCCCTAGCAAAACATGACTTTGCACTTGGTGGAGAATCCCTTGTTGGCAAGCACAGAGCTAAAACATTTCTGATAGTTGCTCACCAGCTTTGCACATGTGTCAGGATACATTTTAGTCCACTTCTCTGTCAATCTTTAAGGTTTCTTGGCTGTCGCTAAGCAAATTTGAGTTTTTCTATAGGAATAGGCCCTAGAGACTGGCTAGGACATTTTGTATGCTTCTCGTTAAGCCACTCTTTGGTTGTTTGGCAATATGTTTTGGGTCTTCGTCATGTAAAGGCACATCCAGGCACATCCATGACCCATCTTCAGTGATCTAGTTAAGGGGAGGAGGTTCTTATCCAAGATTTCACAGTACATTGGTCCATCCCTCAGCCCCTCAATGCAGTGAAGTCATCCTGTGCCCGTAGCAGAGATGAATAGCCCTGAAGCATAATGTTTCCGACACTGTGCTTCTCTGAAGGGATGGTGTTCTTGGTTCAATTTTGGTCTCACAGCAGTGCCAGCACTTTCGCCAAAGCCTTTTCTGAATCATTTTGATGTTCATTGTCAGATTTCAGACAAGCCAGACGGGCCTTCTTGGGCCTGAGGGCCTTTCGGGTGCTTCAGGATTTCAATCTGTTATTGCATTGAGTGTAACCAATGGTTTGCTTGCTAACTGTGGTCCCAACTGTCTTAAAATCATTAACAAGCTTCTTCCGTGTTGTTCTGGGCTGATCTTTAATCTATCTCATGATCATCTTTACCCCAGTGGGGAAATATTGGAGGGAGCTCCAGACCAAGGGCATTTGATAGTTATTATGTATATCTTCTATTTCCAAATAATCGCACCAACAGTTGTCTCCTTTTCACCAAGCTTCTGTTTTTAGCATATTCAAGGTTCGTGCAGGTCTACAATCTTGTCCCTGACATCCTTTACAACCTATTTGGTCTTGACCATGGTGGTGGAGAGGTTGAATGGAAGATACAGATTCTGTTGGCAGGCATCTTTTATATACATAGCAAGCTGATTTAAGGGTACTGTCTCAAAGTGACAGGACTAATCTGTGGTCCATATAGGCACATAACCAATCTGTAGCTAGCTGGTAGGAGATCAAATACGTATTTCACTGACTGAAATGCAAATCAATTTAACCTTTATACAACTTTTTTCCCCTGATTTTTTTAATATTCTGTCTCTATTAGTTTAAACAAACGTACCATAAAAATGATAAACCATAAAGGCAAACTTACAAAATCAGCAGGGGTTCAAATACTTATTTCCCTCACTGTATATTACACAGGGTATTTAGTTAAACCACTTCAGAAATAACTGAAATTAAATTACAGAAAAAATATGAATAATCCCTTACTTTTTCTAGGGAAAAGCCTTTTACCATATTTGGAACATCATCTTCCCACGCAATTGTACTGACAGGTGATAAAATGTCATTGGTACTTTCTTTATCAATTTCGAGCCCGAATCTGATCCGGAAAAGGAAGATTATCAAGCTGATACATCAACTTTGCCAGCGCGACTTGAGCAGGATGTAAAGTTTTTATAAAAACATTATGTTAAATAGTTAAAAACTATAGCTTACTGTTTTACCTTTTATTTATGACGTTATAAAGATTTGACGTTAGTGATCAACCAGTGTTACAACAGGTCTCGTCACGACTCAGCAAAGACAATAAATCCCATTATAAACACAACAAATGTTGCCTCTAGTTGGAACATTATTAGTGATTATTAGGATTTATATTGTCTTTTTTCAAGTTGCGCGCGTGTCTGAATTTGCAGATCACAAACACACGACAAACTCTACTCGTGGAAGTCCGTAACAACGTCTTTTACGATGAAAATATACTTACAGGCTGCGAACCTGAAGCGCCAGACTGTCCTTGTGAAGTATAATTGTTGGAATTGCCTCACTTTTTAACCAAAGCTTTCTTACACAGCCGGCCTTGATCTCTCCTCGTTCATTAAGCAATCATCAGTGAAATGCGCTGCACATACTTGAATATTCAGATTGTACTGTTCTGGAACAGTATTGTAAATAAAATGTTACCATTCGTTTTTCAATCAGAGTCTTTCTTTTAGCAACGAAACACAGAGCGTCTCCGCGACATGGCTGCGGAGGCCATGATACAATGAGATTTACAAGTACGCTCACCTTAGTTGCATATACATTTAGGCGGTCTTAGTCAAATCATATCACTAACTAATGTAGATTTGTGGGGGTGTGGTTATACGAGGTGTTTCAGGCAGGTCTGGGTGAGCATTCCCTTTTAGATAGAATGCATATTTCGTTCCGACACTTTCATTTGTTGAATTTTACGTGTCAAATACATGCATGGACAACTTATAACACACCAAAGACACAGAAAAACACGTATTCGCGCCATATGACCCCTTTAAAAATGGAGTTATCCCATTTTGAAAATAGACTCTTCACATAGTCAATGTTAAAATATATATATTTCATCCCCTAAATCTAACAATCACAGAAAATGTTCTGCATTTTGGCACTGAAGAAGGTCACATGGGACTGAAACGTTTGTTGCTTAACTTAATGGTTATCTCTTGCAAGTGGAGAACCCCTCATTGAGTGTGCAGGGCCTATTCTATAAAATATGTTTATACTGTCACATGTTGTTATTTTATTTAATATTTGTGAGCTACTGTGTTTTCTAGGTGTGGGTCTTTTTTCATTTTTGAGAAATAACTTCAAGTGAATTACTTTTTCAACACTGTGTATGACTGCCAACATTTCCACAGCTGTTTTTTAAACAACGCTGATTCAGTAGTTAGAACAATCAGAACAATCACAGATCCTATTATTCTTTAAGTCCATAAAAAACGTACAATGAGTAAAATATGGAAAAATTGGCCAAAGCTCAGGCTTGTCCAAAACCTTTTCAAATGATCCCCATATTAAATAAAAAAGTGTTTTAATATTCAATCTGACTTTCGCAGTAAGCCACATTGGAAATGTTATTTGTGAATATTTGATGATATAATGGAGACTTTGAAAAGAGGCTGTTATAGAAAATTGTCTTCTAAATTTGACTTTACAGCAAACCTGCAAGCTTTGAGTAAGTGCTCTTACTCATTTGACATGCTGAAAGGCCATAACCTCCATCTGCATGAAGGTTTTAAAAGCAAAGCAGGAAAAAATGGTTCATTGAGAGAAAGAGAGTGGCAGATGTCATGTGAAACTGAATTATTACTCAATTGCTTTTGGTACAAAGTTTGACTGACATTACCAAAACTTGCTCGAATGTAAGTGGACCTCAGGGATAATGTAATGATAAAATGTGTGATAGGAAATTTTTAATGGAACAATTATGCTTAGAGAACACACAAAATAGTCTGACAGGCACCGGTTTCACTAATGGGTTCATTTCTTTCCTACTGAAACAGAAAGGTCCTTTGTACTACAGGTACAGTATGTCATGAAGGATACAGCATTTGACGACCAAAATCTGTGTACAGTTAGACTGTAAGGCATATCATGTAATGGTTAGTTTTATCAGTTTTGAAGAATTAACGCTAACATGCACTGCATAAAGAGCCATACTCTCTGATGGATTCTGTAAAGGTGACTAATCGGATGAAAAGAAAGTGTGAGATAGAGAGTTGGAGAAAGCATTTAAGGAAGTGAAAGAGGAAAGCAAAAGGACGGGAGAGTTAGCGACCTGTTTTTGTGCCACGAGCTGATGTGGATAGGTGGAAGGAATTGGGTGATCTGGTCCAGGTTATTAGTAAGGCTCTGTTAGACCATGTAATAGTCTCACAGCGCAACAGGGACGCATCGTTCCATGGCCACACTCATCCCTGTATGACACTGAGATATAGATGACAGTCCCTGCAACACAACACAACACAACACAACAACACATAAACACACCTATAAACTATGGACAGGCATCTATGCTTGTGTGTACTTGAGTGTGAGAGTTCAGCAATGCTGCAGCATGTTTGCATATGTGCTGAACAGGCTTTTTCTGTCCTCAAAAGTGCCGTATTTTCTCACTCACTTTCTCTGCTTCTCTCATTTCTTTTTAACTCTCTCTCATCTCTCTCGCATTTGCCTTTAGTCAGTGAAAACCAAAAAAGAGGTCTATCATACTTGGAGAAAGCTATCTTTTAGCATTCTCATTGATCTCGATAGGAGTTGCTCAGCTGGGGCATTCAGTGGTGCAAATACACAAGAGTAGTACACAACCTCGCATCAAAACGCATAGAAACTTGTTAAACATGCCTTTCAGAATCAAATCTCACAAAGACCCACTCGCTTCAGGGGAAGAAGGAAGTTTACTCAGATGACTAGCTGTAGAACCGAGGCGGCTGTTTGTATGCTTCTTTTAATGTTTGTTTGGTGGAAAACTAGACTGCAAAGTCAAGATGGGAGCGGTGTTTATGCTGAAGGCGTAAGGTTTATGTTAAAGAATGGTCCATGTCAAAAAGTGCTCTGCAAACGCAACAATTATAAGATATGGTGTTTGCTGCTATTCATTTTCAAAATACTTGAAATTAAAGGAGAGCAGGGAGGTTATTAGGAGGAACTATTGACAGTTTTATATATTTTAGTGCATTTCTATGTTTTCAGAGGTGTATAAAGTCCAATGTAAATAGGTGGACATCTAATAAAAATAAGGGGTCCCATCAGACAGCCATGTGCCCATCAGTAAACATAGCTGTCTATATCAATAAACAACACAATCTCACGGCAGAAATGTAACTATTCTGCTAGTTTGGACTAATTCGTACATTTCAGTATGATTTGCTTTCGCGCCAGTGACGTTAGGTTTAGGGCCAGTATTGCTTTTTTTTCTACATTTGTGTACGATTCACAGTGTACAAATTCAAATTCATCCGAAATTAGCCCCCTAGTAAAACAGTTGAGAATTCCTGTGGGATTCCTGTAGGCTCAGGTAGTAATTCACATCTTAGCAAACAAAAAGTGCCCATAAATTTTTTTCCCATTAACAATCAATTTAACCATGAAGTAGACAAAGTCTTTAAATACCATATGTAGTAATGTTAAATTTTTATAACTGCGCAATAGCCTCGATGATAGTAGCAGGGCATTCCTTTAATTACATATTAAGAGCATCAGGACATCACTGCTGCCGATATTAGAGTTTAATCTGTAGTTATTTGTTCGATTTAAAGAGTGAAATGTACATATTGCCCCAGTTCACTCTTCAAGCCGTAACATAGAACGAGGCGCAATCAAGCCTCGGGAGGTAACAGTGGAAACGTAACCTGTCCTGGCACACACTATAGCAAATTCTCTTTTGGCCCGACAGTGCAAATACAGCTATAGGTTTCCAAACCGTTTTCAAACCTGTGGATAACATGCTGGTTAACCACCATAGTAAGATGCATCGTTTGATAAACTAACTAGCTACTCACCACTGTTTCCCGAATGCACAGTAGCTTTGTTGCTCATCTGTCATTTGAACCACGTTGGTTCAACAATATAGTGGATGACGTCACATAGGTGGTGGAGTTATAGAGTCTTCTAATTAATCTGTTCAGAACAATTGAATGTCATATTATTGCTGTGAATAATGTGTACTGCATCTGAAAACTTATATGTTATGATATGGATATAGTGTGCACTGCATGTTGCTTGCTTACTTCGCTCAATAGCGTGATGCATGTACCTCTTCGTGTCATAATATTAAGGAACTATGCTTCTAACCACAGCTTTAGACCTGTAGTTCCACCCACGCAACTTTGCGATGCTGTTTGCGATTGATCGTTGGAGCGATGGTTTCGGGAAACACTTAAATCGCTGGAACGACGGAACTTGCGTCCATAGTTGGCTAACTACTCTTTTGGGAAACACACCCCTGGACGAATATTTAGTTTCATCCTTTTAGCCTGACCACCTTACAAGTGCACAAACCCCACTAAAACCAGCAAATCAGATCTCTCTGTTCGGAATGGACAGACGGGGAGACCAGCAATCCACCATAGGCTGTCTTTATCCAATAGTGAAGTCAATTACACCAAGCTTGTGATGACCCAAGACCAGCCTCAGTGACTCTCATGAAGAAGGAAATATAAAATCACTGCGGCCCACTTAATCATGTGCAATTATGGGAGAAAATTGCTCCTCTCCATTATGGGAAATTGGTGTTGGAGTAAAAATAGGAAGATTAGGCTTATTAGGTTGAACCAGAGCCAGAAGGGGGGTCTGCACATGGACAGATAGGCCGTTTCACCCAGAGACCAGCAAGCGTGGCCTTCATGTGCACTTCTCAGCTTGAGACAAGTGGAGAATGTTCCAGCGACTCATGCCAGGAGAGCTTCTCAAGTATGGCAGCTTAAAGCCATTCAACCCTTCGCCCTGACACAGAAAGAGAGAAACAGAGAGGTCTTTCTGCAAAACCACTTCCATTTGTGTCCCACTTATAAATATGTGGAGTAAATAACTGATGATCTTACTATGAATATTTTTCTAAAACATCAGTACTGTAACTTTAAAGAACTGCATTTCTGTAGCGTGTGCTTTTACTATATGCACAAGGTCTTGTTACAGTAAAAACTATTTTAACATTTTGAAGAACAGACAGCCGCAGATATATAAAGCGTAATTATTTTCTGTTTTTCAGAATTCACTTTTTATAGGTATGAATTTCGGTAAAATTATACTTTTAATTTCAATATGTGAACTACTAACAATTTTTCTCCCAAGATATTTGCAGAAAATGAAAACTGGAGAAACAGGTCAAAATAACATAAAGTTGCTCTGTATTTTTTCCGACCTCAAAAACTGCAAAGAAAACAAGTTCATATTCACTTTTAAGAGATACAGCAGCAATATTTCTACATGTATTCAGAAAAAGTTCCAAAAAAATACAGCTTATATAATATATATATGTATTTATGTGATAATCGATGTGACGATCAATCATTTTTACGACAGTTTTCAGGTGTCTTGCCATGCTGTCAGTATTTTACATTGCTGTTGGATGACTTGATGTCACGTTTTGATTTTGTTAAAATTGAACAGACACTTGACTCGAATGACCACAATACATCTAGTAATGCTGATAACATGAACATTTTCAAATGCTCTCTCCTTTTTGTCCGTGGCTGTATAATGAACCCTTCCATGAATCAAATTATTTTTGTGTCATAAACAAAAATGTAACTAGCTTCTAAGGTAGTTTCACTACCGTCTACCTAGCAGATTTAAATCCCTGCATATAAAAATATGTAAACAATGCAATTTATTGATACAAAACATGATTTTAATAATCACTAATGTGTCCAATAACTTAACAATAGTTACTTTTATAAAATCACCTCATCAAACTGAAAAAAACACCCGTTGCATACAGTGACCCAGCTCTTCAAACAATCTATCATCTGAGAGAGAGAGAGAATGAGACAGAGAGACTCATTGGGGTAATATCAGCACTCTGTTGGTGCCAGTCTCACTTCCAAGATGAGGCCTGGTTATATTAGTGCTATTGTGGGCTACACCAGGCTAGAGTGGGCTGAATTGATCTTGGCCGCAAGTGAGAGTGTATTACATGATGGTAAAAGCATTCTTGGACTCACCACTGAGGATGTTTGATGGTTGACATTGAGTGTGGTGAGAGTGTATTTTGGGTACATATATACTGTGTATATATATCATCATCATCTCACACACATGTCCCGGTGCTCAAACAACACTTTGACCCATATAATTTTGCCATAAAACAGAATTGTTAAAAAAAAGAGCAAATAGATCAGATGAATGAATAAACACGACTCCCGTCTGCGTGTTTTATGTAGCGTCCCTTTTCCATTTGTTTTTGCCTACATGAAACACTGGCTGGAGGTCTCAGAGCCACGGCCAAACGCCTCCCTGCATGGGTGTGGAAGTGCTCCGGGCTTCATTAGACACACACACATGCGCAACACAATAAGTTCAACGACCTCACCCCATCTGTCTGTGCCCTGTGCTGGTGCATTTCCATCAAATTTGGATTTTTCACAAAGCTGTATTATGCATTCCATATACACAAATATACATAAATATTCTCCTTAAGGGGATTAACTGTTTCATTCATGATTGGGGCAAACAGAGTGACGTCACTGGCAGAATCAAAGCCGATTCTTAAAACATGTACAGTATTTTGCTTAATGTCACAAATGTCACACCATAAGATTCTGGTGTTGTCTCAGAATCTGGCTCTTTTTCATCCCAAAACCAAGAAGGTTTATTCTTCTATCAAACTGTAGAGAATTTTGTGCTGTTATGTGGTTCAACATAAAACTATACATTGTTTGTATGTATGTCTCCATGATTCCATGTACTCAATACTGCTGTGCATTTTAAACAAAAATGTTAAACAATGTGCGGGGGGCCTCAGGTCTTGACTTTGCTTACGGCCCCCAAAATGGTGCGCACGCCCCTGTGTATACATATCATGATACGATATGGTTAATACAGTAGTTGGAGAACAGAGTTAGGGTATTTAAACACAAACAACAGAGATGTGGTAAATATCTTACAAGTAGCACTACAAACAGAATTTTTGATCAGGTTCTTGGCATCACTGCACAAAGGTTTGGAAGACTTCATAAATAAATGCAATCCAATAATACATTTCTAATGTGCTCCATGCAGTGACTTGGTTGCATCAGAGAGATGCAGAACCTGCACCACAGCAGGTTAACCAACCTGTGAGCCGGGTGGAGTGATCCGTTGGTTGCAATTCGAAACCTCGCCACTAGATGCCGCTAAATGTAATACACTGGACATCTAAGGCAATGCAAAACATATGGTCTTGAAACACTGTATGATGGAAATAATATTTATATATTGCAGTAATGAAAAAGTAAATTAGGAAATGAGTTTGTATATATTTCCTTTCAATGGTTGCTCATCTAGAGAATATATTCTAGCTGAAAAGGATGTTCTCAAAAGACACACGAGTATGTTTGCATCCAAACCCATGACTCAGAAGATACTTAACATGTTTTACATCTCCTTTCGAGCTCCCTTCCTTTAAAACAAAATTATTTTCTCTCAGTTTCTCAATTTCCCTCTTTCTCTCTCTCATTCTCAGCTCTGGGCCTCTGGGATCTCATTAAGCCGCCAACTTGAAATAAATAAAACAAACTGCTCAGACAAAATGAGCGATGTATGGAAAAAAAGAGAGCCTTGCTTATAATGAGCTTTTCATTTTTCTCTCTCTCTCTTTCTTTCTCTCTCTCTCTCTCTCTCACTCTCTCTCTTTATATCTCTGTCTCTCTCTCTTGTCTGCCTCTGTCGATTTCTTTAATTTCAAACAGGAATTATTGGCAAGACAGAGGCATCATGGCATCGCCAGCGCTTTGGATACAGACAGAAAATGAATGGCACATTATATCCGTCTCTGGAAGTCCGCAGCCCGTTTCCTCAGCCCTGTTCTGCCAGCATGTAATCACGCCGGTGAGTGAGAGAACACGCTCCCCCAATCCCCCTTCTACTCTTCCCATTTTCTCTCTCTTCCACTAGAGTCTTTTCTCCCTCTGTTGTCCATCTGCGCCATCTGACAGTAATACAAAAGCAGCGCTTCCCATTAGACCTCCACAAACTGCCAAACTGCACCCAAAATTCACACCTTTTGCTCTATGTGTCATTATAGTCTCTCTCTTTCTGGGGAGAGCGTGCGAGGCTACAATCTGACCTCCTCTCTCTTCACTCCTGTGCTCTGTTGGAGTGATAGGCCTGAGTGCGTATAATGGGGCGGCTCACGTAGAAGGCCGACACGCCGTGCACGTGTACTTACCCGGACATAAAAAACTACTCCAAGAGCCGAGAGGTCGGACGACAATCCGATGAGATGCGTCAAGGGAAACCATCTGATTATTTTCAATCAATCAAATACTAGTGAAAGAGCACCTCGTAAAATCCTCGACAGCGTTCCACGACACCCTGAAGACCAACGCGAGAGAGCTCAGATGAGCGGTGGCACGAGAAAAAGTAAAGCAACAAAAGTGGCAGGATAAAAGAAATCTTAGTTTTCTTTGAGAGAGTATTGATTTTTTTCCACTGGGTTGCCCACGGGCACCCTTTCTGTTATTAGTTTAGAGACGAGAAAGAGAAGAAAACAGCGTAGTTGAGAGAGAAAAGAACAAAAAGAGCGAGTGCAAGATGAGAAAAAGCACAAGGAGAGCGACGTAAACGAGACAGGCAGACGGACTTGTAAAGGAGCTGATTGTGAAAGGTGAAAAGAACTAAAGGTGAGAAACATGTGAAAAATGTACCTGGATGATCTTCTACATTTGGAGAATACCATAGTAGCGCACTTTATTTAGAATAACGCATCCCACGATCACTGCAAGTTTATCGTCCTTTACCACAGTGATGACATAAACTGAAGTAATATAAACAATAACCTATGGCACTCAGCTGACAAAAGTTAAAACTGAAACATTGAGCAACACAAAACCGTTAAAACAATCCAGACTTTGCATGATCAATTTGGCGAGTTGAATCAGTTATGTTCTTGAAAATAAATACGTGTTTTTGGGGTGACGCCTGCTTCAGTATGTGGGTGCAAATAAGCTCAGGTGCAGGCTCCTGAGACACTGCAATCTTTGCTGGAATGAGAAAATCGATGGAAAATAACTCGCATTTGTTCATGAGATAAGTTTTTTCTCAAAAATATCAGCAAATTATGTTATTATGCATTTCAAAGCCTTGTCTGTGCATGCATTGGCACACATTAAAGGTCCGCTATGAAGTGGAATTTTTAATCCCATTTTGAGAAAACTTTAATCAAAGTAGTAGCCAGTATAAACTGCAGTATAGTGGTGTATTACTCTTTTTCTTGTCCTGGTCTCAACTGCATTTGTACTTAGTGTTGACTTGGTCTCAAACCAGGATTTTATTTCAACTCCTTCTACCATACACTCCATCTAGAACCTGTAGATCCTGTGATCTTGGGTTACTTACAATTCCCAGATTCAGATTCAAAAACATGACGTGATCATGCTTTCATCATTGCAGGCCTGAAACTCTGGAACACTCCTCCATCCAATACTAAGCTTCCCCATTTACATCCGTTTTTAAAAAACACTTATTTTCTCTTGCTTTTAACATTCCTTGACATTCCATGATTTCTACAAGAATCTTGATAAAATAATAAGTTACTATTGCAACAACGTTTTTCATTGTTGTTTTTTTACTTTTTAGGGTAAAATTGTGTAAATCTTGCAGAAAAATCGGATCTTGGGCTTGACTTGGTTTTGCCCTGGTTTTAACCCTTCAGAGTCTTTGGGCCCTATCTTACAATCAGCGCAAGCGCAAGTGTTTTTGCTAGTTCCAGCCTGACGCAGTTCTCATTTTCCCGTCCTGCGCTGCGTTATTTAAATGGCATTTCGCTCATTTGTGCAACCATGTGTTGGTCTAAAAGAGAGTGTTTTCAGGCACATTGTTGGCGCGCCGCTTTTGAGGGACTGAAAATAGACCAAGTCAAACCTGGTCTAAAGTCAATGGCTTTGTGTCATTTAAAGAGCATGTTGGTAGAAAATGCGGCGGGTCCACAACGCTATTTCACTTTACTTATTACACAGAGGGACGCGAAGCAGCACACAAACATGCCTACCGTTTTAACTAGCAAAAGTGGATTTGGACACGCCCTGAGTGCACCTGCCTCGTGCGGTTTAGAACATGTGCTTAGATCTGTTAAATAAGGACCTTTGTATTGATTTACTGAAGGTGTGCTCGACTAGGACTGTATGCAGTAAACGCTTATTAAGGTAACCAGAGAGTAAATAATAGATTCTTTTTAACGTTATTCTTAACATTTTACATCAGTACTTATTTTGTGATCTTTGAGTCAGAGCTTTGAGAATCCAAGCTGTGAGAGGAAGATAAAGAATTTTTGAGTTTGGGTTTGCGTTCAGCATTGGGTCACGGGGTGTCGTTTACAGGCGGGATTTAATGGCCGAGCAGACCTCTGGTTCTGGAGACTTGGAGAGAGAGGCCAGAGGTGTCAGAGGAGTGGAGAGACAGGCTCTCTGTGAGAGCGTGGCTGGTCGGGGAGGCTGGGATTATGGGAGATTAGAGCGGTGATTACACAATGTCTTCGCTCTAATGAGCCACACTGTTTGTTCATCTTATCACCCCTCATGCACCCGATCCCTACACCATCTCTGATATGAGATAACACAGGATTAACGGCCCCGAGAGCACGCGCGCGAGAGAGGGAGATGACTGTACAATGCATTCCCATGCGGCCCTGCCAGGCATTAGCAAAATCCTCGCTGGAGAGAGATGCATTATTGTGACCCTTCACCGGGTTTACAGCAATCCTAAAACAAACCCAAATCACGCTGCCTCTCGCTGGGCCATGAATTGGCATTCCCGTCGTGGTCTCTCCAGAGCCGTGTTTCTACGTGCACACGCACACGTATGTTTGTGAGGTGACTTTATCTCCACCTCCCCTTCCCACCAACATCGAAAAAGCAAGTTTGCAAGTACAGTTTAGGGAGCGTTTTTGCATTTAAGGAGCAAAATAAAAAGGTTGTGTGCACGGCCGTGTTTGTGTGCTTATGTGTGTGCGTGAGCTCCTCTCCATGGCTCCACGCTGCTCTGATCTCTCCATTACAAGGTCGATTAAGCTACTAATCCCCAAAATACAGGCGTCCAACAGCTCCACTGAAGTGCGGGAGAGAAACCCGCCTGGACGGAAAAAAACTCTGGGGCTTTTTCTCGGCGGCTGGCAGCTTAAGCCCGGCTCCAATACCGTGTTTGGTGGAGCATGAGCTGAGGTTATGTGTTTTACCGCTGGCAGAATGCATAGGGATTACTGACCCCCTGTAAACTACCTTAAGAGCTAAACAAGCCTACTAATGCCGGATCACAGAAATACCATCCAAAGCAGCCTTAAATTAAAACTCTTTTTTTTCTAACTATCCTTCACGGAAATAATTACAGTTTTCTGCTTCAAAGAAAGTGAGGTGTGGCTGAACTTTGCTCTGTTTGTAAAGGTGAATGTCATTGATGGTGTACAGTGATGTTGAGAATGTACAACCCTACTTTTTTAGTATTTTTAGTCTGTTTTCTGGTACGGTTGTGGAGTGAGCGGAATTAATTACTGGGGGTTTTAAATGGTACATCTTTTGCCTCTCGGTGCTATCAGACTGTGGTGGAATCGGCTTAACCTTTAATTAGAGAGCGTGTGTGTGTGTGTGTGTGTGTGTGGATCAGTAAGACTTAATCAGCATTGGTCTGTTAAAGTGAGACCATCCATCCTTCCTTAATTTATTTCATATCTTATGTGCTGTCTTAGAAGCTTGCTACATCATTTATTTGAAAAAGTATCAAACAGAAGAGCCTTTGCAGCGGTTCACGCTATAGTATGGTGCATTTTCACATGACCTCACCATGTGTTTCACATGAACTCATCACATTATGTGTTTAATTTCCAGTTATTATCCTATGGCATTTAAAATCATTTCGCGTTTGAATCACAGTCCCAAATGTTGAAAAGAAAAATTACTTGTGCATCCGCACTGGAAATGGAGTTTCCCACAAAGCAAGATTAGCCCATTGCATTGTGGGATGCAGTCCTAAAGCCTGTGGCATACTTGTTTTTTTTTTTCATTTGAACACGAGCTGCTTTTGAATGCAAGAGATGGAATGGGCATGCAATTTGCATCACGCACATTGCACGCTGTTCCTCTATAACTATACTCCACGCTTAAGAAAGAAAAATCACTGATGAGATCGCTTTAACATCTTCCTCCTAGAAAATAATGAGATTAAATGGAGAGCAAATAATTACGTCTTAGATATTTCCACTGAGAAAAAGAGCCCTCAATGTCTCCACAAGAGTTTCATAAGAGATCTCAATAATCTCTCAAACTGAGCTCAGATTTGTCAAGTCTGCAATCAAAAGTCAATATTATTGAAGATTTCAATCTGTTATAAAATACCCCGATTTATAACGGCCGACCGCATAACATAGTCTAAATTTTACTATATTTACTCTATTTTATGAAACATTGCTATGCATATGAAAAGTCTGACGCCAAGTGTTCCAGGGGACTGTGTGCTGACATGTTGTGCAGCAGCACTTCCGGCGACCCAAGTTCGAATCCCAGCTCGTGGTCCTTTCCCGGCTTCCGATTACCTCTCTCTCATCCCATAATTCCTGTCATTCTCTCCACGGTCCTATCCATATAAAAATGGCGAAAAGGCCAAAAATAAATAAATAGTCTCACTCCTGCCCTGACAAAAACTCAGTTATTCCTCTGCAGTTTTACTCATGTCGTGCATCAAATGTTACGTTCTGACTGTGTATTCTGAGGGTCACTTAGTTTCTATATTGCACTCTGATCTCAGTGTCTGGTTTCCGTTTGCTTGGATTAGTCGCTTTTACATCTAGATCAGATGAGCTCCAATGTATCTACCATGCAGAGAGTCAAACATCCTGCTACACGAGACTACTGCACACCGTTCCATGCGATCATGATTAACTACACGCCAATCCACACGCACATGAGCGGAGAAATTATTAAACACACGTCTGATTGGGTAATTAGTATGTAGTCATGCAACTCCCGCACTCTCCATTCATATTGCTTATTTATGACACTTAAATGACTAATTAATAATGTGACGAAGGGAGAGCAGGAGATATATTGTCCTGGTCTGGACCTATTGGCTATTAATAATTCATTTCTGTCACCTTTTCTAAAGGTTTCACTCATGAATAACTAATTTCATAACTAAGGGGCAAACCCTGGTAACTGGTGTGGGAAAGTATAATCTCGCTTGAATTTACATTTATGAAATCATTACAGTCAGCTTGACACACACTGGTCTTTTCTTCGAATGGATGTATTA
Organism: Triplophysa dalaica; assembly: GCF_015846415.1. Lineage (NCBI taxonomy): Eukaryota > Metazoa > Chordata > Actinopteri > Cypriniformes > Nemacheilidae > Triplophysa > Triplophysa dalaica. Next base: position 23,474,957 of record NC_079548.1, on the reverse strand, counting down.
TCTGCTAAAAGTTCCATTATTTTGTGAGGAGGGAAAAGCAAAAATTGTCTCTAAACAATGAAGCGTGTTCATGGCTGATACGGACTTAATGATGAGGTTATTTGCTGCCGTATTCCATCGAATGGAGGTTGAATGCAAATGCCAAAGAACAACAGCGACGGCTGTTTTAAAATAATACTACTAATAATTACTTCTGCCGCAAGTAAAGAAGGAAGAAATGGGAAATAAATCTCATTTTTGTAACGGCTGTGTAGCAGTATGGAATGGGTTTATGAATATTGATGGCGTACCGAACTTGCAATTAGCAGTGAGTTGTAGATTGACTAATAAAACAAAGTATGTTGCATCCCAATTAAAGAACAATAGGCCTGTCTGCACTGCTCTCGGAGATAAGAGATAACGTGCGTGAGGATTTCAGTAACGTTGTCCTTTTCATGCTTCCCTGAGGATGATTCTTTGAATATCGTATGAGTTTAAAAATCTGCAAAATGGTTTGCAATGCAGCTTCCGGCAAACAAAACACCAAAGCAAACCGTGGCTCCATCAACCAGAGGCTTACCAGCAGTGATGGGTGTCAGGAATATGTTCAGTGTTTTTGTTTATTTGTCTGTGGACAAATATTAGGCAAATATTAGGCTATGAAGTAAACTAAACAATTAAGGTAATTGCACATTGAAACTTGCGTCTGAAATTTTCTTACGTAAAAAAATAAATACGACCTCATGTTGTGACAATCACATTTACACACTTCCTCCGATATTTTCATTCGTCATAAAAAAATCAGACTGGGTTCGATTTTCTGCGTTTTTTTGCATCCGTAGCGAGCATTTTGAGAGTTGTTTTGACATTACAGAACACAAACGTGCACCAAAATCCAGGATGGCGTCTCAGTGCACTTCGTCTCGCAGTTTGAAGAATGTGGGACAACAAACAGTTCTTGGGCACTTTTGACCACCAATCTTTTTTTTCCTACTATGGGAGTCAAAGGTGGGCAGAATCTGTCTGGCTATGAGCATTCTTCCAAATATCTTTCTCTGTGTTCATCAGAACAAAGAAATGTATACAGATTTGGAACAACTCAAAGGTAATTAAATGATGACAGAATTACATTTTTGGGATGAAGTCTGCCTTTCAGATGCCATGACGTTTTCGCTTCTTTTGCGTTCTGTGGAGCAGTTTGTCCGTTGAGAGCTACTCTGGAAACATGACCACATGTCAACAACATTGTATGTAAGGGGACCCGTGGTGTTTGTAGATAGAAATAGCCCATTCTTGGGTAATAAAAAGAAACTCTTCATTCTGTAAGGTCTTTATACACCTCTGAACACATACAGTGTATATGTATTATGTTGTATTTCTGTCAATAGATCCTCCAAAACATTACACTGGTCCTTTAAAATAAGTTGTTTAACCCTTTACAGTAGCATGTGCTACTGAGTTTATTTTCTTTTTTAAAGTTTTTTTTATACTGAAACCTTTCTTCCAGAGTTATTTACCCTTGAAAAGCCTCCTGAGTCTCCCTGTTGCCTGGGGTCTGTGTGTTTGGCTCAATGAATATTACTTTTACGGTGTAATTATATAGTGTAGCAGAGAAGTGATGCTATGAGCTCAGGTGATCAATCAGACTGTAATGAGAGCAGCTAAAGACTGACTGCCGCTCATACACCACATCCTGGTCAAGACCCTATCAGACTCTTCATGTGAATCAACTTCCTGTGCTGTCAGACCTTCTTTTTCTCAGTCCTGTTACTGTAACTTGAGCCCTTTAAACCCTTTTAAATGGATGTGCTTGTGTTTTAATTCAAAGAGGCATATGAATGGCTATGCCGGGTGTTTCAAAATACGCTCTGGTTTTACTCTTTACGCTTTATTAATTATAGCTGGATTATTCACACAATAGCAGGAAAATGAAGAGAAAGCCTTACGGAACAAAACCTAATAGAATGGTAGAGAGCTAAAGTTAATGAAAGATAGCTCTTATGAGGTTGTCAACTAAAAATAATTTGAGATATTTAACGATCTTGTGAATTTTTTATAATATGTTGCTTGCTAGAGAATGATGACTTTTTTAGTTAAACGGATAGAAAAGACAGGATAGAAAGTGAAACTGAGGATACAGAACAGGCCTATTTAATGACAACGATTAAAGCAATATTCATTTTGAAAACTTTGAATATTAGAAAGCGAATAACTGTTACTTAGAAAATGGCAACAACCGCTCAAGCAAAGTAGCATACTTAAAATTCATTCTCATATCTTTATTGTGATCAAACAAAGTAATGTAATTTTTATCTTTAATAATATAGATATAATTAACACTGGCAGGGCAACTTGCAAGTACTGCAGCCTTGTGACATACCTTCGAGTGCTTTAAAATAAAAAGTTTATATCATCAGTGACATGAGAAGAGGTATGCTAAATATAGGCACTTCATCTTCGAAATAAAATAAAATAATTCAAAGTTTTAATTCAGCCCAAACTGATCTGAGAAAGCAATAGCTGGTGAATCTTCAATGTTTCCTTACAGACATTTAACCAACAAGCACAAGTCCCAGAAATATCAGAACGTCAAATTTTTCTTAAAATACATTTTGAACAGATTTGTTTTTGACAATCATTGTATGGTTGAAATATATTGTAGTTGAACATGTATAAAATAATCATCAGTTAATAAAACACTGTTATTTAGCAGGACAGTGATGTACTGCTTCAGGGTACTCACATCTGCTTTATTATTCAGGAGTTCAGAATACATTTATAAAATATAAACGTATTTTGAATTTCAGCTCATTTAAGGGATGCCACATAAATCCACATTAAAGCCTGTAAAAGTCACAAACAGGGTTTATTGTTTTAATTAAGTTTATCTCATAGCTGAAGTGCAGGATGATGTCATTAAAATCATTGATCTGTATTGAGATGAGTAAGTTTTGACTGAATGTATAAATAAGCCTATATACTGTATGTTAAATATGAATTTAGTCGGAGTACCCTTAAAGGCTGGGTAACCGATTTCTGAAAACTGTTGTTGTTATTTTAAATCGACAACAAAACACTCTACTACGCAATAGGAACACGCCCCTTCCTGCATTGCTATGCCCTCAAACGTGCTGTGCAACGCAGCTGATTGGTTATAAGTTTGTTTTGTTACTCGGCCCGACTCAAAGTGTTTTCAGAAATCAGTTACCCGTGTTCAGACTTGACTTATTTTTCAAAGCCGCATCCTTTGGAGTAATAAAATGGCGGCGGAAACGTCTGGTGGAGCATAGTTTTGTATAAATTTAAGTTTAATTTCCCCTTTTTCAACTTTTGAATGCATTTCTAGCGAGAAATTAGTATTGTAGGTTTTAAATATGTGATTAGTTATTGCAAAGACGCTCTTTGGTTATAATTCAATAGACTTCCGTTCCGCTGCCTATCTGTTTCTCTGGGCTGTCTTTATGCACATACGCTGATGACGAAGTCATGGCGTTCGTCTGCTATTTGTAACCAAATGCTATTTTTTAACTAGAATAGCGCCTTTGTCAACTTTTTATTGTCAAAATCGACATCAAGTATGTTCATGGCACTCTGTAGAGCAGATTGTCCATTTATAGCTACACTGTAATCCAAAATCCACAAATTAAGGGCACAATATACAGTATTGATATAAAGGAATTTTCTGCATTCCTTTTTACAGTTGTTTTGCCTGTATTTTACATTTTGAACTGCATTAAATCACATTTTAGCCTTAACGGGAATGTCCATAAAACAACATGGAAAATATACTGGTAATTTACTGCCAGAACTTTATCCATTTTTTTAAAGGGATTTGTTTACAGTGTACTGAATTCCACAGCTCATTCTAAGGCAGCGGTTCCCAATCATGGTTGTGGAGTACCCCGGCACTGCACATTGTCCTTATTTCTCTAATCAAACACACCTGTTTCAATTGATCAGCTCATCAGTAAAGACCTCAGATTAGTGTGACATCAAACATGTGCAGTGTTGGGACTACTGCAGGACCAGGATTGGGAAACACGAATCTAAGGTAATCTAACATGATGCTTTATTATGTAAAGGCCACATACATCTTTGAAGACAAATGTGTATTATATTGCATTTCTCTCAACAGATCAATCCAAAAAAGCACACAGCACATTTAAATATAAAACAATAAATACATGCTTCAACCTGTTAAGAAATTACACATCTACCATGTATGCATTTGCACTGCTAACACAATGCTCCACTGTTGAGCTACAAGAACTCTACCACATGACAACTTTCAAACAGGCTTCAGGCGTAAGAAAAAAAGACACGACATTTCCTCAAACAGAGACAAAAAAAGCAACCCGAGGTCATCCGCTGTTAGCATGCTAGCAGGTTTAAGCAGGACGTGCGTCCATTTGAATACATTACAGAGAAAGTGAGTTATTAAGAGAAGAAATTTGAGCATCAAAAGGTGATTTAATTAAATGCAGGCTTTGCTGCACTTTAGTTAGATTTTCAACCCCCTCTTTCATTTCATTGGAGCCTTTTCCTCGATTTGTAAGGAGGGGATGGACCGCTGAGACTCGGGTGCACACGTCGGGCCTGCGCTCATGTTTCATTAATATGCCAGGCATAACTTCTCATTGATTTTAATCATTATGGCAATTATAGAGCTTTGTACGTTCAAACACCTACACATGCAATATGCCTGAACACATCCAAGAGGGCTTCTTTCAGAATTATGACTTTAAATCGATCCATTGTAACACTCATAATACAACTATATATCAGCTAATTTACACTTCTGCCCGTTATTACACATTTTTCGCCATGTTTTTTTTGATACCTGAAATATTAAGCAGTGTCAATTTCACACGAATGTTTGGCAAGTCGCACATTTCTCACCAATATATTGTTCATTTCCGCAATGCAGGTCTGGGTTTGTTTTACAGATTACAGCACTCGGAAACGTATACATGAATCTAAATGTGATTTCACGGCGGGTTTGAGGGATGGAGGCAAGCACCAGAAAAAGAGAGCGACTGTTAAAGTTACTCTTAGCACCGAGAAAATTTTTAAAGGCATGAAATATTCAACAGCTAAGAACCGCAGGCACTTTTTTAATACACTGAATTAGATAGCTACCCCTGAAAGGAAGAGCAAGAGAGGATGGAGAGTCAGAAAGAGAGAGAGGGAAGAGTTGGGGAGATAATATGTTGTCGTAAAGTGTTCCTTAGGGAGATCACTAAGTGAAAAGTTCTGTTTGTGTGAAGGTGTAAAGTCCCTTTATAAACTGCATCTTCTTTTCTTCCACAAAACCACATCATTGCTCCCATTCACATCACGCCGCCGTTGGATTTCCATAACGCATCTCTTTCAAACCGAGACTTGTAAGCCGGCAAACATCTGCATTCACTGGCAACAACATATGGGGAGTCGGACTTTGAATCCTGGAAACTCAAATATAATGTTCAAGGCAGTGCAGAAAAAGACAGACAGGTAAACTGGCAAGCAGGTGTTGTTCCGCCAACAAAAGCCTCATCTGTTTGCAATGAAAGCTACTCTAACACCCCCTTTGTTGTCCTAGAATATTCTGTGTGTGGGCTGAGATTCCAGGTCCTTATTAACCTGCCGCACAAATCAAATTTCACCTCGTAAAGGAAGGTTTCCATAAAATTCCACACCTCATGCCATTTAACGTCCAAACACCGTGAAACGACTCCGGCGTGGACGCAGCGTGCCACGAAACCCAATAACCGTAAACCTCTTAACAAGAGGAAAGATGCGTGTAACACGCCAGCAAACAAACATAAACAATCCATAAACATTCTCATCGTCTCACACTTTCAACATCTGTTCCAGCAGGCCCATTCAATGCCCAGAAAATTGAGCCAATCTTCCATTAGAGTAAACCGTAATTTGGTATTAGGGCCGTGGCCGCGAACATCTGCTACTACCACAGCGTTCTTTTACCTATCACTTTTCTAAGCTTATAGAGAAGCTATTTCCCTCCTGACTGCTTGTTGCAAATGAAAAAAATTCGGCATGAAATATTCAGACCTTTGGACACGGAATGCAGAAATGTGAACTGCTCTCCTGGCAGAAATACGTGTCTGTTTCGGGTGTCTCGAGGTTAAACGCCTTTACTGGCTGACTACTCGTGCTGTCTCGTGTGTCCCCGACCGCTCTCTCTCTCTAACGCACACGGAACTCTATTTTCCGCCAGGAACGGACAGCGCCGTTGAGTTTATCGCATCGAACGGTAAGGACAGCGGTGGTGACGGAAGCGCGCGGATGCTGAGAAACCTCACTAGATGTTTCCTGCGTAACGCGGATGACATGGCGAAAGGAAAGCTGCTGGATCAGGTGTTTCCTCTGTGTATAAATATTTCTGCGTCTTCCATTATTAATAATCGCTCTCGGGGATTTCTCCCCGCGCACCGGCGTCCTGTCAATTAAATGCACATCAAGGGAGACAGGTTCACCTCCTCTGGCCCTCTCCAGCTAACTCGACACTTCTTTTTCTCATCAGCAATCAGATCTCGACGGTGGACGCGTGTAAGCTCATTAGACCCTCAGCGGGTCCAGATTTACGAGAGCATAATTAGCCAGGTATCTCCTTTACTCCGCTGCGAGCTGGGGGGAACGCCGTCGTTCCGACGCCGACAGCGAGCTGTGTTATGAAACAATTCCTCAGAGGGGGTAATCAACACACTCGTCCCGTGTCCGGGAAAAGGGGCGTGCGAGCGAGAACGCGAGCGAGACACGAGGTGTTAGGACAGAAAGTGTTTCGCGGGATTTTTTGGGTTGTGCGCCAGGCTGCACTTGTTTCATTATCACTCGCATTAACAGGCTCGGGCTGAATAAGTGTCGCATGAATTGCGGCACAGATGGGAAAGATCGGACATGACAAAGGAAGACGGGGGGGATGCAGGCGGAGAGACAATAAAAAAGATGGAAAGTAGAAGCGAAATGGAAAACGCAGAACAAAGGAGATGATGAGGATGTGCAGCCACGCGTCGCGCTTCTCTCGCAGGTGCTGCGTCGGAAATGTAACACGACGATAGTTAAAAAAGCACATCTTTATCAATTAAACAGGATTGGGCTCAGTGAGCTAGTATCCCGGTGTTCGGCCATAATGCAAACTTAACCTATGGCCCCTGCTGGTGCCTGGTCAGAAATGGATCTCATGTAGAAAAGGTAGACTCTCCAGAGAGAGACAGACAGGGAAAAAACAGCTGTTAAATGAGTCTGGGCTGCCCACTGGGAGAAGGCGAGTAGGCTCTTTATGATTGGCTCAGGTAAATGGCATTTTCACCCACCTGCACAAGGCAATGGTGACTCAACATGCACTTAGCACCTGCTCTATGGGGGCTCATGTCACCTTCGAGAACATGTAATATTAACTGTCACCCTTCAGCCTTAAAGAATATTCGCCAGCCCCACCTTGACTTTTTACTTCTGAACAGAGTTCTCGCTAAGTCTGAAGCGTTTTTGAGCTGCTTTTCCATAGGCGGATACAAGGTGTGAAAACCAATTGCCTTTAGCTTTGCCCAAAGTGACACTAAACAGCTGTATAAACATAAAACATTAGTTGGATGCAGCAGAGAAACAGGTTTGTGTTTAGTTCACATAACTCAAAATCATTTGTGCACTGAAAGCAATGATTTTATATAGTTAATGGTTCCTCGTTTATCATACAAACTTGTTCCTATTATAACAAATGCGTGGAATGTAAATCACGTCGACTCTGTCGATCATTGACTCTCCACAGAACTACACACCAAACTCCATTTTGAAAATGAATTTACATCATTATAAAGAGAAATACCTGGACAGTGACTTCCCTGTCAAATTATTATTGACAACAGAACAATATAAAAATACTGAAATGTGCTTACACCTGTTATGTTAATTATTCAAATGGCCTATCAGTTCTTATCCTTTTGACCTTAAAGTAATAGTTCAACTTCAAAATGAAAATACTGTCATTTTTTACATTCAAACCTTATGACTTTCTTTCTTCATGCAGAACACAAAGGAATATATTTTGCAGAATGTTGGTAACAGAAAACCATTGGTCACCGTTGACTTGCATTGGTTTTGTGTTAATACAACACAAGTAACTGGTTTTTGGTTACCAACATTTTTTCAAAATATCTTCTACACAGGTTTAAAATGACAACTGGGTGGGAGATAAATTTTCATTCCGAATGTGAACTATTCCTTTAGCATAAATAATCAAAATATGTTTTATTGCATTTCATACTACCATTTTAGTAAAAATTATGTTTTGATGGACTTTGTTGGGTAACCTAGATTTTTTGTTATTAACATTACTAATGTCTGGTCATGTTTATTTAATTATGTTATTAAATACAGATTTTGTGTTGACATTGTTAACTGCTGTCATTTGGCTTTAGCTTTTTATTGAGCAAAGATGTTTAGAAGGAGGTCTCTTTTAATGTAGCATAGATACTGTGTGCAAGTTTTATAAATTTGTTGTATGATAAAGACTAAAATAAGAATTATCATAGGACCCAGTATTTGCTGTTTTTGAGGCTTTGGCTATGTTTTTTGGTTGTTTAACAATAGATGTTTATTTTTCTAATTTTAAAAACGCTTTATATTTCACATATTTCAATTCTATTGTACACCAATGTCCCTCTTCTTACTGAACGACTGGATTTCTTATAGTCTATATAAAGTCCCTCCTTCCAAAATGTTCTGATTGATAAAGCTGACCTGGTCTGTGATTGGTTCCCCGCTTAGAGTGTATGAAGATATCCTACCCATACCATATCAGCGAGCTTCTGCTTCTCAGGCTATTGTGATTGGTCGGTGCCCCTCTCAGTGCACGTGTATTCATAAACTTTTAGCAATAAACAGTAACAATGGCATCAACTTCACCAGTTAAAAACATACGGATCGATCGATGTGTCACTGAGTGCATTTGCAATCGTCAATATTTTTCCTACTATGGCGAGGGAAATGAATGGCCTCAGAACAGTTATATTAATTAACACTTATAACAGAAGTGTTAGTTTTGCCTTTTTATGTTGGACCCGAGTTGGATAATAAAATACTCATATTGACCAGGAGACATTTGCAAGCAGGACTTCAAAGGTGTTTTAGAGGATAATGCACACACACACACACACACACACACGCACACACACACACACACACACAAGCAGTGTATTACACAGAACAGCTTTCACAGCTGATGTTAAAGTCATGAAAGCTGTTATTTGACCGTTGGTTATTTGAGAATTTGTGTAGCTGAATTCTTATTACCAGCTGTAGGACTTTGATGAAAGTGAAAGTAGTTTAGCATAGTCAAATGTTTACAATCAATGATAACCAAACACTACTCCAGCGGCTCTCCCTCTTCTCTAAGGTAGACATCGCCCCTTCTTTGGCGTATGCCTTTGGGTGGAGGTTATTAAAATCACTATGAATAGTGACATCATGTACCCGGGAAGTAGAGGGCTCTAGTCCGATCAAGCCTTTCTCTGTAGTCCTTGAAAAGCGAATTCTGCTAAAAACAATATCTCGTTTGGCACTGAACTTTGAGCTTTATCATTTTGCAGGTATTGTTTGTGCTCTAACAGCAACATGATGACACACTAACTAAAGGTTGAAAATGCGATCGCGGGGAACATGGCCTTTAATAGTAAATAATATGCTTTACTTTTATGTGTCTTATGACCCTGCAGAGGACAAGGGGTTTGGATATGGATGGATATTTTATTTAGTAGTTTTTCCCCCAATTTTGGGGTTGTGGGTGGTTGTCCCAGCCCCCCTGCGAAAATAAAACCCTGAAGGAAATACTAGTTTGAAATATGTCATTCTTGAGAGCAACCTTTGAGAAGAAAGGGGTAAGAGAAAACAACAGGGAGAGATTCGTCCGCGCAGGTGTGCATCACCCGGCAAGCGCGATATGTCACGGGCGCTTGACACTCAGACGCAAACGAAGAGAAATGAGAGCAGCTTAGGCTTCGTTTCGCCTTAAGCCGTCTCTTCGGCTGCAGAGGTCCTGACATGAAGGCCGAGAGAGGATCCTAACACACTTATAGGCAGTCGTGAGCACAGGTAATATCAGTTGTAATGGCAACAACAGCACCAAGTCATGGAAGGCGATCTGAGATGATTGGAGCTGAACGCATTTCTGGAGGGAAAGATTAAATGAGAACATCGTAGGGGGAGGTGATAGATGGAGCGAGGAGAAGCAGAGTGAAATGTGCTGGGAGGAAGTGGGAGGTTGGCAGAGAGAGAGAGAGAAAAGAGAAAGAGAAGTGAAAATGAGCAAGTCGGAGCGAGGGAGAGAGAATCGGATGAGGAGGTAGGCAGAATATGAGAGACACAGACAGAGGGAAGGAGGTGGAGGAACCGAGTCGGATTGCAAAAATGTTAACAGTTGACACGTTCATTATCTGGGCCCTGTTGTGGAGAGACGATTGAAAGGTGCGAGTGTCTCCCATTACAGCTCTCCAGATACAGAAATACACCCATCACACCTCCAGCAGATGTTGCCTGCGCTACAAACTGCCACGGTTTCATGATCGCTCCCATTTTCTCTGACACCTCGACTCAAACTCGGCCGCCGGGAGAGGGCAAAACGTCCGCCCCACAGGTCACCGGCGAAACCGAATTTTACTCACAGAGTGGGCGGCGGGTGCGTATGTTTCAAGCGGTGGCACATTCGCTCGTGTAGCCGAGCGGCGAATCGATGCCGAGAAACTTGTAGCTTGTAACGGAGGTGACAGAACACATATAGACATCCGTTCCCATTTCCCAACACCGCTCCTCTCCGCTGCCTAGACTCACGCGGAATGGCATCATGCTTATAAGAGCTCTTCAAAATAATTGCGTGCTTGCAATACATCGACTGTCATGTATTTATATGTTGCTTGCCATATTGCCTTCATCGAGGACAGCAAAAGATTTTTGGTCCATGTTCTACCAGCATGGCCTAACTCCATTATGCTAATCAGTCAACCTTTGACCTCACGGCATACACACACACACACATACTCGGGCAGCGCAAGGCGCAGGTTACTTCATCGCTCAAAGGAACGTAGTTGATGGGGGGGAGGCATCGGTGTGACGGCCTCGTCAGCGGCCCATATTAAACGCATTAAACACCGTGCTGGGCCCCCCATTAATCTACAGCACCCGAGTGACAGCTCCGCTATCGGCACGCCAACTGCCACTTGCATGCGCGCGCACAACGCCGGGACTTAGTAGCCCGCCACGCAAGTAATAGAAGAGCGGAGCGCAGATAACAGAATGATTGATTGGATCCTCTCTCTCCGATTGGGATCCGGCCATGTAATACCACCTCATCATCCGCTCCTGTGGGGGGAAAAAATGAAGAAAAAGTCATTTGAAGGAGTGATTTGGTTTTAATTAATAAAACAGAGCCAGCTTGTGGACAGGACAGCAGGATATTTGGAAAGAGAGAGAGCGTGCGCGCATGGAAAAGCTCCGTTGTGCACGGATTCCAAATGACACCCGTCTCCGAGCCGTCTGTTGTGTGTAGCTGCAGCTTAACTGTCTCATGAAGCCGGGACCGGAAACAGGCATAACAAGGGAATCCATCAAACGGTGACACGGGTGGAACTTTTTAAAAATCTATTTTCTTCCGTGGAAACAAAGCCAAAAGAAACTCTTGACATCTCAGAAAGAGGCAGCTGACAAGCCAAATACAGTTTCGCAGATACGGAGAATGCGCCGGTGACAATCACACACCTGCAAACATCTGATGTTATCTATGCAACGTTTCATCTGTGCGAAATAGTCTCCACACTGAGTTCCCTCGTAACAGGAGCTGAAATCTCAGGATTCAATGTGAGCTTATTAGTTTTTGCTTTCAAAATTGGATTTTATGAGGAGACTAAAATCTGAGATCTGAGATGTAAATAAACGAGGCTTGAATGAAGAAAAACACTTTCCATAAATCAGGTGAAATAAACTGGAGAAGTCAGTGCACGAGTCCAGATTGAAGTTCAGGGTGCATCCGCTAGGGGTCAGTACTCCTCCGACAGGTGGGCTTGAGAGGTCACGGAGAGCAAGTATTTGCAGTTGATGTTGAAAACAAACACTTCTGCACATTTTTTTCATGGTGTTCTTCATGTCTGTAGCTCATGCTACCAGAGGTGCTTTTATTGCCTCGTCCACATGTATGATCTTTGTTCGACTGAACAACACTTGTGTCATTTCTACCTGCTGTCTAGAAGCTGATAATGAGTTACATAAAGTTGAAAATGTATTGCTTTAGCTCCCACACCTGAAAGAGTATGTGTAGTTTTCCCTTTAGAGACCCGGTAATATCAAAATAGAGCTAAGGGGTTTTAAACTGTCTATATGCTACACATCCAAAGCTGACACTATTAATATATTTCTGAGTTTCTCACTTTGAAAATAGATTAAAATATTTATGATTCATCTTGTGCATAAACATATTGCATTAATGCTGTAAAATGAGAGGATTACCTCAAAACGTTCAAGTTGATAAACACCAATCACATAAGAACAGGAAACTCAAAATAATACATTTTGAATCATCTAAAATCTTCCTTATTCCCTTTTAGATTTACTTAATTTTCACTTGAAACAATTATCAATGTTGTTATGAAGGAAAAATAGCCAAATATAGCTGTTGGATTACCAATGATTACATCAAACATGAAGTATGAGTAATAGCAGTAGAAATTAGTCTGTTTTCCTCCTTAGCAAATGCTCTACTCCTCTGCACAATGGTATCCTCTTAAAATAAGTAATGTTACAAAAAGCCTCTTTAAATAACAGAATAGAACAGAATACTTATCATGGATAAGCCTCCTCCCATTGCAATCTTGATATTAGTACATAAAATACAACTTTATATCGAGATTTACTTCCATTATCCAGTCCACACAAAGCATGCAGGGAAAGCTCTGATGGATTGGACTCAAAATATCAAAATTGTTAAACACACTCAAAAGTTTAAAGATAAGTACACTTATTCACAGTTTTGAGTATAGTTTGCTCATCTTTAATGAGTAGATTACACTGTTCGGGAAAATCTAGGATGTTCTGTAATGTTAAAGGCTATTTAATAAATATATTAAAATCAGCTACTGTTGTTATGCAGCTACTGTATATTGCTTTTCGTTTCTGATCTCCAACAGAAACAGATTGCAATTGGTGAATCAGTCTGAAATAATCACAAGAGCCATGTGTCTGAATCTGAATCAGTCAGACAACTCACATCTGACTCAGTCAGGATAATTTACACACTTGAACTGTGGGTTATTTTGTCAGGCTAAAAAAAGCAGAGAACTCTAAATGAAAGCAATACTAATACACATTTGTAATCTAGGTAAAGTCTGTGAACTCAGTCCGCTAAATCATAGTTCTGACACTGGTTTGAAATTGTTAAAGAAAGGGGCAAGAGATACGGCAATAGGGACAATTTCGTCCACACAGGGGTACATCACCCGATGAGCGCAATGTGTCATGGGCGCTTGACACTGAGATGCAAACAAAGAGAAATGAGAGCAGCGTAGGCTTTGTTTCGCCTTAAGCATTCTCTTCTGCTAGAGAGGTCATGACATAAAGACAGAGAGAGGATCCTAACACACTTATCGGCAGTCGTGAGAGAGAGAAAGAATCAACATCATCACTCAGTCAAGGTGATCTGTGCTGGGGGTGTTTTCACATTTTTGTCCAATAAAACAAATGACAACATCATGGTTGAGGTGGATTTGCCTGACATTTATTATTGTAAAAATGTACTATATTTCATTCTATTTCAAATACTTAATCAGAATTGTTTATATAACATTTTTATTATGCAAGTAATCACATCTTATTTGAATATTGATATATCATTTATATCTTTTCTATCATCTGTTATGTGCTGCTTTAGGTAGTTTAAGTATACAAAACTTAAGTCATATACTGTCATGGGCCATTCTACAGAATTGGTTGAAAATCAGATGTGGAAACATCTTGAAAAAATGTTATGTATGCAAATTGTATAATATCAAAGGTACACATTTCTAGTAATTGTGCAGTTCATTTTCATATTGAGACTTAAGAAAGTTTTGGGAAATTCTTCCTCTCCCCAAATTTTGTCACTTCTTCAACACGATAATATATCATTTAATAAGAAGGATTACATTTACATATTACGATTTGTTTAAATCTACTTTTTATTTTCCACATGTAAATCAATAACAGTAACAATTTAACATTGTAATTTATGTGATTTGTTGTATTTATAATCCAATCTTTCTTTGTAAAAGGCGTAAATCATTCCGATCATTCCGATATCAAAGTTAAGGATTCATTAGTTTATATATACATTGAACCAAATTTCTGTTTTATAACATCTTAGTTGATAATTTAGTATACTTCTTTTTTGACAAAAAATCCCATTTTTCAGTAATGATGGTAATGTTTCGGTTGTAATTACAATATTTAATATGCACTGCTGAATCAGACTTTCAACATTTTATGTTAATATAAATAACTAATTATGTTGCACATACGCAGCTAACATATATCAGACACACATCTGACGGTAAATATTTCATAGAAAACCTACAGCTCGCATTCTATTTGACTACTAAAACTTAAACTTATTTTAATAACTTGCTTATTTCCCCAAATAAAGGATTCACAGTTCTGAACATAACATAAAACTAGATTTTATGGAATAACGCCCAAAAGAGTTTGCATATTTGCAGAGAAAATATTGTAGACATTCCGTAAAGTTACACACAGATTTTCAGACCTTTGAACACGTTTGCTTCAAAATTATAAGACCGATCTACTCACCATCTAGCTATTAGAGGGAGGGACACGGTTATGATTCTTGATAATAAATGTAGGGGTGTGGCTGAAATCAGTCTCAGACAATGGACTAAAACATACACTGTTTTGATAGTGACATGACCATCCCGGATCAATCCGAGAATTTAAGTTTAATCATTAAATAATTAAAAATAAAATGTTTTTTTTAACTTCATGAAATTTAGGGGACTGGGTTCGGGACACCCATCTCCCAATTGAAAGTACTCCATAAATGATGATTTTATATAAAGTATGTTACGCTTGCTGACATTATCAATATTATTGTGGGTTTCGAAAGATGATGAAGGATCTTAAACAACTAAGATTTGAATACTTGAATGCTTTTTAAATGTGTTTCTTTGACGTGGGGCAGCAGTTTGCACGAATTCTGTAGAATGGCCCATATATGTTACATTAAGTAGTTTTTCAATATATCCTATACTCCACCTTCCCAATGTAATAGCAAATATGTCTACAGGCAAGAAAATTGTGTTCCTCAAGCTATTTCATGGGGTTTTAAGTGTGTTTCGTAATTTCAGACCTCAATTGTAACTTCATGTCTAATCCCTCTAATTTCAGTGAGAAGTTATGCAACCTAAAGGGAGCAGTGCACACACACTTTGCTTCCTACAAACGTTATTCCTCACTGTCTCTATAGCACAATATTGCATTAAAGAGGCAGAATCAGAGAATTGTCTTTCCAACACGTAAAAAAAATGGAATGTTTCTATAGAGCTGTACAGAAATAATCCCATAACGTTTTGGAGATTATTCAACCAATGATGAGGGTTTTGTATTGATTTTCTTGTGCTAAGAGGGAATCTGCCCAGAAATGCTTGGCTGAAGTTGTGTTTACAGTTAATTCTGGTGGAATATATCAGATCTGATCTTGGCACTCAAGCGCTCTCTCCTCTACATTTCTTCTGGCAGGTGTGTGCTTTGCAGCAGGACATTGAAGCCTAATTAACTTTCATTATCACAGGCCCTGAACAGAGAGTGACTGATGCAGGAAAATTTCTCGAAAAACAAAATCTGCCTTTCATTGTACCATTGCATGCTATGATAAATAAGAGGAGTACTAGTTTTTATGAGAAGAAAGTGAAACAGGTAGGCTAAACGTACCTGTTCAGCTCACCTAAATCTACATTAAGAATGTTTTTGTGCATTAGATATTGACTTCAGTTAAAAAAAGGGCTGTTAAAATAAAATATTAATCTCTCATACATAACAAAAGCATTTGATTAAAATATACATAATTAAACCCCAAAAGTCTGGGTGTTGAAATTAAGCTAACATCATGTTTATTTCAAACAACACTTTTAAGGAAAAATTGACTTCTAGTCAATATGTGATCAACTTTTTATAATCTGAGTTCAAGATGCAAGTGTGCCTAATGGGTAAGTGAGTTTAAAAGGGACATTTACCATAGATGTACTGTAAACCTATAAGAGAGAAAGAGAGATGAATATAAGATTCCAATCCCTTTCTCTGTGCACTTGAACAAAGCTTTGGTCAATATGAATGACAGACAGAGCAGATGTGACGTCCTTCTACATTGCAAATTACTATCTTGGACATAAGAGGTTTATTGGGGTTATATGGTTCAACTGTATATAAAAATAAATACTTTCATCTTAAAATGGTTTAATTGATACTTTTATAAATGATTATAACATTATACTTATTTACTTTGTCACTTCCTGTCATATTGAACAAAAATGCACCTTTAACAGCTTATTGTAAAATTATTGCTTTTGACAGGTTTGAACACATAAGCTAGCTAATCAATCTGTAAATAATGTAATATTTACTTGTGTGCATGAATGCAAGTTTTTCACTTGTCACGTCAAAAAGTTGTCAAATAGCTGACGAGCAATATGTTCCCATCTTATTATACAGAGCTTTCACTGAGTTTGATATATCGCCTGGAAACGATCCAATGCAGACCATGGCTGACCTATTCAATCCTTCAATATGTTTGCGTTCTACCTCAAAAAGCAAAAGTTATTACTGTACTTCAAAACTAGTTTGAGGGACTTCAATAGCGTTTCAGTAATTCAGTTCTCTGCCTGTCCCTACGGCGCTCCGTAGGCTACATGGTCTTGGCGCCTGCACTTTGCGGAGTGATTCGAAATCCCGCATCGCAATTTAGACGGCCAATAAAAGGCCTGGTAAGTGAGAAAAACTAATGTCCTTTTTAATATTTTGATGATTTTTTGTAATAAACAAAACTCCTTGCCAGATTATTTTGTTTTACAAGCACAATAAAAAAAAGGAATTGCTTTCATTTACTAGTCAATTTTCAATTTCAAGGTACTTGCTTACAATTTCAAGGTACTATTTGGCATTGTCGAGGAGATTTGACATAAACAAAAATATTAGTTTTTCTTAATGCAGGCAATCACTCTTATTCATGTTACTTTATACATCAAGACGACAGAATATACACCATCAAATAAAGCAGCTGTATTCAAATGAAAAGAACAAACATGAGGTGAAGATAATGTGTACGTATCTGCAGTTATTTTATTATATAAGAATATAATAATGTATTAGTGGTAGTGTGGGAAATTTTAATTGTGTGTTGAAAATGCATTTTAAAATAAAGATATTTTTTTTAGCAATAACACTTAATTTCCCCATAAAAGCTTTTTTTGGCTTTCAGTATGAACGTTAGTTTATTCAAAACATTTATTCACAATCAAGCAAACAAACTTACAGTCTCTCATTTCAATTCGGGTCAACCTTTTTAATGAAATCATTCTGCACCTCATCTTCCCTTTAGATTCCAGGCTATGAGGTAAATGAAACGCTCTTGGCTATTTTCAAAGGGGAAGAATAACTCAGTATGCCCCTAACACCCTAACAACCAAATATGTATTTCAAGGCACTTGAGTGGGGTTAGAGTTTGTGAGAAGTCAGAAGGACCAACCTGCTTAAAAATGACACGAGTTATTCGAATAAACAAGTTATTCAAAATTGCCTTTAATGACAGTTATTATTTCGTTTGCACTGGTGTTGCAGGGCCATAATTTATTTTTTATTCATTTGGAGAAAATGTCCCTCTCTTCCCATTCATGCAGATAGGTTTTTGGTTTTATTTCTATTTTCAACCATTTCTTGTAAAATTTTATACTGCCTGCAAAGCAAACTGCATAGAGAGCTTTGTTAATTAAGGGACTTCACACTGACAGAGGTCTTCAATAACAAAGCCTCCACAAGTCATTCCTTTTCAGCCAGTTTAACTTTATGCAGATGAGTATTGATGTGTTGTCTACCAATAGCG
The DNA here is from genome assembly GCF_015846415.1 of Triplophysa dalaica. Lineage (NCBI taxonomy): Eukaryota > Metazoa > Chordata > Actinopteri > Cypriniformes > Nemacheilidae > Triplophysa > Triplophysa dalaica. The sequence continues at coordinate 23,456,854 of NC_079548.1, read as the reverse complement.
TGCAGGCCTTGGACAGCTCACATGATAAAGTGTGGTACAACAGTGCAGTGGGAAACGCCTGCTATAGCAAACTGACCTACAGCGACCTGACATGTTTACACTGACAGAGAATTGCAAAGGAACAAAGTCACTGGAAGTCACTCTCTTTCTAGCGACCAAAATCAGCAAATCTCAATTTTACGCATATCAGCAGTAATATGGGGATTATGAATGAAAGTGCAACGTGCAAAGAATTAAACTGAATTAAAGTCATTTCAATGAGAATTATTGATTTGAGGTGTTATGTTCAATAATGTTAGTGACAGGAACCCTTGGTTGAGTTGTTCCTCGTTTATTGGAATCAGTTACTGGAAGTCTTAATGTTATTGTACATTTTTGGGTGAACATTCTTTCATCCTTTGCTCACACCCTCTTGTCATTTAAAACCTGTATGACTTTACTTCTATAGAACACAAAAAAGGAGATATCTTGAAGAATGTTGTTAACTGGGACCCATTGACTTTTGAGTTTTTGTTAATAGAAGTGAATGGGTGCAGGCTCTGTTCAGTTACCTACATTCTTCAAAATATCTTCTTTTGTGTTCTGAGGAAGAAAGTCATACAGGTTTGAAATAACCAGATGGTGAATACATGATGACAGAATTAAAATATTTGGCTAAACTATCCCTTTAAGTTTGGATGTGCAAGACTTAACTAAATGGTAGCTACAGATGCTAATAGTTGACACTGGAAAAAAAGTGAATAACATGAACAAATATACTATTTATGTCTATTTACAGTCATTTTCATGTTACAATCGAAAGATGAATGACATATAAATTCCATTAGTTGGGATTTTGATATATGGATTTTTCATTCAGAACATATACAGTTGAAAGAAAAAGTATGTGAACCCTTTGGGCTTACTTGGATTTCATCATAAATTGGTCATAAAATGTGTTCTGATCTTCATCTAAGTCACAACAATAGAGAAACACAGTCTGCTTAAACTAATACCGCACAAACATTATACGTTTTCATGTTTTTATTGAACACAACAGGTAAACATTTATAGTGCAGGGTGGAAAAAGTATGTGAAACCCTAGGCTAATGACTTCTCCAAGAGCTAATTGGAGCCAGGAGTCAGCCAACCTGGGGTCCAATCAATGTGATGAGATTGGATGTGTTGATTAAAGCTGGCCTGTCCAATAAAAAACACACACCAGTTTTAAGTTTGCTGTTCTGAAGAAGCGTTGTCTGATGTGAACCATGCCTCGCACAAAAGAGCTCTCAGAAGACCTACGATCAAGAATTGTTGACTCACATAAAGCTGTAAAGGGCTACAAAAGTATAGCTAAAAGCCTTGATGTCCATGTGTCCACGGTAAGACAGATTGTCTACAAATGGAGAAAGTTCATCACTGTTGATACACTCCCTAGGCGTGGTCGTCCTGTAAAGATGACTGCAAGAGCACAGCGCAGAATGCTCAATGAGGTGAAGAAGAATCCTAGAGTGTCAGCTAAACACTTACAGAAATCTTTGGCACATGCTAACATTTTTGTTGACAAATCTACAATAAGGAAAACATTAAACAAGAATGGACTTCATGGGAGGACACCACGGAGGAAGCCACTGCTGTCCAAAAAAAACATTGCAGCACTTTTGAAGTTTGCAAAAGAGCACCTGGTTGTTCCACAGCACTACTGGCAAAACATTCTGTGGACAGATGAAACCAAAATTGAGTTGTTTGGAAAGAACACACAACGCTATGTGTGGAGAACAAAAGGCACAGCACACCAACATGAAAACCTCATCCCAACTGTGAAATATGGTGGAGGGGCTATCATGGTTTGGGGCTGCTTTGCTGCCTCAGACCCTGGACGGATTACTGTCATCGATGGAAAAATGAATTCCAAAGTTTATCAAGACATTTTGCAGGAAAACTTAAGACCATCTGTCCGCCAACTGAAGCTTAACAGAGGATGGACGATGCAACAGGACAACGACCCAAAGCATAGAAGTAAATCAACAACAGAATGGCTTCAACAGAAGAAAATACGCCTTCTGGACTGGCCCAGTCAGAGTCCTGACCTCAACCCGATTGAGATGCTGTGGCATGACCTCAAGAGAGCGATTCACACCAGACATCCCAAGAATATTGCTGAACTGAAACACTTTTGTAAAGAGGAATGGTCCAAAATTTCTCCTGACCGTTGTGCAGGTCTGATCTGCAACTATAGGAAACGTTTGGTTGAGGTTATTGCTGCCAAAGGAGGGTCAACCAGTTATTAAACCCAAAGGTTCACATACTTTTTCCACCCTGCACTATGAATGTTTACATGTTGTGTTCAGTAAAAACATGAAAACGTATAATGTTTGTGCGGTATTAGTTTAAGCAGACTGTGTTTCTCTATTGTTGTGAATTAGATGAAGATCAGAACACATTTTATGACCAATTTATGAAGAAATCCAAGTAAGCCCAAAGGGTTCACATACTTTTTCTGTCAACTGTAACTAAATGGTAGCTACAGCGGCTACTAGTTGACACTGGAAAAAGTGAATAACATGAACAAATATACTATTTATGTCTATTTACAGTCATTTTCATGTTACAATCGAAACATGAATGACATATAAATTCCATTAGTTGGGATTTTGATATATAGATTGTTCATTCAGAACATATACAGTAGTATGTGAGCCAGACTGCAAAAGACCAGTCACTTTTTGTGATTGAATGTTTTCTACATAAAATGATCCCATGTAATTCTGAAAAAGCAACCTCGATATCTTTATTTACTGAGTAAAGCCACAAAAAAATATCAATTAGTATTTATAAAGCAAAGGTTTAAACAATTTCTATCAATGTTTAGCTAAATAACATTGACTCAGCGCACTTTGTTAGTCGTTTTCAGAGTCACGCAATGCACTTATTCTTGGTCTTTTTTTGTGTCGTCTAGGGCAGTAAATGACACGTGTAGCCGGAGAATCTGTGTATGTGTCGCTTCATTTCTGTTGTCGTTTTTACACCCCAGCTCATTATGAGTCCATAAGTAAGTAAACAGTGTTAATGGAGGATGATGTGGTCGCAGTTCTTGCGCTCGTACCCCTGCTGTTGCTAATTAGGATAAATGTATTTCAACGGCTTGTTTTTTACCCCCTTTCGTCCGACTGACTTCTCGTCACTATTTTTGTTCTCTTCTTTTTTCTCATGCTTCTTAATAATATCTCAGGTCACCGATGGCCCAAATGTTTTTACGAGGAAACGTGGAAAACGGAGAATGTGACCACACTGATTCTTATTTAAAACACATCGGCGGAGGAGGACAAACGATTTGCAATCGCTTGCTATTTATTGCCCGCTATAATGTTGGGATTGTAAAGTTCTCGCTGCAATAACCTCGTGTCAAAACAGATTTATTATATTTAGTGCCTGTCTTTTCTGCGCACGTCGAAAACAACTGTTGTAACTCCAGTGATTTATTATGATTAATTTCTCTCCTAATTACTGTTATTTGTGCATCTGCGGGAAGTGTGATACGTGTATGTGGATATGTGTGTGTGCGTGTGTTAAAAGGCTGTTGTTGAGATGATATGAGTTTTTGTCCCTACACCCAGCTTGTACCTGTGGGTGGGTGTGTTGTTAATGCCGCTTTGACGTAAAAGCCCTAATTTGGGGAGGTGATTGATGGTTTAATATTGCTGCCTGCAACCTTACTGCCCCCACCCACCCAATGAAGCTGCAGGCAGGCACGATGCTTCGGCAGCCAGTGTGTGTAATGTCACAATCTATTCTATCCTGGAAGAAAGTGGGAAAAAAATACTGGAGCAGATTAAACCCAGTTGGAGAATGTGTATGTGCGGGTGTGTGTGTGTGTGTGTGTGTGTGTGCGTACGCGCGCGCCCAGGCGGGTATAAACGCATTAGTGCCGTGATCTTGCGCTGGTAAATATATACAACAGAATTTAATATCGCAATGGAGAGCGAATGACTCAACGCATCTGGCAAAGCTGTGCATTTGTGAGTGCTTATATATACTTCTGGCTGCATTACATGTGCGCTCCCTCTCCGGCGCTTTGTATATAAATATATAAAGTGTGCGAGTATATATCTACCCAGCGGTGAAATCCAAATCGACTGACTTTGGCGTGAGGTCAGCGCGGACTGAGTACAGTCATTTTGTTTGTCATGATTTCAGCACTTTTTCAAACTAAATAACCCCCCTGTTTCTCCTCTTCCTTTGTTCGTCTTTTATATATCCATTTTGTTTTCACCTGAAGTTACCTTCACTTTCTCACTCACTTCACTTTTCTCCCTATAGTACTTTTTGAATACTTTCCCACTCCTTCTCAGAGCACAAACTCATTTCATCCGCCATCAATGATTTACTATTACGACTCATCAGAAATGTAAATTAAAAATGTAAATCAATAAACACGGTAAGGTGTTATGGGAAAAGTGGCACAGCTCTGTTTTTAAGTGGTCTCTTTTAGTTGTGCGACCAATGTTGACACATCTTGTCTCAGAGTTTCTGTTAGTAAACATGTAGCCGCCGCACACTGTTCCATCACATACCACAGCAGCAAAATCTATTGCTTTTACTGTTTCATTACATTTATATATCTGGATTTTCCTGTTAAAGGGGTAGTTCCCTTTAAAAAGACAATTCGACCAACATTTACTCATTCTCATGTCATTGTAACTCTATGAAGTCATTTAATCAAGTTCCTATTTACAGATTCAAAGGGTGATGTCTAGCCCATATTTGTCTTCAGCGGTTTTAAATCGTTGACCAGGATAAAGACACACAATACAAGTCCATCATATGTATTTATGTGAATTAATATGTTGTGTAAATTGTAGCTTATAGACTAACTTTTCAGAGCTTGGAAGCACATGGCTACTGTTGTTTAATGGCACGCGTTGGGTAAAGGTTCTTGAAACATGTTTGTATTCCATGGAGGGAAAACAGTTTGGAATGACACAAGAGACAATAACATACATTTTATTTTAGGAGAACTCTTCTTTTTTATTTGATCACTTTATTATCATAGAATAGAAATATATTATGACTTTTTTTATTATGGCTTCCTCTTGACAGTATAACAAAAATACTTTCTACGTTTCTAACTACATTTGTTTCAACCCGAAAAGTCTGACTAAGTTCTAACTTCCTAACTGCAATAGAATACCACTCGCAGTCAGACCTCCGACTTGCAAAATTCAATTGGTCTTCTATTAGTTTAAGCTGTTTCCCCCCCCAGCGGGGTTACCACATTGTTTTCTCATACAGAATGTCTTTCTTTGACAAAAGAATTCTATATAGTAGAAAGACAGAGATATTAAGGAGCAATATACCACCTTCAACTTTGTAAGGGAACACAGAAACCACCGGCACTATTTTATTTAAAAACTGACTCCTCCACCACAGTTTCAAGGTGGATGATTAATTCGATATTTTTCTGTTTATTGTCTTCGTCGGGAAATGTTATTTCAGTGTGTTTTAATACACATACATATCTCAGCCAGATATTGTCCTATTCTAACAAATAACAACAAAATCATAATTTCTAAAAATTTACTCATAAGACTGTTTGCCCTTAAGTTTTTAGTGTCATTTATGTAAAATTGCATAATTAACCTAATAAAATCCTCACATACGCATCATCACAAAGACCTGCTCAGTATGTAACTCTATGCAAAAAAAAAAATGATAAGAAGACAGGGACTACAGAGTAGCTTTCTCGGTTCCACGTTAACAGTTTTATTCCAGCAAGTATTGAAAAAGGTCATTACAAGTTCTATCTAGGCATTACAAAACATGATCAGTATTAAACATGCTTGACATCTACTTCCCGAGGAAATACAGTCTTAACTGTTCACAATTTCATTTCATTTATATCACTTGAATTTAGGATCTAGTACAACCACCACGATATTTATATCCAGTAGTGTTCCGAATTGGCTCTCTTTTTAATGGTTACAATCTGGAAAATCTATAAACATCATCTTGGTTTTTGAAATGTTTGAAACCTCACACCAAGATATAAACACATTCTGAACAGGTGCATGTTTGCCCTCATCCTCCTGGAGGAGATGCAGTATCTTCTGCAAATTTCATTGGCGTAAAATCAAGATTTTTCCTGGAGCGAAGTGTTTGGATTATGATGGAACAAGGAGATTGGAATTATGTACGACGCAACTGGAAATGTCTTCCCAGTGGTGGTGCACGTCTCTGCTTTAAATCACGAAGTTATTTGAACACGTACACCAACAGTCACCCAGTCCTCCAGTTTGAACGGATTATAGTTTTTCTCTGAACAAATCTCCCTTTTATTTTTCTTGACCTTCTCTCCTTTCCCTGTGTTCATCGATACGGGCCACCTGTGGAGCGTTCTCCACAGCGTGAGATTACCACCGCTTTCAAAGACAAGTGACTGTCATTATAGCACACATGTCGCTTTTGAGAACTAGTATTTTATCGATCGTTTCAACATACACCAAATGTTTGTATTGTTGTATGTGAATACAAGCTTCGACAAATATAAAAGTGTCAAAAGCGTGCATTATTGTTAATGAATTCCACAATGAAGCAACAGTCTTCATTATTCTCTCCCTTCCTCCCCTGAACAGTTATTTAGCTAATATGTTTTTAATGTTTCTGTGAAACGGTCATCTTTTATAATTTGTTTTTGTATAAGCTGTGCGCCTGTGAGTACACAGAACATCAAAGCTGCAAAAATAGCTCTTCCCATTAAGCAAACTCGCCCTCTCCTTTCTTTCCCGAGGCTTCAGTTGCTTGTCTGTCCACATGGACGCATTTTAAAATACTGCCTGTGAAATCCAGAGACTTGAAACAATTTATGCTCTGGAAAATATATATCAGCTCTGAGATTTCAGCATGCTCTGCGAATGAGTTTCAGCGGTGCAAAGGTGTTAGAAATGTAACAATGAATACATTTGTCCGGCAGCCTGTAAGGTATCAGTCCAGCTCTCTTTGCATGAAGGACTCCAGGGTAATAGAGACTTACAACATCATAAAGCGTAACGTATTATCTAAATTAATTTATGATTGCAGTCATAGTCAAGCCCACTTATAGACCGTTTCATTGGATGGCACGCACCTGACCCCCAGTTAACTTCCGGTTTGTATTCGGCTTGTGTCTAATAGAACTCTTTATATTTTATTTATTTTATGTTAATATTTATTGATATTAATATTTTTTTGTATATAATTGTAATAAATACTGTTATTTTATTTTATTGTATGTTATTTTACTAAATAAACTACTTGTTGAATGGGTTCTGTAGTTCAGTCACAATTAAAGAAACCGTACGGTACATTGACATCTTGTGGTTGAGCTTGGCATCGCAGTCTAAATTCAGAATATTGGAGAGACGAGTTTAGTCAAGTAACGGTTCTAGGTTTCTTCTGATTGTTATCAGAAATAATCTACAGGCACACTATTGTTTGTGAAGGTCTACCGGAAGTTCAGTTGGGGTCACAAAAGTGCAAATGCCCAGCAATGCTTTTATATTTTATGATTAAATCGTCTATATCCGACCTTAAGCGTGTTTACGATGTGATGTAGGGATTTGTTTGTAAAACAGAGTGGTAGAATAGGAATTAAATGACAACTCGCATGCCGTATAATGAGCTTCATAGCATTTTGTATCCAAGCTTGTCTCAATTGGCCAGGGTTTTGATTGGCAGCCCACCGGCTTTAACCGTGGACCTCCTCGCACATTATTGACTAATGATCCCGTTCTCCCAACACTAAATCCAGCGGCGTCTCTTACAGCTTAGGGACAGCTGCCTCACAGAGTGTTGACAGCGTATGGCCGTAGCTATCATTATTTCGCTGTGGAGGTCAGAGTACTGCAAGCATTTGATTATCAAATGCCGTATTTGTGCGAGCCAAGCATGGAGAGGCTGTTTTGGGTAGCGTGGAAAGAAAAGCCGAATGTAAATCACACAGCAATGCTGCAGAATGCATTATTCCTGTCCTCTTCACGTTGCTGTGGTAACTATTTAAGAGTCAGTAGATCCACTGTGGGCACATCAACGCCGTATTCGGTGTGTGCGTGCAGGTTTGCGTTATTGTAAGCGTGTGACTCTATGTGTGTGTGTTTGTTTGTGTTCTTGCATTTGTTTTACCAATTCACGGCTTCGTCTGGCCCAGAGCAATGTCTTTTGACGGGTTAATTTGAAAAACAGATGAACAGACAAATACGGAGATGCACATCAGATGAGAAAAAAGTAATAGTGAGAGAGATGGGAAGTCAGCGGGGGGAAGTGTGAGAGAAATGAGGGGGAAAGTGAAGGCTTGATAAGAAAAGATATCTAGATATGTACAAAGATATATATCTATCTACTGTATAAACATACTTTAATACTCCCCTGTAATCTTTCCATCCATCCATCTTTCTACAATATCTTGTAAACATACTGTAAATAAATATTTTAAATTATATTTACGCATACATAAATATATATCAGAGAGCGAGAGAGAGAGAGATTATGGGGGCGTATTAAAGCATCTTCATGATGTGCGATGAATGGGTTCTATAATAAGTGCAGCCAGTATGTGGACCATAAGAACAGACACACAGAATGGCTTTCTATTTTTGCAGACTCATATCATTACCCATCATTACACCCCCCATTTGGCGGCGACCCCCGTATCGATCATGGCCAATAATTCAGTCTCACCCCTGTTCGCTCCATCCATCTCTATCTCTATTTGGCGACTCTACTCTGTAACTCCATGGCCTTAGCACACATAGACATACAGAACCTGTACACACTCTTACACACTGCATTGGCGACATAGGGCTGTCCACTCACACCTCATGCTCTTGTTCATGCCTGTCCTCCTCATTGCCTGTTTGCTAACTTCAGCCTCTCAGTCTCCATCTTACTCTGCATTATAAAACTCTGTCTCCTCTCCACCAATAAGTTAGTTTGTGGTGGGTGTTCTGGCACAATATGGGTGCTGTTCCAAATCCCATATGAGGATTTCCCCCCCTTCCATGTTAACTGTCTGCATCACTCTCTGCCCCAGTCAATGCAACACTATCTGTCCCACTCAATGTAACACTCTCTGCCTCACTCAATGTAACACTCTCTGCCTCACTCAATGTAACACTCTCTGCCTCACTTAATGTAACACTCTCTGCCTCACTCAATGTAACACTCTCTGCCTCACTCAATGTAACACTCTCTGCCTCACTCAATGTAACACTCTCTGCCTCACTCAATGTAACACTCTCTGCCTCACTCAATGTAACACTCTCTGCCTCACTCAATGCAACACTCTCTGCCTCACTCAATGCAACACTCTCTGCCTCACTCAATGTAACACTCTCTGCCTCACTCAATGCCTCACTCAATGTAACACTCTCTGCCTCACTCAATGTAACACTCTCTGCCTCACTCAATGTAACACTCTCTGCCTCACTCAATGTAACACTCTCTGCCTCACTCAATGCAACACTCTCTGCCTCACTCAATGCAACACTCTCTGCCTCACTCAATGTAACACTCTCTGCCTCACTCAATGTAACACTCTCTGCCTCACTTAATGTAACACTCTCTGCCTCACTCAATGTAACACTCTCTGCCTCACTCAATGTAACACTCTCTGCCTCACTCAATGTAACACTCTCTGCCTCACTCAATGTAACACTCTCTGCCTCACTCAATGTAACACTCTCTGCCTCACTCAATGCAACACTCTCTGCCTCACTCAATGTAACACTCTCTGCCTCACTCAATGCCTCACTCAATGCAACACTCTCTGCCTCACTCAATGTAACACTCTCTGCCTCACTCAATGCCTCACTCAATGTAACACTCTCTGCCTCACTCAATGTAACACTCTCTGCCTCACTCAATGTAACACTCTCTGCCTCACTCAATGTAACACTCTCTGCCTCACTCAATGCAACACTCTCTGCCTCACTCAATGCAACACTCTCTGCCTCACTCAATGTAACACTCTCTGCCTCACTCAATGCCTCACTCAATGCAACACTCTCTGCCTCACTCAATGCAACACTCTCTGCCTCACTCTATGTAACACTCTCTGCCTCACTCAATGCAACACTCTCTGCCTCACTCAATGCAACACTCTCTGCCTCACTCAATGCAACACTCTCTGCCTCACTCAATGCAACACTCTCTGCCTCACTCAATGTAACACTCTCTGCCTCACTCAATGCAACACTCTCTGCCTCACTCTATGTAACACTCTCTGCCTCACTCAATGCAACACTCTCTGCCTCACTCAATGCAACACTCTCTGCCTCACTCAATGCAACACTCTCTGCCTCACTCAATGCAACACTCTCTGCCTCACTCAATGCAACACTCTCTGCCTCACTCAATGTAACACTCTCTGCCTCACTCAATGCCTCACTCAATGCAACACTCTCTGCCTCACTCAATGCAACACTCTCTGCCTCACTCTATGTAACACTCTCTGCCTCACTCAATGCAACACTCTCTGCCTCACTCAATGCAACACTCTCTGCCTCACTCAATGCAACACTCTCTGCCTCACTCAATGCAACACTCTCTGCCTTACTCAATGTAACACTTTCTGCCTCACTCAATGTAACACTCTCTGCCTCACTCAATGTAACACTCTCTGCCTCACTCAATTTAACACTATCTGACTCACCAAATGTAACACTCTCTACCCCATGTATCTGGGTTTCATATCTTCTAGACTTATATTTTCTGGTTTCCTTCATCTCACTTTCTTTATTTCCCCTCCATCTAATGAGGAGTTCTATGTAGGTTCTTTCAGTTACATGCTTTTATAGGACTTTGTTTTTGTATTTCCTCTCCCTCTCTCTACCCGTTTTTGCATCTTTTTTCTGATTCTTCAATTGGCAGAGCGCAAAATATGATTAAAAAATGTTGAATATTTAGATAAAAGATATACTTAAAATTTTCGGGTATTCATTTGATTTAGTAATTAATGACTTTTGAGTTTTTCGTTGGTAATTTACAAGGCTTGATTGTCAGTTAGAAAGTCAGCACCAATCATGTTAATTGTTGTGTTAGTCAGTGTGTACACATTTAATGTAATCTAATGTTTTGTTTGATGCTTCTTTGTACAGTTCTTAGTTTTCAAAGAGGATGGGGGTGTTACGCAGTCTGTCAATGTTGGCATGTGAGTAATCTCTAACTCTAAAAATCAATTTTTAAAGAATTTTTTACATCTTTTGTTTTGACATCAACAACATAGAAAATGGGAAGTGTTCTTTCCATAACTCTCTTGTAAAGGGTGTCCTTGCTACCACACTTCTTTCCTCATCATACATTCTTCGTGGTGGTTTTGTTCTGTACTGTATATCTCAAACTCAATCTCATATATACGTCTGGTCCTCCCGCTTGTCTTTTTGTCTACCTCACAATCTCTCATGCCTCAGATTTGAAAGCAAGTGTCTGCACAATCAGTATCTCTCTTTTCTCCTGCCTTTAGAGTTTTTCTCTTTGTCCCCTTTACTTTCCTATCAGATTCTCACATCTCTATTGGGCCCAATTAAAATTTCCTGAGCCTTTAAAGTCTAAAAACAAATTAACCTATCGTGACTTGTTGGGTTCAACAAGAGCCTGTGTAACAGTGTTTGTATTTTTGCATCATTATTCTCACATCATTTTTTGCATTTTTTTCTTCAGTAATATGCTGTGTCGTTTGCTGCAGGATTATGAGATGAGATGAGATTCAATGTTTTTGTAATTACACATGTACAAGTACTATGCAACGAAATGTATCAACGATTATCACATCACAGATAGACCAAAAGTCGTGCCTTGTATCTGTTGTGGATGGTGCCCTTAGACAAGAATATCACTAAACAGGCTCTCCCCCTCCTTGAACTGCCACCTTACCGTGCTGGAGGGGTTTGAGTACCCGAAAGACCCTAGTAGCTATGTTGTCTGGGGCTATATGCCCCTGGTAGGGTCTCCCAAGGCAAACAGGTCCTAGGTGACGGGTCAGACTAAGAATGGTTAAAAAAAACCTTATGATGCCCATAAATTTGAGGACCGTGACGTCGCCCGGCATGGCGCAGCCGGGTCCCCACCCTGGAGCCAGGCCCGGGGTTGGGGCTCGTATGCGAGCACCTGGTGGTTGGGCCTCCCCCCATGGGGTCCGGCCGGGCTCAGCCCGAGGAGCAATGTGGGGCCACCCTCCCGTGGACCCATCACCTGCAGGAGGGACTGTAAGGGGCCGGTGCTTAGTGGATCGGGCGGCAGTCGAACGCGGGGGCCTCGACAACTCGATCCCTGGACGCGGAATCTAGCTCTAGGGACATGGAACGTCACCTCTCTGCCGGGGAAAGAGCCTGAGATTGTGCGTGAGGTTCAGAGATTCCGACTAGAGGGAGTTGGGATCACCTCTACGCACATCTTGGGCTATGGAACCACTCTCCTCGAGAGAGGATGGACACCACTCTGGAGTTGCCCATGGTGAGAGGCGGCAGGCTGGTGTGGGTTTGCTTATAGGCCCCCAGCTCAGCCGCCATGTGCTGGGGTTCACCCCGGTGAACGAGAGGGTCGCTTCCTTCGCCTTCGGGTCGGGGAACTGTCGTGTGTGCCTATGGGCCAAACGGCAGTGTAGAGTACCCGGTCTTCTTGGTGCTGAAAAGTGCTCTGACTGGGGACTCCGTCGTTCTGCTGGGGGACTTCAACGCCCACGTGGCCAGCGACAGTGACACCTGGAGGGGCGTGATTGGGAGCAACGGCCCCCCTGATCTGAACCCGAGTGGTGTTCTGTTATTGGACTTCTGTGTCCTATCGGGCCTGGCTAGCTTGTGGGACTCCCGAGGCAGCTGACGAGTACCGCCAGGGCATTCGACTGTGTCCCTCGCGGCATCTTGTGGAGGGTGCTCTGGGAGTATGGGATTCGGGACCCTTTGCTAAGGGCTATCCGGTCCCTGTACGACCAGAGCAGGAGCTTGGTTCGCATTGCCGGCAGTAAGTCAAACTTGTTCCCGGTGTGTGTTGGACTCCGGCAGGGCTGCCCTTTGTCGCCGGTTCTGTTCATAATTTTTATGGACAGAATTTCTAGGCGCAGCCAGGGGCCGGAGGGTGTCGGGTTTGGGGACCACACGATTTCCTCTCTGCTCTTTGCAGATGATGTTGTCGTGCTGGCCCTATCAGACCAGGACCTTCAGCATGCACTGGGATGGTTTGCAGCCGAGTGTGAAGCAGCTGGGATGAGAATCAGCACCTCCAAATCCGAGGCCATGGTTCTCAATCGGAAAAGGGTGGCTTGCCCACTTCAGGTTGGTGGAGAGTTCCTGCCTCAAGTGGAGGAGTTCAAGTATCTGGGGGTCTTGTTCACGAGTGAGGGAAGGATTGACAGACAGACGGATCGGTGCAGCTTCTGCAGTAATATGGTCGCTGTACCGGTCTGTCGTGGCGAAGAACGTCAATCTACGTTCCTACTCTCACCTATGGTCGTGAGCTGTGGGTCATGACCGAAAGGACAATATCCCGGATACAGGCGGCTGAAATGAGCTTTCTCCGCAGGGTGGCTGGGCGATCCCTTAGATCTAAGGGATCTAAGGGTGAGAAGCTTGGTCACTTGGGAGGAGCTCAGAGTAGAGCCGCTTCTCCTCCACATTGAGAGGGGCCAGCTGAGGTGGCTCGGGCATCTTTTCCGGATGCCCCTTGGACGCCTTCCCGGGAAGGTGTTCCGGGCATGTCCCACCTGGAGGAGACCCCGGGGAAGACCTAGGACATGCTGGAGGGACTATGTCTCCCGGCTGGCCTGGGAACGCCTCGATGTCCCCCCGGAAGAGCTGGAGGAAGTGTCTATGGAGAGGGAAGTCTGGGCATCCCTGCTTAGACTGCTGCTCCCGCGACCCGGCCCAGGATGAAGCGGATGGATGGATGGAGGCTCTTTGAATGACTATGGATCCCCCTGTGTCGCACTCAGGTGTCTCATAGCGTCTTGATAAGGGAACACTCTCTGTTTTCAACATTGATCTCATTGCCAGTTGGGCAGGAAACCATGTTTCATTGCTGATCTTTATTCCAGATTTGGTTCATACAGTACATTGAACATTTGGCTTATTGTACTTACATAGCTGAATTATATTTTTGTAAATATGTCTCAGCTGTTGTACTTTCTGTGATGTTTTCTTCAGTGGCGTAACTTTGCTTTGAATAGTGGTTGGGACAAAAATAATAGACGTGTGAAAATTGTAGGTGGCTCCTCCCCGAGAAAAGAGTATAAAAACTTAGCTGCTGTAGCAGGGGCTTCAGTGGTTTATTGCGAAATATAGCACCAAAGTTCAATTAAGAGCAAAATGTTTGGTACATGTATGAGTTGAATAGCCATTTTCAGAAATAAAAAAAATGCCTTTACAGTCTGAAATGTGATTGGGAAAAAGTAAAGCAAACAGAAGTCCTGATTCCACGACGACACAAAGTAACTTTACACTCTACACCACCGGAGCAGCCTTTATAACATTTCGTCTATTCCAATCTGCAAAAGAAGTGTTTTATTAAAAAGTGGGTAACCGAACAACGGCAGTGCCCATTGACTTGCATTGGTTTTCTATTCGTATACAACAAAAGTGAATGGCTAACGGCGTTATTCGGTTAATAACATTCTTTAAAATGTCTTCTTTCGTGTTCTGCAGAAGAAGGAATGTAAAACAAGTTTAGAATGACACAAGTTGAATAAATGATAACACAATTTTTATTTCTAGCTGAACTGTCCCTTTTAAAATGAATAATTAATTGTCTTTACTTTAATATCATCTATTGAATTCAGTATCATTCAATAGATTAAAATAGATCAAAATGATGACATGGTATAATTTAATGATTGCTTGAGGATGCTTATAGGCAGCACAGAATACCTCTATGGTGCTTTGAAAAATCGACCTGATGAAAGCATCTTGAGAGACAGGATGTTTTGCAAAGAATAGATTTGGAAGTGCCCTGATGACTTCCTACTTTCAGATGGCTCAGAAGGCAGCAAATGATGCAGGCTTTGAACAAAGTATTCAGAACCCATTTCTTAGTGAATATTCAATGAGAGATAATGTTGCATGGGTTTATCAAGAAGAGTTTGATTGGTTTGTGAAAAGTGGGTGGGACCGCAGTGTTAGGTTAAGATATAATTGATCACTTTAATGAAGGCGCATGCTGTAGTTACGGCAGTTTCTGACCTTTCTTTGCAATATAACGTGCTGATGAATTCAAGTAGAACCCGGTGAATTTTTAACTTCTCGTTTTCTGCCAACGACAGATCACAAGAATTATAAAGATGTTGAGCGCTGCATGTAAACGCATTTACCAGTTTTTTATGTGCTCATTTCTGAAAGCGCAGTACTAAAAGTCCCAAACGGAATTGAAAGTAAATTAACGTATAAAAGTCTGCTCTCAAATCATGCAGGTGATGTAGAAACGTCAAAATAAAGAACTATTGTTGCATATGCAGGTAGGCTACTGCGGACATGAGAAGAGATATTAAAATGCAGATTTTGATCGTTTTCCCGCTGCATTTTTAAGTACTAAACAGACTATCGATGATGACGTTGCTGCACGGGAGACCCCGGCAATTCTCAAACTAGCCCTTTTTGAGCGTAAACATGAAAACGCATGTTGGAAATAAAATGAATTCTTTGGAATTCAGACTTACGGTTGGTCTCGTTTGAAAAAAGAAAAGTAGCTGATTATTGCAACAACAAAAAGAAATCACACACACACAAAAATTAAAGGTAGGCTGTTAAATTCATTGTAAAAAATAAATAAAAATGTATGTTTCTCTTTGATTAAAAATTACATTAAAAAAACTGGTCTCAAAAGGATAACAAAAATCTAAACACACTCTTTATAAAAATGAATCAATTACTCTCCCTACATAAAATAAAAAAAAAAACACCAAAGAAATCTGTATTGTAGAGTCATAGACCTTTCCAATGATATGTAGTGTGTCATGATTCCATTAGAAATTGCATGCACAATATTGACTCAAACTTAGGTTTCCCAAAAATGGAACGGGTGACAGTTAACAGGCTACGCTGATATCTGATAGATATCCATTTATTTTGTGCATGTAAACACCCTCAACGACATAATATTAGTCGGCTGGTTTAGACCTTGATCCCACTTTTCTCATTGTTTTTGCTTCCTTTTAAATTTCCCTCAGTCCAACAGAGCCGATCGGTGTATGCATATATAGTTCATTGATTACCGAGTTTGAATGAACTGGGCTCTTCAGAAAATTGTCTACTGGCAGGCAAGTGATGGATTTTAGGTCCTTCTGCAGTCATCTTTGATTAATGGGAGGAGACCTCAGTGGACAGGGTAGAGAAGCGCGATCAATACGCCAATAATTCCATATTTACACATCATCAAAAGGAGAGAAGAGAGAGTGAAAGTGAGAGAATAGAGGGAGAGAAAGACACTTGACACAGAAAGAACAGGTTATTAGTCAAGGGGATGTGCATATAATGAGTAGAAGATCTATTCAGATGCCTACTGGAAACAATGGAGAATTTTAGCAGAGGACATGATGAACATTTAGTTATTAAAGTCAGATTAGAGGATCAGAACACATATGGATCTCCATATTTGAACAGAATTGGATCTTCTCATACATAAACCTTTGCTTGTACTTGTATTCTTTTTGGCTAAATTGATTTTCCTCTCTGCTCAGTTACCTTATTTTTAGTGTCAGATTCAGATTAGTAGGTTAGAATGATTTAATATAAAAAAGCATTAACTAGATGTTTGTTTACGAATGTTATATGTACAAAAGTAAAATCAATTATATAAAAAAAACGCAAGGTTGTGGGTTCGATCCCAGGGAACACATGCTGATAAAAAAATGACATGTATGGACTAAAATGCACTGAAGGTCGCTTTGGATAAAAGAGTCTGCCAAATGCATATATATATAAATGTAGATAAATAATACAAATAATATACATATACACTTCACTGTAAAAATCTGTTCTCTTATTTGCTTAGTAAATTTTTATCTAGTACAAGTACCTGTTGAAATGTTAAGGGTCATTTTACCACAATGTAGTACAATAGTAAACCTATCAAAGCTATAGATAAAACAAATACCGAAACAAAGAAACTGTTCAAAGGAATTATGTTGTAAAAATCCGAACTGTTATATTTAGCATCTTCCCTTCAAGCTTTTAAAGAGAATTAAAGGAGTTCCTTCTGAGCTATTATTGTTGCTTTTGTTCTATGTATCTATATTTTTAATGATTTTACAATCATTTTTATATCTTCCTTTGAACAGGAAACAGTTGCCGCTATCAATGAAATTATAGGAATTTCCGTTGTGTTTAACACATTTCACGATGCTTCTGTTCATTCCACAAAATTCCACAGGTTTTCCCCACAAAGTCAGCATGCTTTTCTTTGGTGCACACGCACACAAAGACACACAAATGTGCCTTATGCCAAAATACAAAAACCTCACTGAGCTGTATGTGACGATTTCCCAGTTTTCTGAGGCCACATAATGTCAGCAGTTTAGTGTTACGGCGCTTTGGCCGGGCCCTTTACTCTCCATTAGACAAAGTGCAGGCTGGTAGGATTTTGTCCCTAAGCTTCGGAGCAGGCCCGGGAAGAACACTCAACAGAACTGGGATCAGGGCATGTGTGTGTGAGAGATACAACTGGATCTGACCACTGGATTCAATTTCAGCTGATGTTGCACTCAGAGGTTCTTGCCTACAAAGCCATGGCGTGTGTGAGTGAGTGAAGGCGAGTGTGTATTTGAAGCGTGTGGGTTTAAGGAAGTGAAAAATCCATAGAGAACAAGAGGGCGCTGGAAAATAAGCATGCCCTGTTAGCACAAATGTGTTTGTGTGGGTGTATATTAACATCTGTGTGGGCTAGATGGGGGCTGAATATGCAAAACAAGTCAACCAAAGGATGGCTTCTCCTGAACGGACCACACTACATCTCTCTTGCTGTTTAACTAAACATTATTTTCCCTCTATTGTGTACTCACACCTTAGCGGTTGCCTTCCTGACCGTGAGCGATAGAATTAGTCAACATTTCACTCATTAGATGCCACTAAGGTAATCTCACCATGCCCACGAACAACAACTCTTTAACTCAGAACCTGACAACCAATTACAGCGCGACAAGTCCGGCTTTAGAAGAACCTTTGCCTGTTTGTGCGGCACTTCAACTGTAATTACAGTATTACTGACCTTGTTGGCTTGAGGTCCTTTTCAATACGTTGTAATTTTCACTCCAGCTTTGATGCTGAGTTTTTTTGGTATTAACAATGGTGAGAAAACTAACCGCTCCCTTTGTGAAAGAAAATGTGGGTTTTAAGAGAAAAAAAGTGTGATTCTCTCTGTGCAGCAGAGGTTTTGTACATGCGTGACATGGACGTCCATGTTTATTGCAGGGTCAATCCTGAGACCATCGTTTGGACCCCCTCTAAAAACCCAAACCCCACCCCATATAAAAAGAACCTTTTAGGCCGTTTTTATCAGATGGAGCTAGAAAGGAGAAGCATCCTCTTAGTGTTGTCAAAGTTGTCTGAAGCAGTGGTTACAAAACGGCAAAATCACCATTGACGGCATCTGAAGCTGAATATGGCTCTTAACCTAAATGATCGGCTTCCTCCATCACACTCAATGTATGGCCTGCCCTATAAAAGATTGGCCTGCCCTGTGAAGTGATTGACAGGCTGAAATTGCCTCAAAGTTTTCTGGTTGGCTAAACAAAGAATCTGACCACAGACACAGGTGTGATATATTTCAGGACACATATCTCAGTGAGATAAATTGTGTATTTTTTAAAGCCATTTTTGCTTTATGGAGTTTTTGAGTTGGCTGTATGGTCCTCTGGGGATTATGAAGTTCTGGGTTTTAAGAACTGTAGGTTCTACCGATCAGGTTTTTTGGGATAAAGCACTAGTGGTAAATGTGATTCTTAAAGAATTGAAGCATAAAACTTCTAAAAACAAAAGAATCTGAAGTTCACAGAGCATTGTCATAGATAACTGCCCTCATGGAGTTACAAATTAATATTATTTTTTGTTCTTTGGGACACAAGTTGTATAGACTACTTTTAGGGGTATTTTTAGGCTTTTTTCAGGAGCTTGACACCAATTGCTCCTTAAAGAATATGGCTGAATAGAAAAACAACCTTTAGTTTAAATTAACCCCCCCGAAAAATGCCCATAGTTGAAACAACCTAGCAAAGAAACTTGAAACCCAGCTGGTGGGTTTGTCTAAATTTGACCCAACTGAAACACATTTTTGTATAAAATCCTACATCGTTCTAATCGGAATCTTAATTTTTAGTCATAAATTCGGACACTGACTTGCAAATGAGAGAATGTTTCAACTCTTCGTTCAAGTGCCGGTTTGCACATTTGCGTGAGCGTCTGTTATATCGGATTGGTCAGGTTGATGTAAAGGTAAATGTAGAAGTAGATTTTGAACTTCTACATGCAAGTCATTTTGATCAATGTCTGCTGCAGCTCCCGCTAGCTGGAGGGCAACGGGAACTGCTGAGAGATGAATTTCTCGGAGTCAATGTATGTGCGTGCGGGTTCGCACTGATGATATGTGTATGTTATTCTGTATTGCAGTACTCTGTGAGACTCTGGTATGATGGTGGTCATTCTACTCGAATAAAATATTCCCAATCTCTACTAAGTGTCTTTCAATGCAGCTGTAGTAGGTGCTTACAATACTGCTGTGCTAATGAAAGAGCGAGTCGCCATTACTGTGTTTTACATCTCTCACTGTACAGCACAGTTTCTTATCTTTCCATTTCTTGGTTTTAATGCCTTGATAACTTTGGTGCCCTAAAAATGTCTCTTTGAAAATCGTACATTTGTATCAGAGGTGCAATCAGCAAAATACAACTTGTTGCAATGACTCTTACAATACTGTAATCAGATTTTGCAACCTTTTGTTAAGTGAAGTGAAAGTGACCTATTTGTCAGTTATGGTGACCCATAACCGAAATGTGACCTCGGCTTTTAACCCATCCAGTGAGTAGTGAACACACGCACAGCAAGTGGTGAACACAGTTACACCCAGAGCAGTGGGCAGCTATCACTGCATCGCCCCAGGGAGCATGTAGGGTTTATGGTATCTTGCTCAAGAACACCTCAATCATTACCCACCGGTCCTGAGGATCGAACCGGCAACCTTCTGGTCAGGAGTCCGACTCTGTAACCATTAGACCACAATTAACCTGTTTTTCGTTATCTCATATGCTTAGAAAAGGAAACTTTTGGTGAATCATCTAGGATTTATATCAAATTGTTCAGCAATGCAACATTCTAGAAAAGTACTAGCAATCAAACAAGCCACCCTAGCAACCGTGCCGCAAACCCTGTGAACACCCTAGCAACTCTGTAGCAACCACTTACACCCCAGCAATGGTCTACTGTAGCAACCAGAACACCATACAATCTTGACCTGTTTAGTCAAACTTGAAATCTCTTTTCAAATTGCAGAAGTGTTAAAACTCTTTAAGACTTCAATACATACAGTAACTGCTATACCATGTCTACATGGCACACAAATGACACGACAAAAGACAATGTAATTATTGTCAACATTATAATTTACAATTAATACAATTATAATTAACAATATAGTTAGTAATCCTTTCCACACTGGATGTGGCGCAATGCATCAGGACAAATGTCTTGTTCTTAATCGGTTGCGTCGTGTAGTTAGGGTGTAGCTAATTTACAGTGAATTTTCAACAAGGCTTGACAAATATACCTCCTTATTGAGCAAATCTTTTTATCTTATGTTACTGCACCACAGTGGTATTTATTGAATTGCACCAAACTGTATTTGTCTCTAGTTTTTATAAAGTGCATCGCAATCATTTCATTCTCAATCTCACTGTGCAAAGGATTCAAGGATGTTAAAGTATAATATGTAAAAAGAAATTGTGTTCAGGGGCAAACATTTAGGCTTTTTTGAGGGAATGTCTTTTAGACAGGAAGGACACAAAATAGGATGGACAAGAACATGTTCACTATGGAAAATACTTCTCTATAAATTGAACATGTTCACTATGGAAAAATACTTCTCTATAAATTGATGGGTTGTGAGATGTTGCTTAATTCATTTCATGAAAGGGGGGAAATGATCAGGCAGTAGTCCAACTCACCTTTTAGTAGACCCCTTTGGGGAACGGTTTCTGAAAACAGAGATTTAAAATAGTGGCTGATGGATTGTGATTAGGGCAGTAGATTTGTGACAGAAGTCATTTCCTGAGGCAAAGTCATCCAAAGATTATAAAAAAGAGGGATGTTTTACCCCAGAAAGATTGGGTCGTTTTTTTGAAGTCCTTGCCCGCCGCTATATTCAACCAAATCTAATTAAAACTAGAACATTTCAATGTTCAGTTCAATATTCTAGCAAAACACATATCATTATCTATTTTTTTAGCAGTTTCATTTGCGCTTTTAATTTAGTATTTGATAATAACTTTGCTGTAAGGCCTTTCTGTACCAGTCATATTCAGAGTTTTAAAGACATTTCTATGACTAATGCAGTCGTATTAAAACATACAGAGGGTGTCTGTTTGATGGCCGTGAGCACTCTACAACGTGTTTTTGAGGAGTTTGCATTGGAAAAGGAAAGAAATTGGCCAGTATGAATAATTGTGAATGCCAATTATGCAGTTATGGTGAAGCCTCACCAACTGGACAACTGTACTGCAGTGTGCCAGCTATAAGTTCCTTGTAGTTTAAATTAGACAAACTAAGCTAACAACAATTTAGTCAGAGACATTTTTTTGTGGCACACAAACATTGAGCGTTGTTGAATCATCGAACAGATACTAGAATACACCCTAATGGAGTTGAAAACACTGTAATGAACAGCAGCTTTAAACTAAATTTTCTGCTATGCGAAGAAGGTTTAATATGGTGCGCAGGGGCTCAAATCAATGAATATGTTCATTTACATAACCTGCCCGGACGAACCAATTCACTAGAATGAATCCAACTTTCCAGCGCTACTTAAGAGAGAGTAAGAGAGAGAGAGGTCCATTTAGGAAAGCGCATTTGATAATTCTCTCAGCTCGCTCCACACTAAAGCTGCCTGTGACATTTAACAACACTGGTGTAGCGCTAGTCATTGTAAAAACGTGTTAAAGGAAAGAGCTACACTATTTTGAAAACACTTGAACTAATGTCATGTTACTCAAAAATGTAGTTAGTAGCCTTAGTAATCTAATTTTATGTATCCAGGAGAATACTGGTATGCTGTTTCTGGTAGGGACTGTAGTTTCTTTTTCTATGTAGAGCATTCCACTAGCAACGCAAAGTTTATCAATTTGATTCCCAGTGAAAACATTTATACTTCTCACAGTCACGGCTGTCTTTTTGCATGCCTGTTTTCACCCAGGACTACAACTCCCAGCCTTCTCCGTGCTCCCTCACCTGTCCCGTGTTTGGCATCACCTGCACCTCTTCTGTATAAAAATCGTATTGACAAATAAGCAAAACCTAGGATAGTGGCAAATATTTAAAAAACTAAATACAACTAAATTAGCATTTGGGGTTAAATTAATTCATCTTTTAAAGTGATGCGTTGATTTTAGTTGTAAATATGCCAGACAAGATTGTTACACCGGTGTCTTCTTTAAATCAGGGACAAATGTATGATATTTCTTTTTGCTCAGAAAGATAGGTTTTCTTTTTAACAACAACAATTCAAAGCAGTATTACTTTTTTTGTTTTTATGCTTAAACCCTTTTTTAGCTTTGACACATTTATAAAATCTAATGTATGTCTTGAATATAGTGTTTGTCCATTTGATAAAATTGTCTGCCAAATACATAAATATAATAGGGGCAAATAGATTTAGCATGTTTTGGGGAAATGGATGTTTTTAGGCAGCTGGCTTTGAATTTAACTCAAGCTAAACACAGATATGGAAAACTGACAGTGTAGGCAAATAGCATCTCCATGTGTAATGTACCGCTTGACCTAACCAGCCACAGTTCCTTTCAATTCCTTTTTCCCCGTCTCTTTCAATCTCCACATGACAGAAATTTTCAGGAATTATACAAACAGATTCCTTGGAAAAGTGGGCTAGCACGTTCCTCTTTCTTTGCACTCTCTGGGGGTAAGATGGATGAGTCTACCCTGGGTGGCAGGGAAGGAAGGATTGCAAATACTTTCATGATCTGGGGCAATATTGTCGTGACTTAACCTTTCGGGCATGGAGGAGAAGGAGGTACATGGTTTGGTTGATGCTGAAGCAGCAGTCATGGAGGGAAGGGGTGGGGCCCATGTATATTTACTAAGCGTGTCTCCATCCATCAAAAGCTAGTCTGCGTTGTCTCCTCCTGTCCATCAAAGTCCTTCCTCATTGGCAACTCACTTTGTCACTTGATTCGGCCTTCCAGCATCCCGATATATGTGCATATGTTAAAAAAAGGCCACCATGCCTTTGCTTGCTTTGCTTATACCGTGCTTTGTCTTTTTTTGCTGCCTATTTTCTATCATTGCTGACCCTTCGGTTGTCTCTCTCTCCATTCACTTCTCAGTGTCCTCTGATTTTTTTCTCTCTGCTCTCACGCTGGTACGGGGTGTGTAATTTGAGCATGCTGGGCGGTCTGTGCTCAATGTTGATAGAGGGATGGGGCAGTGTATTGAGAGGTTACATGTTGTCCCAGGCGCCCAGCCTGCACGGATCAGTAACACCTTGTTTGGTACGGAGGAAGTGCAAATGAGTGTAGATAGAGGGGGCGCAGTATTTCACATTTATCCTTAAAGACAGATCAAGACGATGTTCCTGTTTTTCTGATGCCTGTGTCTACTCAGGAGTGGACTCCATTCACACCTGAACTAAAGCCTGTTTTCTGCCTGAGTTCACATGTTCTCGTGTATGTTTTTCTCCTTGTTTTCTGAAGCGAACAAGAGCGTGTATGAATCATGTTAGCACATCCCTCTATGATAGCTAATCTTTGCTTTACCCTATATGATATGTCACAGAACGTTACTGTGTCACCAACTTGCATACAGGGTCACAGGTGTGCATATATTGCTATACATGTTTTGCAATGGCTTTGTCTGCACTGTAAACCTGATAAGTTCAGACAACTCAAATCCTTTTAGGAAAAATGATGGCTTTAACCATTTAAGTTTTAAAGGTGCTGTGTGTGATTTTTTTTGCAGGATTCATTGATAGAATTGCAATAAAATATGCATATCTGTGATCATGCTTTTCCTACTATTGACTGCCATAATAGGGGAAAATGAATGGGAGTCAATGGGGGGTGAGATCTGTTTGGTTACTGACATTCTTCCAAATATCTTTCTCTGTGTTTGGAACAACTTGATATCATTTTAGGGTGAACTATCCCTTAATCATACTTGTGTGAGGGTGAAAAAATGAGAAGAGAAGTTTTAATTTTGGGTGAGGTATTCCCTTAAAATGAGATATAATCATAATAATAATGGCCTAATAACAATAATTATAACTCTGATGAATTACCTGCTTGTCTGTTCGCGGACTGATTATGTTTACGTTTTGATATGCCTATAAATTACCCTTTAGTAATGAAATGCCCCCTAACCTAATTGAATTAGTCTTTAATTAATGTATGTAGGGAGCAGTCTGTAATGTTATTATTGAGCTTTGCCTTCCTTATAACCACACCCACACATCAGTCATTTTTTTATCATGTGAATGCATCCACATAAACAAAGTATTTATTTTTTTAGGCAGTGCAGCAGATTGATATTCACTACCAGACGGTTTTAATAGTTTTAATGTTTTTGTCTGGTGTGTGCGTGCGCGTGCATGTCCATTCGGGGACAACAGCAGTAGTGCTAATGATATTAGGCCAGGGACAGATCTGCTCCATGTCTGCAGGACTGCCAGTCAGCTGGTCTGGCACCTCAACCACTCTCCACTAATCCCATCCTCCTCCCCACTAGAGACAGGAAGAGAAATCTAATAAATAAATGAGAGGATGCATGAGGAAAAAAATATATAAATTACGTCCTCGCTTCTCGTAAATCATGTTCCCAACTTCCAGTAGACAGGAGGGCGGAGTTTAAGAGACAGGAGGAAACATCACGAGAGTGAACGTGTGTGTTTGGGAGAGAGAGGGAGAGGAAGAGCGTTTGAGCGAGAGAGAGAATGTGTGTGTTTGAGAGAGAGTGCGGGAAGCGCTTCTATCTTTCCCTCAGCCCGGGCAGCTCTCAAGACTTGGCGTCGAGGTGTTTTTAATTGATTTTTGATTAGCCTGACATGGGGGGTGTCCATTAGCAGGGGAGGGATAAAACCAGAACGAGCGAGAGAATACACACACCAAGGCATAGACGGTTTCTTTTTTAAACTTGTATAGTACGTAGCATTGGGACATTTCTTTCACTCTATCTCACGCAGTTCTTAATTGGCTCTAATATTTTTCTTAGTTAGTTGAAGTTCAAGGTAGTCAGCAGCTAATGTAAAAGGTGAGAACTTCCATCACATGTCTTTCTGTTAAAATTACCTCGCACACACTCGTGCGAACATTTGCAGGCGTCCACAACCGATTCTTAATAAACCACACACACATAAAAAAATGTTTTTAAAACTTCATTTTCAATATACTGAGAATTATGATCTCGGTCATTCGTTTTTCTACAATAGGTTCATCTTTTCCTTATATCCCATCTGCTACAGTCTCATAATGCGCTCATTTGCACAGAAACAAAATACTGCAGCTTGAAAATTGACAAACCGACACATTTCCAACGACCCAAGACCAGTTCTTTGCTTTTTCTTAGATTGATGCCGGACCCTCTTTTATGAGGTTCACTGGGTTTCTTTTAGTAGCCAAAGAACTGCGAGGGAGTCGGGGGGAAATCAGATACCGCGGTCACGCTAGATTTGCACTCGCAGTGTATTTTAACTTGTAACTTTAAAAACCCATTTCTGCTTCCCTGACTTTTCATGTCTCATGATACATTCTACTCATCTAGCCAAATCAGCCAGTCCCAGCCCACTTAAATACAGAGACCGGCCTGCAAACGTAGACACATCTCACGCACGTGCTAGTTCAGGCCTGCTGCGATCTCCTAATGTGCGGCACGCAGGTGGGATCACTCCCGTCGCGGGGAGCGTGCGCGCCGCAGGATGAGCGTAGTAATGGAGTGATGATGGCCGTAGAGCTGAGAAATTACATTTACTGCTTATGGACATGTGCTTTGGGGGTCTCGCTTCTTCGCTAATTGTAGCTCATGACTAATTGGTGTATTAGCGAAACATGTAGCAAGGTGCTTCTGAAGGCTTTAAGGGACACCCTTAGCTCGTTAGACCCTCATATTCCGGCCGGAACAGGTTGTTTGGAAAAATAAAAGAAGTCGTTCAATTGGCCAGATGAGGATGGCAATTAAAAAAGTGCATCATTTCTAAAATAAAAAGAAATATCCCCTCATGTTGGCATAATTTATAGTGTTCAATGCCTCGCTTCCAATTATTACTGATCCACAGCCACTCGCCTCAAATGTTACAACAGCACATAGAACCAACGGGGAAAGGAGGAGATTACGCGGATCTGTCTAGGCTCATGTATCTAAGTGTTGCCTAATCTCCGCCGCAGCTGTCACAAGGTGAGTTATGAAGTCTGGACGGGTTCCTTGGGTACAACGCAGATTGGTATTTATTTTGTTGTACTTGACCCCGACAGCGGACAAATGTTTGTCAGACAGTGCTAAATCCAGTTTGTGATTATTCCCATCATGCACCACCAGCCTCAGGTTGATTCTCAGAGTAAATAGCCGGATTGTTTGACATGATGAGGTCAAAGTAGGCCATTGTTGGGCTGAATGGATGGTGGTGAGGGGAAGCATTTAAAGCCATCACTTAGGTCCACTGTTTGCCATGCAGTAACTTCCATCGAATAATTCATTAATGTGATTCACCAGAACAAATCTTGCACACTGAAACGAGTTGTATATCTGAAACTTGCTTCTCTTTCAAAGGGAGCTCTTAAGTTCCTAAGATAAAATATAACAACTTTTCTAAGGTAAATTCTAGAAAGTTCATAAGAATGTCCGTAAGTGCAATTTTTGGCAATTTTTCAAAAGAAACATTTGTTGATAATTATATCAACATGATGATATATCACAACATAATGTTAATAATAGCATTAGAATTTTTCTAAAGTTTTCTCTTAAAATAATCTTGAGAAAAAAGATAAGACCTGTCTTTAGAAGTTTAGGAAGCAATATAAAATATTTCGTATTGGAAATACAAAATATTCCAGCCTCTGGTGAACAAGCCGAAGGCGACTGTGCCACGAAACCAGATTTAGTTTTGCCAAGGGTATTCTTGCCATCTTCATTTCGCATCTCACCACCCGATCCTTGATGTCTGCCTCATTTCTTGCCCTTCAGGTTTAAGGATGGTAGAATATTTCCTGCAGGACCACATCGATCCCACTAAAACCCTCTCCCTACTCCTCCCCAACCAATTTACCAGCAGTAAAACTAATATTGTCTTTAATCAGATGCAATTATGGCTCCAAGTTAAGATCTCCTCCCAATTAAAACTCATTAGGCTCCTAATGACATTAGAGGGGTTTGTGTTGCTGCTGCTCATTCAGGCAGCTCAGTGGCATGGTGTGGGTGTTGTCAGGCGAATCGGAGTGACCCTACGGACTGATGATTGCATACAACACTGGCTCCTCACCAGCTCATGGCATCCAGTTAAGCCGCTGCTAGACTTTATAATTGGAAGGGTGTTAGTGGAGACATGGAGCCAGCTGGCCTGTGAGTTCTCCCTCTCCTCCCTCTTCCTATATTATATTTTACACACTATCTCGTTTGGGTTTCCCGCAGAGACCACCTACACCGTTGTCTCCATCGGGTCTCTGTTTGCCCAATATTCGCCGCCTTGGCCTCTGTGTCTCATCCCCTAATATTGTACGCTTACTTTCCTGCACTCTCTGCTTTATGAGGTCATGGCGTACGTGAGAGCGAAGCATGGCGCCATCTGTGGTTCAGAGTGCACAATATTTAGTTGCGGTGTATGTGGCGCTGTCCGTGGTTCTGAAGATGCCGGCTATTGTTCTGGGGGATGTTATAGCACAGGCGGTGCTGTAATGGCAGCTCACACTGTGTTTTTCGGCTTGATTTTGCTGTACTGGTCATATTTCCAAGGTCTGCGACAAAACCCTCGGAATGCGACCAAATCGGTGCTCGTTTCGGTCGCGGAAGCTCGTTAAGTATAAGCAGGACATGTCTCAAGCTATCCCGATGCCACGATATTTTCAAACCTGTTTGATATTATTGGCAAGTGAATTTGATGATTGTGACACTTTGGAACTAATCCAGCCAATCACAGAGCAGAATGTTTGAATCAATTTATTGCATGGAGGAATTAAAAACTGCTGGCATGTATTCATTAACAGTATAGAACGTGTGAAATGGCTGCTATAACAGACATAAAGCTATTTGAAAATACCTTAAAGTAACAAGTCTGTATTATAGAATATAGATATCCATTCCAGTGGATGGCGTAAATGCACCAGCAAATCAATAGTCATCCACCATCAAACTAGAAGTGTTCACACTTTGTCTGTGTTGTGTTGTGTAGTGTGCCTGCTGCTACAACATCACGAAGATGAAGGATTACAAGAAACCTTGTGTAGTGTAAGCAGAATCGCAATGCAAGTAGTCTCACAGTCCCGTAGTGTCAGTCCGGCTTAAGGTGCTTTTAAGTGTGGCTGAGAAAAACTTGGACCGATTGCTGAGCTGTCCGTGGTTCTGAAAACTGGCCCGAGCTTCCGGCAGCTTTTAAGAACTTGACTGTACCGCTCTGTCTGGGGATGGACACAAGTACTTGAGTACTCAAGTACTTAGAAATGACAGCAATCAATTGAAAGACTTGAACAGTGTAACTTGAAAACCAGTCACAACAAACAAAATGTAGTGACAGTTGTTCTCGAACATGACAACAACCAATGGGTGTTTCATTTTCTGATTTTTAGCTGTACCTTGTGGTTTGATTTAATTTTCATAATTACTTTCTTAAAAAAGTTTAAAATATGTACGCATGTGTACATAGACAGAACTAGCTCCTCCCTTTCCATTTGACTTTTATTCAAATTGATTAGTTTATCATTGTGTGCAGTGCCTGAGATTTGAGCATTGGTGGTGTTAACGCCAGTTGAGCTACAGAAAATATTAATCATAATACTATGGAGTAGGTGGAGCTGAAAAAGCTCATAAGCGCAGCGCCTTATCCTACAGACGAGAGAAATGTCTGTGTAGCACTCATCTCGACTGCTCTTTCTGTAAAGACTCATAATTACCAAGGTCATCTAGAATCTAAGATAGTTCAGCATGTAATAATGGGAGGAGGCTCTATCCCCAGCACTATTTCCTGCATTACAACCAACTCACTGCTGTTAACACACAAGAGTTTTTCCCGTTTTAATGTGACTAAGATTTTGCGCCCGTGACATCCTCAATCCCATCTGAGTGATTGTGCTAACGCAGAAGGCTGTCAGATGAAGAGGGAGTTGTGGAATATGTGTGCTTGACACCAATCTGTGATAATTACCAGAGGGGCCGCCGTCTCTCCGCCTCCAGTTGCCTTCTGCTGTCAATCAACAAGTCATTTCAGATCACAATTAAGTTACGGAAAAAGATACAAGGGAGGCCAATGGGTATAATTGAAAATAATTGAGCATGCGGCGGATTTGAGGAGTTGCCTTCGCGGCGCTCTACCGAGGAGAAGCATGGGAGAGCCGCGAGGAGAGGTGACTGGAGAGAGTGTGCATAATGAAGGCAACAAAGCCTCTGATTTGATCCTTTTCACCCGGGAGGGTATCAGCAGCTTATCGGAATAATCACACGCCACATGTCTCAATGTTGCGCGTGATAGAGGGGAAGTGGACCTTTGATCCCAAAACCCAAAGCACTACAAGCAGCTAGCTAGCTCAGCAGCCTGGGGGCTTTTAGATGCAGAAATACAAGATGACGACAGTGAACAAATGCTTGGATGCTTCTAAGTGCATTCCACACACAAGGAAGCGATCATTTTATTTAAGCAACTTGGGGATATATTTATATATAGATCCGCTTGAGCGTTTAAGCACGTAGGTGATGCATAACAATCTAGATACGTACTGTTCTTACTATAACTTCCCACCAATGCACACGCTTACACACTTCCTCCATCCCTCCATCCTCGAGAGCTACTTACCTTCTTCTGCTTTTGAAAAAAGGAAAACATTTCTCTGTGCAATTTGCATTTCCATATGCTGGCAGTGGCGCCAGGGAAAGTGGATAATTGGGCTGATGGGCAATGACGGTGAGAGAGGAATAGAGAGGGATAGAGAGAAGACCGTCTGGAAAAAAAAAGCTGCAGCCATTACTGGGCGGTTCTCTTTTTTCCCCCACAACCACTCGTATTTTGCCATCCTGCTCTCAACCACTTGTGTTCCTGAAAAGATTTACCTTGGCCCCCCATTTTCACTCTTCCTCTCAGTCAGCCCGTGCAACTGCCTCCCCCGGTCTCACTCTTGCGTACACGCGGCAACTCTGACTCGCTCTCATCCATATTCATCCAGCGTCTCTCTTGCTCCCTCTGTCACCCACAGCATGGCGTTAATACACCAATTAGCCCTGAGAGCAGATAATGGACTATTTCATATTGCAAAGGAGAAAGAGAAACAGATAGATAGAGAGAGAAAGAGAGGGAGACAGGGAAACACTGCTTATGAAGATCCACCTGTCAGATGAAGGGCATTCATGATCACTGATGCAAGAGGTCTTCAAGTGCTGTGGTAGTGCTTAAGGAAACCATCTTGTGTGATTGTTTCTTTTTTTGGGTCCTCACCTTTACACTCCCCCCTCCCCCAAATGAGCTCTCACGGTCAGGAGGCTTCTCTTTTAAATCAATATAGCCAATCTAATGAAATCTTTGCATTAAAGAGAGATAAAAGATGACACTTTGAGATTTTCACAGTCATCACAGTGTTCTTTTACTATGATAATCAATATAAGAAAGGTAAAAGCTTTTTGTAGATATTTCGGTGACCTTTGGAATTTGGGATTTGTTGTAGACTTCTGAATAAAGGGGACGGGATGCGTTCATTTGTAATAGCGCTGCTCTCTAAGGCAAGTTTCACTTCTATTTCTTAAAGTGGCACTACGTAGAATTGGCCTCTTTGTTGCCATCTCAGTTTGTCATTGCTACTGCAGGTGATAAGCGGAGGTATTTTCTTTATGTAAGTTGTGATTCGGCACTGCTCAACTGTGCGGAGGAGTCTGATGTTTTGAGTCATGGCCTGTGACAGTGCAGCCGTGAGAATCTTCACTGTACATCAGTAACTCATAATAAACACAGATAACATGGCAGATGATATAACACGAAACACATAAGTACATAAATAGACCTAAATAGCGCAAATATAGGCTGTGTTGAAGTGTTTTGATGTTATTTAGGGTAATGTGTCATTTTAATACCTGCCGTTTTGGCCAGGAGTCTCCAGTTATGTTATTTCTCATGGAAACTCCCATAATGGAAACCGGACAGAAGATCCCCAAACGCTGGTCTTAAATGCTGACAAGTATGGTCATAAATCATTGTACAGCTATATCTACTACATGCAAAGCCTTGGCATCATATCCGGGATATAAGTCCATTAAATTTGATATCCGTGCTAATTCGCGGCACATGAAATACAGATGTGGGAGGTCATTTCTAAATCACACAAGGTCCCCAGCTAATACTAATCTTACGTGAATAGAGCTTAAGCATAATGTACATAAAGAGAGAATGCACCCCTCTGTATTAACACATTAAGGTTTTGATGTTATCTATGGAAATTTGAAATGTCTTACCTGTTCATAAGAAAATAAAGTCACATGCATCCGTTTTAAATCCTTTCTAATCACAGTGTTCACACCACCTTTGAAATGCCTCGACAATATCAATTCTTGTTTTCGAGTCCAAACACATTCACTTTTTCTTTGTAAACTATCATCAGTTCGTACTTTCTTGTTTTTCACAGCTGATGAATCCCCAGATCCCCAGTGTAAAAGTACTAAACGCCGCCATAAATAATATTAAAAGTTGTATAAAATCCTACCCAACAGTTGTGATTACACGCTATAAATCGCCCTTCACTCGCAGCATCCACGCGCTGGCTAGCAGCCGGATCCTCTTCATTCTGTTTTCGAAAGTGATGAAATGACGCATAGACGAAAGACACCAAATGAGGATCTCTGGGAAAGACGACCCGACAGGGCAAATACCAAAACCATTATTACAAGCTTTCCGTGGTGAATCCAGCAAGGGTAGTGACACAGTGAAAAAATTCTTACCACTAGGAGGTCTCCTAAGAGTTTCTAGCTGCTACTAACATAGAAATGCATGATTTTTTTAATATGGGTTCTGATTTACATCAACCACACCTCATAACTTGACCATGTGCCAACGCTCTGAATTTGTAAACACCGAGCTGAACATGAGCTCCTGTCCTAAGAGTTCCATTAGTGCTTGACTTTTTTGCCATATTCAAATTGCATCTGCTGGCGAGTAGTTGTATATCAGTAATGTGTGCACTTTACCTTTATTTCACAGAAATGCAAGAATTTAAATGAAACTCACATATATATGTGGGGCATTGCTTTGGGACTTCAACATGGATGAAATAATAGTGCATGTAACAAGCTTCTTAAAACTGGTAGCGAAGATTCAGAGTGAAATAAACTTACAGTAGGATATTTTTTCCACAGCCACTCTTTGTGGAAGAGAGATCACATAATCACACATTTTTGGAGGTGCTGACAGCTTAGTTAATCACAGATGTATTTCACGGGAACTGAGATGAAAGATGAGGGGGGTGAAGCCTAAATAGGGTCTAGCAACAATTGTGTCGAGGTCACTACTTTTCTAAATGGAAGAGGAGATGGAGAGAAAGAGTGAGAACAAATTCCCCAAAATAGGATCTATCATATTTATTGATTATATTTTGAAGCCGACTATATTTACATTTATGCATTTGGCAGGCGCTTTTATCCAAAGTGACTTACATGGAATTTTACTGTACATCTTTGTTTCTGAGTGTGTGCAATCTGTGGGATCGAACCCATGACCTTGGCATTGCTAGCGCCATGCTCTTAGCACTGAGCTACAGGAATGGTTCCACTATATGGTTCAGGGTTGCATTTCTGTCCTGAATTTCTGTTTATAAAAGGCCATAAGGAACTGAGGTTTTGATTAGGTAAACCACAGTATGTGACATGTTTTAACCACTGTAGATTCAACTTTGTTAGGCTTTAGTGCATCCTGCCCTTTAGGAGTGTTCAAATCAACTGGATCGAGAGTTGTCAACATGCTTTGGATGCGACTGGATAGCATGAATAAATATAGAAATGTTACATTGTAGCAATTGTTAAATTTGATTACAGTGGAAACTCGTTTTGCTGGTTTAAAGACTGACATAATTTTGCGGAAGAATGTTGCTTTGGTCAGAAAGTAACAACAATTGAGATACTAGTGCATTGACTAGTTAATTTTGTCTTCGACATTAAGTGTTACTGTACATTTAGGAAAGATAGGTAAACAATGTGATAAATAACCCAACTCTCCTCATTGTGTGATATGGGTAAAGGAAAACAGAGAGGACATAAACGAAATCCTGAGAAATCATAAACAGTCTGATCACATCATGTTGCAGGTCTCTTATCAGAGAAAAAGGTTGGTTTGTCCAGGAGTACCCGAAAGTCATTTGGTAATGAAAAGAAAATATATCCTGTTCACTTTGAGCCAGTTTTCTCCCATTTGACAGTTAATGCGATCACGACTGGCCTTCAAGTAGACCTCTAACCACATCCCTTAAGGTCAACACTGAATATTAACGAAATGTCACAGAGGACACTGGCATGAGCCGACTGTAATTGGTCTCACTCTCTCCTTCTTTCTCTTTCCCTCCGAGTGTTATATAGAATAAGTATTGATAACTTAACAGTACACATGTTAATATTATCCAAAACATGGAATTACCGTAAATCTAAATATTACATAATCACAAAAGTGTATGTCTTTGTTCATAGTAGTTTGTTGCACTGTGAACTGCAGTCTTGGAAAGTCATGACAAATGATTGTCCCACAAAAGTCCTACAACGTCAGAAAAAAAGTTATGAGGAAATTAGTTTGCTCTATATGTCTAGACCGAACATAGATTTGAGGATTATAATTACCGAATGATCCTCCCTTCCTTTACCCCGCCCACTTCCATACGATATTACCCCGCCCCAGGGACAAACTCCGCCTATTTCCATACGCTCCTAAAAGCTCGTACCGGACTGAGAGGCGTCCCACACCAATGGCCATCTGATATTAAGACATTAGCCACTTACAAATATCAGCCCACCAAACCCTTCAGTATAGCAGACTGGATGCTTTCTCTTATATGTGAAGGCTTCAGGTTATTTGTTGAAATATAGCCGTCTTGAGGAAAAAAAGAAAAATAAACTGCACAGCGCAACGCACAAGCAGGTTATTTACCGGATCAGCCAGTGACATTGGCAGTCATTTAAACTGATCAATAATACATTGGCAGTGGTCGTACGGTCACGGACGCTGAAAATGAATAAACCTGCTGGAGATGGTTTATTAATTTAAATGGGATTCGGCTGCCGGTGGAGTAAGCAGACACAGTCTGCTGTGTGAGAGATATATCGACATTGGGTTTTGTTCAGACGGAGGGAGTCAGAGACACTGTGCTGGTATCGCGGCGCGAGGACACATTTTCGTTTTAAACACGAGGAGTCACACACGGACAATTATGGGCTCAGCTCTTGACATTCCTGCTCGTCGATAGTTCCTTACTTGGATTTTTGGAGACGTTTCGTGTTACGTCCAGCGCTGAAAGCGGGACTGCGGACGATATTCGCTCGTTGTTGCATTTCAACCTCATGCGGACTCTCGTGTGGACTTATGCTGCAATAGACACACGCATCTGCGAGGACGAGCTTGCATCCAACGTCGTGTCTAAATGCGAGTTGTGTTTTTATTTTGACGCGCGTGCGAGTGTTTAACAGTCACCGTAACTGAACATGCCTGCTTGTGTTTCGTCGTCTGTATCGCGAATTTTGTTTTTGCGTTAATTTTCCGGACTGCCTCGGGAAGATAGCTGGCACTTCATTTTTAATTTGCATGCATCTTCACGAAGAAGAGGAGAGGGAAGAGAAAACGACAGATAAACGGCCGAAGGACGTGAAGAATGAATGAGATTCTGTGAAGAGCGGGAGGAATCGCAGTAAGGTATGAACCTGAGGTTTTTATGATGGTTTCGGGGCGCCAGCACGGATACTCTGTCACCCTTGGCTTCAGGGGCGTGTAACGACGTTTTATTTATTGATGGTTTATTGATATTTTATGCTTATGGGCAAATAGCACGCGCGTGCTCACGATGCGTCAACAGACGCAAATAAACGCTCGCGCGTGTTGATCGATTCTCAATGATAGTACTGCACGGGTCATTTATATCCGAGCCTAAACCAAATTTGCACTTTAATTCAAGTGTCTATAAGTAGTTTGAGTTTATGCATACATATGTTTAAAATGACAAGCTATTTTTACTGAACTGACACTTAAATATTAGCCTATTATGTAAATAATTTAACTTGTCTTGTTTTTTTTTAACCATAGAAGAGTTCAAATGTAGCATAAATATAAACCCGGACAAAGTGAGAAGCAGTTTTACTTGAGCTTCCCATTGAGACGATATAGAGAAATATAGAGATTCAGATTGAGAAATGCAACGCAATGATGCAGTTTCTGCCATACCTCTTTGCAATTTATATAACCTTCCTTAATTTCCAAAAAAACATTTTATCTTTAAATGCCTCATTACATGTCATACAAGAAAACCTGCATTGGAGAATCTGGACTGTTTGATTTCTGTTTTCTTGTCGTCTGAAAATACCTTGTTCTCGACCTTTGCATGTTCCTAATGGACAGGCCTACATAAGCAGTAATATCACATCATTGTTAACATGTGTAATCATGTCATTTCATTTGCATCTGCACAACAAACAAAAAAAGAAAGAGATAGATAGAACCTAATCAGTGCAGACAAGCTCACTATTCTGTATGAAAACGAATGATTGGATGACAATTATGTTTGTTGATGCCTGGTTCAAAGTTAAATCTCAAAGCAGCAGGTTTCTTTTGAAACATCGTGTTTCTTTGCAAGCAGAAGTGTCATGATGTTGGTTCAGGTATAAAACGCCAGCGTTTCTGGCAGTGCTGTGTTTTAGATCTGGTTCACTGCCAAACATTCTCTCTGAACAGAGCGAAGGATTTATGTGTCTCTGTCCGAATGTCAGAACAATTATTCTAAGCTCTGAGCAGATGAATTATAGTCAAGCATTAGCGAAATATTAATGATAGCTCCCATTTTTATAACATGGCAGTAATCATTTGAGAAATGTATTTGAGTCGTTTCTCCTTTGCTTTTGCCAAAGTGGCCCTGTAAGCATTTCCTGTGTATGATAAAAAAGGATTCAATAGAGTGGTTGCATCTGTGACATCTTTATTTTGGCACAGCATTCAAGCCGGAGGTCCGGGTTCGACATTGTCATGGAGTCAAAACCTTATTATTATCAGATGCTTTATTTTCCATTTTATATTGCTGTGAAACAAAAGCTGACGGTTAGGGATCCAGCAATGGTTTTATTTGCAAAGTAAATATTAGGAAGGAAAGTATGAAGTATAAGTTCTAGATTTTTCATTTATTTAATTTTCCTAATCTACATCACAATTTGCTTTAATGTTTGAGCTTCATGGTGCTGTAGGGGATTTAAAGGGATTATTTATTATTTATTTTCAGATCCACCTAAACAAAATGAAAAAAGTTTTAATGTTGTGTATTACATTATAACACGATGCCAAATAATTACAGATACACTGACAAAACAGGTACTGTTTTATTAAATACTTTTTACATAGATTTGCATTTACAAATACATACATTTTTCTTAAAAGTGTAAATAATATTAAACATTTGGCTATGGTTCCAAATCTCAACCTCAGAAAACTTAAAAACATAGAAAATGCATATTACAATTTTAAGTCCGCCATCCATAAACATTCACACACTGTTGGGCATCACTATTCTATTAACTTCTGATTTGGGCGTGCTGAAGTTTGTTCTTATTGCTAGTACCATGTGATGTGGTCCTCTATAACTTTTTGCTATATTTTAAACAAACAGTGATGTTGTCCTGGTTTGACCTTGATTCTTAAGCTCCAGCAAAAGCTTGTTCACGACATTTAATGTTCCATTGAATTGTACCGTGTCTTAGTTTTCTGCACTCCTCGAGTGCACTTAGCTGCATTAAGCAAAGGTGTTTGCAGATGGTCCAGGCCAGCTGGTGAGAGGACATATAATTTTCATTTTCTCTTGTTCAGCGCACCGGCGTCTCACAAGGTCCTCACTTTTCTGTTACGGTTTCTCTTTTTCAAATCCCGGCCTCTTTGTGCTCTCGTCCTTTCTCGCTGTCTGTTTCTCTGTATCGCTTGCTCTTTGGGTCTCTCAGAGGGTCAGAGTATTGTTGAGCTGTCAATCATCCAGCAGCAAAGGATTTTTGCTTGTCGTTGCTTCCTGTAAGGCCCATTTAGAAGGAGTGTCTTCTGAGGTCCATATGGAGATTGCAGCATGCTAAGCAAACCAGAATGCAGCATCCTCAGAATTCAGCGGATTTATTTTACTAAGCGATAATGAAATTATACAAGGATGTTAAACACATTTTTAAATAAATCTATCTGGAAGAGAATCTCCCGGTAAAAAAGATATTTTATCTATGAGTTTTAAGTATACATTATTAAGTATACATTAGTATTTAAGTTACATTATGCTTATTCCTTTCTTTAAAGGGATACTTCACCCAAAAATGTAAATTATGTCATCATTTACTCACCCTCGAGTTGTTCCAAATCTCTATAAGTTTCTTCGTTCTTCTTTGTAGAAAGATATTTGGAAGAATGCTGATAAAAACCAAACAGATATTGCCCCCCCATCGACTCCCACACTGAAAATAATTTATCTGATGGGTTCATTAGTTTTATACATCGCTTAATTTAATGACAACACACAGAGTAAGTATTACTTGGCATTTTCATTTAAATGTACTTTAGGTATTAGAGCACAAATTATAAAAAAGGAACCTCAAGTAACTCATAGAATTAAATGCAATATTTAAGTAGAAAGACAAAATACAACTTGCTTGTAAAACATAATCAAGTAATGCTAGCTTTATTCACTAGCTCACTAGCTCAAAAAAAATTTTTTTTACAGTGCCTGGGGGGAACAATTATTTTATATATATTTCTTGTTTTGTTGAACACAAAAGAAGACATTCGGGGGCACTTTTGTCTACCATTGTATTTTCTCCTATACTATGGGAGACATTAGGGTGCAAAATGGTTATAAGCACTCTTCCAAATATCGTTCACTGTGTTCATCAGTACAAAAACATCTTGAAGGTGAGTAAATGATGACAGAATTTTCAATTTTGGGTGATGTATCCCTTAAAGCAGAAATAATTTAGTTTCTCTAAATGATTTGGAATATTAGCATTTCAAACAATTTCCATCGAGTTTTGATGCAAACATTTGTTTGCAAATATACTTTTGCTGTACAGGTACAGTACGTTATGTAATTGCATCAGATTTGATGTAAACATGTTTATTTGCTGTAAGTTTATTAGAATGGTCTGTGTTTGTGGCCTGCTGGCAGAAGCAAAGCGAGATGTCACAAGATCTGGGATGGATACTGTTGTCCCAGTAGTTGTGAGAAGCACAAAAGCAGCAGGAACTGGGTGTCCCTTTCGAGACCGTAGCTGAGTTGCGGCCTTTGTGTCATGACTTGCTGAATGCGTGGATGAATGCAGCGGTCTGTAACTGCGGGCGCCGGGCATCAGGGTCTTTGTGAGGCTCGCATAAAGCGTCGATGCAACAAACCAGACTACATCTGGAAAGGAGGAGGTGTGTAACAACTGCACTGTGTTCACTTTTCCCCTGTTGCACCTTCATAGCACACTGATCGGGAACTATTGGAGGGATCATCTGGCACAATGGAAAGTCTTGATCAACAAGTGCATATGAATAGAAAAATCAATGAAAGCGCTTTTTCATAAATTGAGTGCATGTTAAATTAGGCGAATGAGTCCGTCTGGACAGATAGCGGATTGTTTGGCTGCTGCCATTGGATCGACTCGGGGAGGGGGGTGGGGTTACGTGGTTTACAGCTGTGAAAGGCTAAAAATGAACCCAATCAATGTAGCAGCGAGATACAGGGCAATTTACTTGCGTATTGCTGTCAAAAGTGGCTCTGCCGGCTTAAGCTTTTTAATACCACTTCACACCCACTTTTGTCGCCAACACAGTACCACATTGTGATTGCTTAATATCACAATCCATCCAGGCCAAGACATTTCCCTGTTAAAACCGCCTTTTCGTCGCTTCTTACGAGCGTTCCAAAACACCTCGAGTTATCCGACATATTTAACAAGACACAATGTTGCTCTTTCTGTGGTGTTTTTTCCCAACTGGATGCTGTCGGATGTCGATTTTGCAGCCGAGGGGAGGCCAGATTCGTTCCACTGATCATCACATAAAAGGTTGCACCATATGCCGCTGGCCGCATAACCAACTCCAGGATGTTACTATATAAAGTGTAGTGTTTCATACCGTAAGTTTTCACAGTAGGACGCAGAAGTAATCTGCTCCTCGACCGCGATAATGCAAATGCCTTGCGCGTGTGGAATTCTACGGTGGTTTGGTTTGAGTGAAATTCCTGGAAAGAGCTCCTTTGAAAGTGAATTGGAAGAACTCAGTCGGCGGGATACAAAATGTCAGTCATGCATCATTCTGTTCACATCCTGTCAGTCGGCGCCCCGCGTGAGCGCCGTCCTGGAGGGTTAAGTCAAGCTGAACGGAGTTCAGAATCAACGGAAAAAATAATAAGCCCCAAGAAGTTAAACAGAACTACGAAATAGACTTCGCAATCTCCACCTGTCTCCCTTCTGAACACATTTGTTGCATGTTTTTAATTCAGCTGTACCTGGGGGACATTTGCTAAGATGTGTCTGCTTTAAAAAAAAAAGCAAACTTTTACTTTGTGCAAAATTAATTGATTTACATACAATATCATGTTGGTTTCTGCTATTCACACATGTTATTTATTTTAAGGCCTTTTCTAATATTCATCGTTTCTTTGTTTATTTTTCTGGTTCCATGTTGGATCTGGCATTGTCACGATATCAGATTTTTACAATAAAAATGTTATTTGTTCACTCATGTTTAATTTTGTGCATTTTAAATGCATGCACAGTCAGACAACAAAACCGGTCATAAAGATAATTTTTTTTTAATGGAGATGCACATGCCATCTGAAAGCTGAATAATTAGGCTGTCCATTGATGTATGGTTTGTTAGGATATGACAATAAATGGCAGAGTACTAAAAAACTTTAAAGTTGACCATCATAGGTGCTGTAGCAGGCCGTTTCTAAGAAGAAACAGGTTTGTTTTAACGCTCTCTATTGGCTTACCGCTGTGATGACGTTGTGGAGAGTAGATGAACCCGAAAGTAGAAATTCTAATCTTTACAAAAATAAAGTTTTTTACGGTAGGAAATCTAAAAAAAATATCGAATTTATGATTTTATGCACGAAAGAAAAATCTATTATTTTGACATGTTCAACATTGAAGACTATATCCAATCTGAAATCTTGAGACCATAGCCATAGCTATTATTCTAAGGCAAAATGGATTATAAATAATAATGCTCTCTTTAGTTTTTGAGCTACAAACGATCGTAAATAATGTGCTAGGAAAATGTGAATTCACACTCAAGCACCCAACGCTGAGTCCCGTTGAGCTGACTGTCATGCTGTAATATGCCCGGCCTGATCAATGCTGATCAATAGCCATGACAAGTGCTGTGTTATGTCACATGTTATGTCATTTGTAGGCATGTTCTCCCAGCAGAGTTCAGGTATGCTGTAGGTGTGTGTGTGTGTGTTTCAGGGAGTCAAGGGAGGAGTCACCACGGCTAACCAGCCGGGGACCGAAAGCAGCTGTTTGTTTGCCTGTTTGCTGAGAGAGAAAGGGAGCCCTTGGAAAGAGAAGTGGAAGGGCAGTGTGGAAAAAATGAAAACAAGAAGCACTGTCAAAACATAGCAGGAGGAAAAAAAAGAGAGCACCAAGGAAGAATAATTCACACCCAAGAGAGAACCAGACTGTTTCTCATGGACACACACACACATTAAGTGTTGCTCATTAGGGTAGCGAAGGCTGCAACAAAACTTTGGCTTTGGTACCGCGCCAGCTTTTGGCACCTCAGTATTGATATTAAATCCATAACTAGTTAGGCACAAATACAGAGCTCTAAGCTTTGTAACATTATTAGTAAACTGTGTATTTACAGATAAACGTTAGTCTACGATGGCACAAATAATATCATGATAGTCCATTAAGTATTAAAGTGGTGATATGACACGGCTAAGACGAATATTATGGTTTGTTTTAGATGTTATGAAAATGTATACAAGATGTAAGGTTCAAAAACACTGTGTTTTCCACATACCGTGCATGTTTGTATTTCCTCTTTGCTCCGCCTCTCTGAAACGTGCAGATTTTTACAAAGCTCATGGCTCTGAAAAGTGAGGTGTGCTGTAATTGGCTAGTTATCCAGTGCGTAGTGATTGGTGGAATACTGCAAGCGTGTGACGAAAATGTAATGCCTCTTGCCATATTTGGATCATCGGGTTCCAAAGCAATTGTTCTGACAGGTGCACCACCTTACAGGCGTAGACATTTGGACTACTGACTTAGATTTTTTGGGGTGGGGTTACATGAGGTGTATCAGGCAGGTCTTAGATCTTTGAAAATATATTTCTTATATCTTTTGAAAAATATCTTTAAAGATAGCATAAGCTGTTTTGCACGAAACAGACATTTAAAAAATGTCAGGTTTTAAATTGTAAATCAATTGAAATGCTCAAGTCTTTGGCTTGTGACTTAACGTGTCTAAAATTCTTTTTGAGGCCATCTTGCAAAAGGGTTAAAACTGTATGATGTATTACAAAATGTAGGACACAGGGCACATTATCACATTAATAACTTCTGGATAGAGCACAATGAACTCGAAAGTTCCCGTAACTTCCCTACATTGATGCTAATGTACACACAACATGCAGCAAGATGTTCATCCCACCCCCAGAATAATCTGATTGGCCCTTTGTTTTACATCTCACAATGAGAACACAAAAGAAGCAGTAAAGCGCCATGGCCAAAGACGTCCGTCTTGTGCTTTTGCACACAGACCAAGAATAAAAAAACAGCACAGAAGGAGCACAAGAACGAGCCGTGAGTGAAAGACCCCTAAGGGCCGTCAGTCAGAACGCAAGGACTGGAGGCAGAAAACACATTCACAGTCTTTATGGAACACTGAAAGAGCAAAGACACGCACTAGACCTTAATATTCTTCAGCACGCTCACAGTCACAGAGATGCTTCCGGGGAATACAAAGAGCTTTGGCATCTGAGTGAAAATATAGGCATGCCAGTGTTGATGCAAATGAACACAGAGCCGGTGGGCAGACAATCACATATGCAAAGGAGATTTGCATTTCATGTAACAGGAACATTTACTGAACCAATAATTGAAATATAATGAAACCAAGTGGGGTCATAGAATCAACAACTAATTATATTTAAACAATGTATAAAACTTGCGAACACACGGTTATTAAGGGTCAATTCACTTGTCTCTTTACATCTTGCATTGCATTTATATTTATGTTCTCTGAATAATAGAGAATATGAACGTAATGTACTATTACTGAGCATGCCAATAACAACAATTGGCTAACTTAGCCGTCAATTTACAACAATGTATGAATATGAATGAGAACAGCTGAAGTCGCCTTCGTCAACGTTCTTTATATAAAGGATAACAATATTAGCGTCCACACCAAATGACACTTTTGTTACGTTTATTCTAAGCTTGCATGCTGCAGTTTCACATTTCATTTTTTCAAAACTCCTTCCTTATTGTTATTACAGTTGATGTATCGTCTGAATGTAGAACTTTGTAGTTATCGCTCTCCACAGATATTGCAAGGGTGCTCATAGAATCCATGTGTCATGCGATGGGTGCAGCACATGGGTATCATCGTAGACAGACATCATAGTCCATTATTACATTCCGTTATTGATTCATTGAATTTTTTCACACCGCCTGAGCCGACAAATCTCCAAACAGCAACGCATTGCCACTATGTATTGAAATTTGCAAAATGAAATTGAAGCAGATCCTCAAGCCCCTATTAGGTTATTTAGTAGGTAACCACCGAAGTTATTTCCTCCAAAGTTATTACAGTTTGGAGCTGTAATAATAAAACTGTAAAATGGTAAATTTCCATAAGGGACTACTTAAAGTGAGAATAACAGACTAACAAAACCGCTCTGTAGAAAACAAATTCCGGTGTCTGTTTTTATGCATTTAGAATTATCCAAAGTGATTTATGCTGCATTCACAGCACCATGGAAATCAAGCCTGCAACGCAAGCGTTTGAGCTACAAGAACACTAATAAGAACACTTGAATCTATGTAGAATTTACAGAGACATTATAAGTATAGCAAAAATGTTCAGTGAACAGCTGTGCAGCAG
This sequence comes from Triplophysa dalaica, assembly GCF_015846415.1. Taxonomy (NCBI): domain Eukaryota; kingdom Metazoa; phylum Chordata; class Actinopteri; order Cypriniformes; family Nemacheilidae; genus Triplophysa; species Triplophysa dalaica. The sequence goes on along the minus strand of NC_079548.1, from coordinate 23,413,168 downwards.
TGTAAATGCGCATGCACAGTGTCGGGTGAAACAGCTGTGCAGATAATAGCAGCAGATTAGATGGTTGCGTCCAATAATGCGGCCACTACTATAACACAAGCAGAACTGGAACAAACTAACAGTGTATTTTTGTCTCGGCCGGCACTTTTGTCTCAATGCACAGTAAATATTTATGCAACCTGTACATGTCTATCTATAGGATGCGTTTATAAATAGAAACTTCCGTGGCAACAGAATAATACAGACATGTTTGAACTATTCCACCCTTTCTACACATGATACAGTACAATAGCAGAAAGCATTCTGATTGGACCAAGCATGCAGGGAGCTCCAGTGGCACGTCTTGAAGACAGCACTTCCTATAATGAGTGGGCCGTCCAATCAATGCACAGTGCTGCCCCTCAGCAAAGTACCTGCTGACCTGTGCAGAATACAAACCACCATAACAATGCCAAGCGTTCCGTGCAAGGCCCTAATATCCATGCAGTTTTACAGTGTGTTGCAATCCAGTGTCAACACTAACTGCTGTAACCGCTGGACTGATATGCTATCAGACGTTATAGACGCTGTTGACCTCATTATAAGCGGTGTGAGCCACTGTGTTTAACAACCTGCCAGAGATCCTGCCAACTGTCCAATATGAGCTAATGCAGCAACCTGTCATGACACTGAGTACTGTTTTATTGGGTCCAGTGTTTGAATGTGTCCTAGCCATATATTGCATTTACTGGATTTAGATTTGATGTTATTTATTATGACCTGCTCACTTTTTATATTTAATGTAACTGATAGGGGTATAACGATATATTGTGGCATTAAACAAAAGTTATATTTGAAATATTTTACTTCACATTTTCTAATGGTTACAAATTGTATGTTAAAATTAGGGCTGTCAAACGATTAATCGTGGTCAATCCCATCCACAATAAAATTTGTGTAACATAATATGTACATGCATAAATTTAAGAAAAAAATAATAATAATGAACGTTTAAATATAATTTCAATTATTGGTAAATGTAAATAAAAACATCTAAACATTTCCTAAATATATATATTTTTACAGTATGTGTATGTTTTTGTGTTTATAAATACAAAATTAATATGCACGATACAAAATGACAAAAATGATGTAAACTAAAACGTTTATATGGTTATACATTTTCAGTTACCGATCTATTCAACTTTTTTCATTTGCAAACATAAGATTTGATTAAACCTTGAATGTTTTTGGTTTTGTAAGAATTTTGATCGAATTCTTATAAAGGTATATAATATAAATGTATTTGAATTTCAGTTTATATCGTGATATAGAAATTGAGATCATAGTGTATGTGTAGTATCAAATCGCAAGTTCAATGTCATTACGCTGCTAGTACTGTCAATTTGTCACGTAAACAGATTATAATGTATAAATTAAAGGTTAATAACCTCCCTCAAATATAATTTGTCACTGTTAAATGAAACAATAATGATTCAAATTCCAGCGGATTAGTCCAGTCCTGGTCTCAGCTGTACTCCGGTACAAATAAAACACTTTATTCAAACGCCTCTGAATGTTTTCTTAAAGTGAGTCATTCTTTTTCCTCTGTATTCTTGTTTTCACCGCGGCTTGATTTCTCCCGAAGATTGTGTATATCGATCGGCTGAATTAATGTAGTTTCAGCTTAAACAGGGGGTCACGCGGCTACACCGAGCTCGACATGTTGATGGACCCTAATGCATTGAAGGTACGATATTGATCGAGTTATCTAAACTCTATATTCCGTTATTTGTGTGAGAACGGATTGATTCTTTGAGTGTGATTCGTGTAGGTGGGTGTGCGCATGTAAATAAGCGTGTGTAGGTGTGTGTTTGTGCCAGTTTGATTGGTGATTGCATCTGTTAAACACTGCAATCTTTTCTATTTTAGAAGCAACCAATTTAGAGCAAGGCACCTTCACACTTGTATAATCACCCTCCACCAAATTGTCAACACGCACGGTCGAGCACACCAGCGCGCGCAAGGCAATTTTGGTAAAATGGGCTGACACGTGAGCCGGTGATCCCACATCCCAGATCGGGAGTTCTGTCAGCCTGCCGTGTCTCTGAGCGGGACAGGAAACCCAGTTGTGGAACTAATTAGCTTTGCTTAACTGAGGATGGATATGGATTGCTCCTGACAGCTGTCTGCTCCCATTCATTTGTGGAAGAGACACATTTATTTGGAGACGCTTGTTTTCTTTCATGATGTTCATGCACCCTTGTATCGCTTTTTCATGGCCGAGCTTCAAGTGTCCGGAGTGGAGGTCGGTGCCCCTGACTGAAAGCACCCCCCCCTCAGGAACGTGACACATGGTCGGTGGTTCCGGAGCGTGTTGCAGGTGATGAAGTGGCCGGGACCTGTGTTCTGATTCAATCTTCTTACAGTCACTTTTTTTTCGCCATTCGTGCACCTGGGTGTGTGCGTCCTTCTCAGCACCTGTGCTGCAGCGTGCATTGATGCAGCGGTGCATAGACCCACCCGGCATGTGTTCTTAGCTTCCTCTTTCACTGCACTTAAACGTCCTTGTGTATAAATAGCAATCATCCTGACCCTCATGCACCCACATATTGAGCCTTTTTTTGGGCATTAAGCTTTTGTGCTGAATCCCTCGCAGGCAGGGGAGGGGAAGCGGAGGCTGATTCCAGCTCCAGCAAGGCTTGATGGGATTTATGACCCATCGTGAGCTTTTCCCTCCACTGGCGCCTTTCCCATTGGCTAGAATTAACAAGCAAGCGAAAGGAAAAACAAACAAACAAACAAATTACAGGGGAAAACACAGAGGGAGTAATAAGCATGTCAGGACATGCAAAGCATGCATTATGTTCTGGGGGAGAGGGGGGTGATGGAAGTCGGCCCGCGGGTTAGGAGAACCCTTCTCCAGCCCTTTTGCATTTCCGCATCCTTTAACTCAGTGACTCACAACCAAGGTACACAATCCCCCGATGGCGCGTTAAAGGTATCATTTTTTCAAAACCTATGAAACAGAAATATGATTTTAACTTCATCTTTGAACTTCATCCCTAATATTTTTTAGATATTTAAAATGTAAACTTTATTTTACCTTTTGTAAATTACGGGTTAACATATTTAGTAACATGATTACATTTGTCTGTGATATACCTTTTTTGAATAAAGTTCAATATAATAACACGTTATTTAAAGGGATTATTAAAACGTTATTGGTTCGTATACAACATTGTATATTTTCCAAATTATTGCATTTCACTTTTTCAGTATCACGTTTCCTATTGAAAGGTCTAGTTGAAAACATAGTTTCTGCCAATCTCATATTAATCTTGATTACCAATAGAGTATTATTGCATATTTCGTATGTTCAAGGACCATTAGTTTGATCACATTTATAAAAGAGAGATACAGCTGTACGATTGTTTCCGAAAACAGACACCCTTCAAGGGGTGTGTGGGGGAGGAACTAAATCACAAGGCACACAATACATCATAGCATTATCCCTGCTTAACTGTTGATTCACTATAAGTTTGTGTTGTTTACATTTTGCACGTATGCATCGATTCCCAACAAAACACAGACATATGACTTAGTTTCACTTACCCCTCGCGGTTCATGTCCGGGATCTTGTAGAGCTGGGACCGCTCCATCTATCAGTTTTGAAAATCCATCGTTATATTCACCATTTATATAACATCCATCACTGAAATGCTGTGAATTTCTTTCTTCTTGCCGTGAGCGTGCTTTCCAGAAGAATTGCCCAATAAGAGACTAAGTTGTTAAATTAGTTGTTAGGAAATGTCTTTTCATGTTCGAAACAAATGACCTTGGGGGAGTGTATCAAGCACAAAGATACTACGTAATACATCCAACTCATTTTTTGACAAGTTGGCCATGCTGGCCAAGAAGCCAGCACGTTTAAAATTGTAAAGAAGTCAGAATGCATGAAACAGCATTAAATCACCCCTTTAATTTATAAAGAAGCATTACATTTTTACAGCATGAAATAATCCTAATGCATTTACAGCAGTAAATATTGTATATATACTAAACATATTATGTTTTGTCTGATCATAACTCAAACCAATGTAAATGTGTACAACTTCTAATGTTAATTTTATATTAGTATATTGAGAAATTAATAGAGATGAGTAAATGGTTCAATTTGTAGACAGGATTTACAAATTGTTGTCATGGATGATGTAATGAAAAGAATTTTATAACTGTTACATTTGGTAACATGATTTTATTTGATTCTGCAAGTACCAGCGTGTTTTCCATGGTTTCTATGGCAGTAGAAATAGAAACCGAGTATAACATGGACATGATATCATTCCGAATTCCGAATTAATCTTGAATTTAATCATTTATTGGGACATTTGGGATAATCTATGTACACAATTTAACAAAATATTTAACACTGTGCTATTTTTTTATTTATTTTAATGCAGAAATGTTGTGCCTTTCGGTGGCTTAGTGGTTAGCACGTTCGCCTCACACCTCCAGGGTTGGGGGTTCAATTCCGGCTTCCGACTTGTGTGTGTGTGGAGTTTGCATGTTCTCCCCGTGCCTCGGGGGTTTCCTCCGGGTACTCCGGTTTCCTCCCCTGGTCCAAAGACATGCATGGTAGGTTGATTGGCATCTCTGGAAAAAATTGTCCATAGGGTGTGAGTGCGTGAGTGAATGAGTGAGTGTGTGTGCCCTGCGATGGGTTGGCACTCCATCCAGGGTGTATCCTGCCTTGATGCCCGATGACTCCTGAGATAGGCGCAGGCTCCCCGTGACCCGAGGTAGTTCGGATAAGCGGTAGAAAATGGATGGATGGATGGATGTTGTGCCTTTAACTAATGATAACACATGCACTCTTATTGTAATATGTTGTTATCAAATATTTATGTTAGTGAATTGTTATAATGACCATTAATATACTATAATGACAAAGCTAATAGTATCCAGTAGAATATGACTTAAGAGGAACATATTTCAGGCTTGGCATACAGTAGATGAAGGGGCTCCTGAGCCTCTACTGACTTCGGGGGTGAAAAAGACAAAAAAGGTCAAGAGAAACTGCAGTATCCTCCTCTCTTTAATACTCTCTATATTTATCTCTCTCTCTTCTGCCTCTAACCCTTCATCCGGGTTGCACGTGGGCAGCGGTAGACAGATGGGTGGATGATGGATCTGACGTGATAGACAGGGGCCTGATGGATGGGCTCTGAGCTGATACGGGATTAATGGGTATCCGAGGCCACTGCCGCCCAGCGAAAGGCTTGCTGATAGATAGATAAAACTGACGAGCAGATAAACAAGAGAGCACTAATCCACGCCCCCTTGATGGACAGAAAATCAAAGGCAGAGGAAGGAGTGGCGACACAGAGGTGGGCTTTTGTAGTCAACTGCGGACCACAGTCATAACAGGCAACGGAAAAGGAAAGTTGGGAGGACAGGTGTTGATCACGTGTGACAGACTTTGAGTGGCTTTATGTTGATCATTGAGTGGCAAATATTGTCTGCTAATAACCATTTACAAAAGGGTCTTCCTCAACATGTTAATTACTGGCTTAAGATGCCAAAACCCTCCTTTTGTGTATTTAAGAGGGCGTATTTTCATATTAAAAACATACATTCATAATGTCAGCTTAATGTGTAATGATAGATATGACATTTGTTCCTGTAGATTAGTTGGAAGATCATGTGTCAGCAATGTGAAGGTCATAGGGACACACATTCACATACTGATGAACTGTATACATTGTCATTCACTTTAGCAGTTGCCTTGGATAAAAGCATCTCCCAAAAGCATAACATATAAGTGTAAAATATTTGTAGTTGGACTACTTATTTTGACAACAACAGTATCAAAACAATGCTTGTGTTAGTTTGAGTTTTTATGGATGGTCACCATAAAAAATGATGGCAGGCCATCCATTTATTCATCCTATGGTAGACAGCAGAGTGTTCGAAAAATCTCTGAAAATAATAATTGATTTGGGTGTACTACGAGTACAGAAATGACACACTGCTAAAAACAGCTATCTGAGAAGCAAACTGCTCCTTCTATCCCATGAAGATGAGAACCCTTCTTACGTTCTAATTCGCAAACTATTCGCCTTAAATAGTATTTGAAATTAAAATGAGGATATCCAAAATCATAGTATGTTGAAATGAGTATAGAGCACCGCAGAGAGGATGTATTATTGTATGCAAAACCCTGACGCGAGTTAGCATTTTAGCACTTCCGGTTCCATCGCCCAGAAGTCTGAGTTTTTTTTAAATGTTTTTTTGGTTAATTGCCAACCAAAGTCTTATGTGAACAAAACCTCTTAATATTTTCATATTTTAATCTATGACATAAAACACGCCAGTTTTAACCCGATCTATCGTGTATTAAAAACGGCGGTTGCTAACAAGTTGCTAAAAGTGACTTAATTGTCAACATCATTTGATGGACATGAAAAGCTATAATGGAGAAAAATCCTGGAATGTTTTCATCAAAAACCTTAATTTATTTTCGAATAAAGAAACAAAACATTAACATCTTGGATGACATGGGGGTAGACAAATGATCATTAACATTTATTCTGAAAGTGAACTACTCCTTTAAGTTACTATTGAGTCAGAAAGCAACTTACTTATTTTTATAAACAAGGCCATGTATTCTGATGCAAGAACAAGCAACATACACATCTACAAATTAAATATGTGTGATTTATGAGTTTGTTGTAGTGACATCTTTTCCTCTCTGTACTGCCTATTAAATAGCAGTTTATGACAGTCACTAGTGAATAACACTGGGCATTCATCCTTGTGGCTCCATCAGCCAATAAGCATCATCAGGACGTCATGTACCAATGACTTCAGAATGACTAGTCACATGTCATATTTTGCTCATTCGATTGGATCAAAAAGGACAGTATAAGTGGTGTAATGTGGGGAGATAATACAAGTGAAGCAAGAGGCAGCTGTTATAGATCTCAGTTTGAGCAGATGGATTTTTCAAAGCAGGTCAGTAGCTGGATCACAGGTGAGGCCAATTTCGGACATGCATGTCGGATAAAGGAAGTGGAGCGGCAGCGGACAGGAATGGGGAGGGAGGAGGGTTAAAGGCAATAGGAAGTTGTTTCCAGAATGATATTGAGCGAAAAGCTTTCTCTCGCTTCCAGGTTGCAGGGGACCCCAGGGGTTCTGCAATCGATCTCTGTTTGCTTAGAACCCGCTACAGCGTCACCCAACTGAGACACAAGCAGCCAACAAGCTTTTAGACTTTATTTATTTGCCCTCTGCATTTGGTTGAATGAATGACAACCTAATTAACACTTAAAGGTCCTCCTAAATCTTTCATTGGGCCGGAGAGAGGCGCACACACAGGCGACGGTGTGGAGTTACGGGGCACCGGCGAGGCTGTAAGGTGAATGATTGCGTCAATTAACGCGGCGGCGGGAGAGAGAATGCCTGTTTTAAAGAGTAAGGGCGAGTGAGGGAAGGACAGAGAGGAGAGAAATGAGCGAGCGAGGAGGCAAAAGGAGAGCAAGTGGGCGAGTAATGGAGGTTAGTGATGGGAGTGTTGACAGGGAGTGTCAGCCCTAACCACAATGACCCGGCAACGGCCGCTGCATGCGGAATTGGGCGAATTTGAGTGTGAGGCCGAACGTGAAGCGCATGTGAAATGGGACATGAATTCGAAGTGAGATGTGAAGGGAATGGAAATGAGGAGACCAGAAGAGCGCAGATGATTTTCAGCCTGTCGTCTTTGTCCTCCTCAACGGCGTCTACTTCACATGCGTTATGAGAATGGATGGGTGATGATGAACGCATCAAAAGCGCAGCTTAATTGAATTAGACTTTGATTGCTTTAAATCCAATCTTATGGCAGCGTGGCGCCGTGGTGGTGCCATGTTATCCCCGTCTCCAGCTTAAAGGACAGTTGAGTGAATCTCATGAGCAACATGGCGAGGTCATGTTTCAACAGAAAAAGACAAACGGATAGTTTTAGGACTATTAAGGTTGTTTTCGTTTCATTATGCAAAATGTGCTCAGCTCTTTATCAATGTAATGGAAATAAGAAACATTGAGGCACCATAACAAATCTGTATATATGTACTGTATATATATGACATGTTCTTGGTAGGTTTTGTGTGAATAACCAGTTCATTGAACTAAACAACAATGTGCGTCTACAAATATAAAAGAATTAGGTAAATACAGAGGAGAAATATAGTAATAAAAAGAAATTGAAGTCTTGGATTAAAATTATGCTCCAAATAAAACTCTATTAAATGATAATCCTAATAATAATATTTTGAGGAGAATGCTTTGGCGCGCTGTAAGCGGGAAGCATTTTGTAACAGATGAGAGTATTTATTTTCACCGGGAATAAGACTCAGACTCTGCCAGTCCTATATTAGAGCTGTTACTATGGAAGGGAAAGACAATTTATTCTGTTCCCCCCAGCCCTGCCCTCATGAGGCTGTGGACGTCTGCCTCGCGACGCCCACTGAACATGGATGACATGGACAACCTCTATGGCCTGTCCTGGTGCTCGCGCTACACCGTAAAACTACCTCCATCATCACTTACTCGAGGGTAATGACATATCGGTCAAGAAAGAACAGTGTTGAGAGATTTGACGCAAGGTCACTTACAAAGCTCACGCTTTCTCTGGGATGTCTTTCTCTAAAGAGATGGAAATTGTGGGAATGTAGCTGTTTTTCTTCCCTTTATTTTTAATGACTGTATTTGAGGAAGCACCCGGCGATTGATCCTAACTATAAAATATAGATATTGTTCTTTTTTTCTTCTTCTTTAAATACAGTTTATTTTAAATAATGGCTTTGCATATTTCTGTCATTCACTCTCCAGTATGACTTTTTATTATTATTTGTATTATTAATATTATTATTTATTTTTTAATTATTAGTTTAGCATTATTGTTTTCTATATAAATGGACTATTGTTAAGATGACTGTCTGCGTCATTCTGCATATGTAAACAATGCTAAAATGTTAAAAAAAGTTTTATGTTTAAAAACAATTATAGATATTATATTCATTCTGCCATCAAAAATACTAAATTAAACATATTATTTCGAAAGTGTTTTTAACTAAACATTGCTTACTGAAGAACCAGTCCTTGTGTATTGATCAAAAGTCCCTCATTCATCATTCATTTTCCAGACGCCTTTGTCCAAAGCAACTTACAAGGTTCAATTCAAGGTAAACATTTTATGAACATTTTTCAAGCACCAATTGAGTTACAGGATTTATTTAAAAGTACCTGTTCATAATTTTTTTTCATAACGTTTATGGATTAAACTACCAAATATTCATCTTGCTTTGTGTTTGTTGTCTACAAAAAAACGATTACTTCACTATGTGCTGGAGATTCAAAGGTGCAGAGAACCGTCACAGTATTTTAGTACCATCTCTCATCCTTATCACAGAAGACTGCAAATGTTTAAGAACTAAAAGGGACCTTCCAAATTTGAAGCTGTCTTTTGTGCAAAACAAAAAGTAACTTTTCCTTTGCAAGTGGTGACCTAACAGGACAAAAAACACCATAAATCCTTCTGAAAACAATGCTATGCAAGTTTCCTGAAGCCATGCAAATGGTTTTTGTTCTTAAATTTTATCTCAAAATGTATTCTCAACATCCGTGGTCACCTTTTACTTTCATTGCATGAGCTATAATATTAATACGATTCTCTTTTAAATATTCCCTTTTATATCGCTTTATGTTTCACAATGAATAAAACACAGCTTTTGAAAGGCACTATTACTTCTCCAGTTACCCAACCGAATGTCAGAAAAACCACTCAGTTTCTCTTTTTGATTCAGAATAGAAATAGTTGTGAATAAGAACCGGTTCTTCCCTCGGTCTCGTCTCATTCGTTCTCTCAGCAGCTCTCGCTAAAGCCAGTTCCTCTGACCCCGAGGCTCCTTCTGCCCTCCCGAGCTCCATGCTCCATTATTTACATGCTATCCTGTTTCTCCATTGATTCCCACAATGTAACAATTGAGACAGATTTGCCCGGCTGTCACAATAGCAGTGGGATTCGGCGGAGTTTGTAAATGGGATTAGGCTTAAATGGAATTTAATTTACACCGTTGCTGTCTCCAAAGCCTGTCTGCCACCCAGACACCATGACGCTTACACGCTGCGGCTCGTGCGTGTGTCTGCGCTAGTACGTGCGTGTGCGGTGCCGGCGTGTGTCTGATAAGTAATTTCTACAGGGACCCTAATTCTGATTGTTTTGGATTCCCATTGTTCTTTTCACACCGTGGTTTATTTGGCAGGGCCCCTTTAATGGGATGCAGGTGCGTAGCTCCTTCATTTGTCCCCTACTCTATTCGCTCAGTTCGCGTCATGCTTTTGCCGCATTCTCATTGGTCTGCCAGATTTAGAGCTCCACAACAATGTATATGTTTCACTTAACTTTTAAAGTGTTGGCATATATGTATAATGCTTTGTAAAAGTAGTTTTAATGTATTAATTATGCCTTGTAAACCACCTTATAATGCATTGTTATGTCTTGTAATGTACAGTTAATGCATTATAAGACTTATCAATTCATTGTTACACTTTGCATTTTTTATTTAGTTATAATTCTTTACAACAACATGTAATGTATAACAACACACAATATGAACATCAATAGTGCATCATACCCTTCAACAACCCTTTATAATGCATTAAACATAAAGTGCGTATGTGTGCGTATTCTGAAAAGTTGAAATATTTTCAACTCGATGCGGAACCCCCTATCTGAACTCGCTTGTCGCGCATCTACATTTACAATAACGCATATGCGCAGGCAAAAATACTCTAAATGTGAATGGCCCGTAATATTGTATGTCGTCTCCAATGTTATTGGAGGGGCGAATTCAGGAAAACGAAATATGCCAGACCACAGTAATCTGAATGGCTCCATATGTCCCATCCACTATTTTTTGTGGCGGTATCTTTGCAAAAGCCTCTTGGTGCATCGTTCCAAAGACCAACTAACACAACACACTCGGATAAACAACTCTGTGAGTTCCCCCCGGAGTCGTGACTGCAGAAAGTTTGCCCACCTGTACCGAAGATGTGCAAAAGCGGCCACCCAGAAGAGATCAATGGGTAAACTTTGAGCTGGCCCGCTGGCCTGGCAGTCAGATGAAATGGATAAGTGAATGAATGAGTAAACAGATAAGTGAGTAACTGCTGTCGAAGTGTGAATCGATGCATATGGATCTGGTTCCCGGGTCCTGCTGGGCTGCAGCCCGAAATGATTTTGAAGCTGGGGTGCTTTTCAGAGAAGGGTCGAGGTGTATAGATCCTCTATAAACACATATGCAGCATACAGTGCATGCTAGCGTGTAACTACATGATCTGCTCACGTATGAAGTTCTGTCAGCTGTCATGGCCGTCGTCCGTCTGCATTGTGAATGCTGCGGGTCGCGTTTATGCCTATTTATTCCTCACCGCTTCCCCAAATGTGATCAATACGTGAATTAATGTTCAGGGGACGAGACAAAGCATGTGGCACTGGCCTTGGCAGGCAGTAAAGCTCCCCTTCTCCTCCTCCACAGCTACTGCAAGTGCATCAGAGTACACAGAGACTAGGAAATAAGAGCATTCATTAATAATGAATACATTACAGTGCCAAATTGGAATGCTTTCAGCTTTTAAAATAGCCCATTCTCTTTCTCGCTCTCTCTTTTTTGTTTTATAACCAGCCAAATTAATTATGGTAATTATTAGTCAATAGGTAATAGTGCCTGAGCTGAGGGAGGGGGATCTCAGACAAGACCGGGGGGCTCTGGAGCCTGGTTTAGTCGGTGAGGGGTGTGGCGAGGGAGAATGAGGCGTGACTAAAATGTGCTGCTTGAAATCTCCAGTTTGAGTATCAGTTAAACAATCCACGTTATTTTCTAGTGTTATGTCTGCAAAATAGTGTCTGTTTTTTTTCTTTGGACAGAATTTTTTGTCACAAAGTCTGCACACATTTCTGATCATTTTTGGGTGTTTTCTGTGCAGCCGGTCACGGGCCAATGCTGACATTTTTTGAATGAGTTTTTTGCAGACCGGTCCATTAGGCCCGTTTCACACATCTTGCGTGTGCTGCATGTTTCATTTCACCGCTCATAATATCAGGTTACTGCCTTCACGCTGCACACGCGAGCAATGCGTCCCAAAAGACGTCTGTTTGGTTTGATGAAAGATCCACGTGCAGGACACACAAATTACATGTGCATTCGGATTAAACCATTTATACTGTTGGCACACTTTTAATTCTGACTTTTGTTCCTTAACAAATGATGTAAATAAGATTTGGTTATGATCAAGGCTGTGGTATTTCTCAATAATTTTCGATAACCACTTAATAAGTTATGATCGCAGTAAACATACTTTGTTTTGGTATAAAGGAGCATCAGAAACCGTTTCAGTAAACTGTTGAATTTATGCGGGATTGCTGCTTGTGCATGTGTGAAACAGGCCTGGTATTTGGCTGGCTGGACATGGCATCAGATATTCTGTCTGGACAACAGTTTTTCTGATTATATAAATATTCATTTTATGCATCATTTCACATTTTTATCTTCGAAATATCTTCTTTTGTGTTGCGCGGAAGAAAGAAAGCCATACAGGTTTGAAATGACAAGAGGGTGAGTAAATGTTGACAGAATTTTCTTTTTTGGTTGAATGCGAAGTCAACTGTGACAAATTATTGCGTGTTTTAGTCCCGCTTTCTTGATAGCAGCCATTTTGCTGACTGTTTCACCACTCAAGGGATCGTGTCCCGGCATGTTCATATGGGAAAGTGACATCAATGCATCTCACCCTCTATTTTAGCCAAGCCCCTAAACGGCACATGAAAATATAAACTGATTGTTAACAGGTTGATCAGTTTTGCGAGGACCAGGCCTTATGCCTTGTCGGGGAGACTATTCACACTATTCAAGTGTAAAAATGAAAGTCCCTAAGTGTCCCAGGGTGCCCACATGTGAGACTAGGAGAGAGACAGCTGTAAGATGGACAAGGCGGGTAGGTGATTTGTGTGAGTATTGTATTTCTATAATCTCTTCAGATCACATCAGCCACAGCCAATAATGCAACACTGAGCCAAATGTCACGCTGCTCTTCCTTCATCTCGCACGTCTCTCTCTCTCCCTTTCTCTCGATCACATGACTTTTTCTCTTTGCTGCAGTGAGGAGTAAGCCTTGCTGCAGAAGCTACAAAAAGAACTAAATACAGCCGCAAAAAGATTTGGTTGCGATCTGATCGGGCACGTGCGACTTGTATCGAGTGTGTGATGTTCACACAAAACACCAAACACACAGAACGAAGGGTTGGCATGCTCCTTTGTGTTTGGTGACGGAAAATTAAGTCTAACCAATGTAGCATCTGTCTCCAGTGCAGGGAAGTCCCGCCTCCCCTCCCACACATGACTCCGCCCACCTCGCATCCATTCAGACGGATGCACTGACTGCCTCGGGATGCACCAGCGCAACCCTCCCCTTTACCTCTCTTTCTTACTCACGTTTCATCATGTCTTGCCACCACCCACCACATGGAACACTCAAATATTCATACCCACAAACACGCAGACCTGTTTCCTCTGCCTCACCTCCTTTTAGTTCATACATGTCCATTTAGTTCAACGCCGCCGAAATACATATTTCAAAGTAATGCAATAGTTTACTTCGGTAGAAATACTCTCACAGTGAAAACTGACAACTATAGAGCTACATTTTTTACGTGAATATGTTGTGGAAATGACCACTTAGAACAAGAAGGTGAAAATAGTGTTGTTATGTCAATGAACAGTCTAGTGTTGCTATTCAAGCTGCATTCAAACTCAGAACAAGGCACAACGAGAATTGTAAAAGGCACGGAAAGTCCAACACATATGAAGGAAACGGGAGAAAAGCACTGACACTGATATAACTATTTGTAGATTAGGGGTTGAGCGACCTTTGATTTTTTGAGGTTTACTATTATGTGATAAAAGACCTGTCAAAGTCGACTAGTCGATGACGTCACTAATAAATAAAATAAGAGCTAGGAAATGTTTTGCAAAAAAATTTGGTGGGTGTGGGCAGTAATTAACTTCCGCAAAATTGCTTCTAAATATAAAGTATCTAAAAACAAATAGATGAAACTGTGTCAATCTTGTTTGAGCTTAATTACAGTAGACTTACAAACGCAGTGACACAGCCACCAATATGAGAAACATTTTATTTATTCTGTTTCTTTCATGTTGAATTATACGGGGAACAAGTACAAAAATAGCCTATAATATTAACAGATCTGCGTGTAGCTAGCGCACTGAAACCAGATCTTTTAATATTTTTGTACTTGTTCCCCATTTAATAAAACATGAAAGAAACAGAATAAATAAAAATGTTATTCATTCACGATGTGTTCTGACGCCGCAAAAGCTTGCAGGTAAAGCCTTTTGCGGTGTCAGAACAATTGTGAATGTTGCAAAACAGGACACACTGTGAATGAAGCATGCAGAAGCAGGACAAGAGAACATATATTATTGCCGGGAGTGTGACAGAATCCCAGTGAACCAGGTGGGAATGACATCCATCCCACGCGCAGGTCCTAGGAACTGAAAGCCGTCTTCTTAAAGGGACAGTGTCAAAAAATCACATGACCTACGACTAATCGACATCAAGCTTTAAATGTTGCGGCCAAGGCCGGACTTACCATTTGGCTTGACTGGGCTCCAGCCCAGGGGCCCCACACTTAAGGGGGCCCCTTTCTGCTCAGATTCATTTGATTTGTTAAGTTATATCACGGTCATTTTATTTTTCATTTAAACTTGTTCATTGGTCTAACATCGTTCAAATATCGGCCTTATGTAAGGAATGATGTCGTTTAGTTGGCTAAAGTTTCTGTCAGTCATGTTGGTGTTTCCTGATTGGTTATTTGTGGATTCTATCCATCACGTTTACCGCAGTTGAAACCTGTCTCTGTTAAGATGGCTGTCAAGCGCTATCGCAGTGCAGCGCTAAAAAGAAAACAAAAAACTGAGACACAATAACACGGAAAAACAGCATTCGAAAGGAAATAATGATTGTATACATACCAGTCAACACTCCCGGTTTTACACTCACCTCCCGCCACTCTCACGATTAGTTATTTTTCCTGTATTTCAGTTATTTCTCCTTTAAACTCCCGGACCGACGGGAACCGGAACGCATTCACAGGATGTAGCCACTGTCCATTTGCCCTCACAGGCTGGCACCCTTTGGTAGGCCAAATAGAATGGTAGCTTAAGTGTACGTTAGTGGTGAGGATTCACATCCCAGCGAAAAACTTTCTCTTATCACACCAATAGGTCCGAACATATTCCACCCCGTGTTTTCCATTTAACGCGCGCTCCTCACAGTCTGTGTCCGACAGATCGTTTCATCGACAGGTAGATGCATTAGGGTTGGCATGCTAGCGCCTAGAGTCTACTAGCTGTTTTGTTGTAACACTTTCTTTGCTTTTACAAAAAACATGTTATGAAAGTGTTGTGTTCTGCAGACAACTCTGAATGAAAACAGGTAATATAGATTTTTTTTTAATATTTCCCATTTGTTAATAATATACAAACACTGTTAAATCCATCCATGTAAATAAAAACATTCTGCTAACTAATCAACAAAGTAAAAACAACCGAACTACGGGACGCGCGAAGGGACTCATGCTTTTTCAAACCGTATTTATATGTAAGCTATTTAATGTCTGACATTGAGATCTCTGGCAAAACTTTAATGCTAAATTAAGATACCTTATACCGTTCATGGATTCATGGCCCTGTGAACTACATATAGCAGTGTCTTAGATTTAAATTTAAGAATTTGACATGAAAACGATGTTATGTTAGGTATTTAATTTACATATATGCATTTGGCAGACAGTATTAAGTAAAGGTATAAAGTAATTAAATGATGTATAACAGAGAGGTGCCCTAATTGCCCTGCACAAACTCAGTTAAGTAGACCTTACAAAACTATGGACCCATCTCATTATTCTGAAACTATTTAAGGCATAAGACATTTCATCCCATTATTCTGAATTTCATTTTAAAGTGCAATTTAAAACTCATAGATCTGTCAAATGATTTACTGATGGAATTGCAATTCCACTTTCAACTTTGCATCTGTTAACATTAGTTAAGCATTAGATTACATGTCTGCATTTGTAAATCTTCATTTTCAGTATTTACTTTTTTACTATTTTTAAAAATATTGAACATGCACGACAAACTAACATGAAAAATTGTATTTGGCATGAACTAACAATATACAAGATTAATAAATGCTGACAACTGTATAGCTCATTGTTGGTTTCATGTTAATGCAAGGGTTTTAGATCCAAATTTTAGATCCTAGACATATCATCTCTCAAGATCCTCCAGAAATACAGGGAAAACACACATATTAGTTCCTTTTTAGTAGTTGTCTTATTATGAATCAATAAGTTAAACTGTAATTTTAAAATACATAATGGTAGGGCTGTATGATTGTGTCAAAAAACTATATTTGTCCCCTTGAAATTGTAATGCTGATTATTAATGTTGATTGAATTTTAAATTTAAGTATGTTTGAATCCTCCTACACGATAGAAATACACTATGGCTCCCACTGTCAAAACAAGCATTATAAACGTGTAAACCACTGAACATGTGTCATTGTTAGTCAAAACATTTACTAAAGCTAACAAACACATGATTTTAAATAGTAGTGGGGCCCCGAAAACAACTCAAGCCCAGGGGCCCCCATCCTCCAAAGTCCGGCCCTGGTTCCGCCAGAGCATTAATGTCCTCCAGTCGCCTAATTTGTGCAATCCCTATCGTAGAGAAATCAGTGTTTTCACATAATGGTTTACAAAAATATCGAATGATTACTGAGATATAGATGTATTATCATATTGCCATTTGTAATGATTCCCAGCCTTTCTTTAGATTGGCACAGGGTCCAAAAGTAATACACACCAAGTGCATCAATAATAATAATTGCCTTGATAAATTGGCAGCAACTTATTTAGTTTTGAAACT
Organism: Triplophysa dalaica; assembly: GCF_015846415.1. Taxonomy (NCBI): domain Eukaryota; kingdom Metazoa; phylum Chordata; class Actinopteri; order Cypriniformes; family Nemacheilidae; genus Triplophysa; species Triplophysa dalaica. The sequence continues at coordinate 23,396,141 of NC_079548.1, read as the reverse complement.
TTCTTTTATTAATGTTAGTTCCTTGTGCATATAAGTCAAACCAAGCCATCTGTTGATGAAAACACCTGTTATAACTAGGCTTTGAAGGAAGTCTTTTCAGTTTGGCTTATCTTCTATGTGGTGATGTGAGTAACACAATGACCTGTGCTGTTATCAACATTATTTAGCTGTTTTATGCTGCATATTTTAGAAAGATATTGACAAAATACAGAATAAGCAGCCACAGAAAACACAATGTTTTTCGGAATGTACTATCTGTAGGTATCTGTTTGGATGAAAACATTTGTTTGTTTTATTCTGTGAACTACTTACAAGATTTCTTCAAATGTGTTCGGCTCCTCTGCTGTCCCAAACATTGCTCAGATAACCTCAGGTGTTTTGTCTTCATTAGTGTACGAAATTTGGGTGTCTTATTTGATAGTGCACGTAAATTTGATGGGCAAATAAATTCTGTTATAAGGTCATGTTATTATCAATTAAGAGTGCTGGCTAAAGTGAAATCTTTTCTTTCTTTTAAACATTTCAAAACTGCAATTCAAGCTTTTATTTCTTCTAGAATGGACTATTGTAATTCCCTGTAACTTGGTTTAAACAACTTTCTGTTATCCACGCTTCAAATGGTCCAAAATGCGGCTGCGAGACTTTTAACTGGTGTTCGAAAACGTGAACATATAACCCTTGTTTTAATGTCTTTGCATTGGCTTCCTGTTCGGTCTAGAATTAAGTTCAAAGTTCTTTTGTTAGTTTTGAAATGCTTGAATGGTCTTTCACCCCCATATCTCTCTGACCTGCTCTATGAACGTCATCTGGGATGAAGTCTCAGATCTGCAAATCAAAGACTACTAACTGTTCCAAAGTCAAAACTTAAATCTAGGGGCGATCGGGCTTTTACGGTAGCCGCACCTAAACTCTGGAACAGTCTTCCCATTCATATCAGAACAGCACAAACTATACACACAAATATTTGTACTTCAATTTATGCTATGTGGTGTTTTTGTTGCATGTTGCCTTTTTTGTTCCATCTTGTTTGTATGTGAATTTGTATTGTACAGCACATTGGTCAACCTGAGGATGTTTTAATTAGTGCTTTATAAATAAATTTGAGATTGAGATTAAACAATAGAACCCTGCCCAAAATACCATAGAAAATGTAATGGATTATGGTATTTGAGTTGGTTTTAATGGCTCTATAATGGTCTAATGTTTACTGGTATGTGATGAATTCTATTGGTGGATTTTCTACAAAAAATTGCTTTGTTACAGTTTTAATGAAAAATGTTTATTGTTTATAATATTATTTCAAATGAAACCATTAAAATTTCTTTGATGGGTTCTATTTGGTTTCTATTGTTTATTTTCCAGCTGGGGTTGCCTGTATATAACTTAAATTAATCAAGTAATTGACCAGTCTTTAGAATCATTAGTTATTATTAGAACATCATTATTTTAAATTCTACAGTATATGGAATTGTATAAAAATAAATTGTATAATTTTAACGTTTAATGGTATTGTTTTGTACTGACTTGTTTCCCTATATAGTTTTTACATCATTAGTTGCGTTTTTCCTTAATAAAAAAAAAGTTTTAACATTTACATTTATGCATATAGCAGACACTTCTATCAACAGCGAATTGCAGTGCATTCAAGCAATATTTTTTTAATCAGTATGTTCTCTAAGAACATACTTTATATATCCAAATAAATGTATTTTGAATTAAACTGAAAATGTGACCCTGCCTTATTTAAAACACAGTAGCAGCAGTTTGACTATTGATGACTATTGATGGAAGACAGAAACCTGAAGGAAATTTCTCTGTCTTGAAGCTGGCTCTGGGTTCACTCAGCTGTTTTCAAAAGCTGAAATAATGTCTTTGTTTTAATTATTAGTTGAAAATAGGTCAAACTATATATTTTAATGAATTGCAAAAACTGAATAATCGATCAAACCTACTGATTAATTTGCGAAATAATCAACGATTAGTCAAACAATCGTTCTAATAATCGTTAGATTAATAGTTTGTTGCAGCCCCATGTGTCTTGTCATGGTGTCAGTCTTTCATATTGATGGTCATGATGAATTTTTGTCACTCCTGAGGTTTGATTTTATTGAAATTCAACAGACTACAATGACCACAATACATCTAGAAATGCTGATTAAATGAATATGAATGATAGAGAAGACCATTGAAATGGTCTAAAAAAGATTTGCGGCTGTTTGTGTTCATAAAGGATTAGAACACACAAGATATTTACAAATTATTCTACAATTCACTCCCCCTCATATTATTCCACTTTCTTTACTTAATTGAACACAAACAAATCATTTTAAATGCCGTCATGGTATCAAAATGTTAACGCTTCAGAATAGGCACATCAATCCATCATAAACTTAAGTAGACTAATGAGTGTTTGACGTGTCACCTCATGTGAATATAGGGTCAATCAATTATGAAAGTAATTTTATTTTAGGCAAACTGCTTCTTTGAAAAGGTCATTTTTATTTATTTTACCTATATGTGTATTTTAACAATTTCATTTTGTTATTGGTAAAAAACTGGTACCCTACAGTCTGATGGCACTGTAACTATACACAGATGCTGTGTACTGTGATCTGCAGTCCTCATACTCCCCCAAACAAGATAAGTGGACTGTCACTGATGGAAAGGACCAGAACACCGACTGCACCATCATTTTAAAAATAGCCACTGATTTGTCTGTTGACTACCCGAGCACTGAAAAGGATCAGTAAGCACATCCATACATTGTACAGTCTGAATATATTGTATGAGCTGTTTAATTCGTCATCCAATGAATAGCAGAAAATCCTCCCGACTGTCCCTTCACATGGCTAAATATAAACTCAGTCTTACTTGCTGTTTTTCTCCTCTCTCACTTGTCTCGTTGAGTCTGGCTCTTTTGTTTCTCACTGTGGGCTAATGCCAGCCACCGGCCCTCTAATAGGGACACGCTGATACACACACTGAAATCAGAGACGGGAAATGAGAGCGAGCGAGCTCATGCATACACACTAACGCTCTCTCCGCTGTAATGCTCACACTCAGGAGAAGTCTGCAAGGCAAATGCTGCCGAGCTTTCATATCCGCATACATTATCTTTTCACATGCACTAGTTATTAAAACCTAGTGAGCATTTTGGGATATAGTTATACTGTATAAAGTATATATCGTGAGTGACACAACAAACCAAATAATGTTTTCTCATTAGACTCTTTGTTTTAGTGAAGTTATGGGGCAGGATCGCAGATATAGAAAAAGAATAATCCCAGAATGAACTGCACTACTTTCATTACTGAGAAGTACAGTATTTAAATATACATTTATTAGTTGTTCATATACATTTGGCCAGTATTTGCATTTTATACTTGAAATATGCTAATTTCAAACGCTACCACAGGGAATGAAAGCTTTAGCGCAAGTTCTGCCAGGAAGACAATAATGCTACGTCGCTCATTACCTATAGATCTAACCAATCATCATGGAGTATATAAGATCCGTACTTACTCAATGTACGCCTTCGCAGATACTGACGGCGACAGTCACGCTCCGCCCCGCTAGGCTCCGCCCCGTCGTTCCTCTTCAGGAAGGAAGTGCAAAAATCTACGACCCCCTGGATTCCGGCTACGGACCAGAATTAAGAGCAATTGTGAGGGAGGCTCGCGTCGAATGAATTCCTTCGTCTCAACAAGATGCTGCTCTTTAGCATTTCCAGAGCACTCAAAGTCCAAATTCAGTCACTCATCTACTGTATCAGTCAAGTATGGTAGGAAATAATAAATGAGGATATAGGGGCAATTTTGAATTCAAAATGCTGTCTGATATGGCAGCAGCATATGTAGGCAGTAGGTAGCAAGGTAGTTTACTAGGATTTGGACCAGAACTTAATAGTGCAACAAAGCCCTCTGTGGGAAATAAGATTTGGCTCACAGGCAGAGCAGCTCTAATATGCATTGCTGTTTCTGTATGCCACAGGCTGCATCCACATCCATGAGGAAAAGCAAGCAGATGCCTGTGTGTCTCTCCAGTGCCCTCTCCTCCTCTTCCCCGCTCCTCTATTTTACACCTGCTTCCTCTTTCTATCCCCCGCTTTCTATATTCTCTCTTCTCCCTCGGCTTTACTACCTGTCGCTTCCTTTCTCCACATGTAGGCCGAATATTAGCCCAGGGCTTCAATTTCACCCCACACCCCTCTCCCCTCCCTGCTCTACCCGCTCTGTTATCTCAGAGGGCCAGGCTTACGTAAGCGTGCAGGCCCGAGCAGGAGTTCACTGCGAGAGGAAGCCAGGTGCTACGGTCCTACGTGAGTTTCATTTAAGTAAAACAGCAAGATTAAATTACTTTGCTGTCATACTGGGTTTCGCCCTCTGTTTTGGCAGCATGCTAAGCGTCCGTTTCTCTTTACGGGACTTAATTTTTGAGGACGAGAAAATTGGATGTTGGTACATGCCACCGTGTCACTACAAAGTTCCATTTCTTGTTTTCTGGTTAAATTTGTGTTAGTAAATCTGCTAAAAACTAGATTACGGCTCAATAATGTTCTTAAGAAAGTCAAACACAATCACACAGCAATCGTAACTATTTACGAGGTGGCTTATATGAATGAATTTGTACAGTCTTGCAGTGGCAGTAGTAGAGCGTTCCCACCATACGCGACTTGCGCGAAAAAAACGCACTATTCGCATGTAGTTTGACGCTTGAACATGAGTTTGAGTTTAGTCGCTTCATTCGTGCGTGAAATTCACTTCACAAAATAGCTCAAATTGAGTAAAAAGTGTTTTTTACAATTTACCAGATTGTTCGGCTCCTGATAGGTTCGATTTTTTTACTTTTGCGTCAGATGTCCAGAACGCTCACTCGCGGCGCGTCATTCGCGCAAATTGCATCATTTGCGTTGCCTCATTCGTGCGAATCGCGCTGCAAGGATGTCCTATTGTCTTTGCATTGACTTAACTGGTAAATCACTTGTGCTTAAGACTTCATTCGCGTTTGCTGGGAACACACAGTTAGGTATAGGGGTGGGTTTAGGGAAGGGGCTTCAGTTTAGTTTTTTCAAATTTTTTACGATTTACATTTTAGAAATTCATAAAAATCAGCAATCTTGAATAATAGATACGAATTTCCATGCGATGATGCTAGAAAGTCCATTGCTGCCTAGAAAGTTGTTGGCACTTTTGAAAATTAACCATGGTTGTCGTAAGGGGGACATTGACAGGTGGGATTGACCTCATAGACTGTCAAATTGCAGCAAATTGGAATTTAACGTGATCTCCACACGCTGCTCCAACATGGTGTCTGTGACATCTCTAACATTGATTTAAAATTTGGTAATAGGTTTTGGTCTGCGTGTTGTTCCTCACGGCTACAGCTGGTTGTTCCAGTCAGCTTGTTGAGATGCGCAGGTGTGTCCCTCCGGCAGGAGATTGTATGTTTATTCTTGTGTGCGCCCTGAGGTGGGCGTTGACCAGCGGCTCATTCCCAGCGCCGCTCAACGGGACTTATTAAAACTATCCTCTATCTGCCCTGACATTCGCTCACCCTGCAAATCTTCTCTTTAATTAGAGAGGGCGCGGGCAGCCGGGCACAATGCCATCCACGGAAATGCTCTTCTTGCAGAACGGAGTAAAAACCGAGCAACTATGGGACATGTGGGAGGAAAGCAGTGAAAGCTTTTACATTCAAGGGCAGCGGATGGTGGAGATGGAGAGATAAATGATGTCATTTCAGATGTATTTACAGAGGAGGTGGAGAACAAATGATCATATACCATAGCATATTAATGAAGGAGTAGCGTTCACTAGTTGCAAAGTGACAAAAGGAGTCGTTGCGAAGAATAGAAGAGAATTCAGATGGTTGCTTTTAAGGGAAGGTTATGGGGAGGGCTGATTTCACTGTTGCAGTGTCCTTCCTTAATGGGGTTGCCATGACAACAGTGTATCAGTCAGGCGTCAGTGGATTGTACGTGCTACTCAGTAAGTGTGTACGCATTTGAGCACAGTTTTGTGTGTCTGTGGTGTTTAAATAGATGTATATGTGCTTGTACTAGATACAATAGACATTATTGGCAATGTGGCGAAGAATTGATGTCTGAATGATGCACAGTAGCATCGCTGTATCTATCTGAATGTGTGCGTTGGAGGTTGAGGACATTCTAATGAAAAAGAAAAACTTATGATTTGTCTGCATTATTTTGAGATCCTTCATTCATTCTCTGATCCACTTGTCCTCATGGGTCGTGGCTTTAAAATCCCTGTGAACCAGAAGACTGAAGACACATTACAATGTGAAATAAATATAAAGTAAGTAATAAAATATACATTGTGTTCATTTAGTAAAAAACTATATCGTATTGTGTTTTTACTATGCTTAAAATATCAATTGAACGTTCCCTTTGAAAATAATTATACAGAAAATAACCTCTGCAACCTCTTATGCTTGAAAAAATGAATCTCAATATTTATGAATAATATGTGATTACATCATTTGCATAAATATTGAGATGGATATAGCATATCATAAAAAAGCTGTATGTATGTCTTTGTCTTTATAGCCCAGTTGCACACATTGCTAATGGCTGGTTGGATGTCTCAGGTCAGCTGATCTAGTCGAGCCCTGATAGCACAGTACTAACAATCTGTCATCATTGTTTTAATGACACTCAGAACCCGCATAAACAATGTCATTGCTTAAGTGTGCCAAAGCTTACGAGCAGCCCTTAATTGTAAAATTAATTGAAAAACATGTTGATTAAAGACCAACCCTCACTTACCCCTCCCTACATCTAACCTCTCCTGCTCCCGTCTTCCTTCTTCTGTCCTTCCTCTTTTCACATTTACAGTCTCCGTCCTGACCCTGAAACCGTCTTGCAGTCTCTAGTACCAAAGAATCCCAACATCGTTCAATTGTTTCAGTTGTAGACAGTACCAATAATGGAGAGCCAAGAGACTTCTGAAAAGACTCATCGAGTTAGTATTGCTTGTATATGTTTTTATTTGTCCCAAAATTGAGAGAAACGAGTCATCAAAAGTCATAATTTATTGGAGAAAATGTTCTAGTGCTGCATGAGTCATCAATGCAAGACAAAGTAAATTGTACATTTAAAAGTGTAAATCTTCTTAAAGTACATTTTATTAAGATTTATGCATATATTAGCAATTCGAAGGACCCAAACACAGACAAATACTAAAATAGTTTTGAGTGAACTATTCCTTTGAGTCTTCTGATTTCCAGAGCCAAAACTTTTTCCTTCAGGGCTGGAACAGGCTATTCTCCATCAACAATGTAATTTCCCTGCCAGCAACCCTACTACATTTCCCTCCCTTCTAAATCTCCACCTTCCTTTCAATCTCTACCCTTTTCTTCTCCTCCGCGGGAGGGATGCTCCACTCAGAGCGGGCGCCCCAGGATTCTGACAGGCCCCGGCTCTCTGAGTGTCCCTCTGAGCATCGTGGCTTTGTAGAGCTGCCTCAAAGCCAGAGTGGATGGCCTGACTCTCCAGCGGTTGAGCAGTGCCTCTGGGATCGGAGTTCATCTCGCTGCCCTCCCTCTCTCTCATCTCAGTGTGTATCCATCACCCACATACACCCCATGCCGTGGTTGCGATCCCACTTCACACGCAGCCAGGCTTTGTTTGTGTTTATCTACCCAGTATGTCTCTACTTAAAAGTCTGGTATGTTCCTTTTTTATTCGGGAGCCTCGGGTCATGTGTTCTCAAAATGATTAACGTCACGCTCTCGTTGCGATGGAGATATGGGGTGGGGTGATGAATTGATTCATCGGTTAGTGATCCAGGACCTCCTTTATTGATTAACAGCCTAGTCCGTCACCAAGAAACCGTCTCGCTGGGGTGCATGGATCCCCAGGGAGACATGTACGACTGAGGGATCTGTTGTTCTCCTGCGGGGAGCAGGATGAAGCGCTCAGAGGAACAAAGTAGACTCTGATGGATTTGTCTTTTGTGCATAATTAGCTGAACCCACCTCATAGTCAATGAGCGAATGGATTAATGAATTAAATCCTCATTGATGCATAACAAGCTTAAAATGTGAGTATCGAGCTTTGCTTCTTTTGGCCCAAATGTTATGTCATCGCAAACAATAACAAAGCCGAGGAGTCTGTGCATGAGCAGCGGATCGGGTGTATTCCAGACAGGGCTCTGGGAAGGCTGTGGCCTCAGTCTGTCTGAAGTGCTTTCTGAATAGCTTTGCCTTGATTGAACATCAAGTGCCCGTCTCTTATCAAAATTGCGAAGATCTGTCGGGATGTTTGAGACGCATTTGGAGCTGCGTTATTTCAGGTCCTAGAAAAAGTAGAGCGTTGGGATGAACAAAGTGGCGTTGCCATGGAGACGTGGCGTGACGGCGCCTAGCAGATTGAGCCGATTGTAAGGCTGGTTGTCATGGCAACGGAGGATGCTGGGGAGGAGCAGGTGCCGACAAATGACCACTCCATCAGAGGCCGGAGGGTCTGCGAAGAGAGACCGCGTGTCTGTCTCGGCATCTTTGATCCCGTCTATTGCTTTGACATGGGAAAGAGAGTCCTTCGGTTAAGGCCCTCCACATTAGACATCTGTGATTCAATGCCAGAGAGAGGACACGGGCTCAGCTCGACCTCCAACGCTGGCACACGGTGCTGAGGAAATAATTCCAAAACCCACGCTCCAAAAACGCTCTCCTCCCCTCCCTGCAGGGCATCGTTCTGGCCTTGCTAAATAGTGATCCGGTCAGAGGTGCACAGGTGCGGCAGGGGTGTCTGCACCTCCGCCAAATTCTGTCCGCCCGCTCGTTGCAAATCAGCAACAGTGGCTGAGTCACTCCTCTGAAAAGCGTCTGTCACACATGAAATAGCACAAGATCAGCTCTGTTAAAAAAACAGAAACCACAAATTAAAATATTATTAAACTGAACGAGAAAAGTACAGTTTGTCAGACAAGCCTTGAATGTTGGCTTTAAAAAAGCTGTGACAGAGTTGAAAACTTGTGCAAAAACATGAAGTTAAATGTTATATTGCCTTTACAGACAGAAAGACTGGTAGGCAAAAGCTTTGAAGGTCAGTCGGCTTTGTGATGTGTAAATATTTTTTAATATTTAGGGTGGTTGCTAGCACAGTAGATAGAATTTTATGACCGTCTCCCACAGAAACATTATGAGTCCTTTTTTTCAAAATTGGCTGAAGGACCTCAGGTGTGGTAGATGGAGCTTGAAAGCTATTGAAGGAATTGCAGTAAAAATGTTTCAATGGAAGCGTCCGGGACTTTTGATCGTCCGCAACGGGAAGTCAGAACATCCTCAAGGCCTGCACTGAGTTTGCTGGTTTCAGTTTGGCTCTGGGAGGAATTTTCAAGCCGTCACGATGAGAACGGCATAGAGTAGCCAGAAATGTTTGTGAAGAATGGAAGCGGTGAGCATTCACACTCAGATTACTCAAGCAACGAGAGCCACACACGCCCCATCCAGGCCGCTGGGAACAAAGCGTATCGGTTTGTGGCGAGGGTGGACGGTTAGAACATCAGGCACAAAAGAGCGAGGGAGTGCGGGAAAGGGTGGCGGGAAGCCGTAGAGGTGTGCTCTTGTTTCATGTCTCTCTCAGGAATAAGAGCGAAAGTGCCTCTTCAGGTTCGAGTGCGGCCAAAGCTGCATTTGGGGGTTATTTAACAAGAATACAGGCACTTAAGAGCTCCTCATTGGCTCCTGTGCTGTGACAACAGCAAAAAAGCATTACAAGTGAAAAGAGATACACAACTGAAACTCATGCAATCGTTTAGATACACTCAAGAGCTCTCCTGCTCCCTCCGGCTCCTTTACTCCACCTCTTTCCCCCTTTTCCAGCTTGGGCTCTGGCGCCGTACCCAGGCAGCTAAGCCCCTCTTGGCCGCTTTACAGGAAGACTGCAGCATTTAGAGTGATTATGGAAGGAGAGGATGCCCGAAAGAGCTTAGGATGGAGCTGTTAGAAAAGCTGGCCAGAAGAAGGTGAAGGTTTGAGCCTGAGAGCAGAATTTGGTTAGGAGTTAAGATTAAATTTGTGGCTCCAGGAGTCTGGGTCTAGTACATCTTACCATGTGCTTTCATCACGGACATAAAAGTGCTATAGTATTACCATGGGTTTTCGAACATGTACGTGGTGATACGTGATACCTTGAAGTAGGTGGTTTATGCTTAGGTATATGAATATGGTAATCTTTCACTCTTAGGGTATATGTGATTAGTATGGAAATAGCATCCGATTCCATCACAGAATGTGTGCACTGTGTTTTATTACAAAATGTTGTTTGTGTTATGCTAATTTTAAGGCATTATATATTATAAAGCTGAAGTTTTGTCTCAATATTGCCATCTTGGTTTGAAGACTGAAATTGCAAGTTTGAAGTCAAGATGTACATTCTTTAATATGGTTTTGATTAGTACAGTATTGATTTTTTTTTTTATTGGGATTACTAGAATAGAGATTGTGAAGCTGAAATGTTGAATGTTGAAAGTTGCAGTAACGCCGCCATCTTGGGAGGGTTCATACTCCACTGCTATAATGGTTTTGATATGTACCGTCACTTGTTTTATTTGATATATGGAGAAATGGAAAGTGAAAGAATCGTGAGCTTTTCCTGAACGACACTGCTTAATGCAGTTTTTAACACAGAAAGAACGACCTACCATAGTTATATTTCCCTTATCAAACAAAACACGGCATTAAACACTCAAGAAGCCATCCTCCCAAGATGGCACTTAATTAAACGCGGTGTGACAAGGGGCCGAAGGGTTCGTACAAATACTTTTGTTCATATAGTGTAAATGCTTCTGCACTATTAACTAGATCAGCTGTGTGTCAGTGCGTGAACATGTACGTTTGTTTAAAGCGATCAAGTGGTAGGTTTGGATTCGCATTCACAAAATCACTGACACAGTGATTCACCAATGGTTTCTGGGATGGACTCCAGTCAGGACAGCCATCTGGTGACCAATCAGAGCCCTAACTGTGATGTCAGAGTGTTCAAGGGTTCAGTGGGCAGGGGATGCTGGGAAGGGCCAAACGCTCTGACTCACATAAACCTTGCTGGCTGTGCAGCTGAATGCCAATCCTGTGCGCACGCATCTAAAACCATGGGTCGGTGGAATCGTGTGTTTCGAATTGTATCTCTACACAGAAGTGAAAGCTGTATAATTCAATCTCGGTACCCGGCTGTGTTTGCATGTGCAGCTAAGTTAACTTGCAACACATGCGAAATGCAACAAAGGTCAACAAAACCCAGTAATAGAATTAAGATTCAGCTCAGCACAGAGATTGACAGCTCTGTTAACTCTGACCTGATTAATATTTCAGCGAGTTCTCGACTGCAAATGCCACTGTAATCTAAAACAGTCTTAGGCAGAATCTCTGAGTCTCTGAACTGGTGCCCCAATAACCCCTCTGATCTGAGCGAGCCACAGCACTCAGGCCTGCTGGGAGGCAGGCGGTAATAAAAAGTCTTGCACCACCTGCGCTTTCTGGGACCTTTAGAAACGGCAGCGGAGCTGGGCTGCTCTTTGTCTCGAGAATGAAAAAGAATAGGAAAGTTTGAACCCAAGTCCTCTGCCGCGTCAAAAATAGACTGTGCTTTCGTCACCTGGCTGTGTGACCCTGTGTGTTGCCAGACGGTTGAAGGTATGTAATGGAGATAAGTCTGACTGAGCTGGAGGAGACAAACGCGAGACCTGCATGTACGAGAAAGGAAAGATATTCTACAGCTCTTCTCGCCCCGCCACCCTCCAGCTGGACTTTCATGCATGTGTGCTTGCTCAGTAAGGAATGCAAAGCAGGTTGCGATGAGTAAGAGAGGTTTAGAAATCCTGAAGGCCTTTTTTGGTGCCATAAATTTTTGCTTCAATTTATAAATAGCTTAGAGTTCTCAGTATGTTTTGTTTTCCACAGATGTTTTTTGTACACTCTTTAAAATGCGGAAAAACAATTGAGGTGTTACAGAGATCTATGTGTGTGTTTTGTGTGTGGTGCAGTAAAGAAACACATGTGCATCTCAACACCAAGCCTGTGATTTGTGTGTTCGTGAGCATGTGTGCCGTCCTGCGGCTCATCTTCCGAGCGTGACACGACGGTAATAAAGGAAGTTAACTCCAAGGTGTGTATTTGTGTTTGTGTGTCCCTGAAGAGCTTCAGTGGCAGTCAGAGATCAGTGGGACTCTTGTTGAACAAACTAAGCATGCAACACAACAGTATGAATAAGACACAGTAGTGGCACAGAAGGTCAGGGCAGAGAGTCCTGGTCGCTGCAGCGAGGACAACAATTCAGACATCTCCTCCGCAGAACACTGCAGCACACGTTCATATAGGCTTTTTCCCCACCCGTATGTTTAAAAGGGCAATTTATTTTTCATTCGGATCTTAAAGAATTTCGTATTCTAATAGTGGAAATTGTGTATGCTTGAAATCTGAGTGCACAAATCACGGTTCATGCACCAGGCTTTGTGGTTTTCTCAGAAATGTGTTTTTGTAATAAAACGTGGAATAATTTGGGCCACCAGCATTTACGATTATTGTAAATTGTTATTATTTTGTCTTGTGGGAAACATTTTAGTACTGCGCTTAAGAAGCTACATAAGATATAGATGTTTTTCACTAAACAAATCATTCTGTTCATAATTTACATTGCTTTGATTTCTAATAGAGTGTATTGCCATTTGGAGAATCGATAAATGTTGCAGCATTAGAAGTTTGTACATGAATCCCTCGGTTGTGGTATTAGAAAACACCTTGCCATCATATGACTTAAATGTGCAAGAAATGCTGGAAAAACAAAACAGGGGTAAATGCACAGAACTAACATATAAAAGATACTAACAATACAAATGTATCATTGAGGAGGAAACACGCCCTTGTAATGAAAACAAGGGCTGTAAACTCTTGAACAGGATTATTTGTGTACATTCAGTTATCATGTCCTGGAATATAAATATCTGCTATGTGAAGTAGTTTATTCAGGGCAGAAGTACATTTACATTTACATTTAGGCATTTGGCAGAAGCTTTTAACCAAAGCGACTTACATTGCTTTATCCTATACATTTTACATAGGTATTTGCAATTCTCTGGGATTGAACCCACCACCTTGAGTTGTTAACGCAATGCTCTTACCACTGAGCTACAGGAAAGTAAGTAAAAGGAAGTAAAAACTAAATACTTTTTTAAGATCTCTCTGTATATCCTCTGAACACATGCACTTTTAGCCAACCCCAAATAGACTTATAATTGTAAAGAAGTAAAAAAATAAATAAAAACTTGGGCCCTAAATATATTCTATAAAAAAGAAATAATATAATCAGTAATACAATGCTGGAACATCAATACTTCTGGTTTTTGATTGCATAAGATCTATGAAATGTTTTTACAATTCATAAAATGCCACAAAATCTGTGTTCTCCCCAGATCCATGTTAGGGCCATGTTAGGGCCCCAGGGGGTCACGGCCTCCAGTTTGAGAATAACTGCTTTAAGAAACAGTGTAAAATCATGCACCCAATCACTGAACTATGAGGGTTCCTCTAAAGCTAATATGTCCAGAGCTCTAAAATTTGGGAGATTGACAGCCCAAAATAAAATTTCATAAATTTCTACTTTCCTGTTTCGCATCCAAGCTTAGACATGATGGGAAATGATTGACAGACTTCCATTTGGGGGCATATTTTCCTTTCAGCCCAACACTTTAAAATGTACAAATTGCTTCAAATCTTCGGATGTTAAAGGTTCTTTATGGACCGATTACGCCAAAAATGTGAGGAAGAACAATTATTCTGCAGTGTTAAAACACATTTAGATGACATTTAACCCCTGAATTTACCCAGAGGTTCCTTACAGAACCATTTACTCAAAGGTTCCATTTTGGTTCTTTATTGAACCAAACAGCCAAAATGGGTTCTCCTGTGGCATTGTGAAGCACCTTTACTTTTAAAACTGCATTTAGTGGTTTAAAACGCATGACACTTATACATCCATAGAAGTTTGGGCTTAACCTGAACGTTCACATCAATTTAACTTTCCGTTTTCAGGTTTTGTGACATTTTCTGTCTGTAAAAAAATATGTATGAGCCCATCCATTGCCAGATGGTGACATATTGAATGTGAATGTTTTTCGTCCTTGTTGAAATCCAGGCAGAGAGAAGTACCACATTGCCGGTCTAAACTCAGATAACAGATGTCAAAGAGCTGACAGAGGGACAGAAACCTTGTTTGTCTCTCGCCGGCTGATCAGCATGTGTTTTTACACAACTCTGGGTCCCCGAGGTACAAGAGTTGAGACGTGTGCCCTTCATAGCTCATCGAGGCACATCCATCTGGACGACCTGTCTCGGTCTCTCTTTCTGAGAACCGGCTTAAAACAAAATGGGAATTGAAAGCGAACAATAGGATTTGGGATTTGTGAGTTGTATGTTACACGGTTGCGCATGTAGTTTTATAGGCACGCTTGCAGCGGTTATGTCTGGGATTTGCAACGTCTCGATTCCAGTCGTTGTGGCTTCGTCGGCGATGTCTGGAGAGAAGAAAGCAAATCTCATTTGAGCTTTGAGTGAAGTGGAATCGGATTGGTTGCACAGATCTACACATCGCTGGTACGTTTGAGTGAGGGCGCAAAATCCTTATGATTAATGTCACACTATAATGTTTATCCCTCGGGTGCGTGCCGCTGACTGGCACAGAAGAAAAGCACTTTCGGTGTCACGGGGTGATGTAGATAAGCTACAGTTGGGGAAAACCTCACAGTGAAAGTAGAAGCAATTGAATTTATCCTAAAATTATATAGCTTTTATTTGTTCTCATAGTTCCTGCCGCCTATTCTTTGAGGGAATCTTATCGCTGTTATTATCACACGCAATTGTACTGTTGTATAGGATCTAATACACCATCACAAGTTGACGATTATCGAGGTGAAACAGCCTTGGCCAATATACCCACAATATTGGTTTGATATTTTACCATGACTACATAGAGATGTCTTCAGACTGCTCACTGGAGCAGATCCAATCGAATCTGTCCCAAAAGTTTATAGCTTTTATTTGGTTGAACAGATTTTAGCCCTGCTTAGAAAATTCTTATTGCTTTTCTGGTGCATTGAATCCATGAGTTCATACTGTTGATTTTTCCCCCGGATAGATCCGGTCCAGCACCGCAATATTGTTCACCCAAGTTGAACTGCACCAAACTTAATCACTCATTTTCCCATATAGCCTCAATATTGCCATGATATGCATTTTACAAACCTAGATGAGGTGCTGTTGTTGGCAGACAAATCAAATTATTACGCTCAGCCTGCCCGGTATCCAGAATGTGGTTGATGCAATTGAATCTATCCCGAAAGCATGTAGCTTTTATTTGTTTTCATGGATTCTAGCCATTCTTTAAGGGAATTCTTATCACTTTAGTGGCACGGGCAATAGTACTGTTGATCTTCCAAGAGAATCTAATACCAAATCGCTTTACCGAGTGTTTACCCAGGTTGAACTGAACGGCATCGCCTATTTTGCTATCCAACCTCAGTTTTGGTGTGGTTTACGTTTCATGACACCGTTGTTAGCTGATTGGCTGTCTGAAATCTTTGAAAGAGATGGAAGGACTCAGATAGAGAGGTAAAGAGCTTGGGTCAAGTAAGAGACTTGTCTGAAGGCGTCTGCTGCGTTTTTCTAATTGAGCGGATTGTGTTAATTGTTTGTTCGTAGGAGTGGAGAAATCAATCTGTTTTCTCACTGCCGTGACTCCTGGGCCCTGAGGTGATAGACTGAAGCTGGCAGACTCTTGGACGGAGCTCTGCCAAGTGCATCCCAAAAAGCAAAGACTTCTCCTTTCTGCACACACTTGCACGACCTCTCGCGCTCCGCCGTTGACGGTACAAGTGACTAACTGTACGTTTCCAGAAGCGTGACATTAGCTCAGCTGTTTTCATAATACTTGAGCTTCCGCAGCTCTGTTATCCAACTTGTAAAGGCATAGCGTGACAAAACGCTACATCACTGGCTTTTATGTCGCATTATATTGCTCACGCAGATTTGCGGCTGAGGCGGTGATCAAACACGGCGTACCAGTCTCTCTCTCAAATAGAGTTAAAAAGGCTGATTCATTTTAGTCAGTGCATTTGACATCTTTATTTCTGCTGAAATGTTTGAATATTGATTTTTATTGTTGTGTTTTACAAATAATTTATAAATCAGGTGTTTGTTAGGTTTTTTTGTCAGTATTAGTTTGTATAGCGTAAGGGTCACTTACGCTAATTTACATTTTTGATTATTCAGAAAAGATGCCAGTACAAAGACCATCAATGTGTTAACAAAATATACTTATTTATAAATGTGCTATCGGGTGCAATTTTGAGGTGCTGACAGTTTGACATCAACTCACGTAAAAAATAAATATGTAAAGTTGTAAATAAATATGTAAAAATTATATGGTAGGCAATGGTGCCCCAGAAATGTTTTTTTTCCAAATTCTTTAAATACCTCATTTTGTGTTAAAAGAAATTATACTATGGTAGTGGATGATGTCCTAGAACTGAAAACTGCTACCATTCATCCAAATATCTTTCTTTGTGTTCAATGGAACAAAAAATGTATGCAGGTTTGAAACCATCTGAGGGTGAGCAAATGATGACAGAATTTTCAATTTTGGGTGAACTGTCCCTTTAAATTCAAAACAATCGTTTTCTGCGTTAAATAATGTTAACAGTTGCAGCATCTCGTTTAAAAATGTATTGGTTCTTCATTGTTAGTTTATGTTGGCTGATGCTTGTTGTAAGGTGTTAATTTGTATATTTATCAGGGGGAGCTTGGAAGGGGCCTTGGAGCCTTTGGTATGTTTTGGGGGGGCTTTGCCAGTTAAATCTACACATGTTTCCCAACAAAATTAACACTTTCGATCTGTTGTGTTATCAGTAAATTTCATTAAAGTGATAGATCGCCCCAAAAAAATTCTGTGATCATTTACTTGTCTTGTCATTTCAAACCTGGATGACTTTCTTTCTTCTGCAGAACACAAAAGAAGATATTTTTGAGGAATGTTTTCAACTGGCCCACATTTACTTGTATTGGTTTCGTGTCCATGCAATAGAAGTGAATATGGCCAGTGCTGTTGGTTTACAAAGCTTAACTTAAAAATGTCATCTTTTGTGTTGTGCGGAAGTAAGAAAGCCATACTGGTTTGAAATGACAAGAGGATGAGTAAATGATCACATAATTTTCATTCTTCATTTAAACTATCCTGACCAGCCCAACATTACTCTTTGTAAAGGTACTTTGTAAAAGTCTAGTATGCCAATTGTACGAGCTACCAATCTACAAGTAACAAGCCCATCAAAGCAGAGCACCATTATTTAGTCTTTTCACCCACATTGCATCTCGAAAAATCTGTGCGCCTCCCTCTTGCACACACACACACATGCAGAACAGAAATCACTGGGCAGCTCCATAGTCAGGGTGAAGACAGATCAATCGATCCATCCCCTGTTTGTGGAGAAGGAAGTGAGAAATACCAGGCCGGCAAGGGGAGAGATAAAGAGAGCGAGAGAGGTACGGTGCCTTGAGACAGGCAGAAACAGAAACATTTAGAGCGATGCAATAGAAATGTATTCTAGGTTAAACCCCTCAAGGTTCTGACACAGTCTGCCGGCTGTGTATGAGGGAATAACTCGGTATTAAATAAAGGAGAATATTGCATTAGTCCCAGCCCTCGCCGTCAGTCGAATTCTCCCCCACACAACCCGACGCAACTTTCCGCAGTCACAGATTTTCAACGCAGCCAGGAGCAAAACACTTTAAATTCCCATTTTAATACATCAGCACGGCAAAGTCCATGAATCACATATAGCCGCATGAAACTAATGACCATTCTCCTAATTTGTATAAACACGGACCATTAATAATTTGCCGATGAATGAGTTCATTTAACGAGTTGATTTGCATTTGTTTACTTATAACAGACATCACAACGCTGTATCTTTGCCAACGCTGCCTTGATTAACATTTCATTTCTAGTCGATGTTTCATTTATCTTCACTAGATCCCATCCAGACTTCTTCGACTCATGGGCTCCAACTGCAGCCGGGAGGAGGCGTGGCCACATTGAGTTCTTCGCAGTCAAAGCATGTCGCCTGAATTATTCACCTCGCTTTTAAAAGAGATCAGAGCAGGCACAGCGTTTTGATCTCATTTGAGTCGTCCCCTGCTCCGCCCTGATTGGCTGAGCAGCGCTCACGCTGCATGCAAGCTGCACTCGCCATTGCCGCCAACGTATCCCTGTATTATTTATGTGAACAAAGAAGTGAAGAGGTTGCGTGAGGATGTGGGGCACGACTGTATGAAGGTAGTTTGACTGAAGTGACAGAACAGAACATGAGTAAATGTAACACTGCAAAACTTACAAAATACACATATGTGACCCCGACCTACAGAACCAGTCTTAGGGCTCAATTTTTTCGAAATTTAGATTTTTACATCCCATGAAAGCGGAATAAATAAGCTTTCTATTGGTGTTTGGGTTGTAATGATAGGACAATATCTGGCGGAGATACCATTTAAAAACTCTGAAATCTATGGGAAATATTGAGAAAATCATCTTTGAAGTAGTTGTGGCAGGCCATCCACTCACAAAAATAAAGTTTTTATATATTTAGGGTAGGAAATTTACAAAGTAACTTCATGGAACATGATCTTTACTTGATATTCTAATAATTTTTGGCGTAAAAGAAAATCCATAATTTGGACTCATACAATGTATTTTTGTCTTTTACTTAAAATGTGCTAATTATGACTGATTTTGTGATCCAGGGTCACATAGATCACAGTCAATTTATTTGTACTATAAATTGGACTGAATTATTTCATGTATTACATAACCATGTGGTAATGCACTCTCAATTATATCTGGATGCAACTAAAACATTATTTATTGCAAATGGACGATACATCTGGCATCAGTGCACAAACTGATTCACACCATCTAACGCTCTTATTAAAAACATATAAATGTGACAGAATGAGGCAGATGCAAAGTTATTGCAAAGTTGCCAATATTTGCGCACCTGCGAATGCACATAGCCTGACTTGTTGCAACTGTCTGGCAACCATTAAGAACCAAAGCTTTTGCCCAGTGGTTGATGTCCTCAAGGCAACATATTTTGACCTTAGGACAACATTTTTATAAATGAAACCTAAACCCACTCCAAACCCCAACCATAACGCACCCCTAAAATCGGAGGGAAATGATAAGTGAAAAACAATGGTCTAGATGCATCTAATCCTGTTTGGAAGATGAAACTTAAAATAAACTGTAAACTTATTTCTGAAATCTGATTGGTGGAATTTAATGTTGTCCATTTTAATGTTGACATCAATCAAAGTGAGGACAATAACACGCACATCAATCTCAAATGGGTGCTCGACCAAGAGAGTAAATCCAAGTAGTAATAAAAGTCTGCACACTAGAGCTCCAAAATTACTTAATTTTCTAAAAAACTTTTATTTTTGATATTTTGGAGCTCCGGTGTGCCAACTTTTGTTAGTACTTGGCCCTAAGGACATCAACCACTCGGCAAATACAGGAGAGCTGTTTCAGTGGAGGCTATAATTGTATATGTTTGATGTTGGATTATGAAGCAGGTATAATCAGAACAGATCCATTTATTTTATCAGCCAGCATCAGAAAAAATGTACATTAAGGGGAAAAGTATTTAGTGTTTACTTGAAGTTTAGTGTTAGTTTCAGTTAAGCTGGCCAAAACGACAAATAAAAATCAGCCTCATTTTACATGGTTTTACTTGTATGATTAATGTGTATTGTACCTGAAGACTTGCGCATACACTTTATTACATAAGATTGCCAAGATCCTCTCCAGGAGCTTTTAAATCCCTCTATAAAGCAAAAGTTGGATATGTGCACACAACACTTCACCAAACGTCCTTATTTTACTTCATCTAAGGTAAGTAGTGTTTCTTAAGCTAAAGTTCTTGTTTCACTGCTTGTTTCACCTGGTGCACGTCGATTAAGACCCTTTTGCCAACTCTTTGGTTGAAATAACAGTTGGTGGTTCTAGCACTGCTGGCATCCCATCTGATGTGGAGAGAAAATCAAATCAAGGCGCTCAGAACGGCCACGCTCATTTGAATTCCTTCCTTTCATATATCCATGATGCTGTAAACCATACAAATCTGGATTTGTTTTGTATTACACATATCCGAAGACCCCATCTGGATGCAGTAGAAAGAAAATGAAGGACATCCTACGATAACAGCTGTAACTCAGACGTCACTCGGAAAACGAATCCCGTGTGTTATTTTTAGTACGCCATAATAACCCTTCCGAGAAAAAGGACATTTCTGCTGGCTTTTTTTTCCCGGTCTTTAGGCGACACCGGGACAAAGCCCACAAAACAGTCTCGCCAGTCAGCTCTGAAAGACCGCAAGAAAAAGGTCACATGAAACACAAGGCTCAGCGAAGAGCGCCGGCCAATAAGAACGTGTCGATGAACTGATGCGCCCTGCCCCTCGGGGGGATGAGGAAGATAGAGAGAAAATGAGAAAAATAGACAGAGAAATAGACAGAGGGAGCTGAGTGTGACCGAGCGCGAGTGTGTGTGTTTTATTGTAAGTAGTCTAACAGACCCTCTGGATTCACTATATGCTCTAATGACCAGTCACAAGTAGCGGCCAAGCCGAGCCTGAGTCTTTCTTTCTGTTTCTAATTAACAAACGCATCCAGTGGAAAGGAGCACCTGCTAAGGTACGGCTGCAGGTTTGAGCCAGGGGCTTTTTAACACGTTTGCGCATATTCGCCCGGATCACAACGACATCCTCCTCCGGGGAGCGGGTGTTTGCGGGAGAGTGCGGTAGAGTAATGTGTGGTGTGGAAAATATCCTGTCTGTGCTCTGAGGCGATATGCTTGTGAACTAATTGTGTGTGTCCGTCATTTGCGCGCTATAGTGTTTTATGAAGCAGCCAATGCTTGTCCTTCAGCTTAAAGGGATTGTTTAAGCACAAATAAAATTCGGCCATCGTTTATTCGCCCTCACGTTTTTTAAAACCTCTTCTGTAGAACACAATAGAAAATATTTTGAGAAATGTCTTTGTGGTTTTGGGAATTACACAATGAAAGTGAATGACTGACATGTTGGTTATGATATAGTCATGCAGTCATATTGAAAACTTCTGACAGACGTTTTGACAAACGTTACGAAAAGTATCGCATATTTTCTCCTTTCGGTTTTCCTGGAAAAATAATCAGCCTTAAGCTCTGGAATGACACAGGGTGAGTATGCGATGAGAGGCTTTTAATTTTTACAAGCATGTATGCACACAAAGAGACGGATCTCTTGCTGTCCCTTTACGGCCGGCTTTGTTTTAATCCATCTTACCGTGGCTTGGATCAGGGATATAGATTTGTATCTCTCTGACAATGTGGTGCATATTGTTATTGACATAAAAATGCCCTGCACTGTACTGTGGTAATCCTTCATCTCCTTTCAAAGGTGAAAACGCTGGTCAGCGAACAGTTTATCTGAAGTAATGCGTGAGCGGGAGAAAGAGAGAGCGTAGCAACAGAGATACTGAATGGAGATGTTGTGACATCAATGGTGCTTCTCAGCGTAGGCTTGACCGATCATTGGCCGATGTGCTTGGGGATGTTTTCACCGGCGTGTGAGACACTGGATGAGTACCGGGCGTGTCACAGTTAAGGGGTTTTGAGAGCCTCAGACATGGCCCGTCTCATCACTTGGTAACCGCAGACGGCATAATGGGGTCAATACTATCAAACTGTATCCATCACACACAAATGTATATTATGTGGTTTATATGTTAGGGACCACACACAATAGTCAGTGATTACATGATTTATAAATGGACTAGTTTTGTATAGTCACCTGCAACATCAAAACTTGTGTTTTTGTTCACAAAGAACATTTTTATCCAGCATTCTTTTCGAGCGTTATTCACATACAAGCCCAAATTCTTGCATGCCACCCTAACTGTGCGTTCACTCCACCAGCAACCTTGTCGCTCGGTGTCGCTGGTCTCTTGCTACGAGGTGGTTAGAAGGCATTCCTAGATTTGGTTGCTCTAGTAACATTTATAAACCAACCCTGCAGTAACTGACGAGAGACAGATGACTTGAGCTCCTCTACTTTACTCCAATAGGGCCTTTTCACATGACGTCACGCATCTTCGGCAGTGAATCCCGCTAGCGTCTCAGAATGTACTTTACCAAGTCCCTTGCACGCTGCCGAAAATACGGCTAGATGATGTACAACATCTTGCAGACAAATTTTCTCTTATGACAAGATCAAGGCTAGATAAAGGAAACAAATTCTTCGTTAAACAGTACCTGTTTGATTATGAAGGTAAGTATTTTGTTTTCTTTTTGTGTTAGCGAAGGTGCTAGGATAAGTACTTTAATACGAAAACTGAAGTTGTGGTTGTTGTTCTTCTTCTTTTTTGTTGCAAGACGGATGTTATGATACATTGCTTTGCGAAAAGGGGGAAATTAGGTTACGTTATTGTGAAAAGGGCCTTTTGGTAGTCACTTCCGAAAGTCGCTCATCATTCTCAGAAATTTGAGCAATTCTCAACTTGTCCGGTCGCTAGACCTCCCACCTCCTGTCCCCATCAGTCACTGTCGCTCTTGTCGCCGGCTCTTCATTTAAATGAATGGAATCTTTTTGCTGGGTGTCGCTGGCGGTCTGAACGCTGAGTAAACCAAGTGTCAGCAACCGTCATCTCAAGGGTGCACAAGATCCCCCCAAACACTGAACCTGCCAGAAACATACATTTAAAGGCAAATAAAGACCCATTGACTAATAAAAATAAGTTTTGCAGGTCCTACTATATACATACGTTTATGTCTGTAATGCATGTTCGGTTGTCTCAGAATTGCTGTTGTTGGCTGTGTAATGAGATGTAAGTCTCATATTAAGTGGACTAGTAATGATGTGTGTGAAGCACACAATGACCTGTCTGATTATGAGGATGGTGAGTCAGTGTTGTGAAAGTGTCTCTTACTGAAATGTGGTTAGTTTTATGATCTATTTGAAAAGAAAACCTGAAGAGCTTGTGCAAGACACGTACACGATGCATTTATAGAGCATCATAAAATACCATAAAATAGTCTGGATGACTTCATTTAAAGTCCTCTCTAGTCTAGACCAAAATTTGGGTCGTTATTAACAGAAAAATGTTCTAGTATTTTTTGTGGTTTTAGTGGAAGTCTCAGGACTGTTCTTGAGATAATGCGCCTTTAAATGGTTTAGATGAAATAGCGTTGTGGCAAAATAAAGGTCTGTTCACACCACATTGAAGATACAGATTTTAAAATCTTAATTTATAGGTATACTCCATCCAAAACTGAATTCTGTCATGAATTACTCCTCTCATAGTGGTTCCAAACCTGTATAAGTGTATTTGTTTGGTTAAACACAAAGAAAGATATTTGGAAGAATGTTAGCAATGGACATTTATGGTACACCATTGACTACCAGAGTAAGAAAGGTGTCCCAAAACTGTATGCATTCCTAAATTCCTTAAAATATCTTATTTTCTGTTTAACAGAACAAAAAATGATTCAATACTTATTTCTGCTATTGTAGTCAAAGATATCCCAGAACTGTCAGTTGCTAACATTCTTCCAAATATCTTTCTCTGTTTTTAACAAAACAAAGAAAAGTATACAGGTTTGAAACAATTTACGAGTGAGGAAATTATGAAAAAATGATTTATAAGTAAAGTATAAGTAAAGTTACCAACACAACTATAAAATAACAGAGAAATTATATTATTGCGATGACTTTCAAATTGATTTTTTTATCTGATGAATGAGAGCCAATCAAAAAACATTTGAATTGAAAGGGCTCACACATGTCGGAGCCGATAGCCTAGTGGGCAGTGCTCACGAGAGGTGGCGCGGTTGCGCATCGTGCGACCTGAGTTCCATTCCTGTCTCGTGGTCCTTTCCTGAACCCACCCCATTCTCTCTCCCACTTCGCTTCCTGTCCTTTCTATGACTGAAACTTTACAAATAAAGGCAAAACGTTAAAAACAAATCTTTAAAAAAGAAAGGGCTCGCACATTTAAAATGTAAAACGGAAAGCTTAAAAATGTGAGCTTAGAATAACCTTAACAGTCTCATCCATATTTAGTTTTTGTTATAGTTGTCATTCCTGGTGTGAACAGGCCTTACGGTATTTATTTATATGAAACATTCTTGAACAAATTCAATACTGATTTTTTTTTATGAAATGAAGTTGGAAATAAAGTAAAGTTTTAGGATATTATTGGATCATATTAAGAGGCAATATTTTTGGTTAATAATTTCCCCACTCACACTTCGTCGATTAGGCAGAAGAAAGTTATTACATTTTAATGTAAGACGATACATTTTTGTGTACACCCATGGTGCATAATAAGTCCAGGGGTGTTTAATACAAAAGCAAATTGCATTATTTTGATTTCACACAGCTTTTAAGGTATACAGAAATCTGCATGTGATTTATGTTTATGTGGCACCAATAACCTATATTTCAAAATGCCTGTCAGTGTATGAAGCGCAGCAGCAAGCGCATTATGTCTTCATTACACACACAAACAAACACGCGAGTTTATGAGCAGCCAAGTATACACGAGCGAACACAGTCTTGATGTGGGCATAATGAAGATGAATCTGTCAAGGTCTGGCTCGGTCAGGGCGCGAGCGGTGGCAGCCTGCCAGTCTGAGGCAACCTGTGTCATCTGCTAAAACGCAGGTACCACGCAAGCAGAGGCCAAACGATTCATTTCATTATTATGTCTTCACATTCATTGATGGTGGCACATAAGATTAATGTCAGGGTGACTATTCCTGCGCTTTCGCTTTTAGGTGGTAAATTAAGATGCTGGCAAGATGCGCTCTAGCATGGATGTTTACAAAACATCTTTAATTTGAATTAAGAGAGTGTCAGGCAAAAGACACGAGACAGAGAGACACTGACAGTGACAGAGAGAGTTATGGACTCAATGAGCAGTGAAGACACTCGCAGGCCTTCGGTGAAGATACAAGCAGGGAGGAATAATCATAACAGAGAACATTTTTCCTAGCTGACTGCAGTGACATGAAGTCCTCGTAGATTTTCCTGGTTTATTGGTTATCGTGAGCAATGTTTACAGTTCGAAATGTCAAACTTTTACTGTTTTTATTAAGTTTCTTTATTTAAAAACAATATATCATAATTTTGAATTTGACCGGTAGTGTTTTTGAAATGAACGACTTCGACTGAATAATGAAAAAATAGCAGCCAATAAAAGCACAGAATAGATGGAAACTACTTCATGTTTTTAAAAGCATCTCAGGGTGAGACTTGATAAAATGCCAAGAAAACATTTCTGCAAGTTTTACTCGAGGGGTGACAAAGTTTTATTTTTATCGTTTACATTTTGCTTATAAAAGTGTTTTACTAATTTCCTTTTTCATATGTTTGTCACATTTTGGATTAAAACTAAAGCCACACTGTAACACATCTCCATAAAAGGGAAGGAAGGAGTCGGGAACCGGAAGACATTTTAAACATTTAATAAATTAATATAACAGCCGGCGGCCCCTCACGGACGACCGCCGGCGAACAAAACATGAACATAAATATAAATACACATACAAACGTAAAACATGTACAGGCCCGGTCCTCTCTCCTCGACGGTCCGGTCGCTCGTTCGTTTTATATGCTCCCTATCTCCTACGTGATTCGAGCCCGGTGTGCGCACAGCTGGCGCTAATTCACAATTACTCACCGGACTCGAACCACAGTCTCGCCCCGCCTACTCTACTACACACACAAAATATATTTTTAAACGTTTCTTAAATATGTACAAATAGTAGTGTATTATAAGTGTTTTGCTTAAAAGTGAATATGAACTTGTTTTCTTTGATGTATTTGAGGTCTGAAAAATACAGAGCATCTTTTCTGTTATTTTCAACGGTTTCTCCAGTTTAAATTTTCTGCAAATACATGCAAAAAGAAACATATTGTCAGTAGTTCACAGAATAAAATAAACATAATTATTTTAGCTAAACGCATACCTATATATAGTTACTTTAAAAATATGAAGAAGGGGTCTCTGAAATGGTCCCTTATTTTTTCTGTGGCTATATAATACCATGCGTGTGTGTGAGTATGTATATATATATACATATATATAAATAATAACTTTTTGAAAGTCAGAAATTGTCAGAACAGGTGCTGGTGGATAATGAAAAATTAAAAACCAGAAAAATTGGTCTATGAACAATGAAGTGTTCTGTAGCTTGTCTCTGGTCTAAAGTATTTCGTCACTTTGATTTAGCTCTTTTGTGAGTGCTTGTGTAGTAGCATAAAAAAGAAAGCTTTAATTTTAGGAAATTGGTACCTGACATACAAATGAAAATCTACCCAGCAATCTTTCTTGAGGGGTTTCAAAGAAATCCTTATGATTTGAATTATGATCGGAACGGTTATTTAATTTAGTATGTGCGATTATATACTATAATACTGTAAATCTATTGTTTGTCAGTTGTCCCAATGGTTTATACCTTTTAGTTCTCTTAGATAATTCAATGAAAATAAGTTGAACATCGAAACTAGCTGTAAATCTTATTACATCTCCGTCTCCTTAGCTGTAAAAATGCAATCCCTGAATAATAGTTTATATTCTCTGAGTAAATGTATGACATTGACATACTAAAACATGAACGACATACCACAGTTTGTATTCTGACACATGTAAAAGATTTAAAACTACCAACCTAAAGCATATGAAGCAACCCTCTGGCTAAAGTTATAAACATCATCAGAGCCAAACGCTGTAATAAAGCAATTAAAAACATATCATTACAAATAATGTGAAAGTAAGTGTGTGGAACACTGAGCTAATAACTAAACTAAAATTCAATTAGTATGTTAAAGGAGTTTAAAAAGTAGAAATGGAAAAGTTAAGCTCCTGTTGTGAGACAGATCTGAGTGCAGGGTCAGTGCCCACAGACTAGCCATTGAAAAGGGCAGACACAAACAGAGCAGGTTATCACGGGAGAAAAAACGTTTGCGGTCGCTGTGTGACAGGACAGGGGCAGACGCTGACAGCTGAGAGGTGAACTTTCATCTCACCTGTGGGGAATCTCCTCCGACTGCGGACGTTTTCTGAGAGAAACTGGTTGAAGTCTGGTGCTCCGTTTAGCCGGACGACAGATGAGATATCCACAAAGATGAACTGTGGGAACACCATGTACACTTTGCTGTAATTTTTGCAGCAGGTATGAATGTAACTTACTGTAGATTTAATTACTTCTTAATATACTTTCCAATTAGTACTGTTTTTCAATCCTTTTTACTTTTACTTTTTACTTTCGAGATTCAAATTGAGCATGAAGAGACTGGCAAAAAATGACATTCTTCCTAAGCAGTTTTCTCTTGTTTTCAGTAAAAATATTTGAAACTTCTTAAATTGCGTAAGATTTACATAACAAGGAAAGTAACCCAAGATATTTAGTCTTGTTTTATGAAAGAAAAATATATAAACTAGATAAGTTTATACTTAAAACCAAAATTTACATTAAATGTACAGTAAGTTACTGGCTAACCTGCTGCAAAGATTTACAGTTTAGTTTAACCTTCCATATTAATGTTATGTAAGTATAATGCAGTGGTAAACATGCATTAGCATTCAAAACTTATTCAATATACTGTACAATACTAAGAAAGTTTTTAGTACTTTTGAGTGTGTGAGCTTTTAAATGTTACAGTAATATATTATATCCTTTTAAAATCTTGTATGCAAATATTCTTTCACTATACGTAAGTTTACATAAACTCTGTGGCATTGTCAAAATAATTCTCTGTTTCAGCAGTGTGACCAGTCTTAACTTTGAGGGCTACTGTCTCTTTGTCTTAAACATTTAGTAATTTAGCCGAGCTTTTATCCGAAGGGAATTACAAATGAGGTAAACAATAGAAGTAATTGGAATAACAAAAGCATAAGTGCAATGAAAACTGGTCTCATGTAGCCCAACACAATATAGAAAGTTAAGGATTTTTTTTAGGATAGAAAAGCAGAAAAGAAATAGAAGTCAGTAATAATCGGTCAGTTGTTAGTTGAGGAGGAAGTGTCTGAAAACCCATTTTCTAGTGAAACGGAAATGAAACTATTTGTCTTTAATAGAGTTAGTAGCCACATCCAGTATCAACTTTAATTTTTCCTAACATTCTTCAGTTCAATATGAATACGACACATAAAATGTACAGTAAGAGTTTCTTCACATTCAAATGCAACCATCTGCTTTTGGTTTCATTGGACGTACATGCCTCGCCCGAAGGTCCCTCCTGGTCTGGCTAGTGGCTAATAATATGTGACCCTGGACAACAAAACCAGTCTAATGGGTCAATTTTACAATTGGGATTCATGAAAGCTTAATAAATAAGCTTTCCTTTTGGCTATGTTTTGTTAGGATAGGACAATATTTGACCGATATACAACTATCTGAAACTCTGGAATCTGAGGGAGAAAAAATGTAAATGCTTAAAAAATCGCCTTTAAAGTTGTCCAAATGATGTCCTTACCATAGCATATTATTCACAAAATTAAAGTTTTGAGATATTTAGGTTAGGAAATTTACAAAATATCTTCATAGAACATGATCTTCACTTAATATCCTAATGGTTTTTGGCGTAAAAGAAAAATCGATAATTTTGAGACATACAATGCTTTGTAGGCTATTGCCACAAATATTCCTGTGCTTCTTAAGACTGGTTTATGTTGTTCCTTTGAAACTGTCTATACTGGACTCAGTATGCAGAAACTCCAAATCCCATATACATCCTTGAAAAAATTATCCAAATACCTATAGTGGGTTATATTGTCTTATATCATTCAAATGGTAATAATAATGTTAATTAATTCTTTTGAATTGGATGTTATATTATATTTTGACAGTGAGATTCTAAGTTACTGTCATGTCATCGTATTTTAATTTCAGGCAGGATCACTACCATCAAAGGTTTAAACAATGGCAATATTTAAGGTTTCCCGAAGATTTCTGGGCAAACTGTTGGTCAATGCAGCCTTGCACGAACAATATCCCCCATCTGGGAAATAAGAACAGTTATTTAAGCATAATATTTTACACAGATGCAGAATTAATATACACTACAGAAAGGATTTAATCTAAAAGAGGATCCATACCTGTGAAGAGAGAATAGATATCTGGATGCATACAGGAAGAAATAAAAAAAATACCTGATAAATGAAGTCACATAAGTGGAGTTGGGGATGGGGGTGGGTTTTTGAGTATGGCATTTATAACAGGTCCAGAGGAGTTTTGGTTTGGGTAACGGTTGGTAAACTCAAGATAAAATATTTTCACTCTCAAACTTATTGTTTGGTACAAAATAGCGTGAGGGTGAGTAAATTAGGTGAATTTCTTTTTTTGGTAAGCCATCACTTTCATGTCAGTTGAAAAATGTTTGATATAGCTATTCTAGACATTTGATTGTGAACTTTACTATCTCTGCAAATCTTGTTGTTGAGATCTTCTTGAAACTTTGTAGAACATATTACTCTGATATTGCTCAGGAGACTTTTCATTTAATGTCACTGGTGAGAACCAGCTGAGATATACAGTAAAAATGAATCTGTGATTGCTCTTATTGTTCTTGGTAGAATTACCTTTGTTCAGTCGTTTTGTTTTACACATGTATTACTTAATAATTGCCATTCCGCTGTGTTTTCATAACCGTCGGTATAGTAATTAGTGTTATTTTAATCTCATTTTAATGTGCTCATAACCTTTTCAGATTACCACCGAGATATACGATTTGGTAATATCGCGCTATGCATGCCATGCAGTGATATTCTAATAAAGCAGACGCTAAAATGAATTTAGAGAGAGGCGGGTGGCAGAACTCAAATAGAGCCGCATGTTAGTGAGATGAGACAGGAGGGTAAAGTAAGGTGACTGTAGCTTTGCACTTTGAGCCGCACGGGGGCCGACGGTGACGGCTGGGCCGCGGCCCCCTGTTGCATCAGCGAAATAAGCGATGACAAGCTCACTTCCCCGGCACCATAAATTACCACACGCCCCCACCGCTCATGCACACGTGAACATAAATTGGGCTCACTTGAAATCGCATGTCATTTCCTGCCAGCGCGTCAAATCCCTGTGTGACTTCTTATTTGCTCGAGACTGGTGAGAAAATTGAGATGCGGTAGTGAGTGAAGGACACGAGGGAACGGGCTCATTGGAAAGACTTGGTAATTAACACAGCGAGGTGCTGTGACAGACCTCCTCTCTGAACACGAGCACAGGTGAAGGGTTGTGTTTATGAGAGGTGAGCTTCTCCGAAGAGACTGCGCTGACCACAGAGGAGAAGAAGGAGGCCTGTGGGGTCTGGTCCTCTTCTTCACTATTATGTACCTGTGGATGCAGAAAACGCGTCCAGTTCACCGCTCATCTCTAATGCTAAATAAGACGTGAACTTTTCTACGATATTCTACTACAATCTTACAGGAGCTTCTGTTTGTAATTGTACATTTCATTTTATGATGTTATTGAAATTCATCATGTTCTGGTTTGTGATATCTGTGTCATTCTCATTAAGCAAATATTTCATAGCCTCTGAAAACTCTATTCACTCTCCTCTCATAAAGTATTGACGTTTAGTGGTATGGACCTTCAAATATTTATTTAACACGTGTCAATTCCTGAAATGGTTTAAATTTGATGTAATTGTCATGACTTCACTCATTTTCTTTTTAATATCTGGTTGCAATTGTGACATTTGTTTATAGAGTAAGTATTCCTAATACGAAGTACATGATATAAACAATTTGATGGGAGCAAATTTGATTACATTTTCTTAAGAGTACGAAGAATAGCAGTTAAATAACAAACCTTGAGACAATAATCCCTTAGTAGCATCAATGAACATTTTATTGGAAGAAAATGGATTAACACTATTATATTATTTATGATATTTTAAATAATTTACCATTTTAAATCTATTCTCTTAAGATTAAAAATTACTTACAACATTTTCACAAAGAGCCTAGAAGTCAAAAACAAGAGATGACCAACACAACATGAATAACTTGTCAATGTTTGCTTCATTTCCCGTAAACTAGGCATTTTTCATTGGCTCAGTGGTAAGAGTATGGCACTAGCAATGCCAAGGTCATGGGTTCGATCATGGGCACATCAAATGTTTAATACAATGCAATGTAAGTCACTTTGGATAAAAGCATCTGTGCCAAATGCATACATGTACTTTGCTGGAATTGCAAAACATTGTGGTTAAAAAAATACCTCACCAGTTTTCTCCATTTTGTACTGTATTATTCTAAATATATGGCATATTATACCATGTGAACATCATTCTATGAAACGGTTGCCATTTGCGTCCGCAATGTTTGATGAGATGCATAAGGCACAAGTGTACATAATGTACAGTATTTACTGCAAAGCTGCTTTGTTCTATGATAAAAAATAAATTAAATCGAAATACTTTCTACAAACAAAACCAACTATGTAATTTGTTTTTTGTTTTTATAGCATTGGTGACTTTATTTTCATGACGATTAAGCTCAAAATGATTATTACCGTAATATATCTGGATGTTGTACTGTTACACTGGATAATTCTCAATTCTCAGTAGTGATTCTCATTAGATTGTCATTATTGTTAAACATCAATTTTTTACTTAAAGGGAGCACCACAAATTGTACCATGCTTTATAAATACTGGGGCCACTTGTTTGGCAATTTACTAGTAATTAGTAGAGAACATGGTAATATAGTAATTCATTATTTATTGGGAGAAACACATTCACTCATGTCCCTGACCTATACGTAAACTGCAGATTCAGGAACCTTCCTGCCTTTGGAGCAATTAAACCTTGAAGTAAATGTGAAAGCAAAGTGTGTTGTGTGTTGTTCAGCTGCTATTAAAGGCAAACACGTCGCACTTAAGTGAGCAACGCCGTCGTCTGGGCACGTTCACAGAGGACACACGCATGCATTCAAAGACAGCTGGATGTATCGCAGCAGATTCAAAGTGTGAACGACCCCCTAAAAGATGAACTCGATTGCAAAACTAATTGACGGTTGGTCTTTTCATAATGACTCTACCTTTTGTCGTTTGGCAGATGCTTTTATCAAAAGGGACTTATGGTGAGTTCAAGCCATACATTTTATCAGTTACGTATTGGCCTTGGCGATGGAACCCATCGCTTTACATGTTGAGCTACTTGAGTTATTTTTATTTTCTTTGTTGTAAATGTTAATGTGGTATGTGTGCTTTTTTGCTAACATTCAGTAGTGGCCAAACGTGATGGGAAATTGATATCTTTATCTCCCACTGCCGTTCACATTCATGTTCCCCAAAAATCTTTTACTTCTCTCTTCGAGTTTTAAGGTGAAGTAGGACCAGGAGGTGTTCTTGACAGATTCCTCTGTTCTCTAGTGATTCTCGGCAGGCTCTCCCGGCTCATTTGCATTCTCTTTAAGTGCTCTGTTCATTTCTGTATTGGCGTTGCCTCTCTCTGTTGGTGCTAATGCTTCCCTCTCCCTGTCGGTCTGAGATGAGGCCGTGTTCCCCATCGGCTGTACCTTTCTCTCAGAGCCAGTAATCAAACGCATTCTGCCTGATACATGGGCCATTACAACCACTCTCATGTTCCATTTGCCCACCGCTCGCACAATGGTGTCATTATGATGCTGAAAAAACCAGCACAACGCTACTGTAGCCGCACACGGTGCTTAACACAGTCAGCACAGACCACATGAATTATTGCCACTGTAAATAAACCAATGCTCATCTTAGCCAGCTAGTTCATGTTTGTGTCAATACTAGAGCTACGGCGAGGGTGAGTTAATGTAGTGAAATAGTGATTGTGTTGTTAGTTTGCATTAAGAATGGATTTTTGTGTGGTTATTTTGAATTAGAGGTGACCAGGTATCTGTATCATTGATTTGGAAAATAAAGGGAGAGAGGGTTTATAAATGGTTTCTATCATGCTAATGGAGCATTAAGACAATTTTTTTTTAACATAAAGGTAGATTGTAAATATCAAAGATTTTCAGTTATTTTTCTTAAGAAGACATGTTACTGTTCATATCTATGAAATCATTTATATGCAGCAGTCGAAATTTCCTTTTTTTTAGCTTTTCTAGATGTATTGTCATCATTCCAGTCCAGTGTCTGTTGAATTTCAACAAAATCAAACCTCAGGAGTGACATAAAGTAACCCAACAGCAATGTGAAAGACTGACAGCATGAAAAGACACATGAAACACATGAGAGATCAAAATCCAGGTTATCATATAATTTTTTTTTTTTAACTTTCCTAAATACATATAGAAATATGACTGTTGTGTCGAACAGAACTTGTTTACTTTGCAGTGTTTGTGGTCTGAAAAAATACAGAGCATCTTCTCTGTCATTTTCACCAGTTTTTACCATTTTCATTTTCTGCAAATAAATTCCAATTACAAATATTTACTTTGAAATTTTGTAAAAATATTGGGTAACACTTAACTTAAAGCATATATGTATAATGCTTTATAAAATAATTTCTAATGTAAGAATTATGCCTTTTAATACAGTTTATAATGCATTGTAATAATCTCATGAATAATTGTAACTACAGTTAATACATTAACTCTTATCAATTTATTGTTACACTTTGCATTTTTAATTTGGTTATAATTCTTTACAATAACATTTAATCTATTACAACACACAATATGAACAATTATAATGCATCATACCATTCAATAACCCTTTATAATGCATTATACATAAGTTTTAAGTAAAGTGTAACCAAATATTGTAAGTAGTTCACAGAATAAAACAAAAATGATCAGATGTTAAGATGTCCCCTTCAAAAGAAATGTATAAAATTGATTTTATCTCTATTGAAAGAACACTAAATGCAAGTCAAATGTCTACTTTATGGTTTCAACTAAGTTTCCTGGAGAATAAAATGTCAAAATATGTTTGAAATAATGTTACATTGTCATTCAGTGTAGCACAATATTTATGTACAAATTCAAACAACATGCTTAGTCTGACTTTTTATATTATATTAGCATATTACATTTTGTTGGGCTTTAAATTATAAAAAAGACATACATTATTATTACGTCATATTGAATAAAACATAAGGAATCATATATTGAAAAATATTAGCCCTTTGTTCCAATATATGGAAGTGTATTTTTAATTTATTGTATTATATTTTCTTGTATATTCCCTTATCTTTTTGTTTCGTAAGGCAATCATTTTTGTTCATGATCTGTGATTTGTTACTCGAGCAATTTGAATGATACAGAGCTGCTTAATGGCCATTCAGTGTGATTTCTGACCTGATGTATATGAAGATTACATTTGGTTGAGTTGAAGAGTTGTTGTTGTTTTGTTGTCATGATAACAGCTTTACAGACTTTGTGCGCTCTCGATTGATGGCTGACATCTTATTTCGCTTCACTCATCATTGATAGATGCCATTCAGCAGTGATGCCTGCAGTTCACACTCATTAGTTCCATTACTTTAAACTCAATAATACATCCATTGTATAAAAAGTGCTGAAAACGAAAATGCATTCACTGCTTATTTGAATTGAATCTGGTTATTTGTAAAAGTCAGTTAATTGTTTCATTCTGTATTGTGCATTCGACAGCCCATAGGGCAGGAGGAATAGACTTTAGTTATTGTAGAAGGTAAATGTTGTAGATTTTATTGAGTTGTAGATCAAGCATCAGATATTCAGAACTGCTTCAGGGATTCTGGCCTTTGTTTAATTCTGAAAGTGTCTCATTATGTTTTATATAATTCCTCATAAATAATATACATGATTCAATACGTAGATATCATTACATACTGTCAGGCTAAATGATTTCCACTTACAGGACATGTTTTTTATTCTATTAAAGTTAATATCTCCCAGCGGACAGAAAAGATTAGGTTGAAGGTGTTACTTACTGTACATTACTTTAGCCAAAACTAAGGCTAGTATTTCTGACTATTCAGATCATTTCCATTTGAAGGATGCACAGGTGGACAAATACAATTTACATATCATTATAATAATTATAACCTGTATATCATATCTTTTCTTTTTTTCGCAGTGCATATTTGAGCTTATATTTACAGGTAGGACACGCCCCCGTATGATTCAGTCGCGCCGCTTACTGTCTGTGAGATCCACCACAGAGGATTGGCTTCATCACTGTTGATGTAAATGGGAGCACAACGGACCACAGTGTCAGAGTAGATTTATAGATCAATTATGGAGATCGGGAGCTAATTCAGGGCAACGCACCAGTCCAGCACGCCAGTCTGCCGAGCTTTAACTGAATCACCTTGCGCATTAGAGAGGATGAATGCATTGGACACAGATAAAGCTCTCTGTCAAATCTGGTGGAAAGATTGGGCTCTACACATCCTCATTATTCTGTAATCCCAGTCATCGACGCCTGCTAATGAGGGATTTCTGACATGCATAACCACATCAACCTGAGCGGCCCAAATTGTCCTTTTACCAAATTTGCATCTCATTAAATTGAATTTACCGGTGACTGTCATAATTTCATCTGGTAAAACAGCAGTTTGATGGTAAAGGCCACCGAGCGTTGCGGTGGTGTGCGGGAGACAATGGTAATGATATTTCTCGGTATGTCTTCGGAGCTTGAAACTGAAGAATGTGGCGATTATCTTCGTTCGAGAGGTGATTATCTTAAAGAGGTCAAGAGGCTAATGAATGAATTAGATCTGTGGAAGCTCTCTGTTCTCGCACGGCTAATCGTAGGAATGACATAGTGTTCCTGACCAGCCTCATTGGAAGATCCAGCTCGCCTTTAAAAGAAAAACTTCTATCATTGCTCTTGTATTGTGCTAATCTGAAGGCCGACTGACCACAGAATGCTAGACCACCGCTTACGGTAGGACACAATCATTAGATATAGGTTAACGTTACAATGACCTTGCTGCTTAAAACCGCAAACATTGAACCACAACAAAATAAAGAAATAATCGTGTGAAGGTGTTATTGCCTTTGAAAAGATGACAATTTATTTAAATTCCCAGATTGCAACATAGGGATGTCACAAAATTATGGATATCATTTTATTTCAATAACAAATTTCTCTCAATATTATCGTGGTCACATGACTATACGAAACGATAGGTCATCAGGTCTTACATAGAGAACGTTCGAAAAAATTTAAGATTCTGCGTTTGTCAACGTCTATCTGGTGCATTTTTTTTAATAATAAAAAAAGTAAATAAATATTATCTAATAGGTGTTTTTAGGGCATTTGACCCATCCCAAATTTTACCTCACACCACTAAGCAACAGGTATGATTAGAGGATAAATCAGATGTTTATGGAACGTTTCCAAGTCATCATTTGCCATTTTAAATATTGTGATAAATACCGCACTGCAGGCGATATACTGAGGTATTATCGTACAGTGAGATTTTGATATTGTTACATCCCTATTCCAACACTAATCCGGCACATACGATTTTTACATTGTAAAAACTGTTTAGTAATTTTAGCCTTTTTTCAAAATTACAAACTCAGATTATCTTTAAAGCAATTTACATAACTGTATTTTTAGCATTTCCCAAATTCAGTTTGATGTAGATTAGGTGTTAAAATGAGGTGCCGTTGTGGCGTTAAACAGATTTATCAGGCATCATTTGCGAAATGATCTTGAGAAACCTGCGGCATGTGTAAAATAGATGTATGCCGCATCGTCCTAGATGAGTGTGTCTGCTAAAGCAAATAGATTATAATGATTGCAGTGATTAAAGTAATGATCTAATGTAACTGGATAATTAGGTTATTTGCTTTTGGATCAAGGCTGTCTCCAGACAAATAGATGGCGAAGCATTAGATACAAGTTCATATCTTCTCCCTCTCTCTCTTTATATCAGAAGCCATGCCACAATATTATTAGGGATAGTTCACCCAAAAAGGAAAATTCTGTCATGTGATTACAACTCATATGTATAAATGTCTTTGTTTAGCTCAACACGATGAAAGATATGTGGAAGAATGTCATTAACTACAGTTCTGGGGCATCATTGACAACCATAGTTGGAAAATGACTTTCTATTTTTTGGTGACATGAAAACAAACAGTTCTGGGGCACTTGTCACTACCATTTTCTTTTCGTTTACTATGGAAGCCAATGATGTCCCAAATATCTTTCTTTGTGTTCAACCCAACAGCATTTTCATATTTGGGCGAACTGTCCCTTTAAATTGGTTTCCGTGTTTCATAAAAACGCAAACAGACACAATAGAGATAACTCTTGACATTGTCCTTGTCAGTTATAGTACAGTACGAGTTTAAAGCTATCAAATGAATGTGAGTAGCACAGCTTAGGGATTTGTTTACATTGCAATCTTTTGCAGTTTTTTATGGAAATCTCAGTTTTTTACCGTGGCATCTCTGAGCACAGTTTGAGATATTGCTCAGATCTCGAGCGAGAAACGTAAGATTACTGGGGATTACCTTTTTTCAGAAGACAGCAACACATTCTGTGGTGTTACACAGCGCTGCTGCATAACTGTTTTTCAGTGACCACCTCTAGCAGGGTTCATAAAGAAAAATTTAATGTAGACCATTTCATCTGACGCGCCTAGTTTACTTCCGTTTATATTTGACTAGTGTTTTATAATATAACTATTTAATTTATGTTATCATTAATTTAGATATTATTATTTTATTTTATAACTGCACTAAATACACGGTTTGTTGAATTTTGTTGTATGTTAATTTTAGTAAATAAACAATTATTGGAGAGACAAGTTTAGTAACGGTTCTTCTCGGTTACTTTTGATTGTTGTCAGAAATAATCTACAGGCACTCTATTGTCTGTGAATGTGAACCGGAAGTTCAGTCGGGGTCACAAAAGTGCACATGCGCAGTAACGTTTGTTTATGTTGTTAAAATGAAACTGTCTATGAAATGATACTCTCTCCTAGATATCAATGAGTTCAAATCAAGACCAAATGGAAACTTTTGCTTGAGTCTGCTGCGTTTTAGATATTTCTTTCTCCTGAGAAAAATAGGAATAAATCTCACAATTTTCTCTATTAGAGTTTCAGACGAGATGTCTCAAACTGATCTCTGCCATTAAAATTAAATATTATTAAAGATCTCAAAAGGATCTCAAACATTTCTTAGCTACCTCTTGAATCTACATTCATTTAACACCTCCATACTCTTCCCGTGTATTAATAGTTTTAAGCAATTTTAGAAGCAACATCTGAGACTAAGTCGATACTTAACCGAGAACATCAAATCTTCTGAGCTGTATCAGAATAACCTC
The DNA here is from genome assembly GCF_015846415.1 of Triplophysa dalaica. NCBI lineage: Eukaryota > Metazoa > Chordata > Actinopteri > Cypriniformes > Nemacheilidae > Triplophysa > Triplophysa dalaica. The sequence goes on along the minus strand of NC_079548.1, from coordinate 23,357,779 downwards.
CGAGCATTGAAATGTTTCTCTGGGGTCGTGTAGTATACAGAACAAGTGTTAGTAAACCATTTTCTGGACAAAGTGTTCCTCTTTGAAGAAGCTGCTGTTTTTTCTGCCTGTAATATCATTGCCAGGCCACAACAATTGAGATATTAAAGAGATTTTTCTTTCTTTTCTTATAGTACTATCCCACCATCTCTCCGTGTTGGGGAAAATTTTACAATCCTCTTCATTGGAACAGTAACACTGATAACAATAATGGTGGATCAGATCAGAGCAAAAGGTCAGTACTGGCCCAAGGCAAAGCTTATAGTGAATACCCATACTGCACTGCTCCCCTCTCACCCACCACACAGTCCTAAGACCTGCCTGCTGTACCGAGACCTCTTTCTTTCCCCTCTCTCTCTCTCTCTCTCTCTCTCTCTCCCTTCTGTTCTTTATCAGCCCGGACCACGGGAGAGCCATTGTGCCGAGTGCAGACAGAAGCGAGATCAAAAGAGAAAGGTTGAAAGACAATTTTTTTCTTATTAACAGCTACAAAAGCAAAGAGAAAAAAATAGAGACTGTGGCGCCTCTCAGGAAGGGAACCTTTTTTGACCATTAGTAACATGCAGACAGCTTCCATGTTTGTTTTCCCCCTTTTTACCTCCCAGACTTTGATGTTTTAAGTCTCCTGCATTCCATGCCGGGTGATGTTAACCGAGGTTTCTGTCACCAGCGGCTTGTATTGGTCAGTCTCGCTCTTTTTTTTGCTGGCGGCTGTGGGTTGTGTCATGCCACAGGAGAGGAGAGTAAATATCAGAGAAGGTCAGAGGGAGGAGAGACAGGAAGGATGGGGTGATGGATGGAATGAGGAAGAGGAGGGAAGAAGGAGGGAACCGGACGCTTGGGTTCAGAAGGAATGAGAGGAGAGGGATGTTTGACCTTGACGTTGGAGGGTGCCATTTTAAAGACAGAGTCAAATGTGCACCCCATAAAAACTGAATAAACGCTGTTGTCCTTAACTATTAACTGGGGATCATTTATAATGTTTTATCCTGCCAAAAGTTGATAAAACTCCTTTTAACACTTTTATTCATTGTCGCGTAATGAAATTCTCAAAATTGCTGTAAATAATGAATGTCGATCCCTCTTCTTTTGATTTGCAATAGCAAATAAATAAACTTAATTTTACAAAATTGTACTGCTTTATTAACACACTTTTATGTATTTTTGATTTACTGTAAAAACCGTCAGATAACAGAAAAAGACTGTAAATTTATTAAAAAAACATCTAATTTTACGTGGAAAAATATTTTTATGGTATGTTTCCTGCGTCCCGGCTGCCAGAAAATTTTTGTTTTTACTGTTTTTTTACTGTTTATTTTTTAAATACAGTAATAAAAAAAACAAAAAATTACAGAAAAGACTTGTACAGAATATTTCTGGCACCACAGCAGTGTTATACAAACAACAGGCTGTTGGATATTAAAAGAAATAGGGGTTTCATCCAGGGAATTTTTTTTTAATAATTGTTAAAAGTTAATCATTATTATGTAAAACCAGAAAACACCACAGACAGAAAACTCTGCCTGTTTTCAGAACTATCTGGAGTCTTTAATTTTGTAATAAGCCTCTGGTCTTCTCATGCACGATTCATCATTTTTCATTATTAGAAAACAATGCAAATATTTGTTTTTGAATCTTTCATCCAAGCGTAAAATAACTCAGCCCACCCGAAACAATTTCTCTTTTCTGCTGACATAATCAAAGTTGGGCAAGTGTGGGAAGAAATATTAACCAACAATTTCATAATCCACTTGGTATTATTCGCTTTGGTATGAAGTCATTGGCTTTATTTCCAAGCAAATGTTCTGTTTTGCTGAAAGTAATGGAAGTTTAATGTGTGGGGAATGCTGTTTTCATCTTTGAAGCGTTCACCCCTAAATGAAAATTCAGTTTTGTACAGTTTCGAATTAATTTGACTTTATTGCATCTGCAGAAAACAGACGATGATATTTTGAAGAACGCTGCTAAACAAACATTGATTTCCATAGAATAGACACAAAACCACTGAGATATTTCTCAAAATATCTCCTTTTGTGTTCCACAGAAGAGTTATTTATACAAGTATTGCACAATACAAAGGGAGAATAAATTATGGCAAATTATCTCTTTAAATAAAGGCAGGCTGTAATGCATACTGTATATTCTGTCCTTATACCTGATCATAATACTTCATGCACGTACATGTGTGTTCAGTCCTTTTTGTGTTCATATTTATTATCATTTATCTGTTTTTCCAGTCTATGACTAGGGAACTTAGGGAAGATCAATGAAATGAGTGGGTAGCAACTCATGAGGATCAAAGTCAATCCCCCAAATACGCGCACACTTACACACACACACACACACACACACAGATTCTCCTTCCAATAAACATTCAGTAGAATCTGTCTGTTCTTTCAGAAAGCACAGCAGGGGAAGCATTAGCTCTAATAATTCAGTGCATCGTTGTCGTTTTTTTCTCTTGAGCCCTGAAGGAAGTGCAGCCTTGAAGAACAAATGAAAGAAACTTCCACATTGTGATTTATTTCATTAGGCAAATGAGATGTGTAGACCCTCTGGCAGTTCTGACTGACTTGACACTGTCCACTCTTTCTCTTTCCTTTGCATTTCTTCATGAATCTAACTCTGCATGCCACTCTGGGTGTCCTGCGGTGGCCCGGGCATTCACATTTGTGCATATGTAGCACGTCACATCCAATCAGGCTCTGGAATGACAGGAACTGAAGTGTTTGCCAGGGAACAGCTGTTGCCGTGTTAGCACAGGATAAAATGGCCGTCGCTCAGACCTCGCTTCCTCGCGCTACCTGACCGGTACTCTCAATTATTTTGAGTAAGTGCAACGCAAAATGAGCCGTGCAGAGCCTGAAAATGTGAATCAGGTCATCTGGCTTCGACATTGTTAAAGCAACACTTTGTAGTTTCTCGACCTTAAAGAAGTATTTCAATCAACGTTTTTCATCGTTTTGTTCCATTAGTTTAGTAAACAAATTCACGTGTATTGCGCTGCCCACGGAGAAGCTTATAGTGCGACATTAACTAGGTAACAGACAATTGTGCTTATCAATCACATGGGGGAGCCGTGACCAAAAGTTGTGTAGTGTTGCTTTAACTTTTTTTTTTAAGTTGCCAGTCAGCGGCAACATTTTTTTACAGTTTCACTTAAATGTGATGGCTTACAGTACATTTTCTGTAAGGAATATATGGACGAATAATATATCAAATGAAAGAACAGAGTCTCTGCTTTAAAACAAAATGAACTGTATTCTTCTATCTTTCTAGGTTCTTTTTTTATCACCTCTTAAATGCGGTAAGGTTTCTTAAAAAATGCATAATTTTGATTATACGGCAGAGATAATTAGCTTTTCTTATCAAAGACTCCTCCCTAATAAGATTAAAATTATTATCAAAAACAGATTAAATATTGACCCCACAATCAGCGGCACCTGCAATACAAAAGTTTAAACAACACCGATTGGCTTAACTCCTCTTTGTTGTGACGGGATAACTTGTCGATGGCAGGGAAAGAGTTAAACGAATCAAATGGCAGTATTGCTGTATTGTAGCATTTTTATTCGTTTTATTTTTAGCTTATGAACCATAAAATATTGCGAATCAAATCTTTTCGAATCTATAGATTTTAACAATCATTGCATCTGAGAGCCAAATATTTAGCAATTGTTGTTTGTCGCTGTGGACACTAATATACTTGAAAAAGAGAAAATCACAGTTTACACTATCAGCAACTAAGAAATTGCGTTTTTTGGAATTCAACACATGAAATCTAGCATGCATTACTAGAAGCCTTTGCCTTCGTAACCTCGCATTGAGCTTGCTTTGGCCTAACAGTTTATAGTCCTGCGTGTGAAAATCACATTTTGCAGAACAGTGTGAATTTGACTTTGTTTATTTGCTCTTACTACCTATCCGAACAAATTAGCAACCGCTCAGCTTTAGCCATCTAACTCTACCCTGCCAGTGCCAAATGAGTGTCCAAACTCCCCTCCATTATTTGGAATAAGTGTGATGTGAAACCGGCTGCGCAGAGCCAGAAAACGCGATTACGGTGGTGGCAATAGCGGGCAACTCAGTTCGACAAAATGAGGCGAATCACAGGGTAGTACTTTCCTTTATTGAGCTATAGACGCCGGAGAAATGGCAACAGTAAGAATTTAGGTCGTGCTATTAGTATTGATCTCTCTCTCATTTGTTCTCTCTCTCTGTCTTTTCGTCAGGTTCTTCATCAGTGAGAGGGCGTGAGGGAAGGAGTGCCCCACATCGAAGCGCCCGCTGACCCTCCTCCCCGCCGGCAGCCTTCGCTCCGTCCACAGCATGGCTCTCTCTCTCTGGATCCTCTTCTCCTGCACTGTCGCCCTCAGCAGCATCGGTCCCTCTTCACAGGGTTTGTTCTCTTTTTCTTAATGTGCAGCGAGATGGTTTTCGTGGTCGTTGGTCTTTTATTACAAAGTGTTGCTTGGTACATTTACTTGATGCCAGAGGCGCGATAGTACGCAAATGCAGGTAGAAATACTTATGTGTGCTTTAAACATTTTGGCAGTACTGTGGCGGTAACAAACCTTATTTTCCAAATTTTCAAAGCAACGTTTTGGCCAATTAAACCACGGTCCATACTGAAACCTATCAAATTATCCTTTGAGTGTGGATCCATAAAGGTTAGAACACGGGGCGCAGGCTGGAGTTAAAAGCTGGCATATGTTGGTCTCCTGTGCCCCATAAATGGGGTTGTGTTGACGTGTGTGGGGAATGGAAGGACCCGTGTGGGAGTGTAGCTGGTGTGTATGTGATAGTCCTGAGCTCTAGGGACAGGGGGAGGTGGTGGGGGTCTGTCCAGCTAGTGCCCTTCCACTCCAACACCACCGCACCATCTGCTGCACTGCAGGGTCCGTGCCAGGCCTATAGAAAAAGAGCCAGCGAGCGTGCGGCGTTTGCTTGTCCAGGTGTATTTTGTGGCCGCTGTATTTCCTGTGTTTAATTTGCCTGCTTCTGCTGCTGTGAATTGATGTGATGTACTCAGTGTTCCATTGGACACGTTTTGGCCCCGGGCACCGAGCCGCTTCATCAATGTGCTGTACGTGTGTGCGCGTGTGTGTGCATGAGTGCCTCCAGCTGTCTCTGTGACCTGGCTCTGGATTAATAATGCATTAATAATCAATTGAGTGTTATCAAGGTTGTGCTGCTAGCGCAGGCAATTTGGAGAAATAAGGAAGCCTTTGCTCCTCTATGGGATCATTGATCGCCTTGTTGCCATTAAAGCGTAGCACAAATAACACACTCTCACACAGAGCACATAATTCTCTTCTCACTTCTGCAGTTCCTTCTATGGATTTCTGCACATTTATAGCAAATTTCTTATATGTATATATATATATATATATATATATATACACTGTATAATAAATACACATATACATATATATATACTGTATATATACACATACTGTTTATAGTAGTACGTTATTTGTATACTTTACATATAAAATTACATTTTATATAGATGGGTAAATGGGTCATTTTCGACATGCAATTTTAAAATACAAAAAAAAAAAATATTTATTGTAATTATAATAAAATTAAGAATTTAGTAAACACATAAATGCAATTTAAAAATGTAATTTTTTTTGGCATAGGCTTTAAAATTTATGTTGTGTGACCGGGATTAATCTTATAATTAATTGATTTCCTTGACATGCTTAACATTTTTTCATCCCATATTTTTTTTCTATACTTTTGTAATTTCACACACAACAGATATAAATGTTTTAAAAATACCATTTACTTAAGCATACTTTATCAGAGATAAATATTTTTGCCACACAAATAATTTTTTATTTAATACAATTGATATTATTGGTCGCACCACATGATAAGTGGTAGTTATATGTCATATTTAAATTTATATATTATAATTCAAGCATATATTGTTTATGTATATATATTTTTTACAAACATGTAATGTATGTATATAAATACATTAAGTATAATTATATATAAATTATGTTTGTAATACATACTTGTATCATGTTTTCAGTGGACCTTCAAAATGAGTTTTGCTATGAAAAATGTAATATACAGTGTTTTTTCTCATTTTACGGGATTCCGTTTCATTTAATTCATTCATTTGGTGGTGGGTGAGGAGAGACCCCCTCATATGGTTGTAAAGCGCTTTGGGTGTACAGCAATACGTCATAAAGCCTAATATAAATGCCTTATTCATTCATTTCATTTCTACATTTCTTCAATCCGTTGATTTGTTGGTCTAGTTCTGCGCCTCTACGGCAGGTCTTCCTCAAGCTTTTGCAACAACACTGGAAGCCCGGACTTTTCTAGAATGTCAGGGTAGGGTATGTAGGGTATGCCTTGTTACATCTTTTAGTTTAGATTGTAAAACGTGTGATATTACAAGCAAATAAATACTTCTCCAAGAAGACAGATTTACACAATTCTATTGCTTTAAATGTCTTAAATGTCAAAACTAACAGTCATGATTTGCTCATAGGTGTGCAATTCGATGGTGTGTACGCGTGCATGTGTGTTTCGGTAAATATAAACACACACACATGGTGGAGAACATGGTGGTCCGTAATAATATTTTCTATGCCCAACCCCCAAACCACACCAAACCATCATACAGTACTTTCCCACACAATCCTTTAAATATTTTTATTAAGACATTATTTAGCCATTTTTATTAAGCCATTTTCTCATCGGGACTGTTGGCTGCTCCTACAATGTAGCTCATTTAAGGTTTAACAATCCCCCCGCACTCTTCCTCAGATAAAATATCACACCCCAATCCCCATTACACTTCACTGTCCATATTTTCACAGTCTTATTTCTTCCCTTTCTCAATAATATTCACTTCTGCAGCCGCCTCTCATATACTTCCACTCTAATTCTTGCACACTGTGTTCTAATACTCTGACGCCGCCATCTAACGCTCTCACATGTCATATGAAATCACCTCTCTGTCTGACGCTCACCCCTTGATGTCACACTCCTGAATTCCACCGCAGTGCCCTCTTGTACTGTCACTCTTAACTCTGTTGCTCACTCACTTGTCAAATATTCTGCCGCAAATGACTCATTTATGGCTTTTCTTTTGAGTGAGACCTCTAGATGTTGAGTGACACAAATTAATTCGCTCAGCTGTGTTCTTGGGAGCGTGGTGGCTTCGTGCCTCTCTGAAATGTCATAGGGTGAGCTACGCTACAGGTGATAGTAGCGGCATTTGATTGGTTAGCTGAGGAGAAGGATTTTTATTGTGTTGTGTAAACAGTATGAAATGTCACAGCCAAGTTTACTTTCTTTATCTGGTGAGAAATGTAGGGCAGGAAATCACTACACCCAAAAAAGGATAATAAAAGTATTTTATTTTTTCATTTCAACTGATCCACTGTGTAAAAATAAACATGGTTTATTTTGAAAAATCATGCATTATTATACAGGCATGCATTTCATTTTTCTTTTAAACCAATTTAATCTGTAGACTACTTCGCAAAATGTAAATGCTGGTCCTGAAGCATCAATTTCATTTACATTTAAATCTTAAAATTATCTTTTTAACATTTTGATTCAGTTTAATGTACTTTAATGTACTTTGTTCTAATGTTTGTGTATTGTTAAAAACTGAAGTTGTATTAAAAAAATTTGGGGATCAAGCCCAAACCCACTCTTACCACAATTTTCTACCAGTAGGATTATGAACATTTTTATTTCATTAAAAGCTATGATTATTATTATGACGATCGTTGTAAATAGTATTATATAGTTATAATTTTCTAAATATTTCCTCAGTTTTAAAGCACTCAAAGACATAAATAAAATGAATAAATTATTAAATAATCTTATAACATAAACAAAATAAATTGAAAAAAACGTTGTTTTGGGCTAGTGTCCCTTTCAAGACTTCATATTAAACAACCACTATTATAGTTGCTATATACATTACATATACATCAACATTTAGCATATTTAAATAGATAAAATGTTTGGAAATCAACATGCTTGTAAATAACACTGCTGTGTGGACAGTTCAAACGGGCAATAAAAAAAAACAAAGCAGTTTTTTTTGAGACGTAATAGCCCGATGCACCGTTTTATCTGCTTGGTTTCAACAAAACTGGGAAAGATCAAGAACATTAAGATTTTCCTCTTCCTGACCCTATCAAATGCTGTTCTTGGCAACATAGAGTTCAGTCAAGTATAGGCACGAAACAACAGAAAGAGAAGACGATCAGAAAGTGTTGTGAGTTGGATTCAAACCTGCATTGTCCACTCATGTGTCATTTGTCTGGCTGTCCATAACAGCAACACACCACAGCCAGATCAATAAATCCATTAAGACCAGTATCACTGTTAATGGCTACTTGTTCACTTAACAGCCAAGAAACACACTAGGCTACTTTAAGTCTTTGCATTTTTTAGATTAAGCTTTCCAATGGTGCCCTTTTTATTTTTTTTAAGAAAAGTCAACCAATGATGTGACTTTGGGTTGGAAAGTGATGGGTTTTAAATCTTTTTTGTGAACATTATTCGTCACCAAACAAACTTTGTCACAAAACACTGAAGCAAAAATTGCTCACCTCATCTTTCAATAAGCTTTCATTCAGCGGCATCGCGCTGCAGTATCTCGACTTTACTTCAGGACTGTCAATGTCTAGTCTGGAACGTGACTCATATTCATCCAGCGGACTCACAGAGACACGGACGACCCCTGTAAACAAACTGAGGGAGTAGCCCCTTTCTGCACGGCTTGTAAATGTGCAGTGAAATAGCATTAGTGCTCTTTAATAGGATGACAGGCGGGCCACTGATGGGCGCATGATGGAGTCTTGACGTGAAGGTTTCATTAAGTGTGTGTGTTTATTTATCTGGCCGTGCGTATGTGTGTGATTACAGCGCCGGGGCCGCTGACTGCTCCAATCTGTCCTCATCTTACACACATTTAAGCCTCACGGAGAGACAGACGCGTGCTTTCTCTCCGCCGCGGCCCTCTTCTCATTTTCCTCCTCTTCTCGAGTTATCATTCAGCTCTGGAGGACCAGCTGTTTTTGCTGTGCTTTTTCCTCCGAGCTCTTTCCTGCCTGAATGTTTAATGAGGGAAGAATTTGTTTGGGCTGCATGGATCCGGCATCGATGGGGCTTTTTGAAGCAGCGAGGGTCGAATTCTTACTTGTATTGGCTGATTTGAAGGCATAAATAAAGCAGCCGGAGTCTACGGCTTCATCACAGCCGGGATGGGGTTTGAAGGGGCGTCGTGCCGCTTGCCACCGAACGCGAGATGCTGAGAAGTTGGATTTCTCAGAATCTATCACATAAATCTTTGCGTTTTTTCATTTCCTCCACCTCCGTCTCTCTCCATCCTTCACACCTTGTCACATTTGCTGTGCATGCCTTCACTTTCTCTCTCTCTCTCTCTCTCTCTCTCTCTCTCTCTCTCTCTCTCTCTCTCTCTTCAGTCATGTGTCTCGAGATATCTTCAGCCACACACTCCTCTCCATCCAAATTATGGCTCCAATTCATTGGTATTTCCTCTCATCTTGTCTCTTGTGTCCTCTGTGTGGTTTTCTCTTCTTGTGTTATATCACATAGTCTCGTCCGTCTCTCGTGGATGTTGGTGGAAGAGCACAGTGTTCTTCAAAGAGCGACGGTGAGAGCAGCAGATCACAGACAGGGCTGCGCGAGTGAAAGGTTAATGGATGGCCTTTGAATATATATTGGGAGTGTGGGAGGTTGGAGGGGAGCGGGAGCGAGAGTGGTGGCGGGATGTTCTTTCAAATGGGCCTTTGAAGATGCTCTTGCTCTCCTGTCTGAGTGAGAGAGTGTGTGTCTCCAGCGATGAGAGACATCAGAGGCCACGTCTGAAGCCCTGCATTATCTACTGTCTGGTCTGGTGTGTTCTGCACATTTGCTTTATTCTTGTTCCTTTTGGGTGCAGGGTATGCTTTTCACAGCGTGGGTCATCACTATATTTCGACGCGTATGTGCTGCTGACGTTGCATTCGCACGAGTTCTGTGTCACAGAGGGGGTTGTGTGTTTTATCTAGCACCGCTTACTAATGACTAGAAGTAGCCAGAGATAGAGAGACATCCTGACGGGGGGCAGACGGTGTGGGAAAATAAAATACAAAAAAGGACATAGATATGACTAAATCTGGAGGAATGTGTGACACGATAGGGAGAACATGTCTGTTCTGAACTATGTAAACACGAGGTCCTCGTACATCACCAGAATTGTGAAAGAATATGTTGGAAAACAGTGCATAAAAAATAATTGTAATGACATTTTTTAAATAACAAACACCCACATGAGATGAAGTCTTATCAGTATGTTTAAAGGTATTATGTTGGTGTTTTCCAAGGAATTGTAATATTTTACCTTTTGGTTATCAAAACGTGAATGAGTAAAACCTATGCTTGCAAATTCAACAGTTCTACAATGAAAATGTCTGAGAAACGCCATTCAGAAGACAGTAGAGTTGAAAATTCGTATCCGTTTTTAATTCAGTGAATTTTGACTGACCTAAACAATGTCAATTTGTGTTTGAAAAATGGTTCGTAAATATTGTAACATTCAAATTTTTTACAGTTGGTAAACGCAACCAGAGATTGTCTCATTATAGGGAGATGGAAGGATCTGTAATACTTAGAAATGTAACGGCTAACATGAATAACATGAGGCAATTTTAGCCAATCACATAATGACAGTGACCTCAGTGGCCGGCGATCACAGAAAGAGCCACATCAAAAACGTTTTTATCATATATTTTGTTTTTTCTCAGTGTAGTAATCCTCTCGTCCTTTGACATACATAACAAACTTAGGTATCCTATTTTATCATCTATTGTTTTATTTCACAATATTTCACATTCATTCATAAGTTTCCTCTTATGTCACTCCGCCCAGTGATTCCCCAGGGCACTAGTACATGTATGTTCGTGCGCATGCGCTCTTTTCCAAAAAAGCGCTTGCATTTTCTCAACATACTAAAATGTGTAAAATAAAAAAAAATCTAATAATGGATATAGAATGTTGCTTGCTTAGTTTGTTCAAAGGCATGATGCATGTACTTGTCATAATAAAAAGGAACTATGCTTCTAACCACAGCTCTAGACCTGTAGTTCCAACCACGCAACTTTGCAATGCTGTTTGCGATTGATTGTTGGAACAATGGTTTCGGGAAACACTTAAATCGTTGAACTATGCTGGAACGAAGGAACTTGCGATCATAGTTGGCTAACAATGCTTTGGGAATTGCACCCCAGGTTAGGTTTGTTCCTTTTTGACCCAGTAACCCCGTCGAAAAAAAACAATTAATGCTGGTTTGGCATATTATGATGATGGTTTTCTAGTTTGTGCTGGTTTAAGATGTGCTGGTCCTTAGCTGGTTTAAGTTGGTCAAACAAGCATCAAAACATATCTAACCCAGCATATGCTGTTTTTTTCAACAGGGACTGGGTTGAAAATAACCCAAAATTTTAGAGTGCTGGTATTCGAGAGGTGGGGCTGCACTTTGACATTCTTTCCTCCTAATGTTTTGCCGATGGCTGTCGATTTCTCCAGACATGGCTAGATCCTACAGTCGGCATCTTCCACAACTGTCTTACCTCACCTTATTTCTCCTTGACTTTCGTACTCCTCTCTCCCCTCTTGGCCTACTTGCTCCCTCCCTCTCCTCTTTTTTGATTAGGGAAGGCAGTATTGCGTTTCCATTTATATCCGTATATAATGCGGCTGCCATTAGCTTATGACAGGCCGGACTAACTGAAGTCCCTGGTGGCATTATGCTGCTAGTTTTATCCTCTGCCCAATGAAGTAGTTTTATTACCTCTACGCAAATGAAATCACAAGACTCAGAGACTGTGGCGTGCCCTGAATTACTTGCTCTCTCACTGGCTATATTTCACGATTCGAGGATCAAACGGGGGGCGTAAAAAGCTAAAGGAGTTGGACTACTGAAAAATGGGTAGAAGGAGGACGGCATGTGGGGCATGTGTGAATATCAAAAAATTAAAGCTGCTTTTGATTCTTTAAAAAAAATGTTTTGTCAGTATGCATTGCTAGCTACAGGACTTCTCTTATTTAAATATACTAGAAACGTGAACAGTTTTAACTCATGTATAAATTACACATTGTCTGCACAGCTCCTACTGAATGGCTTTTTAGAACCATATGGTGTAGTAACGCCATCTGCCAACAGGGGCTAACTGGGCCACGCTAACCAGCCAAACCCTAACCCCCTGTTTTAATCTCCTGATGGCGTGAGGTTAGTTCAGCAAAGTGTAGCGGGTCAGTCATGTTGCGCGTATCACATCCTGTCCTCAACAGGAAGTTCAGGTCTCGGGTAGAGCGGGACGCTCTGTGTGGCTGACCCCCGCTCTTGAGTGTCTCTCTCTCACCGGGTCCTAATCTTAATCCTGGCGGTACCAGTCGTCTCCGATTTCTCGCGGCCTGGCCAAGCCTGACGCCGGCATGGCGTGAGGCTGATGAAGGGTGTGGAGACACTCGAGTGTGGTGCGATGTGTCGCGGTGGGAGAGGCGTGTGGTGTGATGTGGACACATGGGTGTGGATGCGAGACGTGGGAGGCAGTGCTGGGTTGTAATTGGGTTCAGTGCGGGTGGTTGCGATGGGCAGAGACCAAAAGACAAGCGGAGCTTGTGGAGGACAGAAACTCATTGACCTTCAGTCTGTTCTTTATAATGCTATCATTTTGTCTGCCTTTCTCCCTAAATTTTAATCTTTTGTGGCGTGTGCTTGAGCAAGCATAATGTCTATGTATGGGCCTCTGTGACTTGCCTTTCATATTTTTGGGAGTTTTTGTCACTTTTCTATTACAGTAGTAAAGAGACAGAAAACCAGATTTTGAGTGCTGCGTCGTGGGTTGTTGTCAAGGTGGTGCAAGGTGATTGCTATGGTGTGGCTTTTAAAGTGGAACTTGGTTTTTTTTTTGTGGTCCTATTGGACAAAGTCAAAAGAGACCAGCGTTATATCCCATCACAGACCTATTACATCCTATTACCTGGACTACTTTGTAAAAGGTAAACAGGCCTGGTCCAGTGCTGATCCAGAAGAACTTTCTTTAGCTATTTAACTTTACACAAACGTTTGAGAACATTTATAACCAAATTGAAATGTTAAAATGAAACCGAATGGACTGCTGGACCAGTGTTTACATCTTGCAAAGTGGTCAATATATATATATATATATATACACAGTATATATAGTATATACTATACGTGTTCCTGGGGCTCAGTTGGTAGAGTATTGTATTACTGCAGAAAGGATGTGGGTTCAATATTCAGGGAGCACAAACTGATCAAATCTACACCTCATAATACACTGTACTGTAAGTCACTTTGGAAAAACACCTTTTCTCTATTTAAAAAAAAATTGCTTCGAAAAAGCAACGTCAAAACTTTTATATTTGGACTCAAAAATACATCTGTGCAGGATTTCTCAGTTTCCCAATTATGAGGCAAATCACACTCGTAGATCGAGCTAATTTGCAGTACGTTGATCATTATTTAATGATTTACACCTTTTTCCTTAACATGATAATGACTTGTTAAGACCTGAATTGAGTCTTCATAGAAGCTTTCTAAGCTGTTTTTCAGGTGAACTTAGACCAAAATGTTGTGTTCATGTATTAATGCACACTTTGTGGTCTGCAGTCGACAAATACAATTGTGGCACATGCCCGAGGACAGAGCGGCCACAAACAGATATTAACTTTGTTTCCAAAATTCATAATGTCCCAATGTTTTATTTAAAGAGAATTATTTTGACTCTTTACAGTAAGCTGGGAGTGGTTTGTTATTGAACACTCAGCGAAAAGGAATGTTTTTTTTATCAAGTTAATTATAGTAAGCTGGTCCTATGTGACTTTCAATTTAGAGACTGTTGACATGTTGGCACCTTCCATCTCGTAAAACCTCCTCATTCTGCAGGATTTTGCACGTCATTGCAGTACTGGCGGAACATGGCAGCCATGCAGGCTCTAATGGTGCTGGTTTCCAAAGCCTGAGCTGTGTACTAATGAGCAACAGAGCGATTAAAAGTGGTGCCTTGAGATGCACAGATAGAGGAAGAGAAAGCTGATCGTATCCACACTCCCGCAAGTCAGCCCTGGAGAATATTCCTTCTTTACAACCTGCTTCTCTCTATTACAACTCTTAATTGCTTAATCCATTATTCCTTCTCTAATTGATAGGCAGCTCTAATAATCAGGTATTTCAAGCTCAATTCAAAAGATTGATTTTTATTTTTTACAGCTTTTGGTTCACTGCCTGATGAATTATTTAGTGATAATCGTTCTTTGTCACACAGCGCAGAATAGAGCACCGTGTGACACATGACAAATGATTGATTTCTGTGTAGGTGAATGCTAATGTATCACACATTAGAAGGCAATTTGTACTTTTTCATTTAAAGGTGAAATACTATGTCTTGTGACACTGTAATGTGCAGATATAAGTGTAGATGACTCATCCACGGTTTCTGCAGTGAACATTAATGATACCTCAAATCCTGCCGCTTCCCATAAGAAAAAACACAGACAATATCTCAACTACATTATACTTCAATGAGATTAAATGGAAAGTGAATGGAAACGTTGGTTTAAGTCTCATCTGTGTCTCAGGTATTTTTCAAAAATGTCTCCATTAGAGTTTCAGATCTTCACAATGTCACAAACTGAGCTTAGATTTGTCAAGTCTTGGCTAGTTAATATTATTAAAGAATTCTATATAAACTTCTAAACTATTCTCATCAAATGTACCTAAATCCAGATTATTTTACATCTACAATATGCGTTCATTGTACTTTATTTTACTTAATGGTTTCATTAGGAGCATTTATCATCCAAAGAACCTCTCAAAAGGATAACTTGTATCGGAAATTCAATTCTATTTATTTAAAAAAAGAAATGTTCTTTAGTCTATAAAATAAGAAGAAAATGTTGATGTTAATGACCACCTAAGAAAATCCTAGAAACCGCACCAGCTGCCGGTAAATTTTTCGCAGACAAACAGCCTCGCTTTTCTTCAGAAACATTGAATCATTTTCACTATTGTCTTTGTGGTGCAGAAATGACACACTTCACCTTAATGAAATGCTGAATATCAACTATTCATCGCTAGTAATGTGGCAACATGCAGACATGCTTCTATTCAGTGATGTAGGGTGCAGAATCCATCCCACAGTGCTTCTCTCATTCTTCTCATTTTCTATTGGCTCTCGAGTAATTATGAAGCTCTCAGAACCCTGCAGACCTTTAATGAGCCAATCAAAGCCATATTTTACCCTCTACAACACTAGGCACGGGTGTCTCCCCTTTCTTCGTTAAGCCCATTTATTGTGGCCTTCTTTTTAGCTGTCTCACCCAATTTGTGTCTCGCCTGCCCCGTCTACCTCTGTCTGTGTCGCTGTCTGTCTTGTGGGTCAATGAGTGTGAGGAAAAGATTGTTCGGGTGCTCTCTGAATCCCCCGTCCCCTAGGCTTTAATTATTGCATTTAGATAATGAGTCAAATCCAATCGCTCTTCAAAACCGTTCGGAATTACTTTACAGCTCTTATTATGGCAACATCAGCCCCAGTTTCTTCACATCAGTTGCCTTAAAGTGACACATATATGCCCCGTATACTCTGTAGCCCTGTCGTACAGAACATGGGGAGGGGGTGGAACTGGCAAGAGATGGAAAACTCTTCAGGGGGAAAAATAAGAATATGGAGCAGAAAACGCGTTGATGAGAAAAAAGTGAAGACTGCATCCAACATCCATGCATAGCTGCTCTTTTCCAATGAAAAATCAGCGTTCCTGCACCGTATGGAAATTTAAGACTTGTAGGAATTTATGGTACGTGTAGGAAAAACTTTATTTTTGCATATTGTGCTCTGTATCTCTTTGACATTGTCAGCGGCTAATGTGATAAACGGTTCATTGCAATAAAAAAGGACATTTATATGATACCCATTATTTGCTTTAGTAGTATTTATCTTACACCAAATAATACCAGTTAATGCAATAAGCCTTAATTTGTGATACATGTATTGAAACTCCCTAAATTATGTAATATATCAAAAAACTTAATAAAATATTTTCATTATTCAACTTATTCAATCATTTTCCAAATAGGGTATCACTTCAGTATAGGGGGCAATTCTACCTATTAACTAGATGTTCTAAAAATGCCCATTATTGGCATATTGTCTGTTTATTAGTACTTATGAAGCACATATTCTGCATGACCATATTCTACATCCCTAATCCTACCCAATACCTTAACCTAATAACTACCTTACTAACTATTAATATGCAAGAAATTAAGAATTTATTGGGGGGAAAGTCATAGTTACTGGTTTGTTAATAGCAAGAACTGCCCCCTATACTGAAGTGTGACCCTAAATAGTTTAATTAAAACAAACGTTGTAAATGAACTACACCTCCCAGTGTTACGTATGAGAGAGAAGGGGGATATTTATGAAAGCAGATTGCTTATCGCCTCAGTTTGCACGATTTTAAAGCTGCGTTGGCAATATAGTGCTATATAACAAATGCCAAACTAGCATGATGTCATGCTGTACTACTACTTGTTTTAAAAAAGGTATTGTACTGCTGTAAAACATGCACTGTTTTGGAATTAACTGAATTACTGTGATGTCAAAAACATGCTAACGTTAAGTTACTAGCGTCTCTACTCTCTACGATTTTGTTGGTTTTATGGCAAATGTGCTTTCACACATTAAGTCATCGTGTATTCAATGCCAGTTACATGCCGGCATGACTCATTTACCCCTCCTGTGTTTCCTGTCTTTACCATTGCGATCAATAAAAGCGGCAAGGCCAAAGCTAAAATACCTGTAAGTATTAAGATGTGTACAGCATGTTCCTGAAGAAAGATTAAATAAGAAAGTGAGAGTCCAGCTCACACAGAGAACAAAAGAGAGCACACAGTGTTTTTGTTGATGCCGCCGGTCTCTGGGCATTTGAGCCAGAGGTAGATACATATACTGCAGACCCATTGATAAAATGACATATCAGACTATCATTATCTGCTCTGTCCATGCAGTCGTATACACACATTATGGGTTGTACAGGCTAGTCTATTCCTTGAGTCTGTGATGACAGCAGGAGTCCTTTGAACATTGTTTTTGCTTCCCATTTCTTTTGCCTGGTCCTCCGTCCATGCCAAATATATTTTGTGAATACAGCGAAACTGGAACATAACAGTGAACCGTATGGAGAATGTCAAAAAGGATAGGTTTGTGCAAACATACAACACAAAATACTTGTAAACCATTTTAAAACCCCCAATGGATTAGTGCACAGATGAATCACTTTCCAAAAACTGACCCTGAACAAAGATTTCCAGATAACTTTGCTCTGGATACAGTATTTATTTACCCAAAACCCATTTCTTAATCCACAGTGGGGGTTAAAAGACAAAATGAAAGTATGACAGTCTGAATATCTTCTACACAGGTTCCATCATTTAGCTCGAGACTTGACGCCATTTTAATTCGGATTACAAAGATAATTCCCTTCAGTCCAATTTCCCCTCCGACGGGAGATAACGTCTTTGGAATTGGAATACGCTCATAAATGAGAATATGAGCCTATTAATCCAGTAGAAGTAGTGGGGTTTGGGAGATAACTGGTGCTGGAACTACAGGCTATCTGGAGATACAGACGGATGGAAAGACGGAGGCAGGAGAAATTAGTGGAACGACATGGTTGGCGTCAACGGCGGGATAGCAGAGTGCATTGTGGGACATTGCGACATGCTGGAACTATATGAACATGTGGGTGGGTGGGTGATTGGTCTGCTGTGAGATTGGCCTCCTGTGGCGAGACGGTGCCGAGCCCAGAGTAATGGTTTAATCAGTGACCAGCAGTATGGAGCTGTGTTTTTGCTCCACAGGAACGCTGCGGAAACAAGGCTGCACGCTGACACTCTCCAATCCCACTTTGCTTCTTCGCGTGTGTTGGTGCACATGTTCCCAGGATACAGGGGAACGTGCCTGTTTGCATTTACGCCAGTGTTTTATATAAGTCTAAGCTAAGTCTCAGTTTGTCTCACCGTTCGACCACAGTGAAATGCATACGTTTACAAAACCACTCCGTCCACAGCGGTGACGTCCGTGATGCTCTCACCTGTTGTGGTGAACCGTGTGTGACAGCCACATGCCGTGTAATGTATGATGCAGTTACACATGTTCACTTGCCATGAAGACCACTCGGACTGTGTAAGAGAACAGAAGAGGATTACAGGACAGCTAAAACAGAAAAACGGAGAGTGAAGAGTGTGGTTAGGTGCCAGGATAAATGGTTGACATTTGCAGGAAAAGGAGTTTGCTTTAGATACTGTGCAGCTCTGAGTAATGGCCAACCCTTACCTCGGGGTGAAAAGAGGTCGCTCAGAGACGGAGAGCTTTACATTTAGGTCCACTATAGTTTGCTCAGGGAAAAAAGTTTTTTGTTTGTTTGAAGTTGAATAGATGAAGCTGTTCAGGTTTTTGTACAACAGAGACCACTGTTATTGTCGGACTGGGATTGACAACAGGTGTAATCCTGAAAGTTTCCTGTTTACACAACATCTTGCAGGAGCATATTCTGTCTTCATAAATAAGTAATCAAAGATGAGCTATTTTTCTATTCTTGTGGTGAACAGAATCTGTTAAACTATTGTGGCAAGTATTACTGAAAATGTAGAAGATGGTCACGTCTAAACATAGCCTATAACATATAACATAATGTAAACACCATTCTCGCTATTAACTAGTTGGGCATTAGCATGCCTTTTATTTGCATCTTGGCATCTATATTCTGCATGACCATACTCTACATCCCTAATCCTAACAAATACTTGAACATACCAACAACCCATAACTATTAATAAGCAACAAATTAGGACTTAATTGAGGCAAAAGTCGAAGTCAACGGTTAAAAGCGAGAATCGGACCTTAAAATAAAGTGTGACCAACATTTTTTTTCGTTGTGATGTTGTGGTTCATTTAAATTAATTAAAATTCTTAACATCATTTTTGCCGCTGTATCGCCCTCTCTGTTGGAAACAAAAACTGCACATTACTTTACATACTATCTTTGAGAGGGTTCAAGGAAGATAATGTCAAGCTGACATTTCTTGTTAAATCGTATCTGACAGCTCAAGTAATTAACTAAATTTTTTTGTACTTTCTCTGTAATTCGTTGTTTTATATTTAGAAACAATAAGACCTATATGGCAGTTTAACCAACAATTGTGTTTAATGGGCCTTTAGGTCTCTCACAGATTACAAAACTGATGGAAGTCACTCTGGTGGAGGACAACAATAGGATCTTAAACCTCACGCCTTATAAACACAAAGACAACACAATAAGGCCTGTGTGCTGTGCAATGTGGATTTCTCACTGCATGCACAGTACAGTTTAAAAGAAAGCTTTTTGAATTAGAAATACATGTGTAACTTATCCAAAGCCATATATACAATGAAGTAAATTATCCAAGACGGCAGAAACATGAGAAGTGCTTAAAAGTGCTACAAAAGTTTTACCAAGTGTTAGAGAAATACGTGCTAGAAAAGGAAGGGAGAAAAATCTCCATTCTTGTTTGTAACTGAGCTTTGTGTGCTCTCAAGCAGCAATATGTGTGTATCTAAAACTCTGTGGCTTTCTATTTCCTGGCAGAGGTTTGCATTGAGTAAGCAAATTTTCAAGTTGTCTGCCTTTTATGAAAGATTCTTCCCTCCCTTCTATTTGATTGCAAGTCCTTGAAGCTGCAATGGCCGAGGGAGTGAATTTCAGGGGTGCTGAGGGCTTCATTGATCAGTTTTTCTAGAGCGCAGAGCTCCGCGGGTCAGTTCCGCCCCCTCATCTTTCAGCACAATGCCCTGCTCCGCAGGTTCGCCCCTCTCTGTGTGTCAGGACCACGGAGAGCTCCACCGTCTGCTTTTGTCCTCAGGAGTGGAGGCGGCTGGCAGCCATTTTACGTGGCTGGATCTGCGAGCGCTTTGAAAGCTCTTGTTCAGATTAAGTATGCCACTCTGTTCCACTCTCGGGCCCTCTCAGCCAGACGCAATGATTAACCCTACGGCACCCATAGCCCTCTTAACACATCCCTCCCTCTTTTTACTTCTCTCTATCTCTCCCTCTTATCAATTGAGCCTAAATGGCAGCCGTGACGTGTGGGCAGACAGGGTCAGTGGTGGGTCTGAGGTGGGCTCTCTTCCTGGTGCCGGTTTGGCTCAGGTGTTTGGGTATTGGCTCCCGAGGAGACGAGGACGTATGGGAGCTGCTTTTTTATTCTCGAGCTTGGCGTCGAGGTGGTGGATGGTGCCCAGCGTGGAGATGCGCGAAGGAGTGGGTGGATGTTAACAGAGTGTGTACGTAATGCTCACAGTTTGTTTGAGCGAGAGGGTAAATAGTTTGCTCTTCAGGACTATGAAGACTGGAAATGTGATCATTGGCTTAGAAAAACAGTTGAATCTACCTCTCTTTCTGTTTTAAAGCTTTGTTGGGGTCGTAAAAGGTTTTCTGTAATAAATGACTCTTTATGTTGTAATGCCAAGTGAAGATTTCTTCATAATTAGCAGGTTTCTTCATGACCTGTTATTAACACCAGCAGTCAGGCTGTTTTTCTGGGATCTGTGCGTGTAAAACTCTGCAGCTCCACACATTTCGACATAACTGCACTGCACGTAATTCGCAAAGTTTTGTACATGCCACAACCCTTTAAAGATTGCTATTACACGGAGTTTCTCCCACTTTCATATTAATACAGTAGTATAGCATGATACTCGATCTTTAATGTTTGTTTACCCAATATTTCCCTCGCTCTTTTACCAGGTTATGTCAATTTTTGCAATTTCCCTCAACTATCAACCCAGAAAATACCTGCGTATCGATACCCTTGTTCCTCTTTTTCAAAAAACTTTGCTGTACTTCTTCACTGTGCTTCTAATAAAACTGCCTTTCACACAGTTGTCCCAGTCAATCAGGTAGTCCGAGTTAATGTAAATAAGTGGAGGCGGGGACTAATTTACATATTCATGAATTTGAGTATACTACATGAGGCAAGAGTGTAGTAACATTCAAGCTATTTTAGAATAGAACCAAGTGAAAATAAAAAAGTTTGAATATATAATTTTGTTGACCAAAGATGACTTTGAAGTAATAAAATGATGACTTGCATGGAACAAATTCCAACCAGTTCCTATTGTATAAAATCAAACCCTGTGCTATGTTTTCTACCGAAGAAGTATCAGATTTTGAAATTAAATATATACTGAATGCATATTTTTCTCTTTCCATTTAGCATTAAGTCGCTCTGCAATGCCGTTTGGTCTGATGAGGAGGGAGTTGGCATGTGAGGGATACCCCATCGAGCTCCGCTGCCCCGGCAGTGATGTCATCATGATCGAGACAGCCAACTACGGCCGCACCGATGACAAGATCTGTGATGCTGACCCCTTCCAGATGGAAAATGTACAGTGCTACCTGCCAGACGCTTTTAAAATTATGTCACTGAGGTACGTTGAAGATAGCGGGCAGTTTGGGAGTTATAAACGCGTGCTCACATTAACTGTGCACTCCTGCGTGTGATAATATGGTTGAGTGTTTATCGTGAGAGTGTAAGTGTTGTGTGTGTGCTCTTCCCACAGTGGCAGTCCCTGTATGTGCTTAGCATTCACTTCTTCAGAGACTAGATCAATGATTTCCTCTTCTAGCTATCCATCAGTTTTATAACGCAGAGAGATGCGGGATGGATGGGTAGAATAAAAGAGGGATAGAGCCAGGAATGATGGTGTACTAGTTCAGAGATGATGAAAGGATAGACAGAGAGAAGAGGGGATTTGAAAGGAGAAACGTCCCTGCATGTGTTTGAGGAGGAATAAATCTTTACCGCTCTATATCCGGCTGTGCATTTCATACCGATAACAGCCCTGCATCCATACATTTATCTGCTTTAGTCAGAGGCAATAGCTCTAACCGGGTTCGAGCTGCTAGTGAGACAGAGGGGAGGATTACTCTACCCCTCTCTGACAGATGCTGTTTACATTTACATTTATGCCTTTGGCAGACGCTTTTATCCAAAGCGACTTACATTGCATTATACTATACGTTTGTTTCTGACTATGTGCAATCCCTGGGATTGAACCCATGACCTTGGCGTAAACTCAGTGTTTGTAAAATGATCACGCGTAGTTTGAAATTATAAGTGCTACTTGCTTATTCAGGCATTACTATTGCTGTCGCTCATATTTAAGGTGAAGGATTTCAACAAACACTGCTTGTTAAGCAGAGGTGTGCTCTGCCTTATGAATGAAATGAGCCACAAAATTCCACACCAGGCACGTTCACACCAGGAATGATATATAGAAATACAAAGATTTGGTAATATTTGTGGTTTAATTATCCATGTTTACCAATTCTTTGTTAAACTTTTTGGAAGCATTTTTTAAAGGATAGCTTTCCTGTAGCTCAGTCGTTAGAGCATGGTGCTAACAATGCCAAGGTCGTGGGTTCGATCCCAGTGGATTGCATATACTTAGAAACAAAATGTATAGGATAATGCAATGTAAGTCGTAAATGTAGTTTTCCATGGTCAAATAACTGAACTGTCACATCCATAAACAGGCACATGAAAATTAAAATATATTAACTACTTTGTGGTCTATGAAGATCCACACCTGCGCCCTTTGGTGGGTTTTATTGCTTTTGGTTTGTACATTTTAATTCACAGAAATCCTACAAAGTATGTGGTCTATCAAAAACGTGCTAATTTTTGTCACATCCATAACTCCCTAAACCCTCCTTTAAAATAGAAAGCTTGTGCGAAATTATTTAGTTTTATAGTTTAGTCAAATATAAACAGATATAAACTTGTGTTTAGATTTGGGTGGTCTTAGTCAACTCATACCACGAACTAATGTAGATTTGTGGGGGTGTGGTTTCACGAGGCGTTTCAGGCAGGTCTTGGTGAGCATTCGCTTTTAGGTAGAATGCATCTTTTGTTCCCACAATTTCATTTGTGTAATTTTACGTGTCTAATACATGCATGGGCAACTTATAACACACCAAAGACACAGAAAAACACGTATTCGCGCCATATGACCCCTTTAAAATGCTTTGCTGGGTTTGTAACATCTCATTCTCTCTCTCAGGTGTAACAACCGGACTCAATGTGTGGTGGTGGCTGGGTCTGATGTTTTTCCGGACCCCTGCCCAGGGACCTACAAGTACCTGGAGATCCAGTATGAATGTGTGCCATACAGTGAGTAACAACACAAACACTCCATGCCAACAAGCCCCACCCCCTTACCTCCCCTACCCCGCCCCCTTCACCAACCCCCGTCCCCACCTAACCCCTCAACCAGCGACTGCCATACACATACTCACACACACTCACTCACGCTCACGAGTGCATTCTCTCTTTCATTCACACAAACGCAAACGCTCATTCTCTCGCTCTCTCTCTCTTTCTCTCTAACACTCACACACACACTCACTCTTAACCGTTTTTCTTCCATCGACAGTGCGACGTTCCAGAGGCTCTGGGAGATTTTCACATCGGAGATGCGCTCCGCTAGCACACAGAAACACACGGCAGATAAGCATTCAATATCCCCAGCGCTGTGCAGAGTCAGCCTTTATTGGCGATCACAGTCACACAAACGCGCTCGCGCACAGCCTCACAAAGTAGCAAAATGACCCTCGGGGTTCTTTATCTGGCATTAAACACCTTTACCAACCCTCCGACAGACAATCAAAATGAAAATTGGGCGGCGGCGAGGCTGCGGGAGAGAGGCGGCGTTCCGCGCGCCCGACTCGCACATTGGGAATGTTAACACGAAGCTCAAATACATTTCAGGCCACGCAAGTGGCGCACATGCTAATATTCCCATGGCAACCCTCGGCTTTCTGCCGCGCCGCACGCAAACGAGCGGCAGGTGTGACTTTCTCGCACGCAGCTTGCGCTGGCGTACGTGTTCGGGAGCTCGGCTCGTGTGAAAATCTCCCGTCAGACGGCACCCCCTCCTCCCCCTTCATGACTTTACATGTGCAGGTGGTCCAGATGGGGGCGGTGACTCAGCGGAGGGTGGGCTCAGGGGCTTTAGTCGGGTGTAGGGGGGGAGTTAATGGGTTTTACTGCGAGCAGGAAGGGGTTATTAACTGGAATCTATAATCCCGGGGTCAGTTTCTCTGCTCTTCCCACAGGAAATCAAGAGGACGGACTAAAGCCCGCCAGTTCCCTCTCTCCCGTTAATCCTCCTTTTCTCTTTTTTCTCCTTTAGCCTTGATGCTTCGATCTCATTCATAATCACACCGACATGTTCATTTCGTCATCCGGCTCTTTTGTTTCACACGCACGTTCTGCATTTCCTTGTTTTATAGCTCCTTTCTCTTTTTGTTCACCTGCTGCATTCTCTCGCCTTCAATCTCTTTTTTCCGTCTGATGTTGCGCTCGCTCTCTCATGCCTTCCTCTCTGTTCTTTTCTTTGACGTGCTTTTATTCCATCTCAGCATCACTTTCCTCTTTTCTTCCGTCTGGCTGTTTCTCTTTCTTTTGCAGGTTTTGGGACGTGTCTAGAAGAGCTCAGCGTTTATCTTTAAAGCTCTCCAACTCTCTCGCACACACACGCACACACACACTCTGAAGTGAAAGGGACTCTTCAGAACACACTCTTTCGTCACCTTTGCTCAGCGGCCTTAATCCTACGTCCACTTCTCCGCAAACACATCGAAACACAGGCCTCGCGTGGCTCAGAAGTACTCCCTCTCTCCCAAATACGTTCACATGATACATTTTTTGACAGTATTTAAAGTATTTTGCGTTATTTACATTGACGTTATTTTAACGTAATTTAATTATGTTGTTTCTTTGTCATTTTGACAAATTTTCATTATTTTGCCTTTGTTGGATCTTTATTACTTTCCCAATATCTTTTATTCTTTATCTCTATATTATTCTGACGGTATTTTATTTAATTTTTGTTATTTTTCCTTCATCATTTTGACAGTTTTCATCTTTGTTATTTCGTTTCTTTGGTATTTTGTCAGGATTTATTACTTTTCTTTTTTCATGACTTTCTCTTGACAATAAACAAACTTGGATGCGACCTTGGTTCTCTCACGTTTGCTTCTTCTCTCACTCCGTAACTAATCATTCAGATTTATATAAAATTACAGTAGATAAGATGTTCTCCAGCAGGTGTTTTATTGTGGAAGGAGCAGCGTAAGTGAGAAAGGCAGGCTAGTTTGTGGCTGCTAAGTTGGTGTGTTAGCGTGACATATGTTGGCGAGCGTCGGGGGGTGAGCCGCAGCTGAAACGCTAGCACGCCTCGGCACTCCGCTCACCGCTTCATTTAGCCTGTCACAAGCTTTCCTTTTTTCCTCTCCGGTCGCTATCTAAAGGCCGGCGGTTGGAAATAGCTTTCTACGCTGAGGTGAGAGGATGCATGATTAACTAGCTGCTGACTTGCATTTTAGCTCCTATTTTTAAAAACTTTGTTTACGGTGTTTGAAGAATAGAGATGTGAGGAAAATTGGGACCTGATTCCTTCATGATGAAAAGTTTTCGCTGTCTGAAGTGACAAAGAAGAGCCAATTATCGGAATCCTCCGTCAGTCTCGTTTCCCCCGAGGGACCGCGGACAAGGAAGGGATACGCTCTCCTCTGCTCCTTTCCGGGCTCCACATGTTGTTGGCTAGCGTAGCGGAATAAATAGAAACGGGCCTCAATTACATCCAGACATTCACGCCCCTCAAGTGGCGAAGCAATTCGGCCATTTTTAATTACCGGGGGGTGGCAGCGTCGTGTGGGCCTCTGTGGAGATTTGTCGAGATTAATTGAATTTACTGTGCCTAATTGCTCTGATAATGCCCCATCTTTCACGGCTGGCCGAGAACACGTGCCATGGTGTTATTGGTGTGTTTACCGTTGACATATGTCCGTTTGTTTGTTTATTTAATATGCAAGGAATAAGGGACAAGAGACATTGCATTTAAGGACGTAGCTTGGCTTGCGCTGTTCCTGACAGGCTCCTGTTTGTGTGTGAGCTCCACCGTCGCCATGATAACAGCCGCTCGAGACAGCAAGGCGACAGATTCAGCCAAACCGTTTTACAGCCTCGCACACACAGCCGCTCGCACGCAACTGCAGGCGCAGCCAACGCATCAAATGCGGTTGATGAGTGCCAGCAAGAGTCAAACTTTCTGGCCCTCATATCCAAAGAGCTCAACGCCTCTGAGGAAATGACAAACAGGCAGCACTGCTCCGAACTGTGCCCCATAAAGACAAACAGCAGGCCTCGCCTCAGTCGGCAGTGACTTTCCTCGGCTTACTCAAACTCAGTTCAGCCCGAGGCGGTGTTGGCCAAGCTGCATTAATGCATCGCCGATCGCCGTAAGGTGTCCTCTTTTGCTCCCTTGGCAGAAACCTGTTTAGTCAAGTCGGTTGGCATCTTTCCTGGTGTCCTCTGTCAGAGTGCATTATATAACAAGGCCTCACGCACTTGATACTTGTGCAAACTTATCTGATAACCTCGCTCGGGTCAAGGAAAGGCAATTAGATGCATTTAAAGGCATGGTATCACAAGAGAGCTGATGTAAATCAAGCTGTACGGTGTGTCAAGCGAAATATTCTCAGAGATTCTGAGCTGTTCGTATGCCCGGACTCAGACTTCATTCTTTGACATTGCTCTTTATCCTAACAGTGGGTAAGCTAGCCAGCTTTTTATGTTAAATAGGATTCAATGTTAAAGACCCATTTAAATGCCTTGAAATGCACATCTGTTTTTGCATTTCCACTGAAACTGGAAAAAGGAAGCTAGGGTGGGGCATGTTGAGTAACTCCTCCCCCTTTTAAAATAGCTAATGGAGTTTAGTTCACTTCACAGGATTGAATCTGATGAAGCTCATGGAAGTTGTTGATCTACAGTACATGATAACATCTTCAAAAAACAGATTTTTCCATGATTTGAAACTTGATCACAAATATTTTTAAAGGGCTAGTTCACCCCAACATTCTGTCATCTTTATTCATTATCATCTTCTCTGGACCACCATCCTCTTTTGTGGTCAAGACAAGAAAAACACAAAAATACAGGCTTTGCATGATAGAGGGTGAATGAATTGTGAACTATTCCTTTAAAGCTCGATTCACATTCTGCATCTTTCAAGATCGCTATTTTAAATGTAGACCTGCGGCAGGTGCGCACAATTAGGGAGAACAAAAACACGGTTGCGATGCGCATGCAGTGCATGCACATTTTTCTAGGCGTGTTGGCGCCACATCGAGATGGAAATAGTAAATAAATTCATTTGAAGAGAGAAGGTGGTTTAAGACATGAATGTGATTCACCCCTCAGAAGAACTTTTTACTATTTTGATTTCAGGGGTACTTTAAAAGTAAGCTACATTTTATGTCTTTATTCTATTTTTAGGTAAAGTTTAATCTGTTGTTTATTGTTACTAAGATTTTGATGGTGGTACAATTACTAGATTTATCAAGTAGAAATATGTAGAGAAGGATTTACAAGTACCGATAACCGATGTTTATTTCTATGGCTTGTCTGCTTAGTTTTATGATGTCTGAATCTTTAAAGGAATAAGACAGAATGAAATTACAATTCTGTGCTAAATAAAATGTGCACAAAGTAATTCAGACTTCGCTGGGGCTGAATAACCTCTCCACTGCTGCAGGCCAGGCATTTCAGTTTGCTGTATAAAGTGATGAAAGCGTGTTTGACTGCACCGCACATCTGGATATACAGTAAAGGCCTTTACTGTACGTTCAGACTGCCAGCGACTGTGTTTCTGTGTGTCGCTAATCTCTTGCGACGAGGTGGTCAGAATGCGTTCCTAGCTTTGGTTGCTCTTGTAACATTTATTAACAAACTCTGCAGTAACTGACGAGAGACAGATGACTGAGCTCCACCCCTTTACTCCTATTGGTAGTCGCTCCCGAAAGTCGCTCGTCATAAAGTTGAGCAAATCTCATATTTGTTGTGTCGCTCGACACGGCCACTTCCTATCACTAACGGTCACTGTTGCTCATGTCGCCGGAAGTCACCGGGTCTCCATTGACATGAATGACATCGGCTTTCTTTGTCGCTGGTGGTGTGAAAGGGGTGTTAGAGTGCACTTCATCATGTGATGAATTAATGCTTCAGTCATCACTAGACAGTATTCACTTTACCATCAGCTTTATGTTATAGGGTTTTGTATAAAAGACTGAATCTGTAATAAGCTTAATGTATACATTCACAAAGACTTTTCAAAACGGTTATCCGAGTTTCTGTTTGGGAGTCTGTTTGGAAGATCAAAAAATAATTGTAACAGTTTCAACAGAGTATATTTGAAGCTTGTTTTTTAAAGTTGAGATTGTGTTTCTAATGAGACGAGTTTCATAGTTCACACAAGTTTCCCAAAAAGCTTTAAAATAAATAATAATAGAGTGCATAAATAGTTGATTGTCACTTTAGACGTACGAGCTAAATGATCCAAATACTGTTGTAGTGTTTACAAGATGTTACACACACAACTTGCCGCGCCGCATAAGGATTGAATTTAGCCCAGTGCCGAGTAAATGGAGCGAACAAAAGACGGCGTTGTTTTGAATGCATCCCACATCCTGACTGCTTTGGCCCCATAGAAAGCCTTTTTTAAGAACACAAACGTGTGAGAACATTTCAGTCGCATTCCAGCCTTAACTCTTCAGGAAGTGTTAAACAGTGGGAGTCAATATACAAGCACCAGGTGTTTCGCCGTAATTTGGTATTTGGGAGAGAGACGGAGAGTTTTGAAACTGCCGCAGTCATTAATATTTATTAGGCCCACGTTATTTGCGACGTGTGCGGAGTGACAAGTGCCAACGGTTTGGCGCTGGATTTATCTTCACCTCCTAATGCGAGAAGCAGAAGAAAGGCAGCGATACGCGTGTGCTCGGGCGCTCCTCCGGCTGCGCTCCTCAGGTGTGTTCATTAGCACCTCTTGTTATCACATGAGTAATTGAAAGGATTGCGGAGACCGCTGGGCTGAGGGGGCTCAAGGGCCACCGTACTCCTTCACCAAGGGCAGGGAAATAAAGCAGGAAGCCATTAAAACAATCACAATTATGCCACATGCACGAGCAGCTGGCGTCTTTTTAATGCGCCGGCGGTTATTTTAATGCAACTGAGTGTGCGCACGTGTGGTTTTCTCCACAGGTGGAAGAGGAAACATCAATAAATCAAATAACGGTCTCTTTTCCTCTTGCCTCCCTCATCATCGCAGCTTTTTCGAGGAAGAGTTCCTGCGTTATTAGTCACATATGCTTGTCATCTGCATTCTTTCTTTATTCTACTTTTGTTTCTCTCTCTCTCTCTCTCTGTCTCTCTCTCTCTCTCTCTCTCTCTGTGCCTCAAGGGGAAATACACTTTCTGTGTGATTCAGATCCAGGTCAGGAAGAGAGTCCGCACATATGCAACATCTCCTCACTTTAAAGTCTCAGATGAATGACCATTGTTGTGTCATCTGTTGAGAGATGGATAGAGCACATGTTCCTTCATGCAAAGGCCGGTGGATTATGCCCTTGTGAGATTTCATCACCCTTTTTTACTCTGGAGTTAAAATCGCTCTCAGGCGGATGCCGGCGTCAGCTCTTCTTTGTGTAAAGTGAAGTGCATTGCCGTTTGTGCTGCTATGTCACCCTGAGGATTGAGAACTGGTTTTATTTACAAGTTCCATTTCCTTGTATCTGAATGATTTTTTTTTAATTAACGGTTGTTGAAGTGGATGTGATTTTTTTTTTGCTGCAGTGCTATTCCACGCACTGCAAATCTTCATCATCACCTTCAAATATTCTCACCCAGCGTCCTTTTCAGCTGGTCATAGTGAGTCAGACGGTGCTGACCGCCCACGGCCATAACCCAAACAGTATATGCATAACTGGATGTCTTAGATCTCTTCAAAACCAAACAATTGTCTCAGTGGCTTTTTTCCCCTTCAGTGCCTCCATCCCTCTCTAACTCGAGGTTCTCCTCTTCAAAAACCCCAGCGTGTATTTCAAGACACACAATGGGTCTCGGGGGGAAAACAGCTGAGCTTTGCGTGCCGCTTGCGTGTCGCCGGCTACAGGCCGACACATGTTGCTAACACGTGAGCAGTTCCCCGAGCGCTTGTGCGTGTCAGCCGTGGGTACAGGCTAACAGTGCTAGCACATCCAGATCGGCGGGACATACAAGCTGTCATTCACACTGACACACTGGCTGTCTGTCTGTCATAGACACTGAGGCTCTTCACACATACAAACACACGCCATAACTGAAGCCCAGAATGACAGAGTAGCCATGGAATGTGCACACACGTTGGATTTCTGTTTTGTGTGCGAACATGAGTGAGAAGAACGGTAAGCGTTGCTGGAGAATCCAGCTCAAACCAGCATCAGATGGAGGCTAGTCTGACATGCGGTTGGCTCAATGAAGCTGGTTTATAATCATCCATGCTGGTCAATACAGTACATGTTTTGCTGGACAGCATATAGTGGTCAGGCTCAGATTTTTTGGACGTTAATCTGATATGTGATATTATACACGAAAATAAAAACGTTTTTAACTTGTTTAACCTGTTGAAAAAGTATTAATAAGATCTACACCCAATTTACATGAGTTATTTCTATTTTTTATAAAAAATGTACTAAGTTTATTTAAATGTGTTTTTTATTTAGAATTTAGAAGCTTTAATAATTTTAGAATTCTCTTTATGTATTTTAAAAGATTTAAAATATGAAAATTATTTCATGTACTGTAAATTGTATCTGCATATATATATATATATATTTATTTCTATTTTATTAATTAGTTTTTGCTACAGTATTTGTAATGTTCCACCTTATTTCTATTACAATTAAATAAAACTTTGTATTTGTTTTTAAGACAATTTTTAATTAGCTTTTCAACTACTGTTTTTGATTTTAATGGTAATATTTAAGTTGTTATTTCATTAGCTTTAGTAAACAAAAATGGAAGTGTTTTTAAAAGTATTGGGAAACTGCGATAACACGTCCATCCTTTCGAGATTGCCCTGAATGGCATGTAAAACCAAACCAACATTACTGGTCGACCATCTGCTGACTAACTATTGCATAACTCATCGTTCGATGTTGACCGATCAGACCTTTCGCATCTAAATGTATTTTAACTGCCCAGTATCAATTGTAAAGGACCTTTCTTTCCATACCAATAAATTATGATGGGTTTATAGTATTTGAGATTAGACAGCCATCACACAGCATGTGCTGTATAAGTAGGTGGTTCCTTACCAGACTAAACCATGAAGGATCTGATAATCAGCACTACACAGTTAGAGCAGGAACCACCTGGACCACCTTGACTTAACCGGTGGGAAGTCTACCCCCAAACTCTACTCTCGGTCTAACAAATAACCAGTAACATGCCAGCCGTCATGTTCCCAAAACCTGACCTGGTTTTTCCAGCAGGAGGGGGAAAAGAAATGTTCCTCCATCTCTTTTTCTCAGTCTTTTGTTCTTTCAAACTTCTCCCTTCCTTATAATGGCCTCTCTCCACGGCTCTGCCTGCCTGCTTCACAGAAGTGTACCTGCAGCCGAGCTGCATGGTTCCGCGGACCGCAATCAGTGATTGGCAGCTGGATCTTGATGGATTCAGCAAGTAGAAGCGATAAGTGGTCAAGCTCCACACTTCAGAAAGAGAGAGAACAGCTCGCTCGCCCGGTCCCAGCCAAGGCAGAACCAGCCCCTTCGGTTTCAGAAATCAATCTCTCTCTCTCTCCCTCTCTTTCTCTCTCTGTCATTACTGCATCAATCTTTTTCTTTTTTTAACTCTTTCATCCCCACAGCTCCGGAAGACTATTGCACTTTTTAAATATGTTCGGAATGGAATGCTAGTGTACTGCACCTACTATTTTTTAAATAGAGCACACGAAGTCATTATGCAATGATAAAAAATTCAATCAATAGCATGTTACATCATTGCCACATGGCTTACTTAATGCCGTCCGGTTATCGTCATATTATATTATATAATCATATCATTTTATTTGACTTCCATTAATTTGGTTTAGTGGTCAAACATCGTAATTTTCAATCTGACTGACAAAAGGTGCTGTAAGCAATTCTTTTGGTGTGACACATACAACATATTTCTGACAGATATTATTGAAGAGGGTATCTTGAGAAATCACACCAGTGGCAGACCGCGGCTCTGTAAACATGTAAACGATGTCAGGGGATTGCTTATACGTAGCCATGAGTCAATCAGACAAGCTCTTTTAACCCGTTTAGGTTCGATGATACATGTATGGCTTTGAAGCACAGGTTTTAAATTACTGTTGAAATAAAGGTAAAACGGTTATGTGAATGTAAAAAAAATACAGTAAATGGGCAATTCGAGCATTATGAACGTGACATAAAAATGCTCAGAGAATGAATTTGTTAGGATTATATTCAACCATCTGTTTATATTTAACTGCACCCTTGCTGATAGACTCTTAACATCAAAAAATATCAGTCTATGAAAAAAATCTATTAAAAAAAGGGAAATAAACATGCCTTATGGAAGTGACAAAATTAAGGATGCGGTTTTGGGAGACGATAAACTTTGTAGGATTTCTGTAAAATAAATCCTGAAGCAATTATACCCAATGAATGGAGAAGGGATGCCTCTTTATAGAAAATAAAATTGTTACTTCATATTATTTTTCATATGTCCATTTATGAGGAATATGAAACGTTATGGATGTGACGATACCGAAACTTACCTGACTATGAAAAATCATGCACTAAAAATAAAACAAATCCTTTACAAATTTGTAGAGAGATCTCACATGGGTATTTGAACCACCAAATGTAAAAATCTGTGCTGTTACCATAGTAAAACCACTGGGGAAAAATTGTGGTTAGGTTGACATTTTCACGGAATTGCCCAGATGTACTGTAAATGTGTTTCTAATAGTTTTTTCACTCAGCTTGCAAGTTTGCTTTCCGTTTCTGGAAATTGTCATTTTTACTGCATTTTAAAAGTATGTGAACTATAACAGTAAATTTACTGGTTTATACTGCGAGCATGTTCAGGCAGGCCAAGGTTTGGCTGGTTTGTATGGTCCAGCAGACTTACAGCACCATTCAAAATCATTATTTGTACCACTTCCGGTTCATTCATCAAATTCAAGATCAGGCACCTTACATTATGGGATAAAGTATTCCACGATTGCTCAATTGATGTACTACTAATTTTCATGTAAAAATATAGGCATACTGTGAACATTATATATAGCATATGACACAAAAAAGTACACGCTGTACGGTAGTACGCCATTCCGAACATACCTTCTCTCTCGCAGCGATGCAGAAGTTTGGAGAGTGGGATGACGAAAGGATGGAGGGGAGCGGAGGGGGCGGAGTGTGTGTGACTGGGGGACGCGTGACTGTGTCATATGACGATGAAACAGGAAGAACGGAAACGGGTTTTGCAAATCTTTGTGAAAGCGTTTGAGGCCATTCACCCCCTCATTACTCACTCGAGTCATCCTCTCTGTAAAGCCTCAACATCACACTGACAGAATAACATGATTTGAGAAAGGCTAGCCTTTTATTTAATCTCAATTTTCTCTTTTTTCCTGCACTTGTTTTTCTTTCATTCTCCTCTTTCTCTCTCTCTCTTTGGCTCATGCTTTTGCTCTCTCTTTCTCTCTCTCTTTCTGTCTGTCTCTTTTTTCCGATGCTTGAATAGAAGTGGACCAAAAAGGTAAAGACCACAATGAACATGAAAACCACAGCTCGCCCTGCCCGCCCTCTTCCCCTTCCTCTTCCGTTTCCTCTCCTCCCCTCATCCCCCTCTCCTAACCCAGCACCCTGTGTAGTGCTCATGTTTGATGTTTATATCCCTCCCTCTCTCTCTCTCTCTCTCTCTCTCTCTCTCTCTCTCTCTGGCTTATAACCGATACTCCTTCCAGATTTCGTTCTTGTTTCAGATAACACCAACACACGCCATCATGCGTACAGTCTCCTGCATACATGCACTAATCCCCGCGCTCAGAAGGACATCATGCATGCGCCTCAAACACGCTTGCGCGCACTCACGCACGCAACGCTCACTTCTGGAAAACGGCACCAGAACCTCCACCAGCTGTCCTGCTAAAAGTTCCAATTAAGTCTATTTGAGAAATTAATAACCATCCTTTAATCTGATCACTTCTACCCCAAGGGAAACACTCTCTCCAACTTAATGCGGCACATGCACGCTCTCTCTCTCTCTTTCTGTTTCTCTCAAACGCACACTCGCACGAGCCACTTTACATTGAGCGCTTCCCCGCTCCACTTTTCTGTTGGACAGGAGGTCATTTCTCCCTGTATCGGTACAGTGTTGAATCATAACCCATATCTTCCACTGACACGCGTAACCATCTGTGCAATTCCACCCTCTCCCGTGCGACATCACTTATTCATCCTTCTATTGTTTGCGATTAATTTTGTATCCGTCCTTCCAGATCCTAAGCGACTCCTCCATACTGTAAAACCCCTCTCTCTCGCTTTATCTCCTTTCATTTTTATCTCAATCCCTCTTATTTTGTCTTCCTTCCTTCCTTCAGGAGATCCCCTTTGATTTCTCTGTATGTTATTTTCGATTAGAGTAACGTTTTGTAGAGCTGGTAACTGGCCATCCCCCTGCCAAATTCTCTTTCCCATTTCCAGGTGCTTCAGTATCTCTCTTTACAAGCTTTCTCTTTTATGAGCTTTCTCTCAGTGGCCATGTCTAGGGCTGGGAACTGTGAACTGGTTTTGTTCAGACATTACCAAAAAAATGATGGAAACCAATTCTTTTCTTGATGTTTTGCTCCGTCAGGATTTATTTGGCGATGTGTTAAATTATGGCGGAAAAAATACACATTTTTATTTCTCTGAGTTTATATTTTGCAGAATGAATTAAATGGGATGAGAGAAAAACACTGGGTACTACAAATTAATAAACTATTAGAAACACGTCTTCAGTGGTTTCTAACAGTGGGACCTGTGTGTAGTCTGACTTGTATCATTCTAATGATATTGATATTTTTTTAGTTAGTTTGTTCACAAGATTCAAAATAGCAGCAAGCAATTACACTTCCTTACATTGAATTTAATCTAAACTGCGTAAATGTTCACAGAGATAGAGGCGGCACAACGTTTTGTTGTTATTGTAAGCATACAAAAGTAGGCCCTTCACACTTTCAAATGGTGCCTTACACATATATGTATGACCACAAATGATAGAGTATTTTATTTTTCATTTTGTCATGAAGCGTCCAGTTTGAAATGAACAGCGACTATTTATAGAAATTGGTATGATATATGAAATTGATTTGTTGACGCAGTTATATTTTTATTAGTCTCAGCCGCAGAAGTCACGCCCGCGGACCGTTTGCTGAACATCTGAGGCACACTTTTCTGGCAACACTTCAGCACATTCAAGGTTGTCTTCTGATTGGTTAAATTTAACAGTATTTCCGGGAGACGTGCGTGTTGCCTTTTTTAATATGCAATAAGAATTCATCACGATAGACTTAAATACATTCTAAAAAACTATGTGAAGAGCTTTGTTGCTGTTAACCTTTGACACATTCGATGAACGTACACCAAACTGTGTCTGCGGGTACATTTCAATGCCTCTAAACATGACGCGGCACAAAACCAAACGTGATTGGTTGCTTGACCTCTCAGTCATAAGGCCTCTTGGGCGGGCCTTGGCCAAAGAAAGCAGCCAAAGTTCCCAGCCCTTATGAATATTTTTTTCTACAAAAGTAATTTCGGATATTTAAGCATTCATTAAAAGATTTACGAGATACATTTACAGATGACATTTTTGTCAAGCGTTTCCAAACTTTTTATGGGTAGCTTCTGTATAATTATGTATATTATACTAAAACGATTACATCAATTAAATAAATGTAAACATGATAAACTTGAATATTTGTATTATTATAATTGAGTTACGTTTATTTTTTATATTCAACTGACCAAAGCAGGAGCAAAAGTTTGTTAAACTTGGAGTTGTTTAATTCCCTTCGATTCCCATCCCTAGCCATGACTCATTCGTTTTTATCCGTATTCTTCTCTTGGTTGACATGCTTCCCAATTCTCATGTGTTCATCAGAAAAAGCCGCAGGTTTTCTGATCCTCAGATCGCCTTATTTCAGTCGTCCTTCCTCGGGTTCCTCCTCTCCAATTTGTCATGTGCCAGTGGCATCATTCTTCATTTTAATTCTCTTTTTTGTTGTCTGGTTTTGGACACCGCTCGGTGGCGTCTGTGGCAGGCGCTCCCTCCGCGCATGTCCGGAGAGGAGGGCACGGCGGCAGTTGGCATCTCTGTGAGATGGCTGCTTTGTGAGGCAGAGCCAGGTCCACTCACGTGGCCTCTCTCCGGGGTGCCAATCAGCTCGCAGCCTGATTCACTTCAGCCAGCCAATCACGGGGATGCTGTACTTGATCCTCATGCCAGTCTCTGAGTATTCGGCTTCAAACTTTTACGAGACTTGAACGATGCTGGAACCGGGTGTAATTTAGCCTCCTGTCATGTACTACTGGGTATATGATTTAAAGGCTCTGTTCCAAACCCTTGCGAGCTGCCACGCTGTCTGCTGTCTACATTAGCGGCTACCTATTTTGGCAGTTTCTTCAAAAGCCGCTTTAAGACATCATATGCGCATCTGACGTGAAGGCCAATTTGTAAGGCAGCATTGCATGTGATGATGGCAAACGTTGCAGTGTTTATAAGTCTAAAATCTACTAAATCTAAAATGTTAATTATATAATTAGAGTTAATTGAGTCTAATTCGGCTTTAATAAATGTGTAATAATATACTTGAAAAGATGTCAGTCCATCACTTTTGACAACTAATGTAGCTCACTTGGGTTTGGATCTGAAATTGAAACTGATTGGAATCACTCACTGATTTTATTCATTTCATACAAATGTGTCCTCGCAACTATTTAGTGTAGAGTTTGAATTGGACATTTTGTTAATGGTTCAGGCATTTAATTTACTTTTTTTATAGTTTTCCAATACTATTTTGTAAACATCCTTAAAAGAAGACATATATTCTTAAAGGGAATTTTTGTTCATCATTATTCACCCTCATGTCATTTCAACCCTATATGAATTTTTTTCTTCTGCAGAACACAAAAGATATTCTGAACAGACCAACCAAACAACAAACTTGACCTACATTAGATGGACACAAAACTATCTTTTGTGTTCCTCTGAAGAAAGAGTCACATTCAGGTTTTGAACCACATGGGAATAAATAAATGATAACAGAAGTCTCCTTTTTGGTTAAACTATACCCAAAATAGTTCAAGATTTCTTGCTTTCAAAGATTTAAAAAAATGTTGTGGTAAAAAGCTGTGCGCTGTTGTATGAAAAAGAAAAAAACAAGATTATTTTGAGCAAAATTGTCACAATTCTGTAGGATTTCTCTGAAATTTTCTCTGAAAATCGCTTGTCATTTTGTGTCTGTATCTTGATTTAGGGATGTTTAAGTGCACTCTTAATAATAAAGGTGCTCAAAATGTTGTTTACAGCAATGCCATAGAGGAACCACTTTTGGTTCCACAAATAACCATTCAGTCAAAGGTTCTTTAAAGAAGCAACTCTTTCTTACTTTTTTATAATCTATAGAACCTTTTTTCGACAGAAAAAAACCTTTGGTGAAACAGAAAGGTTCTTCAGATGTTAAATGTTCTTTATGGAACCATCAGAGAACCTTTTGAATCACCTTTTTTTAAGATTGTAATATATATGCACATGCAGCGATGATGTATTTCTGCTAAAATCTCGGCCAGCTCTGTAACATCCGCCGCACGTAGCATCCAATGGGAACAATGGCATTTTTTTTTACTCAGTCACTTCAAGATGTACATAGGATGTACATAGTCAAATTATCCAAACAATATGTCAAAAGATTGATTTTATTAAAGAGTACATAACTAGGGATTTTTACAGTCCTACTTTGGTTTATGGAGTTTCCAACAACAAGTTTATGTATAGAAGACGCTGAAACAATTATTTTGTAATAATAGGCAGTTATTCTTACATTACTTCTTGACTGACTCTCAAATGATTCCTTCCGCAATTCATCTGGCTAATCCCCTCCTTTCCACTTGCCTCGTCTGATGTGATTGGTCAAGTTTGGGGGAGAAGAGTGAAGTTCTCATGGGTACTCCTAGCAAAACGATGATGGGGACTAAATGTAGTGACGTAAATCCGTGGGGGTTGGCGAATTGGTCTAGGGACGAATCGTTTGCGTGATTCAGAGTTGACTCCCTATTTCCAAACCAATAACTTTGTAGTTAATTTACATTCGGATTTACAACTTATCAGACTGCTTACTTTCAAACACGACAACATTTGACACTGCATGAAATGTCAATTTCGTTATCTCCTGTTATGTACTCTTAAAAAAATCATAAAATCCCTATCAAAAGTGATATTAGAAGACATGTTTATTTAAACACACGCTTAATATGAAGAGACATGCAATGCATTGTGTATAAATAGTTCAACAAATAATGTCTAATTATAATTTATATCATTAAGTCATGTCAGTAAATATGTTAATTAGTGCTGTCAAACGATTAATCCTGATTAATCGCATATAGAATAAAAGTTTATGTTTACGTAATATATGTCGGTGCATTGTGCATATTTATTTTGTATTTATGAGCACATACACATAAATGCATATATTTAGGAAAAATATAACAATTAATAAACTTGATATAGAATTTAAATTACTAGTAAATATAAATGAATGTATTAAATATTTCCTCAATATATATACAAGTGTGTGTATGTTTTAGTGTTCATAAATACAAAATAAATATCCACAGTACACATAAATTAGGTAAACACAAACTTTTATTCTAGAAGCAATTAATCGTTTGTCAGCCCTAATTTAAACTGTACTTAGCGTCAAGTAAATGCATTTTTAATTAACAGATTTTTTACTAGGGTCCCTCCACCTCCTCTGACTTGACTGGAAATTGTTGCAAAGGATTCTGGGAGTGCCTTGCATGGTTGCCTCGTAATTTGACCAAAACGAGGTGTCCTGCTGTTCAGAGCAGCCTGTGCATTGGATGCGTGCCTACGATCTCTAAAAACGCTCAGTAGGGGTTTGCGACAGACAAGTCGTGCCCATCCTCTGCTCTGTCCCCGTACATGTGTATTCCTGAATGAACTATTCACAAGCGTGTGTGTGAGTGTGTGTGTGTGCACCCTGTTCTGTCTCTGTTGTTATTGGAATGTCTTGTGGGAATGAACACTAAACCTGTTCTTCGCCCTGCACCTCTTCCACTCCGCTGATGCCGACATCGCTTTACACATACTCGATGTCAGCCCTCCATTTTGTTCCCTCCCCGTGGTGCCATTGGCGAGTGTTGTGATGAGTTCTGACCTACATTTCAGGCCGTTCTTACCTGCAATCGTACCGCAGCGGACAGCCGGCCCCCTCCATCCCACCCCACCGTTGCTTTATCTCTTCTCTCTTGCCCCGCTGCTAATTATTTCTTCTATCCTCAATCTATTTCATTAACCGTTAACAATTATTTTCATTAACAACTCTGTGTCGACCGCCCACCCTCCGGGTATGTGTTTATTAGCACTGAATGGTTTAAGGATCGATTCATTGTCAGATTGTGGAATCTTGGGAAGTGCCTCCATGCTGTTGTGCTCAGGACACACAACACACATACACACTCTTTCTTTTATTCTCCTCTGGGCCTGCCTTGAAGCAGATAAACATGTTATGCATAATTCACACGTGACTCGGACTGGGCGGTATGAGAGATAGGAGACTGCATGGGTGTACGTGTGTGAAGTGTTCAAGTTAAAGAGCGTGCGCATTTGGTCACGAATTTCCATTGAAGAGGACTCGAACACAGATAGATCGCTCTGGACAGGCAGCGCTGCCGGGAGAACCGGCCCAGGGGAGGCGACGTGATCGGGAGAGAGAAATGGAGTTGTATGGCGCCATGCAGAGCGAGCACACATCCCTCGGGTGCACAGTTGCTATGACAGCCATGCTAACAGAGCGTAGTGAGTCGTAATACAACTCAAGGCCAGCGAAGATGAAACTTTTAAACACACACACGTACTGTCCATAACATCATATTTATGTATGGCCTCGGTGGCTGCCTGTTTTTATTAGGCCTGTTTGCTAAGGCAAGCATCATTGTTATTGTTGCTTGTACGTTGAGGTGAAAGATTTGAACACACCATGAAATCTAACTTTGTTACTTTGTTGCATATATCTTTCTGCATCATATACAATACACATCATGGTGTGTTATAACAGTGGTGGAGATTTACAGATATACAGAGATGACTCTAGTAAGGGACATGAAGGTTTCTAAACCATAAATACAGGAAATCCCAACATATTTATGTATGAAATGCAAAATTGTTGTAAAATATATATAAAAAATATATTTCCATACTTTCCATAAACAGAACGTAATTAGCAAATTGTGTGGAAGTCCAACTCAAAATACTGTAGTATACTATAATATCTACTATTGTATATTTGCTGTAGTAACTATAGTATTCTGTAGTAATAACTCTGTTGGCTCAGTGATTAGAGCTTGGGTCTAGAAAACGTCAAGGGTTCGATCCCAGCGGTTTGGCACATAGTAAGTCGCTTTGGATAAAAGCGTCTGTCAAATGTCCAAATGTAAATTGAAGTTTACTGTTTCTTCTAGTAATATTCAAAAGCACTGTAGTATCTAAATACTATAGTATGCTACAATTTTGTCATGTGGGACTGCACATAATTCACACAAAGCACTTACAAACAGTTAATGTTGAGACTTTATTGTGTAAATATATTTTTACTACCAAAAACTCACTTCCCCCATTTCAAGCACTAGCTTTAACTTTTTTAAATGAAAAATGTGCATTGAAGGAGGGACACCTGGGAATAAACCAAGTTTCAAGTTGTATTTGTCACACCTTCTATAATGCTGTGTTCACACCATGAGCGAATTGAACTTTTAGGTCAAGTATTTCACATTACATACTAACGATAGATGTGCATTTGCGCCGATATTCGCCTCAATGGCATCTTCCATTGAAAATTTCAACTCGAGCGGGAAATTAGCTGAAAGAGCTCAGTGAGACGTCAGGTTTGACACGTTAAGACACTCCCCGTCGTGGGGTGTTTTTGCATCACACGATACAGCAAAACACTTTTCCTACAGTCTCCAAAAAATATATAGGCCTACACGGAAATATAATAAATAAATAATAACCTGATGTAGAAGACTTGTAATAAACCATTTTGCGAGTTTTACCCGGTTTTATCTGGTTCACCTAACAGTGACCTGAACCCCTTCTAGTCAACAATAGCGGCCCGACAGACCATCTAACACTGCTTTTATCATTTTACTTGGTTCAGAACTACCTAACAACCACACAGAACACCCTAGCAATCATTTAGATATGTGTTAAAAGGCACTCACAGTATCTTAGCAACCTCACGGCAAGGATACAATTTTGCATTCATACATTGACAGTCCATTTTTGGGTGTGTGTAAATACATGGGTGTAGATGTGTGTGCGTTTATCAAGGGTGAGTGTGTTTGCTTTGTATCTGTGTGTGTTTGTAAGTGGACTAAACATAGCACATGTTTTTGCCCCTTGCTGTTCAGGACGCAATCTGGGAGACTCCTAGTCAGATTAACCCAATCATAATTCTCATTTCACAGGAATAACCTTTGACCCTTCGCCTTTTTCAACCCTCTCTCTTCACTTTCAACAACACAGCAACACCTACAATGTCTCTCTCTCTCTCTCTCTCTCTCTCTCTCTCTCTCTCTTCACACTTGCATTCAAACACACAACCACAGTTGTTCTAGCTTTTTAAATTGCTCTACCCTCCCTCAGTTTTCTCTCTCTTTCTCTCTATAAAACACACACTGATGTTCATTAACATGCTTAATGCATTCACTGACGTAAATAAGCACACTGCGACCCATTCAGCATTGGAGAGGATGCTGAGTTCAACGCAGAGCTCTGCCCCCTGTTGGCAGCACTTTGTACCTGCCAGTAACAGGTGTAGGATTCAATTAAAGCAGTATGTTCACAGCAGTCAAGCCAGACAGTTAGACGGTGTAGTGGGAAGGCCTAGAGGAGCCCTGACTGTATGTTCACATGCCATTGCACCACACAGACAGCCAGCAAGCACACACGTGAAACATTCAATGTGTTTCTCCTTCAGTTTTCTGCTTTCTTTTTGTTCTCACATTTATTTTAGTGCCTACAATGATTGTTAACCATGATTTGGGCTTCATAATTCACGTGAGATGACTGCTTCCAGATTGGTATTACATAGTTAGGGAGACTTAAAGTCCCAGTGAAATAAAAAATGACAATGACAATTATTATGAAATATTGCAGCGTTTATTTTAAATGGTTTATCAATGTGGGTCATTCTCTTTTTAAAATTCTGGTGCCTTTGTCTTTAGTTAAAATCTGAAATATTGACTATTCATCTTTGACAGCTTGGCAGGAGCATCCCTTAACTCCTCAAATCGCAGAGAAAGAGGAAAGCCACGCCCACAATTTT
This sequence comes from Triplophysa dalaica, assembly GCF_015846415.1. Taxonomy (NCBI): domain Eukaryota; kingdom Metazoa; phylum Chordata; class Actinopteri; order Cypriniformes; family Nemacheilidae; genus Triplophysa; species Triplophysa dalaica. Next base: position 23,315,111 of record NC_079548.1, on the reverse strand, counting down.
TCTTTTTCAAAATTCAATTTCACTCGGAAATTCTTTAAAACAGGGAAGTAAAAATATGAACTTTTTAAAGGATATTTCACACAAAAATGGAAGTTCTTGCATCATTTATTCGCCAGCATGTCATTTCAAACCTGTTTGACTTTCTTCCCTGTGCATAGCACAATAGAAGATATTTTGAAGAACGTTGGTAACCAAACAACATTGCCCTCCCTAGACAACACCACTGAGGACGTTTCTCAAAATATCTTCTTTTGTGTTCATAGTTTTGAACCGCATGAGCATGAATAATTTTTTTTATTCTTAAGCAGTTCCCATTGACTTAGATTGGTTTTGTGTCTATACAATAAAACTGATTGGGTACCTCCGTTGTTCGGTTACCAACATTCTTCAAAATTCCTTCTTTTGTGTTCTCCAGAAGAAAGAAAGTCATACAGGTTAGAAATGACAAGAGGGTGAAGAAATGATGTTGGTTGAAATATCCCTTTAGAGAAAGATTTCTTGGGTATTTTGGGCAGGAAATGTAAGAAAAACTCTTCTAGTTCATTTCATTGCGGTCTATGGGAGGCAGTTCAGCTACTGTGGAGATCTCAAGCATGAATTTTCTTTCCTACTGGTTGTTGAAATGAAAACAAGTGTCATTTTAATGATGATTTGGCATATAAGTACAACTCAGTCGAGCAGAGAAGCTCATTAGCACTCTGAACGCCAGCAAGTGGAGACTCAGCTGTGGTTTCATTGAGGTGGAGGTGTTAATTCAGTTCTTACTCGGGGCTTAAACGCAGCAAGGTGCTGGTTCCAGTCCCAGGTAAGTGCGACTTACCGGGATGTTGTTTTGCGGCCTTAAAATATGGAGGTGATGTGGGTGAAGCTACCTCATCCTGTTTTAGATTGTTGTGGTGGTCAGTTTTTTAGTTTTGGTAGAATGGTGTTATAAAAAACCTTTTTTTTTTTAAAAGAGCGAGAGAGACACAATATACAGGGATCTGAGCTGGAAGAGAGCACAGGTCAGTTTTAATGAATCCTCCCAGGTCACTGTATGTGTGTGTGTGGGAGTGTGTCATTCTGTGAAATGATCAGACACACACACAATGTTTCACAATGAAGGAAACAACCGCATCGAAGGGTCCTTCCTAGTTAAAATTGTGAGCTAAAATAGTTTACTAGAAAATAACAGTTTCGACATAATTTACTCACCCTCACATGACTTTCTTTCTTCAGCCAAACATGATCAGAGTAACTGAAATAATAAACAGACTTTCTCTTACTCTCTGATGTCATTGAATGGTGTCTTGTTTAGCGACTGTTACATCCCGTATGAATCTGAAAGACAACAAAGTAATAAGACATTTTCTCTCACAAGCACCACTGACTTGGGGTTGAAAATTGGGTAACACTTTACAATACGGTTGTATTTTTTAACAAAACTAAATACATTAGCTAACATGAAATAATATTGAACAGCATCGTTTCTCAGCATTTATTAATCTTTGTTATTACACCGCTCATTTGAATGCTTGATTCTGATTGGTCAGTTGCGACATTCCAAAATGTTGAAAATAACAACCGCTCAAAGCTAATAACATGCTGCAAATCATTTTTTAGAGGGGCAGTTTAGTATTACACAAAAATGTATTATAAATATGTCTTTTAATAACATATATGACATTATATTTACAAATAATTAAACCAATTTGCCTGTTTGTGACGTTTGAACGTCGTTTCTTACTTTAAAACCGAAAGTGAACGGCTTTGATCAGTGAACAGAATTCCCTGTTTTATGTGGGCAGAGACGTTTTTGGCCTTGTGGCTTTCCATACTCTCCACGAGTCTCGTCTGTTCCCGCCCTTTCGGTCTCGTTAGCTTTCCCTTAGTGTTTGATCTGTGTCACCTGGTCCCTACCAATTATCCTGTGTTTGTTCCCCTTGAAATAGTCCTCATGTTTCATTGTCCTGTGCTTGTACGGTATTTGCCTTGTCTACCTTATTGTGACGTTGTCTCGAGTTTTGTTTTTAGTTTAGATTTTGCCCTCATTTTTGTATACTTTTTTTCGTATTTGGCTCTCGTTTGTATGGTGTCTCTGAATTGTAAAAAAACTCCACTCAAAATGCGTTGCTATGCATGCAAAAAACGCGGAAAATCAAACCCGCTCCGAATTTTTTTATGAAGGACGAAAATATCGGATGCAGTGTGTAAATGTGATTGACACAATGTGAGGTGGTATTTATTTTTTATCGTGTGGAGATTTTGGACGCATATTTCGGACTCATTGTGCATTGAGCTTTACCCTAAATCATTTTACATTTTTTCGTTCAGATAATTATCGTTTTAAGCATGAATCCTTCACATTTCAAATAATGTATGACCTTGGGATACAAACGTGGCCAAAGTTGGAGGAAAGGAGAAGTTACAAAAATGACCATTTTCAATATAATGCATCATTGAAGCTCAGATTCCTAAGAAGTCTCTCAGCTTAATGGCTGTGGTACCCAGAGATCTTGGTCTATAATCCTTTAGACAGCACACATACATTCCCATCCCTATTTAGAGCCTCTGTAATTATAATATTCACCATAATAGGCCTTTCGTCTCGTCCCTAATAGCATCAGGAAAGTGAGAAACTCTGGGCATTGAAAGTGAGAGAGAGGAAGACAGTCTTTATCTTAAATTAGAGCACACTGAGCTGCTTGTGGACAGCAGTCGCTTGAGCGATGACAAGGCAGCAGCCGGAACGTCGCAGTCTGTGTGTGTTTGCCTGTGTGCGCTTGTGGCCTCCGTGTAGTCGAGCAGGGCCTTGGACAGCATTCCGGGAGCTTTTTTCAGTGTAACCTAGATAACAACTCCTGGTATTAATACTACATGAAGAAAGATTTAACCTCGTGACACAGTATGAAGTTCACGGGCCGACACGTGAGGCTCACACATCACTTCCTATTATTCAAAACACACATCTACGGTAATGTTTACGGCAGTACATGTCACAAATCGCTTGGTCCCACCTGACTCACGGTCTGAAGGAATGACTTGTTCCAGTGGGTTTGAAGAATGTACGAGTTTTTGGAGAAAGATGTGTGAGTGTGTGTGTATCCGTTGGTGTGGTGCATTTGTCCCAATTTCTTTTTAAACTTGGGATGCTCATTCTTTGTTTTATGGGTCACCCAGATAGAACGGGTCAATACAGTGTGTTGCCTCTTCTCTGTTCTCATAGGGGTCTATAGATAAATTGAGTGGCATAAAATAGTTTAAATAAGAAAGAGAAATAGTTTAAATCGGAATGAATATGTAAGGGTTGAAGGTTTAGAGTCATTGTATATTTATTTTCTGTTTTATTGTAGTTTTATAAATGTTTTGTATGTTTTGTCATTTTATTATTTATTATTTGATTTTTATATGTATTAAAATCAAATAATAAAATGACATGGGCACATAAGAAAAAAAACTTGACAAAGAAATATATAAAGAATTATTCAAAATATTTACAAAACTACAATAACACTGAAGCAAATAATAACTCAGCCTTTACATATTCATTGGACTTTAAACTATTTCTCAGCAAAATTGGATTTTTATATTGTTATGTTTCTCTATGTTTATTTTAGATTTGTTTTAGTTTAGTTTTCATTTATATTAATTAATAATTTAAAATATTACAATATAATTATTTAAAAGATTACGATAAAATAATTTATATAAAAATAATAATGATTCATTTACAAATATTAAGTAACAATTAAAAGTAGCCCCTTACATTAAGCTTATTTCAATTTATAAAAGGCAACATTTCTCATTTTTGTTTAGTTAATTTTTTAAAACAGTTTCTAAGCCAATGTTTTATTTGCTTTCAATAAAAAAAATGTTTTACAGTTAATAGTTTAAATTTAGGGAACTACAATAACATTTTGAGTTGATTTTGACTTGTTTCTTTTCTTGTTTCTGTAGCTCAACTGGTAGAGCAATACGATGGCAATACAAATACTGTAGATCTGATCCTCCAAAAAATACTTTTGTAAATATAAAGTAAATCCTACTAGTTTTATTTTTTAGTGTACTTGAAAAAATAGATTTGCTTATAACCAAAATAATTCAACCATTTGTCACAACAAATGAAAGATCTTCTTGTATGTGCTGACCTCTAGCGTGTGAATATGTATAACCAAACAAACTTTGTTGGTGGACTGGTTGTCTAGAATCATCTTTCTGCTGAAGCTTCTTGTTGATATCAAACATATCAATATTTATAAAATTGGATGCATTGGCGTGTTCAGCAGTGTGTGTGTGTGTGTCATTCACTAATTAAAAACAGCTTTCTGCACACACCGTCTCAGCTTTTAGCAAATATGTGTGTGTAAGTAACAGCAGTAAGTATCGCCTGTCTGGGAAGCACATAGCCGATGGCAGGAGAGCCCCACTAGCTTTTCCCCCTGAGGTGTCCTCACCATCCGCACACGTCCCCAGTGACGCCACAGCGCAGATGATTTCTGCTTTCTCCACAGACACTTCCCACCCTCAGCCGTCGATATGTTCTCTTGTGCCCTCTTAGTCTGGGAGTGAGAAAGTGCGTCAGATGGCTAATTCACACCAGTCCCAGGTGAACGACCTCCTTTGGAGAACAACTATAGAAGTTTTTGTTTGTGTGTGTCAAGAGCAAGCACTAGAATGAGATGAAAATTGAGCACTGTGGGTGTTTTGTACACGACCGGCATTTAAACAGTTGTCCTTATCCAATACAAAAAACATGAAAACCTATTTGGGCATTACAGCAATGTTTTACAGTGAGGAAAATGCCACAGCTTCAGACAGAAACATAAAAAAACCCTGCTGGAAAAACAGCTCAATCCCTTTGGGCGAGTTTCGGGTTTCTCCAATGTGGTCAGATCTCCAGTTTGGTCCGTCAGGTTGAAATCAAATCCACCAACTTGGACCAGCTAAGGACAATAAATGACCAATTTACCATCTTAAGCGCTCTGGAACCTGTTTGGTCAAGATGGTGTAAGACCCAAGTCCACCGGCTGGTTAAATACACCATCTAGACCAACTTGAGACATTTTTTGTGTTGAATGATGAGCCATGTCCAACTAGAAACAATGTTAACTGAGCAAGCATAAGAAACTGGTTTATGGAGTAGATAGTAGATTTGTTGCTGGTCCAAGGTGGTCCGACTATTCTGACCTGCTTGATCAAGACGGTCCACCATGTTAAAACAAGCTGACAGAGACCATCTAGACCAGCTTGGACCTCCTTAAAACCATAAGTGACATGTCTGGTCCAGCTGGAAACAGTGTGAAAGTCGGCTAACATGAGAAGCTGGTCTCCCTTCTGTTTTTCCAGCAGGGACGCTGAAGGAGGGCAGCGTTAAAAAGCGATTCCCAGCAGTGCATGAGCACCAGCAGCCAGGATTCTGTCATCTCCCCTCACCAGCCTGTAGTCCAGTGTGCAGATACTTGACTAATGAACATTAACACTCTTTCATTAGAAGAATGCTCATTTATCTCATGTCCTCTCTCCCATTTCTCTCTCCCTCCCTCCCTCTCTTTCTCTTTCTGGCTGCCTCATTCTCTTCCACATTCACATCCCTCATGTCCTCCCACCACTTCACTATCTTTCTTTGTTCTTCATCTCTCCATTTGTCTTCCAATCATATCTCTCCTCCCTTTAATCCTCTCACGCCATCGTTCTGTGCATTCTTGCCGTCCCCTCCTTGTTATTTCATCTCTTCTTCTCTTTGTGTCTCTCTCTTTCTCTCTGCTGTATCCCTCTGTCTTCTCCATCTCTAGTCTTTGTTTGTCCTGGGACTCTGTTAAGGGTGCAGGCAGCTAGTTTGCTGCAGGAGGCGGAGCATCAGTCGGGGGCATGGTGTAAGGATCCCCTGCAGTCTGGTGACCGCCTTTATGTCATGCCCTGGACTCCGTACCGAACAGACATGCTTTACGAGTATGCATCGTGGGAGGACTTCAAGCAGAATAGAGCTACGACCACCTACAAGTGAGTGTTGACCACAGCTTGGGACAAGAACCGAGCTTGGATACGGTCGAAAAAACTTCTTTGATACAGTAGGACTGTTGGGTCAAGTCAAGTTCACCCAAAAATTTCAATTCTATCATGAATTACTCACTCTCTTGTTGCTCCAAACCTGTGTATATTTCTTTACATTTCAAACAGTTATTGGGCCCCATTGACTACCATAGTAGGAAAAATGACAACGGTAGTCAAAAGGGCCGCAGAACAGACATTGTCCTTACTATGGTAGTCAATGGGGGTAAAGATTTGTTTGCTTACTCACCTCCATGCCATCCCAAATGCATCTGACTTCCTTTCTTCAGCTGAATTCAAAGATTTGTTTTAAATGTGTCACTTTATGTCAATGAAAGCACATATATCCATCATAAAAGAAAACCAAATGACCATGGTGGGTTAATACATTTTTTCTGAAGCGAAACTTTAGGTATGTGTGAAAAACCATTAATATTTGTGCAACGCTGGTCATTTGAATAGAGAAAGAGGCGTGGCTCGCATTTTCCACGTGGTTTTAGATGCGAAATGTGAATCGGGCCTAAGAGGGCTACAATTAAAATATGACAATTTGTTACTTCAAATCTTATTGCTGCTAACCTCAAGATAAATCTGAAATTACAAATCAAAACTCAAATCACTTTCATAGTCACTCGACCATATACACCAGTGCAACAGGAAGTGAAAAACCTGGGGGCAGTTCCAACCAATATAGCAGCTATAACAGTGACTGAAGAAGGTTAAAAAGGAGCTAAATATGTTAAAAATACCAAAAAAATTCACACACACACATTGTTTCACTTCAGAAGACATTTATTAACCCACTGGAGTTGTGTTTTTTAAGCTTCAACAAGCTGGGACCCCTGAAGTGCCAGATATATTTGTGTTTAGCAGAAGAAAAGAAGGCATACATCTGCCATGAAAAGAGGATGAGCGAATTAAATGAGAATTTATATTTTCAGGTGAACTGTTCCATTTAGGGACGTTAGTAGCACTGTGGCACAAAAATGACACGCTTCCCCTTTAAAAAGGTTTTCTGACAGCGACTCATGATTCTCTTGTGACTGTGAGACCTGTAGGGGGTTTGATTTATTTCCAGATCACAGGATTTTGGAAGTGTAGCACAAATTATTAAGAGTTTTTTTTTTAGCGAATGACAAACTCTTCTCTCACAGGCTGCCAAATCGCGTGGATGGAACAGGCTTCGTCGTGTACGACGGGGCTGTGTTTTACAACAAGGAACGCACGCGCAACATCGTGAAGTACGACCTGCGCACGCGCATCAAGAGCGGAGAAGCCATAGTCAATAATGCCAACTATCATGACACGTCGCCGTACCGATGGGGGGGCAAATCTGATATTGACCTTGCGGTGGATGAAAACGGTCTATGGGTTATCTACGCAACAGAGGCTAACAACGGAAGGCTGGTGGTCAGTCAGGTCAGTGTCAGAGAACAGCTATTGGGTTTCAATTCACATCCGAATGTTGAGGATCTTCCATTTTTTAGAACTGTGGAGTAATCAAATTATTTGTGGTGTGGCACGAACAAGATGGAAATCTGAAGCGTCTCTCTCTAAATCCAGGTTAACCCCTACACCCTGCGCTTTGAGGGAACCTGGGAGACGAGTTTCGATAAGCGCCTGGCGTCAAACGCCTTCATGGCGTGTGGCATTCTGTACGCCGTGCGCTCCGTGTATCAGGACGATGACAGCGAGGCAGGTGGAGATCTGCTGCTGTACGCCTACAACACCAACCGAGCGCGGGAGGAGCCCGTCGGCATCCCCTTCCCCAACCCGTACCAGTACGTCTCATCCGTAGACTACAACCCACGAGACAACCAACTGTACGTCTGGAATAACTACAATGTGCTCCGCTACCCCCTGGAATTCGGCCCGCCGGACCCCACCGCTGGTAAGTGACAGAGAAGGAGAGATATCAGCAGGGAGCTGTGGATAACAGACAGTTTGATCTGTTACCGTCAACGTTCTGTTAGCGTTCCCCTCTGTGCCTTCAATACGTTGTCTTTATGGTTTAATTAGCAGTGGTCATTAGCGTTTTGTCAAATCAGAAAAGATTTCTAATCAATTATTCATTTTCATCTTCTGTTGGCACGAACATTCCCTCTCTCCGTCTGTTTCTCGTTCTATCCAGTTCTCCTGGGGACTCAGGGAACATATAGTCATGCATTAAAAACTCGCAAACGCTTTAGTTTTCTTCGGATAGACTTTCTCACATTCCATTTGTGAGACGCATCAAACGTTCAGGTTTTGTCTTCTTTTCCCAACACTGTCTCTGTAGGTGTTCTGTCTCTCGTTGTGTCTCATCACTTGTCGTTTTCCCGCTCAGGTCCACCGGTCACCGCACTGACGAGCAGTAGTACCACCACCGCTGCAAGACCCGTCACCTCCAGCTCCATCCCCTCCACCATGCGACCTTTGCCCCCCACTGCTCACCCGATAGGGGCCATCAACAAGGCGCCAGACCTGAGGCCCATCACCGCCACTGTGCCGGTGACTCGCAGACCGCTGCGGGTACCACCCCAAGGCCCGGAGCTCCAGGGATGCGAAGCCCGCGTGGCCCGAGGGGTGCAGTGGCCCGCCACCCAGAGAGCAGAGACCGTTGACAGGCCGTGTCCTAAGGGATCGCTGGGTGAGTGACAGAGATGGGCTGACTGTCTGTTGAAAGATTACAGGCGTGTGGTGGTGTGTGTAAATGTGATCTGAGCGTCGCAACTTGATAAGCTGCTTGTGTCATTTTTCTGTCCTCTCTGATATGCTGTTCAATGGCTAAACTGAGTGGAATTTTTGCATTGTTGGCAAAGATAGAAAAATGTACCATAAGCTACTCATCATTTCAAATTGTATGCTTATCGTCCACAAGATTTGATGTACTTTTTGTAGCTAATTACATGAAAGTATTTAAGGGGGTCATGTATTAATATATAATACGTATTTTATACACTACCCCTTCAAAATACGAAATACTTACTATTGCCAAATTGTAGAGTTAATACTGAAATCATCCAAATTGTGTGTAGGAATTATGTTGTGGCAAAAAAATAAGTAATTGAAACTTGCTAAGTTATCCATTTTGAATGATCATGTTTTTGAAAATCAAAACATTTTGTCTGTAAAATATTTTGAGGATTAAAATATTTTCTGGGTTATACAATAACAAATGAGACAATAAAACCAATAAAACCAATAGTCTTATAAAACACACATACTAAAAAACAACATACAAGTGATGATTTGGTATATTTTATTTGATATGGAATGTCACCATATATTAAGAAATAAAATTGTATAATTGAGCTATTACTAAAACAGTTCAATTACAAATATGTCAATAGGAAATGTGCATAAGCCCCTGTATCATCATGTATTTTATAATTTTATATAATTGTTTCATGATTATTTTATTTTATTACATACATTTAATTGTATTATTTCTTATTTATCTACTCAAATGTATTTTCTGTAAAGTTGCTCTGATGCAATGCAATGGTTATATTTCGAAAAGCGTTACAGAAAAAAAACGTGTCGACTTGAACTTAATATTTTTTCTCCACAAAAGATTAGCATATAGAAACTAGATGTTCTTTAAATGATATTGTCCATATAAACTGATTCTCAACACGACACAAAAAACTGTGACTGACTTAACACTTCACTTCTCATTGGAGAAAAGTTGCTTGCTACTTTAAAAAGCTGTGCTTGATTAAATTACATTCACGCTAATGATAAATGTAATTACACAAGTAGCATCCAACTTTAGGAAGTTTTAGCTCCACACTGAATAGATGTCGCTCGACTCTTTAATGTGCTGCACCTGGAAGAAATGTGCAAGAACGTTCTGAAGTCACAAGGAATCATGGGATTGCAGGAAGGAAGCGTGCGTGGTGTTGGTTATGAAAAGGTCACGCAGTGTTTGTTGAGACTGCTTTTTGTGGAAGTGTTTGCTGTGTTTGGTCTACACACCTGCATTGTGTATGCACATCTGTGCATGAGTATACGCTCCCTTGCTTTGTATCTTGTGCGCGCACTTCCTGTTCCTCCGCATCTCTGTAGTCGCTCCAGCTGGCAGAGCCTCATGGGACTCGCAGATAAAAGGCAGTCCCTTGCAGATGAAGGAGCCATCTTCAAACTCAGCATGGGTTAGCCCACAGAAACTGCAGGAAAAAAAATGAATCTGTAGACACGGTACAGATGAACCCCCCCCACACGCACACAACAACGGCTGCATCAGATGCCTCACGTAAGAAAATGCCCCCCAGGGTTAGCATCCTTCTACAAAACGCCTTCTTTCTTCTGTCACCTTCTTACTGGCGCTAAAATGACAGACATGTTCAATTATCAGCAGCTTTAATTGGTGAAAGCTGGCAGATCTTTCAAAGCCAGTCTGATGTGGATGAAGGAGGGACAGAGAGAGAGAGAGAGAGAGAGAGAGAGAGAGAGAGAGAGAGAGAGGAAATGCAGATGCTGCTAATGCCACTCCATCCCTTCATCTCTCTCTCTCTCTCTCTCTCTCTCTCTGTGTTTTCTGGAGGTGTTTGTGTTGTGGTTGCTGGAAAGGCCTGTAGTTGTTTGATCACAGCATGCTGTCCTCTCTGTGAACTCGGCTAACTAAACAGCCCAACTTAACAGAAAAGGAGGAGTGGCAGAAGGTTTCTCCCTCGAGGTGTTTTCTCAGCATTCAGAGGTGATGCTCACAACTGGTGTGTGAGTCCGCACAAGTGTGTGTGATGGCATTACCCTGTCAGCAAAGTCACTTCCGCACCGAAGAAAAGTGTTTTTTCATGGAAGCGTTCACGGTGAGCTTCTCAGCATCTCTCTCGTTCCCTCTCACTCCCTCCAGCATAAACCGTGAGCTTGGTTGGAATGGTTATTCAGTTTGTGCTCATGTTTTAATCGGGTTATACGGAGAATTTATATGAGTTCACGTAAACAGCTGTAAAGGGTTATTTTGAATTACACCTGTCATTTACACTTAAAGAGTAAATATTTTGTGATTTTTAAGGTCATCCTTTGGTTTTGGAGTGTCCATCAACAGGTTCACATACATACAGGTTACACTTTAGTTTTCTAATAACAGGCAGTTATATTATCTCACTCTCAAATGATGGGCTATTCGTCTGTCTACTCCCTTACTTTCTGTCAGCCTACTCTGATCTGATTGGTCAGATGGTCTAGTCTGCTGTGATTGGTCTACTGTGTATTGTTGCAAATGGAATGTGCATTACAGGGAGTGACGCAAATCTGACCCGGAACTGAAGTTAGAACGACAGACGACTCGTTTGCGTGATTCAGAGTCGACTATTTTTTTCCCAATCCAATAGCTTTGTGATCTGTTCACTTTCGGCTTTACAACTTGGCAGTCTGCTTACATTCACACACAGCAACATTATACTTCACCCACAAATGAAACTTCTGTCATCATTTACCTACCTTTGAGTTGTGGGTTCCTGGGCACTTTGGACTTTGTATTTTTTCCTACTATGGGAGTCAATGGGGGCAAGATGTGTCTGGTTATAAGCATTCTTCCAAATTTCTTTCTATGTGTTCATCAAAACAAAGAAATGTATACAGATATGGAACAACTTGAGGGTGAGTAAATGATGACAGAAGTTTCATTTTTAGCTGAAGTATCCCTTTAAGTTGCAAAAGGGCATTAATGTTTACTAGTTTAGTGTCCCTATAATGCCTTTTTATGAAGAGTTGTTGTTGAAATTGTAAAATTGAAAGGCAGTCTTAACATCAGGGATTTCGTTATGGAGTTAAAGGTCAGGGTCGTGTTTTTTTATAGCTTTTTTGTTGTTTGCCTATGGCATTTGATAGAGTGTTTGGACCCCTAAACGGTCTCTGTGACGCATCTCCTTCCGAAACACTTAATCTACTCCTATTGGTCAAGCTTGCTGTTGTGATTCGACACAACACTGACTTTGTGGTATTTCGTCTGCATTAAATATATTTGTTTTAAGTTTGTAAGTGTTTTATACTCGAAGAGCGACATACACATGACATAAATTTCAAAATGGCCTGCTCACCGGGAGACTGCATTCATTCATTTATTTATTTAATTAGAAATTAGATAGTATTTATTAAAATTATCTTACTCGTTGTATAAACACCATGCACTGTGCTGTGTTTTAACATTTCTGTTTTTCCTGTTTGCCCCCGTAAAGCTGCTTTGAAACAATACACATTGTGAAAGGCGCTATATAAATAAACTTGAATTGAATTGAATTGAATTCAAAATCATAATAGGATTTGAAATAATTAATTTTTATGTGTCAGTTGTCAGGTAGTCTTACAATTAATTTTGTTTTCTGATACATTAATCTAAGGGTGTCATTAAACCTAAGGGTGACACGCCTCCTCAAAATAATTGCGTATTTAAACTCTGTATATGTGTAATTTGTGCAAAACAACAATATTTGACAAAATTTCAAATATGAAATAATGTGTAAAATTTTCTAAAGTACCACAGCTGACAATAGTGGATTTCAGAGGGAAGAAACATTTATTTAAATAAGATGAAAAGATGATTCACATTTATAATTTCTGAACAGTGGGGCTGCTCAAGTATGATCAAATTCATAGTCACGATTATTTTGGCCAATATTGAAATCTCGGTTATTAAACTTGAATTCAACATGAAAATAAATGGAAAACGCAGAATGGAATTCATCCCTTATTCTGTTTTGTATTCTTTGGAAGCCAAAATGGATGATTATGAATAACTACGATGAATTGCACAGCCCTACTGATCGGTAATAGTAACACATTAAAGCTACACAAAATATGCCTATTATTGTATTAATATGACCATAATAATACAGAAATACTTCTCTTTTTGTCACTCTTTCTACTTCTTTCCCATCTTCTGTTCTAAGGAATCGCCTCCTTCCAGTGTCTGTTGTCCCCTGTGATGTGGAATCCTCGTGGTCCGGATCTGAGTAACTGCACCTCGCCATGGGTCAACCAGGTGGCTCAGAAGGTGAGACCACTAAGAACTTCACACTGGACGTGACCTCTCGCTGTTCGCTAGCTCAGCTGATATGATTTTGGTCCCAGCTCACATTACCGCACACAGGTCATTCTCTTGACTTGATCTGGAACAAAATCCCTCTAAAAGGAGAGTTGAAAGCATCTCTGTGGAAAGTCACACTGCACACATTAAGGACATTAAGTACAGCATATGCCGCTAAAATATTTTATTAATTATGTTTGCTAAGGTCAACTTTCAATGTCGGTCAATGTCCGAAATTCTTCATGAACCTTTAACGTTGTGACAGCTTTACAAAACTATCCGTGCTGAAGCAAGTAAACCTCAGCTAGGATATTGATAGCAGAAAAGGTGGGTGGATTGGTAATGTTTCTGAGACTTTCAGAACGAGAAATTCTTGCAGCTCAGTCAATAAATGATTCTGTATAAGGTTAGCGTTCACTTAGCGATGGTAGATTGTAAATAGAATACCATCTGCATCACTTTGCGTTGGTGCCGTCACAGTAAGCAAAGCTTTTGTACGTGTTGATATATTTGCCGTAGGGCCTTACAGGCTACATCGCCACTTTCAAATAGAGCAAGCAATCTTATCGCATTTCACGCTTTCGTTTATTCCCCTTTTCATTTTTCGCAATAGCTCGATTTAGAGCGTCATTAATGATTTGCTGTCTTTTGTCTGCGCGTCCCGCAGATAAAACCTCAAAACCCCTAGCTCACACCCCCGCGGCGCACAGCAGGGGTTTGAGCTTTACAGACCAGACTGTGTGTATATATGAAGTATATGTGTGCGTGTTCACTGTGCAGATAAAAAGCGGTGAGAACGCAGCAAACATCGCCGCCGAGCTGGTGAACCACACGCAGGGCCGTATTCACGCTGGTGATGTCAGTTCTTCAGTCAGACTCATCGAGCAGCTATTGGATATATTAGATGCCCAGCTCCAGGCCCTCAGACCAGGGAATAAAGAATCCGCAGCCAGGAACTACAATAAGGTGCATTACACACACACACACACACAGACACACACTTGCCCTTTAAACAAACCCTTCATGTTCTGTTTGTTGCCACATCAATGTACCTGGCACAGGAACACCCTTGAAATTTACAGGCGCGACATGGATGTGTGTGTGTTGGTTTGTGCGAGACTGAAAGCTGTTTTGTTGTGTTTTGCAGTGGCAGAAGAGAGAACGGACCTGCCGGGCTTACGTTCAGGTATTGTATTTGTATAAAATTCTTTGTATTAGTAAAATGCGGCTAATGTGTATGCATATGTTTTGGTAACACTTCACGATAAGGTGCTAGTTGTAAACAATTAGTTTATGCATAAGCTAACATAAACTAAGAATAAACAATATTTCTACAACAATTATTAATATTAATTCATGTTCATTTTAGCATGTGATACATTATTAAAATCAAACATGGTCACTTTTAACATTAGTAAATGCACCATGAATTTACATGAATAACTGTTTTGACATGAACTGACACTAACCAGGATTCCTAAATGCTGAAAAACTAAATTGTTCATTGTTAGCTATGCTAGTCAATGCGTTCACTAATGTTAACAAACAGCACTTTATTGTAAAGTGTAACCATTGTTTTTTTAATTCAAACTGAAATTTAATTTGAAATAATTGAATTCAGCAATTTAAATGAAATATTAACATTCATTTCTCTATCTGGTATTATTTGGCAATATTTGGTATGTTTCACTTTGACTGTGGTGATGCTGTAGCATGCAGTTGAGGTGTCCGTGTTGTCCCACAAGGTGATAATGATAAAATCCTTTTAAAACATATTTACTTACATTTCTATTTTTCCAAACCCTAAAAAATACAGATGTTCAATGTGGCTTCTGTCTTTTGGACCAGGTGCATGTGTAGAAATCTAATGTCAATCTAAAAATGTGTTTTTGTGATTTATGGGCCTTTAAAGGTTTACCCATAATTGGTTTTAAAAGACTTAATGTTAAAAATATAACATTCCATTACAGGGTGGGATTATGGCTACCTTTGTAGTTTGTAGATAAATACTTTATCTAAAATAATATCCACACCTTAAATAAATGTTGTTCATTGCAGCGGACAGGTTTTTTGTCTGTAGTGTGTGTGTGTGAGAGACATGTAGTAGTGATGACATACTGTATGTTCTGCCTAAGGCTTTCTTTAAGCATTCCTGTCGAGTATATTGTTTTTAAAGCTGTTGCTTCTCAGTAATAATGAAACAATTGCCCTTTCATAACACGCACGGATGTGACTGATATATATTTTATGATCTCTAATGTCATGTGCAGTTATAGCTAACTGTAACTGTACGGTTTGTGTTGTGTGTGCAGGCGGTGGTGCAGACTGTGGATAACCTCCTGCGTGCCGAGGCTTTAGAGTCATGGCAGGACATGAACAGCACCGAACAGGCTCACACCGCCACCATGCTGCTGGACGTCATGGAGAAAGGTGCCTTCCTGTTGGCCAACAACATGTACAACAACCACTTCTCAGACCACGCTGCCAACGTTGGTGAGTAATGCTGTGTTTGTGTGTTTTTACGATTCCATGAAGAGGAGTGATTAACTAGAAGTCCTGTAACAACACCGCTAACATAAACGCTTTTATAAGTAAATTGAGAATAGATCGACTGTATTCGTCCAGTAAAATAAGAACTACTGTATTTACTGTACTGATTAGTACTGCTATATGAATAGTTTAGTTTTACTAATTGTATTTAGTGTAAATTTATGTATTAGAGGTTTTTTATCTTCACCAAATTATATAATAGAAGGTGTTAGAAGGTGTAAAAATAAACACTTTTCTATAAAATTAACAAAAATCAGGTAACTGATTTGCGTAATTTGACCTAAACTTATGTAAGACAGGTAGGTAAAGTAACATGCAATTTCATGTTTTAAACAGAGATGGTGACATAGAAACAAACGTTACAGATTGCAGCTTTTAATAGTTTCACTCTTTGTATGTAGCTTGTCGTGTAGCTAAACTGACTATCATATGGGTGAAATCTTAGCTGGATATATTTGACTTCAGGTTGCTATGTTGTTTGGCTACTGAAATGACTTATCTAAACAATTCTTTTTTTTTCAAAATCGTGTAAATGACCCCCCAGAATGTTTTCATCTTTGAATATATGAACATGTATCAAAGAACAGAGACTGTGCTATTCAATTTAGAAAAATTTAATGTAAAAAATCTTCAATTGCGTCAAATAAAAAAACGAATCAATGGTGGAGTCATAAATCACGGAAAATCTAGTCTATGACTTTAAAAGACCTAGTAACTAACAACAATAATAATTATAATAAACTTAATAATGAATAGCTTAATGACTTATAACAATTTCTAGTACTGTTACAATTTGTTGAACATTAGTGTCTTTGATGATAGTTTTGTTGATGCTTCGTGTCTAATATCTCTAATATCTGTGATGAGAATGAGTCTAATAAATGGCCTCATGGTCCTATGGTTCAAACATTACAGTGTGTGTTTGTGTGTGTATTTAGATCTGGAGGTGCGTGTACTGAACACAGAGACGGACTCTCAGGACTTGTTTTTCCCTCAGAACGGCCCGAGCGACAGCAGCATCCAGCTCTCAGCGTCCACATTCAAACAATACAGCCGGAATGGTCAGTCTCTCTCTCTGTCTTTTATTCTCCAGGCTTACTGTCATCCCTCCAACGGGACCTCATTAGTATTCTTAACATTGTGACAGCACATACACACATTTGTTTTTCTCTTACAGTGGAGACTTTCCACTGACTTGCATTGCTTGTATACTGTTCCCTTAATCTGCTTTTTAACCTTTTCATCAAGACATCATTTAACATGGTTGTTGAGTCATTTTCCTTTTTGGCTGCTATCTCAATATAGCTGATTTTTATATTTTACAGCCCTTGTGGGCACATTTATTCACAATGATGTTGGCTAAACCTGACCCCCCCCCCCACACACACACATACAAAAATGTTAATCGTGAGCATTGGCGACGTTTCGCTTTTATTTCTTGCTGCACTTTGATGATAATTAAATTCAGTCATACAAAGAGTGCAAACGACTTGAGTTGTATTACCCCATCTGGATTTCATTTCTAAATAAATTTGCCATCAAAGGGGTCTTTCTATGATAAGTTTCTCCGTCATTGACTTATAAATCAAAGTCCCGCTGTTGGAAAAGGGTGTATTGAACTCGGTCACCTGCGACATTGCTTTTTGCAAATGTTCTTGCAATTTCAATAGCAGCCGACGGAAGATCACAGAATATTTGCATGTTTCTAATGACGTTCTTAATATATTGCATATTTCAGTGTGTCTTGCTTATTCGCGATGTTAGTAAATTGCTTTGGATAAACATGTTAAAGAAAATAATCTTACATCTACATTCTTATGTTTATGTTATGTTATGTTAATTTTGCAACTTTGAGATTGGGAATGGTGCCACATAAATAAAACGAATTTCGAATGTGAACGCAAACATGCGACAAAGTACGTGCACACTTTATATATGAATAGAAATGAGATCACAGAGCTGCATCGCGGCCCTGTTGCGCTCGGCATTTCGTCCCTGCACGGTTTCACCAAAGCTTTTTCCAGTCTGGTTTATGCGGTTATCGGTTGATGATAATAAAGCTAATCAGATTAACAAAAGCGCTGAGACTATTTCTTCCCTGATGGTTTCTTAACAGCGTTTTTAATCGAACAGCTCGAGAGGGCGACTAGATTGCTATCATTTTCAGGCTGACGGAGCATCTCGCCGCTCTTTATTTCTCCTATCTTCACTTTCTCGTCTCAGTCTCCTACGCTTCACCATCTTTCGGCCATCTTATCCTCCCGTCATCTCTCGCCACTCCTGCGTGTTGCCTTTTTTCAGGCTGCCTCGTCATCGCCCGTCTCTCATCTAAGGCAGGTCGGGCGGGGGATGTGAGATTAGTATGATTGAAACAAACGCACATGAAATATTCATACGGGATACGAAGGAAACGCTGTGACTGAGCGCTGAATGGATGAATGTTCCATTGCCCTCCATATTAAAATCCCTTCAACCCTCCATCGCTCACTCCCCTCCCTGACCAAATCATTTTAACCTTCACTCAGCTCGCTCTACAGATCCCTTCTGCTCTTAGTTGTTATTCATAACCTTCTGCCACTCAATAACTCGTTCTTTTTCTCCGAACAGGTCAGGTGAAAGTGGTCTTTGTTCTCTATAAGAATCTGGGTTCCTTTCTCTCCACCGAAAACGCCACCGTGAAGATGGAGATGGAGGCGGGGCCTGGCGGGCGGGGACTGGCGGTGAATTCGCACGTCATCGCCGCATCCATAAATAAAGAGTCCAGTCGAGTGTTTCTGACCGAGCCTGTGGTGTTCACACTTAGACATTTACAGGTACATAAAAACTGCACTAGATCACATTAGTGTTCGACAATAATAGCCCTCAAGCGGAACGATTGTGTGCGTAAACAGTTCGTGAAAAACATTCTTGCGTAAATTGTTGCTTTTTGGTTTTCGGTGGTGATGTACTTAAGAATGCTTGTGGTGAACGATTTAGAGAAACAATACAGCAGTTTGTGCAGCTTGTGCTTGTTGTGAATGAGATCAATGAAATGTAACGTTTTACAATTGCCCACGTGTTTACAGAACCTTACTCCTTAGGGTAAGATAAATGAAATTACTGGAAAGGATTTTTAAAGATATGTTTGCAAAGTGTCCTGTTCACATATGTCATATAATAGCTAACAGCAAAATAAGAAACAATTTTCTTGAATTTCCGACAAATGACCTCATGACCCCCATCTATTATCCAAAAGGTTTCACTGAACTGAACATATTTGTGTGTGTGGGTCTGCAGCTTGAGAATCATTTCACCCCAAACTGTTCATTCTGGAACTACTCGGAGCGTTCAATGACGGGTCAGTGGTCGTCGCAGGGCTGTCGGCTGATGGAAACTAACAGCACGCACACAACGTGCTCTTGTAGTCATCTGACCAACTTTGCGGTGCTGATGGTACACCACGAACCAGATGTAAGCTTGCACGCTCACTACATTTATCAGCACATTAAAACAAATCTGAAAATAGCCTCGTACACATAAACACCTCCGCCCGCTCGACACGCACAGAATATATGCACAGAAGAGCAAAATATACAAACAAATGCACTGCAATTTCAGCTTGACATTTAATGGAGTTTTCATATGTCCTCTGTAGAAGTCACTTTCCCTCAGGCAGCCTATCAGTTTGTACCATTTCCTTATCCATCTCTCTCTCTTTCTGTCTCTCCCAGTATCCTGGCAGGATGCATGAGTTGATTCTCTTTGTGATCACATGGGTGGGAATTGTCATTTCTCTGGTGTGTCTTGCTATCTGCATCTCCACCTTCTGCTTCCTGCGAGGCCTGCAGACCGACCGCAACACCATCCACAAGAACCTTTGCATCAACCTCTTCATCGCTGAGCTCCTCTTCCTCATCGGGATTGACAAGACGCAGTACCACGTAAGTGTCACAGTAAAAAAAGCAAAGTTAGACTTTCCGTTGACCTCGTCTGCTGTAATGATGCGTTTCTATTCCCATTTCTTTCCTGTTCTTTCAAAATGTCTAGTGGAACATCTATAAACTAAACTTTCCAGATTCCAAAAGAAAGAAACATTTCAGATTACAGATCTTTTTTATTAGCTGGATTATTTCTTCTTGTCATCAATGAGAATACATGGAGATCTTATGGAAGTATAGTGTGTCTCAAATATTTCATGTGAGAAAAACAACCACAGATCTCATGTACGTCTCCATTGTCACAAACTGAGCTCAGATTTGCAAGATTCTTTGTCAAGTCAATATTTTTGACGTTTTCACTGCAAACTCAAACATTTCTCATCAAATACCTTTTATTGTCATTGCATGGAACAAACAACGAAATTTCATGTCTCTCATAAAAAGTGCAACTGGGCAATTCCAGCGTTATGGACGTGATATAAAAATGCTCAGAGAATGAATTTGTTCCAATTATATTGAAGCATCTGTTTATATTTAACTAAACCCTTGTTGATAGAGTAAACATCAAACAATTTTCTAAAATTCTATTTAATAAGGGAAATAAACATATATTCTCGAATACAACAAAATTGACCAAAATCCAGATTCTTTTACCTCCACAACCAACATTAATTTTACGCCTCCATGCTTTCCATACATTTTAACAACTGTTTCATTTGTTTCTGTTTATATTTATTACAGTTTTCCTCTGAACATTCTTACTACAAAAATGATAAAGATTTAGTAAGTAGGCCCAAGGATATTTTACTGACAATTTTTTTTCATTTTTATTACTATTTATATAATTATTAAAGTTGTTTTATTGACTAAAATTTAAACTTTGAGAACCTTTCTGTTTATTGAAACCAAATAAAATATAGGCCTTAAAATTATTGGGAAAACTTAAACTAATTGATAAATGGAAATGTTGCTACGGAAATCAACTTAAATAAGTTTAAAGCAATTAAATTATTATAATATATAATAATTATAATTTTAATAAATTAATCTTATATAGCAAGATAAAAAATAAATATTTAAATGAAAAAAGCATTAACAAAATGGTTCATTTTAATAAAATCAGAAATCTAACAATAAAAGCTAATTAAAAATATGAATACAACACTAAATGATTGTTGTTATATAAAACTACTTATTACTGTATAGCTTTATCAAAGCCAGCCGGTCTAGCGTCTTTTTTTCAGTCAGCTTTAGTATTTTCATAAATTGCTTCGTAGTGCAGGCAAAGGTCTTTTAAATCTAATGATAAAACGTGTCAAAACCAAATGTATAATTTTCAAAATGTCCCTGCCAGATGTAATGCCTGATACGCCCGTGCTGCATTGTAAGGAGTTATGTCCAATGTCATGTCCCCAACTGCAGCGTATAATCGCTTTCTCTTTCTCAAATGTCATTTCTTCTCCACGGATCTCTTTTCTAACTGTCTCTTCCAATCCTTTTGTTCGATGGCAGATCGCGTGCCCCATTTTTGCAGGTCTGCTGCATTTCTTCTTCCTGGCTGCGTTCTCCTGGATGTGTTTGGAGGGTATTCAGCTTTATCTGATGCTGGTGGAAGTCTTCGAGAGCGAGTACTCCCGAAAGAAATACTACTACCTGTGTGGCTACTGCTTTCCCGCCCTGGTCGTGGGCATCTCGGCAGCCATCGACTACCGCAGCTACGGGACTAAGAAAGCGTACGTGTGAATCAGTCTATTTGCACTTTGCCATACAAGGGCCGCTGGTTTTCGAGCAGAGGGCACGACCCTCTTTTAAATCAGTTGAAGTCATTTAAATGGACTCTATCAAAACGTCTCTTGGGGAATTTACATTCGAAATAGTCCAGCATTGACCGTCCCTATGGAAGCCACTTTTGGATTTGCTAGTATCGCAGGGTTTAGAGTCTAAAGTTGCTGTCATGGTGAATTGAATAGTTAGAGATTGTGAGGGAAGGGGAATGCTGTTGTGTAATGCTGGTCTGAAAGAGCTTTAACATCTTGTGAATTATACGTTATGCTAATACAGAGATTTATTTTTGGAGACACCAAGGTAAAATGTCTATCACTTGAGCGATTACTTAGATAAATGTCCTGAGAATTCACACTGCAGCCTATAGTCTCAAGGCAGTTTATGGCATAGGCAAAACATTTTAAATCTATTAATTCGTGTTCATGGACACAAATGTTCCATTTTTTTCGTGTCACAAGCCCGACTTTAAATACACAGACCACAGGTGTATGTACATTGATATATTTATGACCTGATATTAAAAGAAGTCGTAAATATTATTACCTCATCCTACATCATGAAACCACAGCCGCATAGGCTAATTTAGCAAAAAATGTGAGTTTTGCGAGCTGGCAAAGCAACGATAAATGGCTACCCTAACCCCGCCCCTGTGTCTTAATTATAACAAAACATAAATGAGATTGTAGGAAATAGGACTTTGCACGAATGAGCTTTTAATTCCCATCGGATTGTGTGTATATTAAGACATTTATACATGAAAGATATTGCGTATTAAAATCATTTAGATTGAAAGTCGTGCTTGGTGACATGAAAAACTTTCATGCTGAGTGAGACAAAAAAAGGGGGAAAATCGTGTCAATGAACATGAATGAATAGATAACAGTTCGTGATTATAGCCAGGTTTCCATTGATTTACACAATATTTTCAAATGTCGATAAAAAAAATCTGTTTCCATTTAACAGTGTTTTGCGATTGTAGTGTATTTTGATTATTCTCGCAATAAGTCATTTTGGCCGTACTGCTCCTTTGTACGATTTATGTCTGGTTGCAAACCACCTTTAGTGCATAGTGCCACTTACTGTGATGAAAGAGAAATGTCTATATTTCCTAATATATTTTCCAATGATATCGCTGTTCTTAATAAATCTCCATACTGCACTCACTCGTTTTCCTGCATTTGGGCCATCATATAAGATATTACTTCATTTGAATTCCTTACATCCTATCTTTCCAAATGTTCTCCCAAAACATACCGCGAATGGTCATGTGACTTTTGTACGCCACGTGACTTGTAAATACGACAAAAAGGTTTCCATTGCAGTTTTACACTTTTTCGTCTTGGATGAAACAACACCTAATGCGAGCATTTTTGAGAGACATGGGAGTTTTCGCAAAATTTTGTATTTTTGCGAATTTTTCAAGGGTGATGGAAACAAAGCTTATATTACGAATTACCTTAAGACTTTGTTACTATGGTATGTGACGGCCCAAGGCTTTTTTAAGCAGAAAAAATTACAGCCAGTTTTTTTGACCATTCAAATAAGTTCTCTGGCTATTATTCATTGGCTGAGTGGCTTTCAACATACCCAATATTGGTCACTGGTCTGTTCAGATAGTGTAACATGGACAAAATAATGCTTAATCTAAATACGCTATGCACTAACTGTTTTCTGTCAAAGAAACGTACCCACATTGAGCAAGAGAACGAAGACAGAATAATATACATTTTTGGTTTAAAAGCGGAGGCTCTGTTCTCTCATTTGATGTATTGTATGTTCATATATTCAGTCAGTGTTCTGGGGGCCATGAAAGTTTTGTGGAAATGATCAAAAAAAACTTCCGCTGGCTGATAACTTTAAAGCTAGCAAAAGTGCGTTCACCCAAAACATAATGTATTCACCCTGATGTCATTTAAAATCAGTATGATACACAAAAGAAGATATTTTAAGAAATGTCTCTGTGGTTTTGTGTCAATAAATAGGAAGTCAATGTTATTTGGTTACCAACCCTCTTGAAAAAAACATCATATGCTGGTTTTGTAAGTTTTGATGCTGGTTTGTGCTGGTCTTAGCTGGGTGAAGCTGGTCACACCAGCATCAAAACATATGCTGCCCTGCTATTTTTTTAACAGGGAATGTTCTTCAAAATATCTTCTTTCGTGTTCTGCAGAAGAAAGAAAGTGACATGAGGATGAATCAATAATGACAATTTTCATATTTGGGAGAACTTTCCCTTTCACACAATGTGCAATCTGGGTGTCAAAGCAAACCAGTTAAAATCCACTGTTTAAGCTAGCAAGTTAGCAAAACGTCCAAAACTGCTTACAGCACGTTTAACTGAGCTGATTATTAATGTTTGTGCGACTTTGTGCGTGTGTGTAAAAACAGCACAGCTGCAGACTTTTGAATGTTGACTACAGTGCAGAAAATGAGACGCTGACACAGTGTGCTAATGATTAAAAACCGAGCCTAACCTTCAACTAGACTTTTATGAGCCTGCTGGTTATTAGCTTACTTTTGAACAGGCATATGACAAAAAATGTGTCACTGTGGCGATGACAATAATATTTTCAGATAGCTTGCCAAATTTCAAAGCGTTCGACACTCAATAACGTTGTATGAGATTCAAAGCAGATGTTGACTGTGATGACATTGTTGTTCATTATGCAATTAAAAAGTTATTGAAAACTTGTTTTTGATGTGTGTTTGTGTGTGCAGGTGTTGGCTGAGGGTGGACAACTATTTCATCTGGAGCTTTATTGGCCCTGTGTCCTTCATTATCATGGTATTGTTCTCTCCAAACATTATGTCCTCTCTCTGCTTTGCTCACAGATTTTGTTTTTCCCCTCAAAAATGCTGCGCTAGTCTTATCAAACAAAGCACTTTTGTTCACCTATGGATCTGTTGCTGCTGACGAGTATGTTTTGGCTCTAATATGCTTTATATGAGCGGGGCGTTTATATTCGGGAACTTGCTGACATTTTCGTAATTGCGATATGTTTTACTAATGCGCTCGCTCTGTGTTTGTTCTTATTGTTTTTAGATTAAATACTTTTGGTTTATCTTGTGATTTCCAGTCTGGATTTTATGTGCCTCTCATGAATTATGACGAGAATGACTTGATGTAAATTCACTGAATTGAATTCAAACATTTTCATATGACCGCTTTCACTTCAAATGTATAATTTAAATGAAATTGAAAGAATTCTTACTTGTGTCAAGAATAAGACCTAATGTTTAAAATGAACCTGTGGTAGAAAGACCCAGTGAAATGATTTAACAAGTGTTTTCTTTCTTTCATTGAAATCACAGCCACAAAGGCTAATTTAGCTAAAAATGCTAGTTTCAGGAGGTGACAAAGCAATGAAACCTAACGTCACAGGGGAAAAGTCATGTCATAACAAAATATGAGAATAAGATCGTAGGAAATAGGAATTCACACAAATGAGCCACCTTATAGAATAGGTATGAATTCCATCAGATTGTGTTGATATATATTTATACATATGAAAGATATCACATATTAAAGTACTTTTGATGGAAAGTCGTGCTGGGAGACTTTGTTGCCTATACACATGGACTAAAAGTATATTAAAGTTTTATCTCTTGACTTTTAGTTAAACCTGGTGTTTCTCATGATAACTCTTCACAAGATGGTCCGTAACTCATCCGCCCTCAAACCCGACTCCAGCCGTCTGGACAACATCAAGTAAGATTCTACCAGTGCAAGGAAACACAATATTCCTTCACAGTACCAAAGGAGTTGTGTTGCGTATATTTGTGTTACATGACTCTCACTGTCCTGACTGTAGATTTACATGTATGTGTATATGTGCATGTTCTCCTTCAGGTCCTGGGCTTTAGGAGCTATCGCTCTGCTCTTCCTTTTGGGTCTGACGTGGGCCTTTGGTCTACTGTTCATCAATGAGAACACCGTCATCATGGCATACCTCTTCACCACCTTCAACGCCTTCCAGGGCATGTTCATCTTCATCTTCCACTGCGCTCTACAGAAAAAGGTCAGTTTCAATGGCATAGGAATACAACCGCAGAAAAAAATCAGTTCCTGAGGTTTGATTTTGTTGAAATTCAACATACACTGCTAAACTGGACATATCTACTGTAGAAATGCTAACTAAAGAAAATTTGAAATGATCTCTTCTTTTTTTTCCTACCGTTGTATGAATATTTCTGTAGTCAATTTTAAACTAAATAAATGTAAACCGAGATAAAAATCTAAATGCAGAGATATAAAAACAAAGGTACGAGACAGTCTACTTAAAGTTTTAATCGACTACAAAAATATAAATCTACTGATTTGATGTTTATTATAAGTATTGAAACCATTTATTTTCAGGTTTTTTGCAAATATTCACATAACAATCATAAACCTGTAAGAATTGTATGATAAAGGGTAAAATCATCAATCATAAGAGTCATTCTATATTTAGGGGTACATTTCAGATGTAAAAAACTTTTTTGATAAATACTGTAAACTAGATGGTTGAATAATATATCACCTTAATGTGCAAAATTAATTATTTGGGTTGCTTAAGCTCGACTTACTCTTCATATAATTTCCAGCATTGTCAACCGTTGATTGTAACACAGTGAATTTCGGCCATTTTAGGGCCCTGTGCAAACTGCTCACCTTGGACTAGTTAGTACACGACCTTGATTAACTTATGTTTTTGTATTCTTTCTCTTCATAATAATAAATATAACATGTGACACAGGTTCAACAGAACACGTTGATAACACATTTGACGGTCAATGAATCTACTCTACAGTACATGCAGACAATAATATGGATTAAATATTGAAGAGGAGAAGTTATGATTTACCACACCGTCTTCAAATTTTCCTCCAAAAAAGGAAATGACATCACGTGATGTTGGACATGTGACTTTTAACAAACCAACATTGCTGATGTATAGCGGGATTTAATGGGGAGTAACAAGGTTGACACTTTAATGTAGATGTTTTTTTTAAGATATAGCAAGATAATAATTAATTCTCATAATTAAATTATTATTTGGACAAATATTTGTAAGAAATATATACAGAAACATGTATTTTAGAACTAATCTGAACATCAAAACCTCACATTGATCAAATCGGACAGCACAAAAACAGCAAACTCCAGAATAGAATATGTCATTTTTACAAGATAAAAGATGGGTATTTATTGAATTTTTGTATTGAATGAATTAGAAATGTCCGCTGACGTAAAAGTGATCATTGCTTGAAGTGTAAAATTAGTAGAATTGATAAAAGTACATGGACATGACATGTACCCCTAACTATAGAATGACCGGCTTAAAATTTTGATCACAATTTACTATTGTGATTCTACTGTCAGTTTAAAACTTGTTAAGCATTAACTTAAAACTGTGATGGTCACATTACATGAGTATGAGTTAAAAACCTCACAACTTTGGATTCCATCTGGAGCTGAAGAAATGATACACCACAGTTTAAGCATATATGAGCAAATAAAAAATGTCTAAGAAGTACTTACAGTATACAACATACTGTATATGTTTGTTTCAGGTGCATAAGGAGTACAGCAAGTGCCTGCGTCATTCATACTGTTGCAGTCGCACCTCCACCACCAGCTCTCATGGATCTCTGAAGAACTCTGCCTTGCGTGCCAACAACCGCTACTATACTGGCAGCCAGGCGCGCCATGCAGCGGCACATAGACAGGTGACACATACACACTGACAGCATCACAATTTATTTGTAGACTATTCATAGAGTTCTATTTAGAGACTAGCACACTTATATTCAACAAAACAATCTTTCACCTCATCTGCTGCATTGTGCAACGATTGCAAGACACCGTAATGAATGTTTGTGTGCGCTCGTGTTTGTTTCAGAGTCGAATTCGGCGCATGTGGAATGACACGGTGCGGAAACAGACGGAGTCGTCCTTCATGGCCGGAGACCTAAACAGCACTCCCACCCTCAACCGCGGTAAGACCCTTCATCAATCTCCCGGCAAAGACCTCTACCTGTGTGTTCATAAAGGGGTCGTACCACAGCTTCTTTTATGTCAATTAAATAACTTACTATTTTGATTATTCAATTATTTTGAATTGTTCTTTTTTATTTTCATCAAATATTTTCATTTTATTTATATTACATATAAATAGAACATCACTGAAATCTCTTTCTCTAAAGAACTGTTTCTAAGTATTACCGGTACATTAACTTCATCCACAGGGCAAGTTATTTATCACGTTTTTAATGTCAGAAACCCATAGAGTCGTTTTTGTTGCCTAGTTTCAATAAACGTAGCATGGGTAAAGTTTTGAGTTGGTTTCAATATGCTTTCAAAGTACACAAAACGCTTTTATCCTCCAGAGTTTAGGAATAATTTGATTGCTCGTGATATGAACCCCGTAAATTTCCGAATTTCGATACTCCGGCGGCGTGCCGTAAAGGGAGAAGCGAGCCGGTTAAAAGCGAGAGGCAGGCCATTTCCATCAGCGGCTCATGGAGCGCGATGTCACCGGCATTCCTATCATCTCAGGGATCAGTGTTTGTGGGAGGAGTGGCGGGGGGCCGACGCTAGAGAAGCAGCAGCTAAATCAACCGCCACTTTTTATGCTAATTCTATCCATTTTGTTTTTAATGAAGTGATTAGCTGGCGAATGAACGGGGGGTAATTACTCTAATTGAGCAGAATGACAGGACCGTCCTCGCTGCGGCGTGCCGATTGTTGCTTTCTGGGGACTTTAATCAAGCCGGGAGAGAGAAAGTGGAGATAGAAAGCCACATCTGAACCATATAGCTGCGGAGGAAAAAAACATAGATTGAAAAGAGAAGAATGGATGAGAGAGAGAGGAAACGGGGGTGGTTTTTGCGCCGTTGGAGAAAAGTTTTGTGCATGTTGACGTGAATGGCAGTCGGCAGTCGAGACGGAGGGTAATGAAAGGGCGTGTCTACACGCGCCGCTGTCTTTATCAGATTCATCTCCTATCTCTCTCATTTCCCACTTCAGCAACGTGTGAAGTCTTTTTTTCTCCTTCCAAGAGCCGTTGTCGTACCTCCACCTCTCCGCCGCTGGCCTAGATTCTCCCTCACAATTCAAACTGCGTTTGCGTTTTACACGAGACGTGCCTGTCAGATATTTCCAGGAATTAAAGAAATGTACGGGGCTCAATGCACGTTAAGGGCTATTGGCGGCATTTGTTGAATTTATTACCTCAGGAAACAATTTCACCCCTTAGTTACGAAAAAGCGTAAATGTGAAGCTTGGACTTTTGTTAAAGCAGGGGCATGAATTATTCAGTAAAAGCCGTTTGTTTGAGCCGTAAAGTTGACGAATCGACCGCCGTGAGGTGCCAGTACTTTTCTTTGTGAATGAATTTATGCGATACAGATACTGTCATTTCTCAGGGTGTAGTTTGCTTTACAGATCGCGCTCTGTTTCTTTTCGGTATCCTTGTTTATCTCGTTAGAATATGACGGGGTTAATCGGCTTATATTGCATGTAACTTTACACAGATAAGAGTTTCTATCACACTAGTTTTATATTAAAAACTCGCTGAATTTTTGATTAGTGTTTTTTTGCCTGCCCTATATACTGTACTTGTTCTCTATGTGCCGCACCCCAGTCGTCATTTTACTTCTAAACTGGGCAACGAGCCTTAATTGTAGTTGTTTGGTCATGAACATTAAACATTTCTTTAAATGCCCAGAAACGTGTGCGAGAGCGCGAGATTGCGCATCTAAAATGAATCCTGGAGGCGGTCCTCTCTGATGGATGGAAGTGCAAGGCCGCAAGGTTGCACTTTGCATCAGTCCACTCGATGTCATACTGGCCTCTTTTTAATTTCATGCCATTTCTGTCTGAAAGCCCCAGGCGGCAGCTCCACGCGTGCATTATGGGCCATAATGAATGTTCAATTTCTCTGACTCACATTTGACTAGTAAAAGTTCACATTTCACTGGAAAATGAAGCCACGTTTCAATGGCTGCTCTGTGGAACTACATAATAGCAAACATTACCCTTTACCTCCCAATGACTCTGACAGTGAGGCAAAGAATTACGCTCCCTGACTACTCTTCAAATACATTTCAGCTTCACTTCAAATAAACACTTTATTAAATCAGACATTACGTTATGGCTGCCGACATTAGGGGGGATGTTTTGTTAAATTGTCAAAAACAAACAAACAACTGCCCTCATAGAACACAAACATCTGGCAGATGTCTATTTGATGTCTGCATTTACATCTGCAGGACAAAGTTTGCTCATCTCGGAGAAGTCAGCTGTCAGATGTCATATAGTGTAGACATCTAGAAGACATCTGTAAGATGTTTATTTACATTCATGCATTTAACAGACGCTTTTATCCAAAGCGATTTACATTGCATTGCACTGACTGCAATCTCAAATTATAAACATCTAAAAACAATCTAATGCATCATCGATTAATTAATAAGGATTATTTAAGGAAAAACCGAACTGAATTATCATTCAGATAATCTAAGGTATCACTTATAATCTTTGTCATCTGTGACCTCCAAACATTGTCATGTTAATGATTTAGAATGGATGGGAAACAGCTCTTTCTAAGATGTTTAGCAGCTGTTTTTAAACCGTTGATGTTTTCCAGATCTCCAGATCTTTAGCAGACGTTTTACAAACGTACCTGTGCTGTGTTGCTATTGCGTTGTCCTTATAGTTATTCGTAATAAAGCCGATAGTTCTGGTGTTGGATGCTGGTACTGATGTAGTTGTGAACACGAGTACATCCTCTATTGTACCTTTCTGCTTGAATAGGAAATGTAAAATTGGCCGAGTGACAATAACTGTTGCTAATGGTGTATCTTCTTTTATTTTAGCTACAATGGGAAACCATCTTCTAGCCAATCCCGTGCTGCAGACCCGTGCAGGCACCTCCCCCTACAACACCCTGCTGGCCGAGACCTTTACTCCACCCTCACCTGGAGTCTTCAACTCCACCGGTGAGTCTGTGCTGATGAGATCTCTTTAACATCTAATTGTTTCCTTTAAAACAAAAAGAGATTTGCTGTTCATCGAGTTGCCTTGCTGACTATGAGAAATAATTAAATATCAAAATTAGAGATGAAAAGACACGTTATATAGATATTAAAATATATATTCCGATATGAATAAAAAATTCTCATTACATGAATCTAAAATAATCTGAGTGCTCTGTACATTTACCGTATGTCATAAACGGTCTCAATCGTGTCCTATTTTTTCAAAGGATCGCTAATAAGTCTCCTGAGAAACCTCCAAGCAATAAAAAGTTACGGCGGGATGTGCTTATTATATTTTATATGCTCAGCGGTTTCTTTTAGACATTGACGGCAGCCACAAACTCATGTGCATATGCTGCTTGCGTGTGTGCGTGCGGGTGTTTACACCCTGTCGGTCTGTCAGTGTGATTCGGTGGGGTGGACACGGGCCGACCATCTGGCCGGCGTTTTAATCCCGCCTGCTGGAGAGACAGACCAGAGCATCGATTAAAGCTAAAGCTGAAGTCTAGTGACTGACAGCAGAGCAAGAAAAAGAGCGTCCCCTGGAGATTTGACACAGAGAGCCGGCACTGCTCGGCCCACGCCGCACACACACACGGCCGGACTTCTCTCTCGCCGCTTCTACGTGTGCAGCTTGAGAGGCAGCGAAAGATAGCTGCGGTTGCCGTGTCGGTGGGGTGAAATTTAAGACAGCGTCTCTGTTGAATATTTTAAACGTTCCCTCTCTCTGTGTAATGTGTCAGGCTGACGGTGCGCCGCTCGGCACGGCTCGGCACGGCTGAGAAGACATTTTTAGAATGCTTATGGAGAGGAAGTGAAAGGAGGGCCTCATTAGAATGTCTAATTACTCTCTCTTTCTGCACAGAGGAGCGTTGATTAAAATCATATCGGGCATTAATATTTCAACCCCGCACGCCTTGGTCTGTGCCGCCGCACGCATCTCCTGCGATCAGTTCTTGAAGGGGGAATTGAAAGAATTTCACAACATCTTTCGTGTGTGAAAGGCCGTGCGAAATAAACAGTTTTGGTGTGGCGTGTCGAGACTAACTAATAAGGCAGATTTCTAGTTCTCTAGTCCTCTAAATAAAACTGTAATGTAAAGATCTTAAAGGGATAGTTCACCCCAAAGAAACACATTTTTCATTAAAACCTGCGTACAGCTCTTTTTTCTGTTGAAGACATTTCGATAAATGTCTCTGGTTTTGTGTCAACACAATCAAAGTCAACGATTGCCAATGTTGTTCGGTTACCGACATTCTTCAAAATATCTTCTTTTGTGTTCTGCAGAAGAAAAAGGTAAAACAGGCAGTAGTCATGATGATATAGTGTTGCAAATACTACAGGTTACCTGAACTTTATGCGTATGTAGTTTTCCCACCGATGTCGATTATTGTTTTTTGGTCACACTACAATATAGGGAGCCATTCTCGTTATTAACAAACCATTAACTTCCCCAATTAATTTATTAATAGTTAGTAAGGTAGTTGTTAGGTTAAGGTATTGGGTAGGATTTGAGATGTAGAGTATGGTCATGTTGAAAATGTGCTTTATAAGTACTAATAAAAAGCCTATATGCTAATAATAGGCATGCTAATAATAACTAGTTAATAGTGAGAATCGACTTCTATATTGGAGTGTTACCAGTTTTTTCAACTATTTCAACAGTGACATTTTATGCATCCATGAACTTCTGGGTAAGACATGAAAAAGACGAATGTTCCTTGTAAAGCTCAATGTAGAAATGAATCAATGATGATTTTATGTGAAGAAATTAAATCACATCTTTTCTTTCCATTCTGTTTGTATTTTGTTCCGCCGTGGACCCACAGGGACCTTTCGCGACCCGAGTAAGACAACCTTTTTTCTCACCCTTTTCTGTGTTTTATTGGCTAATTTTGCAGAATGATAACCTCTTCACGTGTGCACCTAAGCCTTGTGTGTATATGTACACAATTTACGGCCCTGGTAATAACTTGCCTCTGTCCATACCGCCTATTAATCTTGCGTGGAAGTTGCTTTCACCATTATTGATGCAATCTCAGATTCTCTTTGTGAATCCCCATCTTGATTAAAATAGGTAATGAAGTGTTCATTTCTCCCTTTTCCATTTACTTACCACCTCTCATTTGCTCTGTTAACAGAGAGCACGCTGTCGAACAATCGAGATCATGGAGGCATGGAGACTCTACCTCTTAATGGCAACTTCAACAACAGCTATTCCCTGCGGAGCGTGGGCGGCGTTGGTGGTCCCGCGGGCAGCTGCGATTTCCTCGGAGGCGGTGGCGGTGACAGCCCTCCTCCGTTACTCAACCCGCGAGGTTCGGAAACTCTCGGTGGCATACGGCGGAACCTCTCGGACGCTGCGGCGTTCGAGAAGATGATCATATCTGAATTAGTGCACAACAATCTGCGAGGGGGAGGGGCTGGGGGCGGAGACAGAACGTGCGGCAGTCTGGCCAGAGGACACGGCCAC
The DNA here is from genome assembly GCF_015846415.1 of Triplophysa dalaica. Lineage (NCBI taxonomy): Eukaryota > Metazoa > Chordata > Actinopteri > Cypriniformes > Nemacheilidae > Triplophysa > Triplophysa dalaica. The sequence continues at coordinate 23,282,326 of NC_079548.1, read as the reverse complement.
ATGGGCCGGATCGGGGGCGTGGCCGAGCCGGCGATTTGCCTAGAGGATGACGGAGATTTCTGTTCGATGGAAGCGCGCCAACGCACGCCGCAGGACGTGGAGCTGCTCTACAAAGCTCTCGAGGAGCCCCTGCTGCTGCAGCGAGCACAGTCCGTGCTCTACCAGAGTGACCCCGAGGAGTCCGAAAGCTACACGGCTGACCTGACCGAGAGTTTGGGCCACAGCGGTCAAAGTGCGGCTGGCCAGGGCCACAACGGAGCCTCTGGTTCGCCTGCGCGGGACTCGCTCTACACCAGCATCACTAATCTGCGAGATTCGCCCTACCCTGACAGCAGTCCAGAGCCGCTAGAGGTGGTTCCGCGCTCGGCCCAGCCCCCAGAGGAGCTCTACTACAGCTCTGGCCGGCCCGCCATGGGCTCCCGCGGAGCCCCAATGCAGACCTTCTACCAGGCTTCGCCCAGGAGACCTAGCACTGAAGCCCACCCCCCAGCCCCCGAGCCCCCCCACAGCGAAGGAGATGGACAAATGCAGTTGGTCACCAGCCTGTGACCACGAGGAAGAGGAGGAAGCGCATCACAGGGTTTGACGCCAAGTGCCGACGATGATGGATTCCTCTCCTGTCTCTGATGCCCTTCCTATGTCTGGTTGCCTTTTTTACACTTGCGTTTGTTTTGAAGCAAGATGTAAAGGAAAGCCTGCACAGGGAGAGCGAGAGAGGTTCGTCTCCATGGCAGCCAGCGTAACCGCTCGAACTCTCTCATCAGCATCGTTTTCTCTTTTGTATGCGGACATATTTAAACAGCAAGTCCGACTATTTGCCTTCTCTCAATGGACCTTCGGCTCTCTATTCCGAGATCGCTCTCAACTGTGCCGTGCCCAGGCCTGTATGTCTGTGTTTATTTTACACACAGTAACTCCCAACCTTCTCTTTCTTTTGTCTCTATCCATCATTATTTGATGAGAGCTGTTACGTGAGAAGATGGGGGAACGCCATTATACTGCAACGTGACAAAAAATCTCTCGGAAAGCTCTTCAGCGTTGCCAAAAATAACCGTTTTTGAGCCAGAACACAAACTGGAACCTACACACAACACACTCTGTCTCACAGAAGTGCGTGTTACTGAACATCAAGAGTATGAACACACATGCTCTCGGAGAAAAGAAAACAAGGACTTTTGTCGAGAAACAGGTAGCGGGAAGCTGCCACAGTGGAGTTGCCTTTATTTCTCGCTCTGAACTCACTCGTCTGTATAGAACAACCTCAGAGACGGGGAAGCGAGGGGGGGTTAAGACACAACCGCTCGACCACGGGACCTCTCAGAGCAATGAACGAAACTTTGTCTGGGTTTTGTTCTGTCCTATCTCAGAACCAAGGACGAGGGCGGATGAAAGACTGGCCCTGAATCACCGCCGGATGTTTAGGTGGACTACACGCTGTTTCACCTATGCGTTACTATGGCTGGAGGATTTTTTTTGCTAGCGCTCCAGCCGTTCTTCGAGTCTGTACATACAAACCACACGAAAGTAAAATCGAGTCTTATACTCCTCTTCTGTACATAGACGATCAAAAGCAACAAAAAAAGTACGGAGTACTCACGAAAAAATAAACCTTTCTTGTAACGCAACAGCGATTGAAACGAGTCAACGAATAAAGCTATTTTGAAGTTTAAGACCTGAACGACATGGCGATCTCTCTCCTTCTTTCTCGCACTCTCTCCGGCGCTCGTTGCTCCTGCCCCGGAGCGCCGCAGAGCCAGAAAATGTTATTGTCTGCCAAGAGACTGTGAGAGAGAGCCGGAAAGACGGAAAGAGGAGGATTTTACATACAAACGAGATCAGTTCTGGCACAATTTTTATGTAAGATAACCCATTACATGTCGGTAACGTTTGACCTTCAACATTCCCAGACAGGAAGTGCTTAAGGTGAACGCCAGGGGAACACACTGTGCCTCAGGGGTGCACCGGTGCATTGTGGGTTGCCTGACAGCAGCCGTGATGTAGCGCTGGTTATGTTTTATCTGGAAGAATGGATATGGATATCAGATGACTGAATGAATTTAGACGAAGTAAAAACGAACGCATCGGGGACATATTCCCAAACATTTCAGTCGCCAACCCTAGATTGTATTTGACTGTTTTTACACACCAATATCAACTGTTGTTTCTGAAACCAGTGTGATGGTTGATTTGCAATTTGTATGTCTACGTCTGAACGTCTGAATGTGAACGTTCAGATGCCTGTGAATCAAAAGTACGTGTGCGTGTGTATCTCAGAGGCTATTTTTACTGGTTTAGATCAACACGTATTAGCTGAACAGGGAAGCAAAGTAAATCTATATCTATATAAGAGCTCGGTAGAAGCTTCCAGACTTTGTTAAAGGTATTTTAAACGTTGTTATTTTGAAACGTAAAAAGTTAGCATTCAGTGAGCGACGCGGACGTTTGACCAATGAGACGCGGCCTCTGCGGGTTATGCAAATGAGCTCCGTAGCCTATTGAACAAAAGAGAGGTATTTATGAGCGCTCCACCCTTCCTAAGATCCGTTTCATGTTTGATGTTTTATTTATTAATATTTATTTGTCTGTTTGATTGTTTATGCACATATTCATTTATTCAAGTGTGGTTTTCTTTCTACGGAGCATGTGTGAGGATGATGAGAGATGGGGAGCAGGGGCGAATATACATGTTTAATGTGAGTTAGCTATAGAGGCCAGACGTCCGTGTGAAGCTAGGCTCCAGCGGGCTCGTTCCGAGGACATGAACGGTCTGCTACACTCACTGTCAGAGGTGGATAACATTGTGCATCCCGAATCGACCGCCTGTCATTCCAAACACCACCTGTTCTCTCTCCAGTCTCCACAATGCGAGAAGTCATTATTTTTGACCTGTGTTTCAGGAAAAATATCAAAACCTTCTTGAAACATGATAAATATACTTGAGAAGCAAAACCGCTCGGTTTAAGACCTCTCGAACGGCTCTCTGGTGTACTTGATACTGATTGGTTTATCTAAGTATTGTGCGGTCAAATATTTTTGCATAATGGCTGTTGCTGTAATAACCATAGTTGACCGTTGTCCCGGCAACCAATTCTTTGCAGTCTCTTCTGACATAATGAAATCTTTTCAACTGTATTCATGTTTTATGTCTATTTATGAATTTATTTATACGGTAACTAGACAGAACATTTTTTTCAATCCTTGAAATCCTTTCAGAGTGATGCAAGATTGTTGGACAAATCCTGATCATCCTGTCTTTATTATTTACAATGATAACCACATTATTTCTCACTTCGTTTTCAGAGATTTTGCTTCATTACACCGTTAACAAATGCTTTAAATTATCTTTTATATTTTATGTGAAGCGCAAATCTACATTTACTCATTTACATTTATGTGACTTGCGGTGCATTCAGGGTATCCCGTTTTATCAGTACAGAATGTGTGTATCAAAACCACCATGACCTTTGCACTCCACACCTAGCTACGGGAACAAATCTAGTAAAATTCGGTGTGGTTTATGCTTTGCCAATAAAAAATATTCAAGACTACATCAAAATCTTATTCAGTATTCTTGTGATTGTCATTTTTGCTTCTCAATGTATCTCCTATGATTTTCACAACGTGAATGGTGAAAAACGTTTCATGAAGTGCATATGGCTCTTCTGTAAGTCTTCTAAAGGGACATTTGTGCAATCCGTTACCTTGTGAATATGTTAATTGACTTGTTTTGTGCATTTCTTCCGGCCAGCGGGTGGTCAGTACACCCTGTCTTACATTTAGTCACCGGCGTGTTCGCCAGCTCTGTTTTATTTCTTGCTCTTCTTGCAGAAACGTTTCATGTTGATGAGTAAGACCAGCTTTGACTGGTCAGCAGGTTTGACCGTTTGAATGTATTGTCATAACACAATGTAAAACTGTCTTTCTAAGGTTAAGGTTCTCTCTAAACTCCTGAGTCATGGCCCTCTGCTCACCTGGCCCAACACGCTGCTCTTTTACCCCATTACCCTGCTGCATTGGTTGCCGGGGGAACGGCTGTTTATCTCCCATCCCTCCCTGGAGACGCCCGACGTGCGTCACGTTTCGTGTCGCTTTCTCCCCTCGCTGGGTTTGTTTGCCATCATATTTTCTCGCCTCCGTCGTTCCCCCACTTCCTCACCGATCTGTTTTTACACGGCTTCCCGGCTAAGCATTAATGTGGGAAGATTTGTTATGTTAGTCAAGGGTTTGTTTACACGGGACTGAAGGGATAATGTAGTGCAGTGCTGAATATGGTGATAATGACAGTGATTATGCGCTGTAGTAAACCGCTAGACTAAAGCCCGCTCTGAGGGACTGCTACCACATCCAAAATCCCCATACAACCCCTGATTATCATAATAATACTAAGAGCTATAATCTAGCCGAGTCAAACCACCGTGAGCTCGCTCGCCGGGTCTCTCCTTTTGTCTTTCCTCCCCTCTCGCTCTTTGAGAGCACTCGGATACGATATGAAAGAGTCGCCATGTTCTGCTCTGCATATCGGCCTCATTTTCTACACTTTGAAATGGAGAGCTGGAGAGGTGAAGCACGGGTAGACACCGGAGGAGGGTTTTATTCTGGATTATTTTTTGACAAAGACCCCATGAAATCACTTGACTGAGACTTTCTTTCCCACATTGGGTTTTCTGTTGAACATGTTGACGTATCCAAGAGCCTTTATTGTTCACATTTTAAACATGAAGTTTGATTTATTTTATATTTCTCATTTGTGACAGGTGGCATTTGCCATTTACGCTTTATCCAAATGTTTTTTGATCCATATTCATGTTCCTTGGAAACTAGTTGAGCTACAGGAAAACTCAATTCTTCATTTTATTGGACAAAATGTTGGAAACGCCTTTGAGTGCAAGATGATGTCATCAGTACCTCAGGTGCCTTATCTTGACTTTTAAAAGGAGCTAATGCTAGCATACTAACATACACATAGCCTCAAAGTCAACAGACATGAACTAAAGGGCCCAAAAGTCCAATGTTGATTTCATGGGGTCTTTAATAATGGAACAAGCAAGGGGCCGATCCATCTGTAGAACAATGTGAATAACAGGTGTTCCCATTCTGCTGGAATCTGTTGAGTTCCGCGAGTACAGATTCCACACAGGCCTGCGGACAGAGGAACTATGAAAGTCCTCTATCCGCACAGGTGCCATCACAGCGGCCTGCGCTCCTGTGCTCTGACAGTCTGTCAGCCCGCCATCAGTGCTGTCCTCAGCTGGGCCCTGGCACCAGAAAGCCAGTGTCATGACCTCCTATCATGAGCTATCCCCCTCTGTGGCACACAAGAGTCGCTTTAAGAGCCACATGTTGACTTGATGTTAAGCTAGTAGGATAGAAATAATAAAGAGAGAGAGAGATGACCAAGTCATTCACTGCTGTCAAAACAACATGAATCATCAGCCCTGCAGTGCACCCCACCACCTCCGCTGTACCATGTCTGACAGCAAAGAGACCCCCTGGGGTTATACAACAGTCACTGAGCGATCAACACCTTCCATTTTACACCATCACAGCCACACAAGAAGCAAAGGAGAAACTTTGTCTGAACAAGACTCACTTACCTCTTTTCCACTGAAACCGTTGCTTGTGTCAGAGATATGTGAAACTTTCTCAGACCCGCTCACATTTTCATTGCCCTGAAAGCTGAATGACAGGGCATCGCATGTCTGAAGTCATTTACATGCATATAAGTAAAGTTCATAGCGATTAAAGCAATGAGGCATAAGAACTTTGTGGCCACATCTGTAGAAAAATGAATCTAACACAGTTTTGAGTGTATTTGTTGCTTCTATCAATTGTGTCAACAGCAATATGATAAAAACTAGCAAAATTGTTAAATGTATTAGTAAAAGTTCTTCCACCAAGTATTGTGACAGCATCATAAAGAACATGTTGCATTAAACAAAGTTTGACAACAGGTGTGTTTAATGGCACAAATGACATCACACAAGGCTCGTCTAATCAGAAAGTATATAAACAACGGCCACCTTAAATGATTTTAATGTACATCATTTTGCAAAATGTAAACAACTTCCTGTCTTAGTTTTGAAAGTCTAAATTACATCGACAGAATATTTAGGGCTGAATTAAAAGGTCCAGTGTATGAATTTTGGCACCATATAGTGGTGAGTTCGCGAATTGCAACCAGCGGCTCACTCCACCCCTTCACTTCAAAGCACTACGGTAGCTGACACAGTAGTAAGGTGTCGTCACATGTTCGCCTATTGAAATAAGATTTTCACGAAACTCACTCTGTAAAGCAGTTTGTCTGTTCAGGGCTACTGTAGAATCAACATGATGAATTCCATATAAGGGAATTACTTATAAGTAGTATTATTTTGTATGTTGATCGAAATCTTACGTGATAAAAACACCACAATTCATTATGTAAGGTCTTTACACCTCCAGAGACATAGTTATGTGTGTTAGATTTCTGTCAATAGATCTTTTTAAAAAATTGACACACTGGACCTTCCATTGTCATACAGTTAAATAAAGGCTAAAAACCGAAACAGGAAGTGCTTCCCCTAAAAGCACAAATATATCTGGCTTACGTGTATTTGACGTCTGCATTTACATCTGCAAGACATCTACAATACATGGTTTGCTCATCTGCAATAAGTCTCTGAGATGTCTGCTGTCAGACGTCACATAGACATCTTTGTTTCATTGGTCCAGAACTGCCAATGCCTTAATAGTTCCACTCAGACTGGTCACCATCTTCGTTCTCCGTGGATAAGGGGTAACTGTCACAAAAAGGGTTGAAGCAGGCAAGAAACTTGACTCGACATATAATCACTCTTAAAGTAGTGTTATTCTGTTATCGGTCTCTTGTTGTGCGTCTATGCTAGAAACAGCACCTGTACCATAGTTTTACAGTAGATTTAAACCGTGACACCTCCCTTCTGAGGAGGTTTGTGCTGTTTCATTCCCTCGTTGACCGGCTGCCAGTCAGTCTAATACAACGTATCGGTCGAGCAGGGTTAGACCAGAACACGGATATCTAGCTCCCAAAACAGTGTTCCTACATTAATCCTAAATCAAAGACATGCACACGGCCTTGACTGGGGGTTTTGTACTCTGTGGAGAACTTTCAAGAGGATATAAAGATGGAAAGGGGAGGGAACTTTTGCAAGTTTAAGTTGTCCAATTCTAAGAAACCTTTGGGTTGTTCTAGAGCCTTTTTCTTGGCATGCCTTTCAATGTTTGCAGATTTATGTTTGACCCACAGAGACAGGATTGGGTTGGGCGAGCTCTCAGAAGGTGGATAGGGTGTAAATCGGTCTTCTAAAACAATCACCCGTGAATGTATTAGACCTTCCTAGTTGATGTGATATGGACTATCATATATAATCGGTCAGTATTAGACATTGTATAAGATAAGATAGAGGTGCATTGATGGAGAACACATAATGTAGTAACAAAGGCCAGTGTAATGACCGGGTTAGGTGTCAATGAAGCTACACATGTTTTTATCTGTTCTGATCGTTTCATTTTATTTTAACCTCTGGATTCTGACGCTTAGGTCACATGTAACAGGTGGATTACTTGTTTTTATTAAAGGATGATATGTGTTTTATTTCTCACAGTCAATGCTTTGACAGCTGTCTGGGCCAAAGGGGATGGTTTTATGTAAGCGTTTGCGTAATTGCAGGTCAGTTGACCCTGTATCAGCACATATTAATAAAAAATGACTAAAACTGAGCATTGGGCATTTCGTGTTCATTTTTGTGATGAGTCAACTCACTTGCTAAGGGGGCAGAATTTGCCAAGGGGTCTCTTAATGGTTCAACTGTTTTTAAGTCATTTTTCATTATAATTAACTGCAGGAAGTTCATTTTCATGGGTTTAAATGAAAGGTGTTTATTATGAGAGAGAATTTAACATTTGCAGCTAAACCATTCCTTTCTTGGTTAAAAAAGAACATGACAGTGTAACACGTGTCCATACCGGGCGCGACACAACACGACAAAATACATTAGAAATGCATTAGAACCCATTATTATAGAACAATTTCAAATTTCGTCCACACTGGACGCAGCGCGACAAACCCATTAAGAACAAGCAGGTTGTCATTTTGCGTCACGCCTGTCGCGTCCAGTGTTGACACGATATAAGAAATAGCCCTATTTATCTCAGTCCAATGTTTGAGGGAACATCCATTTTTTGTGGAATCCGAATTCAAGTGTTGGGTAAATTGCTCTGGAAAAGTAATTAGTTACACGTAACATATTTAATAATGTGATTAGATTACTATACAAATGACTCTCTTCAAAAAGTATTTAAATACTTATTACTTATGACTTTGCATATCCTAAATCAACCTTGATTAGTTAATTGATTCAAGGATGGACATGAAATTTACATTTTAATTAATTCAAATAAATAATATAAAACTACATAAAGTAGTATTATTAACTGACCAGAGTATTATAAATTTGAGAATTATACATTAAAGCACAGATTTTAAATAATTTTTATGTCAGTTAAACTATTTCACACACACATATTACACAAAGTATTTAGTTTAATTAAATCAGATGTAACTGTAATTTAATTACACAAAAAATAAGTGTAATCCCCTACTTTACTTTTCAAGGGGAAAGTAATTAAATTACAGTAACTAATTACTTAGTCACTTGTTACACCCAAAATTAAAGAACTCATAGCATACTCATTCAATCCCATGATGCATTGCAATAACGGCATCCATCGTGAGCTCGCGCTAAATATTGTCTTAATTCACTCATTTATTTTTAACCACTTTATCAAGTGGACTTTATACGTGAAGTTGTGTAGGAAATAAGGCTATGGGGGTGATTTCGGACAATGCCCTTAATTTTTATAGTTCTATGAATATGTAACATTATTGACAAGCCAAACATGTCACTGAATAAAAGTCTCATTTATTTAAGCCAAGAAATAACATCTTTTCATAAAATAAGTATAAATAACATTTTAATTGTGTCCAGTATGTTTTATAATTACCCAAAAATCAAAAGTATAGTTCACACCTTACATGCATTATCACTTCAATCAAAAACTTAGTCTGGGTGTCGGCTGGAAAATTAGAACTAAAAACATCGACATAACACAATTATGGGCATCATCAATGTAGCGTTTTTTGCTGCATGTCAAAATTATGAGCTTAGCTCACCAAATATGATTGTCCACCAGATTTATCAAGATCATATCCTTGAAATTAGTTAATTAAAACATCAATTTCAGTCAAGGGATTAGTTAACCTCAAAGGAAAATACATATTATAATCGTTATTAAATATACATGTTTTACAGTCTCTGATTAGTAATATGAAGTATAACAATATTTGTATGTATTCCACCAGCAAATGAATCAATAATATTATACATTTTAACGTTATCTCATGTCCATAAGTAACATGACTTTACCAATCAGGATTTAGAGCAAAGGTAGCGTAAACCAAACACAGTTGAATTGACTAAGTATGAGGTTTAAGCACAGAAACCCATCACAAGTGAATGAATGGATGTTTATTATTAAACTCTACTCTACACAGTAAACATAATGACGGTTGCATAAATACAAAAAATACATGAAATATGACGTGCTAGAGAGCATGGACAGATACAGAAAGAGAGAGAGAGTGAGAGAGAGAGAGCATGAAAGCTTTTCTGAACACCGATAAAATCATCCCTAACTAAGAGGCACAAACTTAATGCAGTTATTCTATGTATGGTTAATTGGCACATAATAACTAGACTATGTTATGGACATAGTACGATACATGCTGTAGTATTGTAACATAACTCATCAGATGGGGAATTAAAAGAGGAGGAGTTACATAGTAAACATACTATGCCTTGAATACTATTAAGCTGTGAATCTTCCCGACATATGAATACAACAAAGCCTAAATCAAAACTTGCATCATTACTGGTTTCAGGTAACTTGAGATTGCAGGAGTTCCAACACACAACAAGGATATTTTAAATAAATTAACTGTATAGAAAAGGACAGTTAAGTGTAGTTTTATCAGATAAATTTCTTTGGATAGCCTCAGATGGGGGATTAGGTGATATGTTCTTTTAACGGGCTACTGAAAGCAAAAGGAACTCTGGAACTCCTGGAGAGATGATGGTCATAAAACTTTGGAGAAGCACCAGGTATCAGGCTATTTGGAACTGACTCTCTGGGATCTAGGTGACACCCAAACTATGTCTGCAAAACTCTGGTGAGGGGGAAGTTTTATTACATGACATGATCCAACTAATGGCAAGCCAGGCACTACATCAATCACTTCCCTGAATATTTGCAATGAATGTAATAAATCAATAAAAGTTACCTCGCCATCCACTTGTTTTCTAAAAACTTAAATATCCCAACATTATCCTTCAAAAAATGCATGATACAAAGAAATATGAAACAATTATTAAAGTTAAATAAAATTAAGTTTAGTTCTCCAATACAATATGATCATTGTATTGTATGTATGATTTGTAGCATTTAAATTTGGGACACGATGGTTTGCTCATGAAAGTCTTATGTTTCATTGAGGCATCATTCACCCGTATAGAGAATGTGTTTAGCAGGGAGCACCAGGCAATGGCATCAATTTACGGGGAAATCTTCCTGAGCGTGTTTCAGAACCGTGCAAACCACACAGAAGGGATGGAAAGCCAGACTTGGTGCAACTGGATGCTTCTGCAGAGGTCAGGTACGGATGCCCTTCCCATAGGTGGATCTCTCTGCTCTATATTTCAGAGAACCGGGGTTACGAACAGTAACCTATTGTTCGGTATCTTTTGGTTCGCTGTTAACATGCCAGTCTGAACGGTAAGCAAACCATTTTCTTCTTTTTTGGTCCGGAGCAAAATAACCATGAGAATGAAACTACAAATATGAACTCACCCTAATAAATTTGTGGCCCCCCCACCTATCCAGTCATTTTATAATTATGTCTGGTGATGGTGGCGGGGCAGAAAATCCTCACTTCACCTTTAAAAAGAAATTCTAGGAACTAATGAGCATGTGCAGTCGGGGTCATTCCAGCAGAAAGGCGGTCTCCAAAACAGAAGGCTCCTGTTTTTTAAGATGTTCTTGAACTGTTCATTTATTTTAAAGAGGCCATCCTCTTCAATACGGCCTACATTACATCCCTATATAGACCCTGGAGAGTACAAATGCTATTACTACTCGCCATTACTTTTGTCTCATTTTTGTCACCTTAACTTATAATCATATTAAATGCACTTTTACTGTTTATTCTGTATCTAACTACTGTCATTTACAGTTTTAAAACGGCAAAAAACTATATCTCTAGAATGATGATTTGTTGAAATTAGCCTCAGCAGGTCTCTCTATTTCACAGAAAAGCTACATTTAACCTGCTTTGTGTAGTCAAAGATGAGCCAACCGCTCTCTATTCACGTTTACATGCTCTTGAACTGCGCAGGAGAGGCATCTGAATTGGTTTTATGTAGCTCTCTTTTCTGCCCTAAAAATGTTGGGAAAGAAGGCTGGTGTAAGGAAAAGTGCATTAGTATGCATCTGGCGCCCACTCAGGGTACATTATCAGTTGGCCACCACACCCACTCACCTTGGACCGGCACCAAATAGGCCCGCGTTGATGCAGACGGGCTCGTTCGAGAGCAAGATCCCACATTTTTGAGGGATTAAAGGTGCACAGGAGTTTCGATGTGTGTTGTGGGTTGATGGTGAAGGAAAATAAGAAAATGAAAATGTTCCTCTTCACTCCTCTTCAGCGTATCGTGTTAAACAGCAGAAAATGAAGAGGCTGGAGGTGAGGAGAGCTCAGTAAATTAATGAAACTAATGGCTTTCACTTTGCCTCTGCTGTCTTTTGTCTGCGAGGCTCGATTTGCAGATAAAAAGAAGTACACAGGAACATCCATTTAAAAAGGCTCATGAAAGATCACACTTAGTGATAAGTGTGTGTGTGTGTGTTTTCAGAGTTTACTTGTGTATTTCAGAGTTTGAAAGTGTATTTTTCAGTGTGTATTTTGGGTTTTTTCATTATACTTTCATGGTGCTACCCGAGGCTGTTCGCTGCTGAGTCTGGTCATATCATCTCTGTTGCGCAGTAAGAGGCCTAAGAGCTTTTTAATTCACTATCATACTTTGTCCCGCTGCGCAAGGTTGCGCGATTGTGTTACATGCCTTCTACAGATTTACTGAAAGTTTGCGTACATAATTAAGCGCCAACTTCATGGCACACATTGAAATGACAGATTTTTCCCAAATCAGAGACTAGATAGATGATTTTACTTGTGGGGTGTTTCCTTTCAGACAGCTGAAAAAAAAGGGAGGTGACGATGCAAATAGATTAAATTGCCTCAATCTTTCTCAGCCTTTCATTTAATAAAAACCAGAGTATTATTTTACTTTGATGATGATCTAAAGAAACATACTTTAAAGCGATAGATGAAAATTCTGTCATCCTTTAATTAGAAGATATTTTGAAGAAAGTTGATAACCAAGCACCCATTCCCTTCCAATGGGTTCAATCAACCCAATACAGGTTTATAACCCAACATTTGGTTTTCTCCATATTTTACCCAACCAACCTTTTTTCAAATCAACAAATATTATAAACATTTAGCATGTTTAGCACCTGTTCTTTGTAATATTGTGTTGGGGAACATCTAACTATAACCACCTCTACTCCGGAAGTGACAAACGGCTTGATCTTAATGGATTTTGTCGTGCTGCGACGCACCGTATCAAGTGAGAACAAAATAAAAAAGTACAAAGACCTCTAATTGGTGCTATTGTCTTGTGTCATATCGCATTGCGCTGGGTCCGGTGTGGACACGGTGTAAAAGTAAAACCTCACTTATTTGGAAACTACGCATAGCTGCAGCAACACAAAGCTTTTTGTTCCGTAAGCACAGATGTTTTGAGAGACAAAACATAACATCATTGTTTTCTACATCACATTGTGTTGTGGAGCTGAGAAAGCAGAGGCAATAATCCAATTGACCCTTAAATGTTCTCTCTCTCCCTCTCTCTCTCTCTCTCAAGTAGGTTAGCGTTGGGAATTCTTGTTCATTTTAACAAATCCGTTGATCGAGTAGATTATTTCAGTATACTGAAAAAAAAAACATTCACAGATGATGAATAATGTGAGTAATAGATACTCATATTTATTAAACATATATTTTTGTGATTATATTCAGCTATCCACATTCCCCTGCATAACTTGTATATAACACAGTATAATTTATTTAGCACGTCTTTACATACAATATATTGTCTATTGTCCTTCTGTCTAATATTGTCCTTTTTGTTAAATGTGTCAAAATTATTTTTTACGTTTTGTTACCTGCGCCTTGTCACTTTTTTAACCTGTATGTGCACTGGAAGCTTCGGTCACTGAGACAAATTCCTTGTGTGTCCAAGCACACTTGGCAATGGAGCTCTTTCTGATTCTGAATCATCGCTCAATAATGTTCCCAGAAGCCCCTGCATGACATTTTACTGTAGTTATGTAGGAGACAAAGATAATGCTACTTGAAATAGCTTCACGATATTTTTCTTCTTTTTGTTGTAACTTGTTCTTTCACTACTTTAGAGTTTATGCAGTTCGTAGCTTGTCAAGCTTATGGCCTTCGAAAAGCACAGAATTACACAAGAACATCAGTGCGCTCCAAAAGGACATTGAAGCTCTGTGTTCGGTGTAATGAGTACTGAGACACGGATGTCTCGCAATCACTGAGGGAACAATGAAATGGGGATTGCAGGTGAGACTTTTACAGGAGAATGTCAGGACGTCTAAACATGGGTATTCTGTAAAACATTATCTGAAGCATGCTTGTAAATACACCCGAATAGTTGAAGCTTTTACAATAAATTTTGTGCAACATCTGACTTGATCCAAACTGGACGGTTACTTCATGACCTGAACTGAGCAAAATGATTATGTTTGTGCCTGACCCAAAACAAACTGGAGATATATCTGAACACTACAAAATCGATTCACATTTCAGTTCAACATTTTTGTGAATCAACAAGATAATTTGTTTTAAATAAAACGCCTCAGTTCATTGAAATAACTTAAGGGGAATAGTGAACATCTCCAGTTTGAGAAACAGAGCATCACTGGTCCTCAGCTGCAGCCTCAATGACAACTCCACAGAATTCCAAAGATGCAAATTTTACAATAATTTACAAATAATTTTCTGTAGTGTATATTAAAGAACCCTGGCAAGTCAGTTTTTGGGAATGCACATAACAACGTCTTCACAATAATTTCCATAACATTTCTATCTAACTGCACAGGAAACACTATCTAACAGTTTCACCAGCCATCTACTGTGAAACACACAACAGGAACATGCTGTTTATTGACTTAAAATGGGCAAATTAGTCAAATCGAGATTTAAGATTTGCTATTTTAAATTGAAATATATTCATTTATATGTTAACACACAAAGCACCTTGTTAAACATAAGCAGAAACAATAACTGCACTGCTATTGAAAGAATTTTTGCATTTTTCAAATTGTTATTTTACACAAAACAGGAAAATTGGAAAATGAAAAGAAATAAACATTTGTTAAAGCCAACATGCAGGCCTGGATTACAATGATAACATAAACGCATGATAACCTGCAACATTAATGTAATATTACTCATTGACAAACACGGATCAATGTTGCTCAGCATTTATCTAATTGAATAGCTTTAGTGACACAACAGAAATACAGTCCTAGTGACCCGCACCTGTCCTTTAACAGAGCTGTTGTACAGTACGTGTGTGTGTGTGTGTGCGTGTGTGTGTGTGTGCAAACTGTCCTGTTCATGGTGCTCCCGCTGGGATATGTTTCTCCATATCTGACCAGACATTCACCCCACACTTCACTGCTCTTATTGTAACACACACACATGTAGCTTCTCCTGTCTTTACCAACACCCAGACAAAAAACATTTGCCTTTTTTAATTTTCATTATTTAGTGTGTTTTCAATATAAAGTAAACGTTTACATTGATGCTATTTTCTCCAAAATGTGTGTGTGTGAGTAGAAGAGCACACACAAACAACACCTTGCCTTTTTCTGTAAGCTTCCATTTCACATCATATGTTTATTTATATCAATTAATTGTGATAACAGTGGAGTACCTTTGAGAGTAACAGGAGTAAATTTTACATATAAAACAACTATGAATGTGTATGCAAGTGGTCTCACTGTTATTACTTATATTACCCATTACTGACAAAACTGCTAGTATTTTTATAATTGCAATAAGGGCTACAGTAAACACTACTATTACTGTTGTTGATACAAACCTTAACATTTTAAGTAGTTATTTGCACAATTATTCAGTTTCTGCAGACTTCCTTCACACAGTTTCTCAGCACAAATGTTGGCGTCTCTTTGATGTGAACAGTCTTGACACATTCAGACAGACAGTGTGTCAGTTTCTTTCTCCACGGCAGTGTTCATCAGCAGACTAAAAGGCTTGTGATGGAAGTGATTGAGCATCTGCCCCACACTGCCCCCATGTGTCCACATCCCACACTGCAACACAGGGCTCTCAAAGAACACACTCAGGTGCGAACACTCCTTTTTTAAAAGTGGATTGATGTTAAAATGCTTCCTTTTATCCCAGCTTAGTATGCAGAGACAACTACAAGTACAGACCTTTCCTAGGCTCATTCTCCTGAGCAAAATAGCATGTCTCTGTGCTGCTATCCAAAAATGTTGGTGTGTTTGAGCAACCTGACCAATCCAACACAGCAACATTGACTCGACCAATGGCGTCTGATTCGAGGCATGACCTTGAACACTCTCCAGGCACTAAATGCCAGTAAAATTGACTTTGGCGATTAAGTAAAACTGGCAGTTGGCTTGTGTAGTGAACAATTGAGTCCCACTGTTCAAATGAAATCCCCAATTCCACTGAAATAACCTTCAATAGGAACTTTATTGAGTGCCTGAGTAGAATTCCTACAAAATTACTTTAGAATACATGATACGTGTTTATTAATGTCTTTTAAATGATATGTTGTCTATAATGGTATGTAACCAAGGTTATTTGTTGTGAAGTTATTTCTCTTTTGTGTGTTTTGGGGGGAACAAACCCCCAGCAGTCCCAGACCTCTAAAGGGGAAGCTCTTGCCCAATGCATTTGATACCATTGACAACAAATCTTTTGTTAAGGCATGAAAACAGGTCCTATGTAGAATAATATGGCAGGAAGAATGAACTTCAATGTAAAAACGTTAACCTGAATCTTATTGTTCTTGATAGGTTTCCTGTAAAAATATCCAGTAAAAGTTGTACTTGTAGGTGCAGCTAGGTCACCAGTAAAGTTTTCTAGTAAATTTGGTCTTTTTATGTAAAAAACATTCATTTTCCACAGCTGGGGTGCATGTAAAATTCTGTAAAATAATAATGTTTTCACATAAAATGTTCTTCATGTTTTCTTGTAAATTTGTAGTCTTATTTACATTATTTCAAAAATACATGAAACATCAGTAAAAACGTATTTACCGTTTTTTATAGGTAGTCATGATTCTATCATTTCTTTCAGTAAAAAACTGTGATTATGGCCATAAATTGTCTGTTTTGCAGCTTAAAATATTATTTTAACATATAGTCTTACAAATTACAATATACTGATATCAAGTTCATTTATTGAATGAAGAAAATATATTTTTGAGAAGTCCTGTAGCATAAATTGTTAAGTGGAGTAACTTGACAGGAAACGGATCCACCTGCAGCATAAGATTTAAGTAAACGAAAATACAAAGTACAACGTACTAAAAGAATAAAGCAACAAGGAACAAAAGCATTCCAAGAAAACACCAGATAACGTGGACACTGAAGCAACGACTGAACCATGACAAATGAAACACTAGGGATATATATACACATGGGATAACAAACGGGCAAACAAAGAACACCTGACAATAATGAATACTGAACTAAATCAAAGAAACAACAAAGAACTACAAAATGACATGGGGAAACAGGAACTCAGGAAAACAAACTAAAAGTTGATTCAGACTGAATCGTGACATAAATAGTGGAACCAGTCACTATAAAGTGACCATAACAGAAAACATGTCTTAAAACTGAGTTGAGAGAATGGTGTCAGCCACGAAGTCTGGAATTACTTTGATCAAACTCATCAACAGAAAAACATCTGCTGAAAGGACTCTTTAACCTTAGTTTGACTATACTTGCTTAATCTAGAATGCCTATTTTCTTTCAAAGCTATCTCATATTTCTGGAATATTCTTCATACTGCTGAATAAAATAAAATATGATGAATAAAATCCCAGCGGCATGTTTGATGACTGTTGTGGTTCACAGAGAGACTATAGCTCATCATCAACTGTCACAAATGTTCAGTTTTCAGTTTTCTGTCCGAAACACTTACGAACAGTGATTTTTCTCAAGCCTCCTACCATTGGCAGGTGTGGGAGTTAAAAGGCAATTTTGGACCGCGATCACTGTTCTATCACAATGTGAAATATCTTGGCACAAATTGCTCAACATATAAATATTTATATTGGGACTAAGTTTCAAGGACGGTTGGAATATTTTAAGTACAATGTTTTTTGTCACGTGATTTGGATTGCAGTTTTTGTGTCACATGCGACCATAATGTGCGTAGTGAAACTGAGGCAAGATGTTCAGAAAGTGTCAGCATACAGAATATTTATGCGTGGCTCAGTGTTTGAAACAATATTTGTGACACTGGCATCTCTCCATGTTCATGACAGGCTGTTGGTGGTCCAGCACACGAGTCAAGCTGTAGATTATTCTGAGAAAGACTGATGGAAAACAAAAACGCAAAACTGAGATATATTGGGCTAAGTGCTTGTTCACAATATGTGGGCTTGTTACATAAACTTTCAGTGCTATTAGTCACTCAATTAGGAGGACGGAGATAGTTTATTTATAAGATGTTATGATGTTCCTGGTTTGCATGTATATAGAATTACAGTATTACAAAAGTGGGTGAAAAAAGTTGATAAGATTATAAGCGGATATACTGTAATATCGGGCTGATGCCTTCAATGTTCTCTGCATGATCAGACTGATGTGAACTGTGGTCATGGACCTTCAATGCCATAATAGAGAGTGTTTCTGTGTTTTACAAGGGATCACAACATGCTGTTTCTCTAGTACAGTGCTCATGTGTCTGTCTCACAGACAAGGTTAGTGTGCTTGCACCTTTTTTAACTCCGTTACTATAGCAGCGTCTCTCATCAAGCTACGCTTTGCACCATTTATTTTAGGAATAATATCTAGTGAATCATTTTCAATGATGACCACGAGATCTTTGGTATGTAATGACTAATAACTGAGGGGCTGCAGAAGCTAAACTCTGATTCACAGGCTCCCTGTGATGCTCACTGCTCCCTACACGCTCAGCAGGGGACAAAGAAGTTTACTGGACGTTGCAGGGCATTTGCTGTTAAATGTAGAAAGCACTCAAATCACATAAGTTTGGGATTTAGAGTTTAATGACATAACTGGATAAAATAATTTCATATAAACATTTTTTACACAATGAATGATTTTTCGGGTGGTTGCCAGGGGGTTGCTAAGGGGTTTGGAGAGCATTCTAGGTGGTTACTGAGTTTTCTGAATGGTTAAAATGTTTAAAGAGGACAGAAGGGCAGAAGTGCACCTTGTCTGTATTTGTTCAGACCTCGAATACTGCAAAGAAAACAAATTCACTTTCAAGCAATACAACAGTCATATTTATACATGTATTTGGGTAAAACTATGTTGTGACCCTGGACAACAAAACCTTATGGGTCAATTTTTCGAAATTGAGATTTTTACATGATATGAAATCTGAATAAATAAGCTTTCTATTGATGTATGAGATGTTAGAGTAGGACAATATGTGGCTGAGATACAACCATTTAAAACTCTGGTATCTGAGAGGGCAAAAAATCCAAATATTGAGAAAATCACCTGAAGTTGTTGATCATGGCGGCTGTGACAGGCCATCCACTCACAAAAATAAAGTTTTGATATATTTAAGGTAGGAAATTTCTAAAATATCTTGATGGCACATGATCTTTACTTAATATCCTTATGATTTTTGGCGTAAAAGAAAAATCTATAATTTTGACCCATTCAATGTTCTCGTGTAACTTAAGACTGGTTTTGTGATCCAGGGGCACATATATATATATATATATATATATATATATATATCCTATAAAATATTATATTTTTGGGATTTTCATCACAGTTCGGACTCCTGAGTCTTAAATGGTTTGTTTAAAATGTGTCTTGTCATGCTGTCAGTCTTTCACATTGCTGTTGGATGACTTTGTCTCTTCTGAGGTTTGATTTTGTTGAAATTCAACAGACACTGTACAGAAATGGCCACAAGACATCTAGAAATGATGAATAAATTAACATTTTGAATGTGCTCATCATTTTCTTTTAGCAAACGTTGCCTGAAGAAAACTAATTGGATAAAATTGGTTGTTATTTTTACAATATAATAAAATATAGGATTATACAATAATGCATGTTAAAGTCTAAAGGCTATGGTGTTTTCTTCTGAATTGTGATTGATATCAGAGTGAAACAACTTCTGGAATTTGAGAAAAATGTAGGGCGGGGCTTGATTTCATCATCTGGGGACTGATTGGACCCCAGGATGAGACGACATATATCATGCAGAAAAGATGTTGTTTGGAGAGGAACATTAATTTTAACAGAATAACGATCTGCACACATACATTTAAAACAAACACTGCAATATTCCATAAACAATAGGAATTGTCTGTTTTAATTTCATGGTGACTTGAATATATAGGTTACCTGCAATGCAACCCTTGGCCATCTGATGTGCTTTACACTCAAGCACAAGTGAACTGTCTGCTCAGCACTTCTGAGCTGAATGAAAGTCTTGGAGCCAACTTATGATTGCTTTATTTTAGCCCAGCTTCATGCAGTGCTGGGTTGCTGTAATAGTTGATGGGTGAGCTTCATGTGAAGTGATATATAAATGTACACTTGTTCTGTACGCACTTTGTAGTGTGCTTAGATTTGAGCATTTTCTTTCACTAGAATGTACATTCTTACAGAATGACTAGGGTGATGTGCACAGAGCTGTGAAGCATTGAGAGAGAGAGTAAATGAGTGAGATTGACAGAATGTGCAGTTAACATGAGAGCCACTAGAGGGCCACAAGGGACCATCTGCGATGCAAAGGTGAGTTTGAGGGACAGTTTGAAGAAAGTCAAGAAAACCGGAGCTAGTGATACCCTTCTGTTCAAAATGAAATAGTGTATTCTTTACCAAATACTAAACAATACATTGTTGTGAATGTGAAGTATTAATCAGTCTAATTTTATTTGTAGTACTTTTCCCCAAACAAATCACTGCAAAAACAAGCGATTGACACTAGAATAAAATATAAATACATTTAAAATAATAATTACATTTTTAAGACTCATAAGAAGATTATAACATAATATGAAAAGATTGAAAATAGGAAATGTCAGCATAGACAGTGATTGTAACACTTAAGAATCATTTGTGAAATGTAATATTAAGTTTTGTATTTTCATCATGTGACTTCAGTATATTAGTTTGAATCATGTGGGTCAGTGCCGGCAAACATGTTTTAGGATACGTTGGCATTTTATCAATTAAAAAAGTCCTTTGAATGCAAATGTGTAAATTGATTAAACATGAACAGTGTTTCATAATCATGCAAGGTGTTGATGTACAAAGCCAAAATTAATAAAAAACAAGATAATAAACATATGTGTATAATGATATAACGTGATAGTAATTTGACAAAAATAATTTAACGTGTAGCTTTTGATTACACTAAAGTGGTCACAGGTTTTTTTGAATCTGTTATACATGCCACTTTATTATCACATCACACGATATCATCACAGGACTACCTGACAGATACGACTAAAGTGTCAGTATCACTGAGAAACAAAAACTAGCTTTGTCTATCAATCATCGAGCTTGGTCGTCAGGATGGTTTACAGAATTTGAGAGTTCAAAGGGATCAATAATCAATCTATTATTGATGATCAGAACTTAAGGCCACAGTGATTCTGATTTGTAAGCCTCTATATCATTTAATAATCAAAGAGGAATCATCAGAGCCATGCAGTAGGGAATCTCTGAGTCACACATGTTCTCTTCATCATCATTACAGCGGCTGATACCTCAGGGGCCGTGATGAGAGAGATCTGACCTTCAAAACAGACCCCTACTACCAGCACTGCAGCTATAAGAACTCATGCTAATAGATATGAGTGCTGAATCAATTAAGGTCAGTAATTCCCCACCCACACACCCACCCACTCACCGGCGTCTGGACGGATGTTGTGTCACAAGTGAGTCATTGCTGAATCTTGGCATCGACGTGCACATCTTCAGACAGTGCCCACATGAACAGCGGTGATAAGGAGGGTTGTGAAATCACTGGGATGTGCTGAGAGACTGTGTTTGTTCATGCCACATATGGTTAACGTGTGTTTATGTTAGAGTGTATATAAGGGCTGATAGCACATTGTTTTTGGGAGCTCAGGCGCAGGTATTGTCTCTGTCAGCCCATCTGATGAACTTTGAAAAGAGCCTGTTGTTTTTCATTGTTTCTGGTTCATACACACACACACACAAACACACACACATGAGAGTAGAGGGCGCCAAGACAAGCACCCTTCATTTAAAGATGCACTGCATCTTCTCTGGTCCAGCGAGAAAACATAGACACAAGCGTGTGTCATTATCTAGGCTGTCTACTGCTTTCTTTCTCTCTCCCATTCTTTATGTCTCTCTCTCTCAATAGAATGCCATATTTTTGATGTATGTGGTACAGTAAAGTATGCAAACTGTAAACGAGACCATCCTGGATTGAATGTTAGAATATACACTGTACGGAATGGGTCAGAAGTAACTTATATCAATATGAAATACTAAGCTAACATTACTCAATAAAACGAGATATTCAAAAGAATAAAAGATGTGCCTTAAATATACCATACGACTACTTAAATAAAAAATTGACGGTTTAGTCTGAAATATACAGGCAGTTCAGTTATACATGAGTGTTTTTACTGTAAAAAATAATTGTTGGTTCAACTGACAGCGGACACGGCAGCCGCGACGCGACACGACAAAAGAAACGTATTAGAACCCATAATAATTTCAAATATTATCCACACTGGATGCGTAAAGACGTGACAAACCCATTAAGAACAAGCAGGTTGTTATGTCGCTTCATGCCTGTCGCATCCGGTCTAGACACAAAAAGTAACCTGGTTGCCTCAATTTCATTTACTAAAATTAATTTAAAAATATTAGTCAATTCAACGAGAAATTAATTTAGACCAATACATTTTTAAACCTACAATTTTATTTATATTCACAATGTGCATTGTTCCAAAGCAGATTTACAGAAGAAAATTTGAAAAACACAAAAATGGAAAAACACAGCACAGTGCATGATGTTTATAGAACAAACAAGATTATTCTAGTAAATAATTTCTAATAAATACAGATTATTTAGATTATTTGGCATATTATGCATTAAGTGAATGTTTGGCTGAAAAGATGTGTCTTTAATCTAGATTTATAATTAGGAGAGTATGTCTGACCCTCGGAAAGCTCTGCCCCCTATGGTGGATTTAGTTATTCTAGGTGTTATCAAAAGTCCAGAGTTTTGAGATCTTGGAGAGCGTGATGGGTTGTAATGTGATAGAAGCTATGTTATGTAGGCAGGGGCTAAACCATTTAAGGCTTTATAAGTCATTAAAATAACTTTAAAGTAGGGTTGCAACTAACAATTATTTTCACAATCGATTGTGAAATGCATCATGTTCTGGATATATTAAGAGACTTTTTGCTCGGGAGATGTTGCGGAAAGCTTTCCAGTGTCAGTTATACAACTACTATTTAAGGTTATATCTATTTTTTCTTTGTTTGGCTAACATGTGTTTTACTCTTGTTTTAGCTATTTTGGGTACAACTGCTTTGATACAATACAAATATAGCGCTATAAAAATAAATCTGACTTGAATATATAATTAGATATTACATATAATTTCGTAGGAAAATGTATTGTTACATATTTTATTGGTGAAAACTCCAAAGTTATGTATTTTGTAAAACTACTTTTTAACTTATGATTAGAAACATTAATTAACGTTATATCTGATCGCACTTGCTAAGTGTGACCCGTCAGGTTAGAAATACTACATGCTCACTTGGGATCTTCACAAAAACAGGCGAAAAACAGGAAATACGTCATGAAAGTAGCCAAGTGGTCAAATGCAAAGACCGCAAGTGGGGGTATTTGGACGCAGCCTAATTTGCCTTCTCCCAAAATGATGTGGATGTCTCTCTAACTAACACAACAAGGCTGATGAGTTGATTCAGGTGTCATATTAGAAGCAGCCGACAATAATCTCTCCCAAACGTGGGAAGGAGGGGGCAGTTGGCCAAATACATTTTTCTTTTGTGGCATGAAAAGTGAGATATTTGTCATTCAAATGTGTTAGTATAGTAAAAAGTATCCAGAAAAAAAATACATAAGTATAGTACAAAAGTGTTCTTCAATACTTCCCACCTCTGATATAAATAAACCTCCAAATCATGTTTTTTAGCCTATCATGTACTTTGCAAAGTGCAAACGACACAAATTGGGTTCTACAAATATAGTCTTTAATTTTGTCATTTAAAACACCTTTCCCCTTAAACTTTAAAACTGTGTGACTTTAAGAGTGTGCATGCAAAACACAACTGACTTAAAAACTGCTTAACTTGAGCTGCACGGAGGAACATTTAAAAGGGAGGAAGAAGCACTTGATTTATAACTGCAAAGCTCGCAAGTGATTTCACAGACCTACTAATCGATAATGAAATTCATTGACAACTATTTTCATTATCCATAATTATCGATTTTATCGATTAGTTGTTGAAGCCCTACTTTAAAGTCAATACGACACTTAATGGGTAACCAGTGAAGGGATGATAACATTGGGGTTATTTGATCGTATTTTCTTGACCTGGTCAGAACTTTGGCAGCAGCATCATGAACTAACTGTAGTTTGTATCACATGTAGTTAGTTTTCATTACAGTAGTCAAAGCTTGAGGTCTCAAATCCATGAATAAGCTTCTCTGCGTCAGCAACACAGAATATTTTGTAATTTGGTAACATTTCTAATTTTGTGACATTTGAGATGTGATTTCCAAATGACAGGTTGCTGTTGTCATGATTTTGCCTCACCATGTCTGGTATGTCTTGATCTTGAGGCAAAATCAGGCTGGATCCCTTGTTTTCTGTGGGGAGAGACTTTTTGAACCTTTTGGCTTGCCTTATGCGCTCTCCAGGTCTCGCCAGTGTTCCTGCCCTCCTGTTTCCCAGTTAGTGTTAATAAATGAGTTTATCCCCTGCACCTGTCTCCTGATTTAGTTCCCTTTATATTGACGTCGTGTCTTTTTTTTATCTTGTGCTAGTTCATTGTCACTTCTTGATTGTGTCATGTGGGTGAGTTCCGGTTGTCACTAAGTTTAGTTTGTAGTTGATTTAATGTTTTGTTAGTCTTGTCCTGTTAGTTAAGTAAGTCTTCGTTCCTGTTTGTGGTCACATTATATGTTATGTTGTTTTACCCCCTCGTGGGTTTTTGTTTTATTACAGTCTTGTTTAAAACCTCTTACCTCCCTGTCTGCACTTGGGTCCTCTGTCCTCACCTCACCCGAGATTCATGACAGCTGTCTCATATAATGTCTAAGTCTTTAACTGGATTTGTAGGAGTAACCGTGCAGCCTTCAATTTGCAGGTTATAATCTGAAATATTTCGTTTACGTGTCTTTGGCCCGATAAGTATAAATATAAATACAAAAAATAAATAGATAAATTGCAAGCCACTATAGCAAGACCCATTACCAAACACAGATGGAGGTCAACTTCGGGCCAGCTGCCTACATGGGATGAAACCATTCGTATATTTTTAACCATATTATAGACTATAGTTGAATAGATGAAGCTCCAGATTCTTAAAAAGGCCCTTTCAAGCATATAAATGTCTCTTGTTTAAAATGAAGCCCCCTATAAAGTAGACCACTGCACAACAGGAGACAACGGTTATAACTGTGGTACAGTGGTTAAACCCCTCAGGGTCATGCTATGAGTGTTAAGAGATGGCTTTCACACAGGATGCAGGCGTATGCATGCAATTTAGAGGTGTTGAAAATGAAACGCAATGTTATTAGAGATGAGGAATTACATCAACAGACAAATTCGTCTAAGATGGAGTGAAAACACTCAAAATAATGATTTTACGATCCTGTTTACTTTATTTAAACAATTCATTTCATTTTAACACCATTGTATTATGTTTTGTTCAAAATCAATTGCATTGTGTTAAACAGACTAAAAACTGTAATGCTTTTCGCCCTATCTACATGTTTTAATTTTAAATTAACATGTTTTAATCAAGTAGATCAAAATATTGTGATTCTTGTTCAGTTTAGTTAAATAAATCAAGTTAGCACAACACAATTATTTGAACCATTTTACATAATCCATTTGAGTTGAGATACATAGATTAATTTAGTTGTATAAAAGTAACGTAATAGAGACCATGTGGAACCACTGTCCATAATTTAATAAAGTTAGTTTGAATGGGTAGGACATGCTCATTGTCGGCATATCTTTTCTATAGATGTCATGCGACTTTGGTTTTTACTTCCTGTCCTTGAGCTGAGCAGAAAGATGCAATAAACACAACAAATACTTGTGTGACGCACATCATGGTGTAAACCCATATCACAGCAGGTTAGTAAACACATCTGGCTGTGTTTAAGGTCTGTGTAAACCTGCATCTCTCACATCGCTGCCACTGGATGGATTGACTTTGTTCTTTCCACCTCATTAGAAGCAGTGAAGCTATCTAATCATGAAGATATTTTGTTCCCTCTGCCTCTTTATACAAATCGAGTACAAAGTAGGCTCTGAAACATCTCAAATCACTCAATACAGCATGTCATCAAAATATAATATACACTATTTTACTTTAATAAATCTTACAATTTCCCTGAGATTAATCTAACTATAAAAAATATAGTTTAAAGTCCACGTGAAGCTGAAGTTTTTACTTCCTTATTTTGACGCATTTCCGAGTTAAATGGAATTTTAAATGAAAAAAAATTGGGTGCGGCTTTCGTATTTTCAGGCGATTTGATTGGATGTATAAAAGGAGCCGTTGCACTTTGAAATGTGACTGGCAGCAGACTGACAGTTGAAAGGGAGGAGTTAACAGATGCTGTTTAACATACGTCATTTAAGATGGATAGTCATTACAGGACGGAAGTGCATTTTCTTATTTTAACTGAAGATTATAAGGACACACAAATTTTAAAAAGAGAATGACCAACATTGATAAAATATTTACAATAAACACTGTAATATACGGCATTGTATGTTTTAATTTCACTGGGACTTTAAGCAACATCTAAGTTGTGCCTTTTAAAGGGGCACCATATTTTCCCTATTTCACAAGTTTGCATTAACATGTAATCAAATAATGATAACAAAAACCTTGTACCTTTCTTCTGGCAAATAAACAATAAGGTTTGCAATCCACTAAAATCTGAAATATGTCATAAAAAAACAATAAAGCTAGAAATACATGTAAATTCAAAACATGGTAAACAACATCATTTTTCATAAGTTTTCAAAATGAAAATGCAAAATACTTTGCAGATAAATTATTGTTTTGAACCTCTTTGTTCATGTTTGGTTACTTTCAGACACTCAGCATGAATTTTTTCCAGGGCATAATGATGAGGATTTGAACAGAATACTGGCATTTCTCCTCCAGGAGTGAAGTTGTGCTTTCCATCTTGCAATCAAATGTTTAGGAATTTACTGTTGTGCCTGCAGAAACAAAATAATAATATTGTGGAAGACGGATGCAGCTGTATATTTGTATGGACACCATGCACCCACGGGCCGCCCACAGTTCATTCACCTACCATCTGATGTATATTGCACACAGAACTTGGAAAGACTTTCTTGATCTGGTAAGCGCTTATCTGATTGTCTAACTTTACACAACTTCAGTGAGTCAGGGCATATAGGATTCTATTGTACCGTATAGAGACTAACAATGCCACAGCATGTTTCATCTAAATGGCTTGTTTTGACCAGTTTTAGCTCCCAAAGCCACTAGACTTTACCTCAGTCAAAGTTTTGGCTTTGTAGATTAAATTTAATTACTGGAACTCCCATGTTAGTCCATGTCGGACCTTGCATATGATCAACAGTAGCTGGTGGACATACTGCCTGTTATTTCTGGTGAAATCTTTTTTTTTGCGAGAAACAAATGCTCAAACAGAATACAGTTTTTCCGAAAATTTCACAGTGTAATTTTATGAACCTGCGTGAACCTTCTTTAAAAGTCTCTTTTGTGTTCCACATAACAAAAAAGTCTGATTCTTAACAACAATTGGGTGTGTAAATTCTCCATTTTTGGGCACACCAGTTTTGTGAAATGACAGCATATGCTGGTCTATACAGCGGGGTAACGTTTCACACACAGCTGTCCTCTCCTGGGACACTGAAACATTAGTATTTTTCTTTTCTGGTCAGCAAACTGAATTGTATAGTGAAGTGTAATTGAAGTATAATGGCTATTATCTTGGCAGAATTAAAGACGACTCCCATCATTTAAGCGCAGGGAAACACAACTCCTTCTGTTCTGTATGTTCTCAGGCCTGTGGTTGGGAAAGGCTTTTAGTAGAAGGGCGTCCGTCTCTCCTGGGTCCGGGTGGAACACGTGAAAGTCGATACCCACACGCGAACTTCAGCACTAACCA
The DNA here is from genome assembly GCF_015846415.1 of Triplophysa dalaica. NCBI lineage: Eukaryota > Metazoa > Chordata > Actinopteri > Cypriniformes > Nemacheilidae > Triplophysa > Triplophysa dalaica. Next base: position 23,254,458 of record NC_079548.1, on the reverse strand, counting down.
GAATCAAGAGAACAACAGTCCAATAACAACACAAGTGAGCCAGACTGAAACCTGCCAGCAAACACACAGACACACACCACAGCTGTGCACTTAGACACACATTGAAATGATTGCGGCTTTATTATTAGGCTGACAAAGCACATCGCCTTTCTAAACTTTTTTCAGATAAAGAATTTGAAGAGGTAACATTTGAAAATAATGAGAAGACTTTAAAATTCAAAGCTGTGTGAATTTCTTCCTTTTGAAGAACACAAATGAAGACATTTTGAGGAACGCTGGAAACCAAAAAACCAAAGGTCGTGTCCATAGAAAAGATGTTTGGATGTTTGGTAACCAACATTCCTCAAAATATTTTCTTGTGTGTCCTGCAGATGAAAGAAAGTCCTACATGTTTGAAATGACACAAGGATGAATAAATGATGAAATAATTTCATTTTTAAGTGAACTATCCCTTTACCTTTTAAGACTACTGTAGTAAAAATCAACAAAGTAATGACTATGATATCTAAAGCTTACTATAGTAAATACTAAGGTATACCACAGTACTTTTCATGCAGGCACCATTCACCATTATGTACGTTAAAGAATAGCTTGAAGAGCAACCTTTTTTATTTCAGACAGAAAATAACACAGGGATAGAATTACTTGGAGTATATGTGAGTCAATAATAAAAATGTAGATTTTTTTGTTGAACTATTTCTTTAACAATCACTCCCTCACCTCACACACACGATCCCATCTGCACTCACACACAGCAACCTGAGAGCTCTGAGAAAATCTTATAAAGCAGTATAATAAAGAATTCGATTAAACCCCATCTCCCCCCACCCCCATAAATGCTCACTTACTGATGTTTCTAAATCTAATACTTTCTGGACCTCCATCCCACAGGGCCTTCCAGCTTTGAGAAAGAGCAGTGCGTGCAGTGCCATACAGTCTTTCTGTACGGTCGGATTCAGCACAGTCGAGATCCCTCATAAGCTCACGAGAATGACTTTGCAGCTTTCCGGCAGATGTTGATAAACTGATAAAGTGTCTGTCCGGGGAAAAGGAGAGGACGGGGGATTTGTTTGCTCAGGGACGTCCCAACACCTAATCCGCTCGTTTTGTATATAAACTTCATATTTGAGTTGTTTACATGGGTCATTTGAGAGTTTGCACATATGTAGGCCTACGGACAAAAAGTTCTGTGTGTTCTTTTTGATTGAATGCCGGTGTGAAGAACAGCCAGTCCTCTCATTTCCAAGGGTTCCTCTGATACACGCTTTTGTATTGTGACCGGAAAAAATGACAAAGTTGAGTTGTTTGTGCACTCTCTTATGCATAAAAGCATGTAGTTAATGCTGCATACAGTCCAAAAACATTCACATCAAGTGCTCTGGTTGCGAGATTAATTATGTAACTTCTAGGAGAAAGTGCACAGAGGTATTTTTATTGGCCAGGATGGAAACAAAGTCGTGTTTTTAGAGAGTTTTATTACGGTGTCGAAACACTAAAGACGTTTGAGGAAAAACAAAATCACTCTTTAACATTTTTTATGAGACTGTATATTTCACATGGAGTTTTGTTTCTGAAATAATAAGTACTTATAGCTTTGTATAGACAGAAAGTCTACACATTTTTCGTTTTTTTTGCTGTGTCAATTTATTATTGTGGCATGATCCATTTCAGATAATAATGATTTGTAAGGAAAATAAATATTGTGATTGGTTGCTTTACGTGTCAATCAAGTACTTGGTTTCTTCTTAAAGGGATAGTTCACCCAAAATTTTTACCCAACCTCTTGTCATTTCAAACCTCTGCTTTCCTCCGCAGAACACAAAAGGAGATATTTTGAAGAAAGTCCGTGAGCGCATAACAATCCCTACATTCACCTCTATTGCAACCAATGCAAGTGAATGGGGCCAGTTGACAACATTCTTCAAAATATCTTCTTTTGTGTTCTGCGATAGAAAGAAAGTCATTCAGGTTTGAATTGAGAAGAGGATGAGGAAATGATTATTTTTGGTGAACTATCCCTTTAAGGCAATTTTAGGCTATGATTTTTGGCACATGTAAGAAGTCTGGGAATGTGTACTACATACATACAGTAAGTTCTAATCCTTTTCCTCAGAGTTTGAAAATGTATACTTTGAAAGTGTTAAATTAAACAAAAAGGGAGTGATTGCAATGATTCGTCTATGGTATTACAACATTCCTCTTTTCCTCAAAAGTGAGAGCTGTCCCTACTATATAACACTGCCTTGTTTATCTGGAGTTTGCTTTCCCCAGCTGATCTGTACTGCATATCACTGTATAAACAGAGCTTTTGTTTAGCTAACCGTCCTCATATCCCTCTGATAGCTGTGGCTTTGGGAGAATTTACAGTTAATCCATGTGCAGGAAGTATGCAGGTGAACACATGCAAGGAATACGATCTCGGGCTGTGTCTGGACAGGCCCGCTTTCCCCCTCAGGGGCCTGTGAATGCCTGTTTGCTCCCATCACACACCGGTGGAAGACAGCTCTGGCATTCCAGATGATCCGTCTGTCATCCTGATCAAACACAGAGCATATAATTACAGGAGCTGATGTCAGTCGGCAGTATTGTCTCCATCAATGCCTCTCGTTTGTCAATATGTTATCTCGGCTTCAGACGGGACCTAAACGCCTTTCCATGTCACAATTTATGGAAGTCAGAGAGCACGACTTAGGATGCGAAAGTTGTATTTAATTTCATTGACTGTCTTGGTGATAAATGTGTTGCCTGTGTGTGAGGTATGGATGTAAAATAAGGACAGAAAACACATCAATATGATACGCTCTTAAAAATAAAGGAACCATTGAATCTTTTTCATCTAAATAGTTTCTTAAAGAACCTTTAACATCCGGTAAAAAATAGAGAGTAAAATTAAGTACAGAAATTAAATGAAAGCATTACGAGAGTAGAAACAAAAAGATAAAGTGAATGCTGAAAATAAAGTTGTAGCACAAAAGTTAAAACGAAAGAAAAAGGGAATCAAGGTATGAATATATATTTGACACATTATGTGAGTAATATTGTAAAAATATATGAAGGGTTAAATTGAGAACAAAGGTAAAACAGTTTTTTAAAATAATAATGAGGATAGTTGTAGCATTACAAAGGTAAAAATAATAATAAAGTACAGCGTTAAAAAAGAACGTTTTAGCATCAACAGTAAATACCAAAACTAGAATATAGTTAATTAATTAAGAGAAAAAATCTGTAACATCAAAAAAGTTTGAGAATCAAGTTAAGTTAATCGTGAGAATGCATTTGTATTACCAGAGTACAATAAAAGAATGTTGAGAATAAAGTTTAGTTTGAGAATTAAATTGTGGCAATAAAAGATTCAGTAATTTAATTTTGGGAATAAAGTTAATTGTTGTGTGATAAATTATATAATTGTGAGACAACAAAATCATAAATATCTACTCATAAATGTAAAGGTCCAGTATATGAAATTACTTGGAATCTAGTGGTGAGTTTGCGAATTGCAACCAATTGCTCACTTCAGTCCGCCCCTCCCTTTCAAAACACTACGGTAGCTGACACAGATCTAAGAGCACTTTTCCACCATCCCGCTGAATCGTTCTCCTCGCTTAATCGTTCCACTCCGTGCAGATCCATGCCAGCCGATCCCTAAATGGTTTCATTTTCCACCGCAGGGCTGATAACGAATTTTTTAGAATGTAAACACAAACGCATCACGGCTGCCTCGGTAACACAAGATACTGAACTATAACGGCTCTGCGCACATTCATTAGCACGAATCAGAAAATTCCAAAAGTTTGTGATAGTGTGGTGTCAAACCAGGCTCACGTGGAAACATAACTGTAACCATTTCAGACTGTGCTCAGAACGATTCGGCACGATGGTGGAAAAGTGCTCTAAGATGTCCTCTAATTTTCTTTTGTTTGCTGAAGGAGATAAAATATTTATGAAATGCACATTACAGCAGTTTGTCCGTTTAGGGCTACTTTAGAAACAAAACGGTAAATTTAAGGGGACCCACTGTGTGTGTAAATAGAAATAGCTCATGCAAAGATAATTAAAACATAACGCTTTTTTTGTAAGGTCTTTATATACCTCTGAAGACATAGTTATGTAAATTATATTGCATTTCTGTCAATAGAAACCATAAATAAAAAATTACACACTAGACCTTTAACCCAATACCAAGCTGATTTTGAACACAAAGCACTCACAACACCAGAGAAATGGCATGGTTTGGGTTGAACAATGTTTGTACTGATTTGATTACTGAACACGATTTTGTTATGTGTGGCACTGTATGATTCATTTCAGATTTGCACATTTCCAAATCGTCACACAAATTGTGGTTAACCCCTGATCTTGTGGGCTCTTCATGGCTGGAATAAGCAGTAAACTGTATCAAACTTCAAGGCAAAAGTCAAAAGTCTGTCTGCGTATGTCTAATCAATATATAAAATCGATTTCTGTCTTAAGTCCAGCCAAAGAGCATCTGGACAGCAGCACGTCTTTATAATGACCAATTACAGCTGTCTCCAATAGCTTTCTACAGCCTGTAAGTGCTCATATAAACTTTACAACTACCTTCTTTGCTCGTCCAGTGATGTATAACAAACCATGTTGCAGACTTGCTGTCAATCTGCAGTATGCATGAGCCGACACACATATAAACGACCCCTTGGTGGTGATAACAGCTGTAATGATTGTGTCCACACCCCTGCAGAGTTTGGCCAGTCCTTGAAGCCGCTCCAGCTGTTTGTGGAAAAAGCGTTGCAATCTTTCATCCAAGTGTGATTGTGCAAAAAGCCCAAAAGCACTTGCTGCTGTTGGATTTAATGCTATTCTCATAGTGACGTAAGTGTTACACAACAACATTTTGTTAGAGATTTAGTCTTGATAATAATAAAATCATGCAAATTCTGCTCTATATAACAGATTCTTACAAGCCAGACTTTTGAGCTCATTTCAATTCTCTTCGTTCTCTTGTGCAGACAACACAAAGGACATTAGTGTCTTGACATGTTAGTTTCACTCGATCTTGAAGTGAAGAGCACTGAATATTTCAAAGACATTACTTACTTAAGACCGAAGTGGAATCGACTGTTGCTTCATTGAGGAATCTGTTGGCAAGCTCTAAAACACAAGCTTGGCCTTTGCAGTTTAATAAAGACATGATGCCATGAAACAGCTTGCTAACTTCTAAACAAAACATTAACACTACATTGAACATCATCTAATTACTTAAAATGTTCAGAAGTTTAGAGTATGCATACAGAAAAGCGAAACTACCTTACTTAAAGTTTCAATTTCTTTAAAGCGGATGTAACACACGCAGTCTCAGCCAATTTCATATTAATCTTGAGCACCTATAGAGTAGTAATACATACTTTGTATCTTTGAAAAGTCTTTTGTTTGATCACATTTATAAAAGACATATACAGCTGTTCCATTACTTCCGAAAACAGACTAGGCCTGAACACGTGCAGGGGAGGCAGGACCACAGCAGGAGCACACATTGTCACATTTTCCAATAAGGGACTAAGATATGTTGTTTCTCAGGATTTCAAGATCGAGAAAAAAACGTTCCTGAAACCTATACGAACGTCATATGTTCGACTCGGTTTTTGCAAAGTGGACCATGAAGCCAGCAGGTTTAACATGCATGAAACACTGTGGCACCCCACCTGCAAAGTGCAATGATCCATTTATGTGCTATTTTAATTATTTAACTTTACGCACAAAAAATTGTCCGTAGGGTGTGAGTGCGTGAGTGAATGAGTGAGTGTGTGTGCACTGCGATGGGTTGGCACTCATCCAGGGTGTATCCTGCCTTGATGCCCGATGACTCCTGAGATAGGCGCAGGCTCCCCGTGACCCGAGGTAGTTCGGATAAACGGTAGAAAATGGAATGGAATGGGAACTTTACGCACACATATGCAAGAGTGTTGAGCCTTAACGTTCAGACCCGACAAGCGAACAGCTTGCTATCTCTTTTAGACCTTGTCTGTCACGTAGATAAGGTGTTTTATTCGTTTAGCTATAAGTGACAGTTCTAGATGGACAAACATGTTGTTTCCCTTGAAATTCCTACATGTCTGTCTTATCTGCAATAGTGTGGTATGTCTCTCTCGTGTTCTCTCTCTCAGTGACCATGTGCAGCTCCAAAGGTTGATGTGACGTTGTTAACAACAAATGTAACCTTGACACTGTGTCACTGAAGAACATATCCCTCTTGAGCATTGAGTATATTGTTTAACATGGACACACTGAAATAAACTAATACCTGCTTTGGCGCCATGATGGATTAGATAACAGTCTTTGGTATTGTTTTGGTCATTATTACAGTACATTAACAACCAAATGAAAAAAATCACATGTTGACCTTAAATTGAAACTTGAAATACATCTAATCTTAAATACTGATTTAAACAAACACAATTTTTTTTTATGAATTTATTTCTGAGAATTGATTGGACTATAACTATTGCCAGTATAATGCGGCATTATGTAATTGTAAACGTTAGCCTTCGTTAACCTTGCATGCTCCCCCTAGAGGAAGATATCTGTATTACACTGACACATTTAAAAGGGGTCCGATTTTGTCTCTTTAAGTCTTTATGTTTATGATGTGCTACCCCAGTGGTTCCCAACCCGGGGGTCGTGACCCCCACTAGTGGTCGCTAAAGGTTTACTAGGGGTCGCCAATGTTGCTCTTATTATATTAATGAAAAAATAAGCAATTTCTTAATTATTTAGATGTGTATTTCTTGAGTCGGGAAAAGGCGGTGGATGAATTTATGAAAAAAATAGGCGGCAAAATATGTCAGACTTCCCGTTGAACAACGCAACGATCAAAACAAAATAGTCACAGAAAACTAACGAATATGGCAAAGCACAAGAGAGAAGAGAAAAATATGTGTGTTAAAGAACAAGGATTTATTTGGACAGTTATCTGGAATTTGGTTTTATTGAAGCAATGGACGATGTGAGTGTGAAATCTGTGTAGAGAGACTAGCGAGTGAAAGCATGAATACCTGCAAACTGAAGAGGCATCAGACCACCAAACACCCTGAGACCGTGAGTAAACCCAGAGAATTATTCCTAAGGAAAAATAATGTGTAAATCAAACAGGCCACAGAACATTAGATATGCTTTGACTAGAGCTGGAAATGAAAACAGACATGCAACGGTTGCGTGCTTCGAGTGTGCTCTTTTAAGTGCCAAAACCAAAAAGCCGCACACGCACACCCTCCGAGAAACGCTAATCAAACCCGGTTGTGTAAAAAATGTCAGAAATAATGTGTGGAAGGCAGGTGGCTTCCAAGCTTAAAACAGTACCCCTATCAAATAACACAGTAAAAGACAGGACTGACCAAATGATAGACAATGTTGAATGTCGAAGGAGCACCCATTCTCTATTCAACTTGATGAAATGTCCACTGTGGCAGACGAAGCAGAAAGTAAAGCAGGACATTCATTGTCTACCAATTTGTCAACAACGACATGAGGTGACGATATTTTCCATGTTACTGATATGTACCATAGGGTCAGGTGTTGGTCCGTTTTTTTTGAGCTGAAAGAAAAATACTGAGCTTATATAAACAAAAATTGCTTGACGAAATGACCACCAAATTTCTTATAAGAATATCATACCTGGCTGATATTTTCAGCCTTTACAACGAAACAAACAAGCGCATGCAAAACACGGACGCGAACGTCATGGAATGCAAGGAAATCATTGAAGCATTTGTGCGAAAGTTGAATTCAGAAAGAATAAACTGATGAAACAGGAACTACAGCACTTTCCATCACTTTTCAAACATTCCATTCCATTTTCTACCGCTTATCCGAACTACCTCGGGTCACGGGGAGCCTGCGCCTATCTCAGGAGTCATCGGGCATCAAGGCAGGATACACCCTGGATGGAGTACTTTTCAAAACTGGAGGTAATTTACCTGAGCACTTGAGTCGCGAATTCACCTGTCACATGGAACTGCTACAGGAGCAGATGAGGTCACGTCTATTCGATGTTGACAAAAATGTCACAGAACGCGCATGGGTAATGGATCCGAAGGTTCTTTACCGAACACGGGTACAAACGATTGTGGCTCGTGAAAGGACCCGTTTCGCGCCTAGGCTTGCGCAACATGCCATAACCAGACTCATCCTGTCGCTTGCCACAACATATCTGTCTTGAGCTCTCTGGTAACAATCAAAAAAAGGGACTTGCACAATGACTTACGTCTGGCTGTCACTCAATTCACGCCTGCTATCCAATCTTTAGCTCAGGAAATACAAGGCTAGTGCTCACTTTAACAAGCCTTACATCATTCAGAGATAGGCTGCAAGAAATGTCAAGAATAAATATGCTTGCACATTTTTCATTTATATTATTGTTCTTACAATTTTATTTATTTTAGATGTTTGGAGGTTAAAAATACAAATGATGTATTTGTATGATAACATTTAGATTTTCAGTTTCAATTGTTTGTGGTATTTGTGCTACAGTTTAAGAAACATTTGAGCCTGTTGTTGTAAAGAAAATCTATTCTGAATTGTTTCAGATTGCCCTGTTTTATTCAGCGGTTTTTGCATTGATTAAAAATGTAACAAGTGATACGTATTGATTGTATTTTCTGTCAGTATGCAAAATGTGTCTGAGGGGGTTTAGAGGTTGAATGTTTAAATAGGGGTCCCCTGGAAAAAAGGTTGGGAACCACTGTGCAATACAATAGTGTAGAAAAGCTAAAGGCAAGGAAGGAAGGAGACGGGAACCGGCAGACATTTAAATAAAGTTTTAATCAAAATAAAAACAGCCGGCAGCCCCTCACGGCCAACCACCGGCGAACAAAACACACCACAACAAAAAATACTAAAGTAAAATGTCAGCAGCCACCTCACGGTTGGCTCACAAGAACATACATACAAACATAAAACATGTTCGGGCCCGGTCCACTCTCATCGCTCGTTCTCTCGCCGCGCCTACTCCACTACAAATAGTTATTCATGTTTTTTAAAAAGGCTTGATATATTACATGTTTCTTAATTCACCTGTGTTTTACACCATCATCTCCATTCTCAGAAATCGCTGTTGATTTCCTGGTTCCATGAAGTCCCTCATTCGGAAACACTCTGACTGGTCAAGCTGAGCCAGTGTTTGAAGATGTTGTTTATGCTTAAACTATACTACTCACTAAATAAATGTAAAGTGAAATTCCCTCAGACCTCCCATTAAAAATGACTTCATACACGTCTAAAGTGATTTAATTCAAGTCGAAATGACATGACTAAATTGTCTTTGTTTCTCCTGCTCCATATTAAAAAAGGTTTAAAGTGATAAGATGTAAGAGGGAAAATCTTTTGCTGCTAATTTATAATATCTATTGATAATGATTATGTATACTTCATATAACTCATATAATCAAGACACTAGTTGATAATGAATATTAATATTTTAATCAAACTATAAAAATTTATATTTATATTAAACAAATATTATTTAACATACCATCTAAATTATTATAACCATATAAGTATAAATACAAGCTTCATATATAAATCTTTTTAAAGTTACGAAGCGTGCATATTTTCATTTGACCTTTTTGTAAACCTATGTAAATAATTTACATAGTTGATAAACTTGATTTATAAAGTCAGTGTTTATTCCTGCCTTGTAAATGCGTTTCAATTCATGAGATTTTTCATAATGATCTCTTCATTTTCAACAGAGAAGTGACACTGACACTCGTAAGAAGTGAGACTGATGATGTTCTCTATGTTCTGTGTGATTGGCTGTTTGCCGCACGTGTCACAGTTTCAGGTGCACGCGCCTCGCGGACTCTCAAACCTGAGCTGACAAAGAATATTTATCAACCAAGCGTTGCGCAACAGCTGAACCTGATCTAAACCAGATTGGGTTTGTCAAATCTAAACTTACTCTACATCACTGAGTTTGTTCATTTCGCTTTGTGCAACAGGCCTCATGTCATCAAACCACTTGGACAACAATATTTAATATTGACTTTATTTTAGCAAAATGTTGCACATGAAGAGTTTATTTTCAACAAGTCATGTTTTTATTGTTATCATGCGTTTATTGTGTTTTATTGTGTTTTTTATTACTTTATCAAAATAACTGAACTGACATTTGCTTGGAATGCAGAAAACACAGGATTTTTGAACATTTAAAACATTAACATTAAATCTGCTTTTGTAAATGAACTCTTCAAACATTTGGGCTTTTTGAAATATTTTTTTATCTCAAAAACTGTTCAAAATGTGAGAACTGTGTAGATGTCTACCTCAACACGGTTCTGGATGTTCCAATGATAAAACAAGTCAACTTTTGTTCATACAAGCGTGTGTGACGCAGGAGTTTAAATCTGATGACGTTGGACACGTGCCTGCCGTGGGTATGTTCTCTCAGGTATGACAGGTGTGCAGGTGCTGTACGTGTCTGAGGGGAACACAAACACCAGAGATATCCCCAGCACATCTGATTTCCATCTTCAGCAGCAATTTCCGCCCACAGGGGCATCCGGCTATTTTGGAACACACTTTGTTTTTTTGCTTGTCGAAGCATGGTTGACCTAAGTGCAGTCCCTACGGTCGTCCCCGATGGAAAGATACAGAGATATTTAGTCATCAGTGTTCTCAGTCGGCCCAGTTAATGTCTTTCACAGGCCTGACTCGGAACACATTGTTCTGGTTGGGGAGCGGTAATGACCGCTGCCACTGCGTTCTCCACTTTCATTACCGGGATAAATGGAGCAATGCGCTGCGTATCAGAGAAACGAACAAGGCTGGAACTGCTGAATATAAACAGCCAATTAATCCAGGCTAATTCTATTAGGAATTGAGCTGGCGTCACGCGGGGTTGAAGGCGTGGGCCGCCGAGCGAGCCGAGAACACTGCTGATACCGTACGCCGGGTTTCATCCGACTCATTTTTGCTGCTGCTGAGCTTTAGCCTTTTCCCCGAGCAGATTAACGCCGCCGTCAAAAGCTGCGGCAAGAGCGCAAATAAAAAATGCTGATCATTATATCTCAAAGCATTTGTGGCTTTGGATTTATGAGGTAGTTTTAGTGCTACTTTGGGGGGAACCGGAGCCATGCCGGTGTAGTGTTTCTGGGCTTTTGTGTGAGAGTGTCTTGATAAGTGGTTGATAAAGGTTTAATCAGATACCGGAAGCCACGGCCCACATCCAAGGTATGAAGAGATGTCGTTCACCTGGGTGAGGTCAAAGGGGACCTACGTAGCTGAACACACACAGGAAACACCCTTGATTCTTATCTCTACACATCACCGCTGTTTATAATGGTAGCTTATTTTAACGGGCTGTTCCGTTCATTTCTTATCGAACATATTTCCCTGAGGTATGCGCTTTGTTTGGTCAGAGCGAAACAGTGTGTTAGGCTTTATTTTCTTTGATAATGAGGTGTGAAAGTTTTTCACAGACTGCTATTAAGACTCAATTAGGCAGATGGAAAAGACCAGGGGCAAACCAGACGCTACTGTTTGTAAAAGATGAGCAAGAATGAACAGATATGAAAGGATTTAAAATGCAGGGAGAGCCTTCTTCAACAGTCAACGTGTAAACAAAACTCACACTGTTTGCTAATGGACGTTCCTGAATTTACTCAACATGATTCATCGTCGCATGTTTTCCAGCTACAAAGAGTTTTTTTTTGTCCACAAAATTGTATATCTTTATGTAAACGCCCTGTGATACATTTAAGTTTTTCACTTGTACAGATTTGGACTGGTAGATCTCATGCTTTACAGATGCTTTACTGTTGTCAAAAGTGACCCTATTTACTCTATTAACGTCTCTGGGCTGAATTTACATGATCAAAAAGGTTATTGTCAATGTTATAACCTTATTTTCCTCCGTAATTAAATTCAAATGGATGTAACCATCTTGTCCTGACCTTTTCTTGTTAAAAGTTTTATTCAGTACAAGTTTTATTTTTCTTATTCAATTTTATTTCAATTTTGTTTGATACATTTTTTTGTTTTATTTATTTAAAAAGTTGAATTCAATATCAAATAAATTTCTTGTTCATTCTCATAATCTGATTTTTTTTAATGTGAAAAACAATTATTGAAGACAGGACTTTGTCATGAGTTTAATAGACCATATACATTATTGTAACAAGCAAGGCGGGACGAGAGCTGTGAGGGAACGATGAGTGACAATGAGTGTCAGCTGTGCGTTGCACCGGTCTCGCATCTCTCACAGAGGAGATCGGAAGTATGAAAGGAGGAGCGACAGGAGTGTATGACGAGAGAGGACCAGGCCTAGGACATTATGTTTGGTTTTATTATGTCTGTGTGGCCGGCAGTCGACCATGAGGGAGCTGCCGGCATTTTACTTTCGTTTGGATGTTTGTTTATTTTAATTAAAGTTTGGTTGAATATTCGCCGGTTCCCACCTCCTTCCTCCCAGGTTTCGGCACCAAGGTTCAAGGTTCAGGAATAGGAAGAAGGAGGCAAGAGCCGGCGAACATTCAACCAAATTTTAATTAAAATAAACAAATGTCCAAACGAAAGTAAAATGCCGGAGGCCGGCAGCTACCGTCGACGGTGACACTCATTATCACTAGCTTCAGCGGCCTCGTGTTGTTCCCTCACGGCTATCGTCCCGCCTTTCTCGTTGCAATTATATATATGTAGGCCTATAAATACAGTATATGATGGGGTGGGAGGGTAAAGGTTGTTTATACATAACATTTTATAAATGAAGCCCCAAGACTGTAAAAACTATTATTTTTTATGTCAGGTAAACTTTAATTGCTTTGAGTATGATGTTTCCTGTCTCCTTTAAAGCAGCAAGGAGTTATTATTTACAGGAGGACTCTGTGCCTCTTTATCTCTGACGATTAAGAGCTTCAGGATTGTGGGGCAGAATGAAGGTCGTTGAAGGAGTCATAGCAAAAGAAGTCAAGTGAAGTTCATTTTGTAAAAGAGCAGGCCTATACAGTACATTATGGAACATGTACACTACACGTCAAGTTTGAAATATGCACCCTGGTAACAACATTGTGAAACAAAACAGCCACAAAACCCTAGTCACATTCCTTCCCATCCCAGTGCCCCACACCCGAAGCCCCCCTAAACCCCAGCATCAGCCAACCGCAGAGCTCAGCCCCCTCTCTCGTCCCTCATACCGACCCTCCACTCATGCCTTTACTGCTCTCTCTCCCTTTCACTTCACTTTATCTCTCTCTCTCTCTCTCCCTCACTCGCTCTCTCTCTCTCCCTCTCCCTTTCACTTCACTTTGTCTCTCTCTCCCTCACTCTCTCTCTCTCTCCCTTTCACTTCACTTTATCTCTCTCTCTCTCCCTCACTCACTCTCTCTCTGTGATCTTGGCTGCCTTTTATTCTGCTCCCTCACTCTGGAAGTACACTGGATGAGAAAAAAGCAGAAAGAGAAAGAAAAGCAAAGCCTCCTCTGTTTCTCGCACTTTGCCAGGAATCGCAATGGTAGCACGACCCAAACAACCGAAACGCTCCCCTGCACTCGAAAAGAGAGAGATTGAGAAGTGTAGATATTGGATGGCCGATGGTTTGTTTCCCAAAAGTGCTGCTTTTGGTGTTTTTGATGACGTTTCAGTGCTATTGAACAGAATTTTATGGGTTAAACATTCATCACATAAAGCAACAAGCCACAAGCATCCACAAGACCCTTTGAAAAAGAAGTTCATCCAAGTGTTCTTTTAGCGTTAGTATTTTAAACTGAAAATAAGAAATATACTTTAAGTACATTTCAGACATAAAATTACACTTACCTGTGAGTGTACTTGACATACAGTATGCTGCCCAAATGTATACTTGTAATCAATCTTTTGATCAATATATAACATCTACTGAAAGTATAGCTCAAGCTTAAGCCACTATTATAAAAATGAATGCCAAAATAGTAACATTTTTGCTTAAAGGTCCAATGCATGATTTTTTTGGTGGGTCTATTGACAGAAATGCAATATTCATATCTCTGTGTTTAGAGGTGTATAAAGAGCTTACATGCCGAAGCTTTATGTTTTTATAACCTTAGAATGAGCTATTTCTATAGGCTACGGGACCCCTTCTACAGTAGCCCTAAAGGGACAAACTGCAGTGCATTTCATAAATACGTTGTCTCCTTCGGCAAAGAAGATAAAACATGACAACATCTTATTTCTTTGGCAGCCGCCATATTGCTTCAAAAGGGAGGGGTTGAGTGAGCCGAAGGCCTAGATGCTGACAAATTGCACTGGACCTGTAAAATATACTTTATAAAACGGTCAGTTTTGGTCCTTGATTCTGATTGGCTGAGCGGAGTTCTAAGCCATTATAAAATACCCCGATATATTACGGCTGACCACACCACATAGGCTAAATATCATTTCATTTACTTAATTTTATGAAACCTTGCTAAGCATATGGAATATCCGTTGTATAAAAGCAATAAGCCCTGCTTCGCATCGTGCCACAACGCCCTTAGCTGTTATAAAATGCAACTTGGGGCTTATTGCTTTATTAGTATACTTGAAGTGCAAAATAATATTAAAACGGTTATATATATATATATATATATATATATATATGTATATACATATAAAGTCTAGAATTATACAGTTTAAAAACCACTAAACTAATACTGTGTAGATGACTGAGAATCAGTGTTGGTTAAATTACTCTGGATTTAAATTACTAGTTTCTAATAACATATTCAATAGTGTAATGAGATTACTGTACAAATATATCTTAATCCAAAAAGTATTAGTAGGTCTTTAGTAGAGCTATATAGTTTATGAAAGTCATCTTATAAACCAAAACATTTTAAGTATTGTATTAAAAAAATATTTGAGTTAAATAGTTGCGCTACAAAACCAAAAAGCATAGTTGTACTGCATGCAAGTTGACCACTCTCTCGCTTAGAGTATATGTAGAAGTTAACTTTTATAAACTGAAAAGTGTGCCAAGTTGTATTAAAATAGTACCTTACTTACTAATACTACTCAAATGAAACACTACTAGCTCATTAATGTTAGTTTCCTTTCTCCACTATAAAACATACTTGAACTTCACTACTTGAACTATGAAGTATATTTCATGAAATAAATTTGAACACTAAATATTAATAAACAGTTATACGGGTATGAATTATTTATTTCTATTGTTAATCATAACTTCATGTTGTTTTGGGTTGTCAAGTAACATTAAACCTTTTAATATCAATTTGCAATTCTTGTGATTGCAAGATTTTTGTTAGACCCCTCCAAAAATATCTAGTTGACAAATCAAATAATTTAAAATACCTACTACATAGTTGTATTATATATTAAACAATGATCTGTAAATTAAATCACTGAAAAATGTAAAAAAATGATGCATGCAATGAACCGATAATTACATATCTGACCAACCAGAATGTGTGATTTCCCAGTCAAACCAGCCCAGTAACGAAAAAGTTAAATAAATGTTTCTTATTCATCAGCACATGAGCTCCCAAGGGTTGTGTAGTTTTGTTTTGCCGCATGTGGGTGGACGTGTGGCTAGTTCTGCATTTACAAAGACCAAAATGAGATTCAAAGATCAGACATTCATTTTATTGGTTTGGTTTATTAATACAGTGGTTATTTTAGCCTTGCAGGCATTCACAGGGGAAACCAACACATGAAATGAAAGTAGATAAGTAGAATATAGCTTTCTGTCAATTCTGGCTCAGTCACTAGTCTCTTTAACAATTAGAACAACTCTTCGTACCTGATCAACACGAACAATAAAACATATATATCAACAACAACAAAAAACTTACAAAACAGATGCTAATACTTTTCAAAATCTGGATAGTTTATACAATTATTTATGTACATTCATTCTGAATAATTATAATCTGGGGGAAAAACACAGACGCAATAACACAAATACATGGCACTGACCGCAGGAAGAGAATAAAACACTGATTAAACAAGATCAAATATAAAATATTATCTTTAGTCATTAGAAAGTTCCATAGTGTCATAGTGTCATTCAAGTGCTATGAGTAGTAAAGGATACACAGGTACAGAGCCCCTCATTATGCAGACGGGGGGTTTCAGTCACTCTGTAGTCTCATTTGTGCGGTGAAAGTGGTTAATACACAAATGTCAAGCTTAATTGCATTAGCATTAAATCAAAATTAGTGCTTTTATATAAACAGAGGGTGTCTACAGTCAGCACCACTATGATTGTGCAACAGCGCACAAGAGAGGAGAGTCAAGGTAGGTCCGTTCGCCAACAGACTGGTGGTGGTCGAAACACATGTTTTGATTGGTTCATTGTCTCGTCCAATGGCACGAATCAGTTCATCAGACCGGAGGGCATCAAACATTTGACACAATCTAAATAGCTTGACACGTCAATGTCAAAAGTCTCTATTAGGGTCACATATGGTGAGAAAGAATGAGCCGTTGTGTTAAATTGACTACAGAACAAACCTGGGCTACAGGTGACATAAAACAACAATTATTAGCAGCTTCAACTATAATATATCTGAAAAATATAAAGGATAAACTTTTTATATAAAAATAACTTTTGTCTATGGAGGGTTGATACGTCGCGGACGGGTTCGATGAAGAGTTAGATACTTATATAACTGTTCTTCTCTCTTGCCTGGCAGGAAATGGAGAGCGTGTCCGAAGTTTGTAGTTGCGTTCATCTTCTTCACTTAAACGCGTCGCATTTCTTCTCTCTTTCAGTAACAATCTTTCTCGAGTCTCTCAGATGTCTCTACGTGCGGGTGTGCTCTGTTAGCAGACCGTCTGCTGGCTGGACAGGGGGCTCTCCAGAGACAGACTCTTGGGAGAAAGGTCTGCACGTGACGTCTTAAACATGGACGAGATGTAAAAGGCCTGCGACCACAAACAATAAAAAAGATAAAGCGACTTAATAAACAATGCATTCAAAACTGATGGGTCATAACTGGAATTGCCACCAACCTCTATAATATGATATTGATATAAGACTTTTTTTTCAACCTCTGACACTTTTTTCAAGCAGCCTGATCTCACAGGAATTCGTAGCTATTTTACAACTTGGCTAATTCGTATGAATCATATAAAAACATGATTATTAGAAGAAAGCAATAGTGACGCCTCTCCCCAAACGTCACTGGCACGACAGCAAATTGTACTTACATGTACGAATACGATTTAGCCACTTCATTAAATAGTTATGAATTCCTGCGAGATTGTGTTGTTTAATGATAAACATCAGGATTTTTCACCCCTATCACTCTTTTTCTCCAAAAATTCATAAATCTGTGACAAATATTTGTGCTGTCGTTGTTGCTTAGAATTGAGATCAAGTTTTATTTATTTTTTATTTTTACTATTACACTATTTTAGTTCACTTTTTGTCCTGTGTGAGATATCTGAGCACGTAGAGATTCTTACCACCCAGTAAGCCGTGAGTCCTCCCTGCAGGAATCCAGTCAGGACGTCAGTGGGATGATGGCGGTAGTCAGAAATGCGGCTGAGTCCTGTGTACACGGCTAACATCACCAACATGAACTGCAGTAACGGTCGCAGGAGCCTCGCCCCTCGCCATGACAACCGTGCCTGCAGGTAGAACTGCACAAAGAGAGGAAGGTTGAGAAATGATTAACACACAAGCTGATAAAAACAGTGATAAATAAAGCTACAGGGCGTGCGACTGCATGTGTGTGTGTTGTTTCGAGCAAGTCACACTTTAGAAAACCAATTTATCGGATGTTTGCTAAATCTATAAACTTTAAAGACTAACTTTACAAAGCTAGCGTTGTGAGTTTTGTCAGGTGTTTTTTATTTAGTCAGACTATTCGGAGAACAGTCTTGGACCAGAAAAAACTTAACTAAGATTCCAGCTGATTTTTAAGAGATGGAGGCTGGTTCACAACCCAATGAGTAATGACTTCTTGGCCTAGAAAATGGCTAGCTTTGACAAGCTATACTAGATTTTAGCTTATGGCGGTTCACATGGAACATGAAGCATCACGTTCTTCACTTGATATTACTCATTTTGAATAAATAAGCTCATGCAATGAGTTTAAATAAATTATTATCCGGGTTGTTTACATAACCCACTCATAGTGTTGTATTCTCAGCTGTTTAAAGTCTTTAGATTTCTTTAATTAAAAAATTACCATACCTATTTTTTCATGAAATATTCCAGTGTTTATAGTAAATAGTTTATCAATGTGTGTCATTCTCTTTTTAAAATTCATAACCTTCAGTTGAAATCTGAATGCTAGACGCGTATGCTAGACGGCTTGGGCGGGGAATCTGTTAACTCATCCCCTTCAACTGTCAGTCTGCTACCAGTTCCCTTTCAAAATGCAATAGGTGTTTTTTAAACATCCAGTCAAATCGCAGAGAAAGACTTGAGCCATGCCCATTCCTTTCTCATTCAAAATTTCACTCTGAAATGGGTCAAAGTACCATCAAAGTACCATCAGATGCTGGTTTGGTATGTTCTGATGCTGGTTAGTGCTGTTTTAGGCTGGTCATGTGCTGGTCCTTAGCCAGTTTAAGCTGGTCAAACCAGAATCAAAACATACCTAACCCAGCATATGCTGTTTTTTTTCAATAGGGTAGGAAGTAGAAACAAGCGCAACTTCGAGTTCACAGGGACTTAAACACATTTTACCATGTCTAAATCAATTTAAGCTTGTGTCTGACAGAATAGTAATTCTAATTGTCTCAAGAACAATAGATGAAACTAACAGGGCAATCCCCAATATAAACAGCTAGGTAGACATGTGTTTTGTGTGGCAGGAATCTACTACGATTCTTGTTTCTCCACCCAAGTAGTGAGTGAAAGTGAGTAACACAAAAAAAAAGAAAAGCGTGTTAGCACGTGTTCATCCTTCCGCCCGACAACCTAACCCTGCAACACTATGAAAGTCACCAATAAGAATTATGAGGGTCAAAGGTCACAGACAAAATACAGGCAGCAGATGGATACTTTAAGGATATATGTCGCGCAATTGACCGTGGAACATTCCAGACTTTGAGGGTCCCCCGTCACAGGTCTTTGGCTTCCTGCAGTAAAGCCCATAGCAGCTGGCTCCAGAGCTGAAACATGTGTCTGCAGGTCAGGCATGCAAAACACATGCAATAGTGCGCCCATTGGACCGACCGGAGAAAGAAAGCAGGCACAGAGAGGCACAAAGAGCCTGGCACGGCTTTTCCGTTGCTCACCAGCTCTTTTCTCTCTTTCTAATGAGTGTCAAAGGGGCGTCCCTCCTTAAGAGTGGGCAGCGGGCCCATGAATTCAATCAGCTGAATGGTAGAAAACTGCTTGTTTTTCGACAGTTTCCCGCCGTTCCGAATGCAAGATTGGCACACGAGACGTGTAAGTTCTGATAAGGAATGTCAAGCTTCCTGATGGTTTGTGAGCGTTTTGTCATTTTTCCCCTTTTTGTGCCCCCTCCCCAGGCCATGACAGAGAGGAAGAGAGAGAGAGAGAGAGAGAGAGGGTTTTAGCTGAAAGAAGCCTGTCTATCTCTCAGCAGGCCAAACCTCTCCCCCCCGACCCAACCCACAACTGAACAAGGCCTCTTCTGTCTCGGGCTTGCTTTTCACTTTCTCTCCCCCTCTCTGCACTCATCTATTCATCAGGACTCTGTAGAACTTTCCCTCTTTCACTCCAGCCTTTCTTTCCCGTTTGAAGCGAGATGCCTTTGGGATTTTTCTGCTTTCTCAGAGCTTTCTGACAGTCTATCTGTGTGTGTGTGTGTGCATATGTTTGTGAGCAGAAGTTTCCCGTCAGTAGGATTTTTTGGCATCTTCCTACGTGGAAGCAAAGTCTGACAGCAGTAAACTCCCCACCAGCATCCCACAGCAAGCGCAGGCGCTCTGTGATATCTTGACTTGTGATTGAGTGGTAAACATGTGGCCGCACACAGCGATACTCACCGTCAGGTAAAGCATGGTGTACATGGCGAAAGACGCATGACCCGAGAAGAAGGACTTTCTGTTAGAGAAGAGCAAAAAAGAAAAATTATTCAACAAATCATTCAACTGCTGATCTGGTTTATGGGTCATAACATCGTCTGGATGATGTGATGTTAGGTAAACACCAGAGTGCGTGAACTACTCTGTAGTTCGCATAAAACACATGTAGTGTATGTGAGTGAGTATACACATCTTGCATTTGCACTTTAAAGAGTATTTATTCACTATAACTCTATCCAAAACTAGTGAGCGGCCTACATAAACAGCAATTGAATGATGCACTGTTGCACTTATGATGTCTTAAAGGTACAGAATGTCAATTTATGGCACTAAGCAGCAAATAGATTTTCATGGGCCCGGTGCATCTCAAAATGTAAATTAATAGTTCACCCAAACATAAAAACATATAAACGCCACTCTAGATGTATATATGTTTTTTCTGTAGAGAGGTTTTTTTCCCGCAATAAAATGTTATATCTGTCACTATAAGTGCCAAAATGTTGAAGATCCAAAAAGCGCATCCAATTGATCCATCATTAAAGTATTCCACATGACTTACGTGGGTTATTTGATGTCTTCTGAAATGAAAAGACATATTTTGGAGAAATAATATTTTGAGCTTATTCAGTAAAATGGAAACAAAACAGATAAGGGTGCCAAGATTTAAATATGGCAACACATCAATAACTTCAGATCTCAATGATTCTCGTGTCTCTCGCCTCATATGATATAAAGTCATGAACCATGAGAGAATGTTTGATATTTTTTCATTTTAAAAAACAGTTCAACTGAGGAAAGTGTGGATAAATTATACAAATTAGCATGAATGGACAGCAACAAATGTATCCTTTGCAAAGAACGAAATCCCAGAATGCTTTGCAATGATCTCATTAAATGGATAGTTCACCCAAAAATGAAAATTCATTCATTATCTAGTTACACCCTTGTCATTCAAAACATGTATGGCGTTTTGTCTTCCGCAGAACACAAAAGAACATATTTTGAAGAAAGTTGGTGACCAACAATCTTGTTGGTAACCTCAACACCGAACCTCACTGAAATCCATTGTATGGACACAGAACCACAGACATTTCTCAAAATATCTTTGTTTGCTTTCCACAGAAGTCATACACATATTTTATACAACATGAGAGTGAATAAATAATGACAGAACTTTCATTTTAGAGTGAATTAGTAGACAAGTTGTGCAGAAAAGTTCTACTTTGAATTTGATGCATTCTTAATAGGCAGCTGTCTATGTTAGCAGTAGTCAGCAAGTCAGCTGACTACATTTCATCATCTCTGTTCTCTCCCTCCCATTATACAAACCCTTGCTCTCCACTGACCTGGCCTCCTCCACCATCTTGGGGGTGTTCCTGCAGTTGACCACTGATATGTAAGTTCCGGGTGTGCAGTTGAGCGAAGCGTAGGTGACATTGCACACCGACAAGAAGTGTGGACGGAGTCGGCCCACGCTCAGCTTTGCCATGTTGGTCAAAGATTGCCCCACGCAGCAGCCAAACAGGAAGCTGCCCAGCTCTTTGTACAGGCAGGACACGTAGCGGTTCCGCACAAACGCCCGGGAGTGCACGACTCTGAAGCGCACCCGGTAGCACTCCCCAACCGCAATCTAAGACAGAGGCATACAACTGAGATTACAGCCATGCAACGACGAGTTTACTACTACAAGGCCCATGAAGCATAAAGTATGTTCACTAACAACCATGAATAATTCACGTCGAAACAGGCTCTCTTGTTCAATTGGAAAGTGGATGGAAAGAGCAGATCAATGGCCTTCAGTAACAGGAGAACCGTAGGCTTGTGTTGCTGCGGACAGGAAGTCTCATAAGGCCTTCGTTCAAGTCATACAATATCATCTATGTGTGTGTGTCAGGCATGTGTAACGTCATATTTTTAGAATCGACCAGTCGGTGGGTTGTCCAAATGACTAGTTGGTCTCCAATAAGTCCTACATAAATAGTCTGGTTTAGAGTCATGTTCACCAGACACGTATCAGATGTGTTTATTGGAAACGGTAGTTGACTTTAAATAATTGTTCTATAGAGATTGTGCTGTGTTGAAAGTTGCGCCATCTTGAGAGGATCGCACTGCTAGTGCATTTAAAACAGTGTGTTTTTTTCTTGCTTGATTAGGAAATATAACTATGGTAGTAATATAACTATGGTGTTCAAAACTGCAATAGCATTATGCAGAGTCGTTCAGGAAAATCCCATGATTCTTTCACTTTCCATTTCTTCATATATCAAACAAAACAAGTGACGGTACATATCAAAACAATAATAGCAGTGGAGTATGATCCTCCCAAGATGGCGGCGCCACTGCAACATGCAACATAGGGCGTGACGTCAGCTTCACATTCTCTATTTTATTGAAACATATTGGACTATACACTTTTTGCTCTCCTTACCGTGAGCCCTGTGATGATGATGCCTCCGGCGATGAGCATGCTATCGGGAATGGCCTCGCTCTTGATGTAAGGATACATGATGCTCGGGTCTCCACAGAAGAAGCCCCTCATGTACGGAGTCACGGCTTTGAGTTCACATGCGAAGAACGGAATAGAGGCTGTGGAAAAAAAAACGGGTTTAGTGGGATTTTTTCAAATGTTCTTCTGGCACAACAAAATCAGGCATTGATACATCTCGACGGCCCTATTATGTGCAATTACGCCTATGGTTGAGATATTAAGACTGCCACTCCTGACGGGAATCGAGATTCAGCCCGAGAGCTGGCATTCCTGACATAGCTCCAGCAGGAAGGAGGAGGGAGAGGGTGAAGGGGGGCGACGAGAATATGACAGTATGAATAGAAGAGGCATCTGGAAAAAAGAGACCCTGAAGAATACAGCTTTGAGGACTGCGGGAAGACGGAAAGTTTCTTACAAGTTCTGCTGGGAATGCGGGGATATGGTTCACGTCGAGTGCATCAAATAGTTGTCGTTCAGGCAAATGCAAACAAACAAAAGCATTTCTTACACACCTGGACGGTTCAGGGCAGGTGTGCAGAAAACAGATAGTAGAAGGTATTGAATATTTCTTACACCTTGCTGTAACTTGCAGAATTTTGTTTATGGACTGCTTCAAGAATTTATTTGAAAAAGATTCAGCAAGACCTGCAGGTGTTATTTTATCTCCTTCACCAGGTGAATGAAAGAGATTTAAATAATTATTAATTTAAAGATTAAACAAGCAAAGGCAGCAGGTGGGACCACATCTAAACTTCCTGCTTTGTTTTGAATGGACCTGTGACCTCTCAAGGTCTGAATCACAAAGCAAATCTTGTAGATGACTCAAAATGTTTCCATAAGCGAGACATGTCTAAATCTAGCTTAGGTTGTTTCCCAAACCATTTGATGTTTTCTGTCTTCCTATCATCACTTCTACCTATTTCATTGTGGGCAAACAGTCTGGGCAATTCCGTTTAAATGTCAACTTTACCATCGAAAAGGTGTTTACCAAAGGTTTTAACTATGCTAAAAGTACATATGTCAACGTTTAGTGGTTCAAATACCCATGTAATGATGTCTCTGGTCAAGTTTTTAGAGCATTAGTTAAATTTTAAGTGCCTGCTTTTTCATACTCAGTTAAGTGCCATTTTCAGGATTGTAACATCCACAACGGTACAAATTCCTCATGAATGGACACATGAAAATGTTGGATAATATTGCTTCTGGTTTGTGCGTTTTAATTCACAGAAATCCTACAAAGAATGTTGTCTCCCAAAAACCATGTCCTTTTTTGTCACCTCAATAAGGCATGTTTATTCCCTTTTTTTAAATAGAAAACTTGTGCATAGATATTTTTCTTTATTAAAATACATCAGATAGTTCAGTATATAAACAAATACATTCTCTGAGAGTTTGTTACATCCATAACGCAAAAGGTCACAAGTATAACGTTGGAATTAACCCCTATTAAAATTTACATGTATGCATTTGGCAGATGCTTTTATTGCAATAACCTATACATTTGATTTCTAAGTATGTGTTGTCTAAGTAATGATCAAACCCATGACTTTGTAATTGCTCCAAAGTTGTTATTTTTTCCTTGACCAGAAGATTTGATGGAGATCTCAGAAGTAACAAAAATTTTACTTTATTAACTTAGTCTCAGATGTATCTCACGAAATGCAGAAAATGAAAAATCTCGCAATTGTTAAATATAAATGTCGATTAAAATCAAGGTAAAATATGGGTAAACATGATGAGAAATGTTACAGTTCATATTAAGATCTTGAACGAAATTGACTTTTGATTGCAGAAATCTGAGCTCAGTTTGTCAAGACGAGTTGTTCTCTTCTGAATCGCAAATAAAGACATTTGTGACATTTGTCTCAAGAGAAATATCTGTGAATTTTCTTTCTAATAGTTAATTACATGCTTGCTCATATAATCTTTAGATTAACAGATGTAGTTTGCCATGTGTAACGAAAAGGCTTGACTTCATACGGCACAAGACTTTCCTTAAGCTGTGCGATAATTCATTGAAGATTTAGATATGGAAATAGAGATATACTGTACATGATATAAATGATTAGATTACCTCCTCTAAAAACTTTCATTAGTAACTTTATTTAAATATTCACACTGCTCTCTCTCTCTCTCTCTCTCTCTCTCCCTCTCTCTCTCTCTCTCTCTCTCTCTCTCTCTGTCTCTCTCTCTCTCTCTCTCTCTCTCCCTCTCTCTCTCCATCTCTCTCTCTCTCCCTCTCTCTCTCTCTCTCTCTCTCCATCTCCCTCTCTCTCTCTCTCCCTCTCTCTCTCTCTCTCTCTCTCTCTCTCTCTGTCTCTGTCTCTCTCTCTCTCTCTCTCTCTCCCTCTCTCCATCTCTCTCTCCCTCTCTCTCTCTCTCTCTCTCTCTCTCTCTCCCTCTCTCTCTCTCTCCCTCTCTCTCTCTCCCTTTCTCTCTCTCACTCTCTCTTTGGTTTTGTTTCCCCAGGCCCAGGTCCCACACAGTCCCATGCCCTCGGTCCACACAGAGCATGAGACTAATGATTAACCCTCCACTCTCTCCCCCATCTGGAACAAACCCAAGCGGCCCAAACACAGCCCCTGCCAGAGAATCTCTCAGCGTACGTGACCGCTCGGCTTTCAGGGCACGCACACACACATGATCCGGGGGGCAAAAACAGATCCTGAGAGGGAAAGTGCAAAGTAGGTCACCAGTGACTGAAACGCATCCACAGAACACCAAGTTCACTTCGACCGATCGTCATTATTCATCCAAAACAACTTGAGAGAAAAAACGAAAGGGTTTGCGAAAGTGAAGCTTTGTCAAAGAGCCGAAAGTAGCAATGCAATGTCATAAGAATCCTTTGAATGACTTTGCTCTTTTCACACCCTCAAAATGTATTCGTATTTGTCAAATGTCTCTTCCGCGCATTCTTTAGCGTTAAAACACACAAAACACACCTGTGTTCGATCAGCACACCCCCCTTTAACAAGCATGATCGAAATTCAGGACTAATTTTGCACTGTGTTTATAGCTGACAGCGGCTTTTCCCAGAAAAACTTGAGCCAAACAAAGATAAGGTGAGACGCAACATCCTGCGCAATTGAGCACGAAAGGTTGAACATGTAAAGGTTAAGAAGACATATTACTGGAGAGATAGCACGGAGCTCCGCGTCAGCAGACCCTGATGTGACCCTGATCTCCCTCTCACACGTTCTCACTCTCTTCAGCGTATCGCATGCTCGACATTACATCCATGATTTGGCCGGGTGTGTATGCCACATTTCCCTGCAGGGTCCGGGTTGTTGTGTGCCTATGTGTAACCGAGAGGTCTATCATTAACTGTTGCCCTGGTCGTCATGCAGGATATGAAAGACTTGTGACCAAGATTCCAGTCCATCAGGCTTCTACATTTAATAAAGAAGACTAGAGATTCTTTCAGTGCATATTGCCCTAAATGTATTCATTAAGTGTTTGTTGGTTACACGCCAAACTGGGGCTAATTCAGGGACAGACTGGGGCTTAAAAAACATCCCAGGAATTATTGCCTGCTGTATTGTCCACTTCATAATGTATATATTGATGTTATTAAGGTTTATATTTTAAGCAGTTAAGAAGTAAATGTACTGTGATCATAGAGATCTGGGTTCAATTACTACATAATTAAACTTTTTTAATACACTGAGCATTAACTTTGTGATCTTACTGTGCTGGATATTCATAATGTTTAACTTCTAGCTGGTTAGAAGTTTCATGTGCAGACAGATAATAGCAGAGTGCCAAAGGGTGAGGTAGAAAGTATAACTTAGACAGTGAGCACACAAATGAGTTCAGACACAATTTGTTTTTGAGGGACGGCCAGAGCTGGAGGAACAGAGCAAGTGTTGCGTGGACTATAACATATTTTGGTGAAAAAAATATATATATATTTTGAGTAAGATAAAAATCGGATTTAATATTTGAGGTGTCTGGTCTGATTTCCCTAAAAATGAAAAGTACGTAAAGTAACCTGCAATATATTTCAAACAGAAGTGTTAATAAAGAGGCAAAACGTACAGAATGCAGCTTTAAATATATGCTTGAAAATGATTGATAGTGCAATCAAGCTCCTTCTGAATCTACACTTTGTTTTAAAAATGTAACTACTAATATCGTACCCAAATTTGCACACGCAGCTTGCCTCTGAAAGGGGTATGTCAAGGTTTTTTGAAGGTTGGGGAACGGCAGCAGTAATTCTGAGCATTCTCTCTCTTTTACTGGCTTGTCTATGCTTAGGTACTCTGAGAGTTTAGTAGAAACCTTCCAGGTGTGCTAATCCTCTTATCGCTCTGCGTTCACGCTTGATGTAGGTCAAGAAAACAGCGGAGAGATACCGCCTTAAACTCAACCTCCAGTGCTTCAGTCGAACACGCTTAAGCGGCGACCTCGCAGTCTGTGCTCGGGGTGGTCCATAAGCCCCCCTCCAAAAGAAGCTCCTTATCTCTAAACACCAAGTTAGCCCGCAGCTAGCTGCTGTCAGCTAAGCAAATGATTAGCTAGATCAGTCGAGCTAAACCGGGTAACGTGTGCCCTTCTCCAGAGGACAGGTCAAGGATTGAGAATCATCAACGACGCCTGCCCTCGAAGGACCCCCTACATCATTCTGACAGCCGTTCGGTTCTCAGCAATTTATAATGATCTCTCATTCTAGTAGTCAGAAAAATGGAAATGGAACAAAAGATATCAGAGTGAATGGATATGCAGAATTACAGATGTTTTAATGTCGTTGAACACGTATCAATTGTCCGCCATCATCAGTCGTCAATACCAGTGATTAAACCATCATAATTTTTATCAAATAATTTGACGTACCAAGGCCAGAAGATCTTGAAAATCTATTCCGTACTGCAGTATTGTGTAAATCACAGCGAATCCATTTACTACAAGGGGCGATATAAGGATCAACGTTCCATCCAAGCTCACTTATCACGAGGACATCGCTAATGGATCAAAGTGGTAATGCAATAGCCCGTATCCACCGCTCTCTTTACAACCCGGACCCAGTCGATGCTATTGATTGTGATACACTCTCCACACTGTTCCATTAACACACCGGCAGAGTTCGCAGATCAACACAAGTCCATTAGCAGGTCTGATCCAAAAAGCCCCGGGCCAGAAACCTTAACGTGCCGGAGACAAACACAGCCCGTGATTCAGCGCTACACACCATACATTGGCTGTACCCAAGCCCAGAGCAAACACGCTACACACAGTAGACAGCAGTGTACACGAGTCCAAATGAGTAGTGTAAGGCCACTACGACCACAGCTACACTCTCGCTCGAACTCTTTCGGGCTGACTTACAGAGCTTCACAACAAACCTCCAAACCGCCAGCTGGCCGCAGGAAATCTGTCAAGCAGCTGCGAGCAAACCTGGCCGGAGGAGAAACGGGCCGAGATGAAGGATGGAGAAAACAGAACAGAGGGGTTGGGAGATGAACGGCACACATGGCCGTGTCGAGTCGCACAAAGTGTTCTCAGCCTGGCCCTAATTCAGTCGTGAGAGAGAGGGAACAAAACACTGGGTACAGAACAGACGAAGAGAGGCGATTCGTGCTTCGCTTGGAATGAAAAGATCTGGTTCTAATTTACACATTGGAGAGCCACGGCGCAGAATGAGCTCACTGTGAAAGAATAACAACAAAACAAGAGGCACCAAGAGACGGAACGACACCAAAAAGAGAATAAAAACCAGCTGGAGCTGATTTCAGTTTATGTGTTAAAAGTGTTGATAATTCATTTTGCAGTAAATTGCAATGTTTTGTGAAGAAAGATTATGATATGTGCGCACAAGTCAGTAACACAATGCTACAGAGTTTGTCATGTCATTGCTATGTGGTTGCTAAGGTGTTATAGATGGTCGTTAGAGCGTTGCTATGTAGTTGCAAGGATATTCCAGGTGGTTGCAATGACGTGCAGTTGCAAATGTGCATTTTTAATCCATTTCTTTGTTGTTGCTAGGGTATGATAAAACGATTGCAGGACCATAACTATACAATTTAAACATTTATTCTAAATTTAAGAGAATTTAAACGTTTTTTATCATGTAAATCTGCAGTATGCAGGTTTAGTATAAACATAACTTTTTCTTTGATGTTAACGCTAATATAGTTGTCATTCTTGGTGTAAAAGGTCCATTGGAAAGAGACGCTTGCCTTAGCATTTAAATCGTCTAAAACCCACAGCAACTGAGAAGATGGAGCAGTACGTTAGTGTGAGAGATGAGGGAGAGAGATAGAGAGACTTTGCCAGACGGAGTCGATTAGCGTCCGTTCTGGAATTTGAGGTCAGAGAACAAGACTCAGCTGAGACCAACATTGTAAACAACTCCCCTCCTCTTCATAACAGTACACACACACAAACACCTCATTATTTAAAACATACACTTATTCCCACAAACCTCAACTTAAACACCTCATCATCGCCGGCCCCGGCCCGAACATTCCTACATGCGTTATAAATAATGACTCGACAAACAAAAAAACCTCACTGACAAACTTGACCATTCAAGTCGCCACACTGGGGGCCGACTTTCTGAAATGCGGCTGCAAAAACCTGGATACATAAACATCTCTCAAAACCACAGAGTCAATATAAAACCGCAGCAAGCCTATGTGGATGTTAGTCCGAGGTCTCTACCAAAGGCACCACACACGGTCGCATACACAGACCCAAGAAGGCCTTGGACGACGAAACACCAAATTGACATAAAGATGGCAGACATCTCTACAGCAGAGGCGTTTTTATTTGATGTGAATGAGGAGCAGAAGTTTTTACTCATTGTTTTCGCAGAAAGCGAGGGAGAGTCGTGCTGCGATTAGTGTTCAGACTTGACTTCTTTTTCGAAGCTTCTAGCGTCGTGAGCTTTTTAAATGCCGGCGTCCTTTTCCGCAGCTTCTTCTGAGGTTGAAAAAAGTTCAACTTTTCTGAAAAATCGGCCTACGTCGAGCTCCTCTTCCCCAGCTAACCAATGACAGACACCTGTCTTTCCATAAAAACATGCGAGGAACGTGATTGGTCGAGAAGGCTCCAGCTCGAAAAAATGAAATAGCGGCCAAAAAACCCATTGGATTTTATATCTAGTGAGGTACAAGTATTGTGTTTTTTAAATATGTGATTAGTTATGGCAAAAAACTCTCGGTTTGTAAGTCAAATAGATTTCCGTTGCGCTGCCTATCTGTTTCTCTGGGCTGCCTTCGTGCACAGACGTTATGGGGTTCGGCTGCTGTTTGTAACCAAACGCTGCCAGCGTTTTATTCTCGAAAAAGAAGTTAAGTGTGAACAAGGGCTTACTCGTCCAATCTTGTGTCATCTGTGGTTTCTGTCCACCTTTTGTTTTCGGTGTCTTTCCGTGAGACAATGAGACGCTTTGTGAAAATAAAGGGTCAGGTGTGCACGAGTTGCGCTGTCTGACACACAAACATACGCGGATCAGACAGAGCTGTACAGATGATACGGCCTCTGGCAGTACGACTCTGTTTTGGATCATAGGACCATCATCCAGTAAGCTACTAATTGAAGCTATTGTCTGAGAAAGCGTCTGTTTGGGTAGACGGGTAGAGCTGATCTCAGTGAAGAGAGAGAGATAGCTCAGGGGGGGACATTACTCTTCCTGTTGTTGCATGGTGTTCTGTTGTGTCTACCCTGATCAGCTCACACTAAAGACAAATCACACCAAGAACAAAGACGGAGCGCACACACACACACACCAGATACAAACACCATCACATTCCAAAGAACAACACACACGCACACTTAGAAATAAAGGTTGCAAGAATGCCTGATAGAAGGACCTTTTAAAGAACTGATGCCAGATAAAAACTTCTCAAGTTCCTGTGATGCCATGGAAGATCCTTTCAAAGCTTCATTGAAACCAGACTAGGAGGTTCATGTACATTTTTGCTTTTTTGATCCTGTCTGCCCTGTCGAAAAAAAACAGCATATGCTGCCTAGGTAGGTTTTGAAGCATGGTTTCTGGTTTGTGCTGGTTTAGGACCACTGATGCCGCTGAAGAACCTTTAAAACTCTCATTGGAATAGGATGAGTTTACTCAGAGGAGGTCACTGTGCATAGTTTTTTTTACATTTTATTTAAATCCTAAATAAAACAAGTCTGTTTTCGTACAGCCTCTAAAGAATTTGCACAGCAAATTACCTCCAGAAGTTTTGGCTTACGCGGGGAGGTGGATGAGAATGTCTATGTATTGTATTTTCTGCGAAAATGTTCTTCAACATTTGTCTTCAACAAAACCTTTCAGTCATATGATGCCATCGTAGAACCTTTAAAAGCCTTATTTTAATAGGATTAGTTTAACGGGGTACATTTTTGCTTTCTTATGTCAATCCTATATCGAACATGTCTTTGTTTTTGTAAAACCTTTAAAGAATTTGCAAAGCAAATTACCTACAGAAATGTTAGGAGGTGGATGAGAATTATTCAATACATGTGCCGTTTTCGTATTTGTTTGCAATAGTGCTCTAGAAGAAACATTTTCAGATGCATGATGCCATTAAAAGCTTTATTGGAATAGGATTGGTTGACTCTGAGAGGTCACTGAGGTACATGTTTTTTTTTTTTAATGTAAATTCTTAATCAAAACTTTAAAGTATTTGCAGAGCAAATTACCTCCAGGAGTTGCAGCTCACAAGGTACACAACATTGTCTTTTATTGTTGTATATTTTTTTCTCAACGCGAGAAGTTTCAAGTTCCCATGATGGAGAAGAACCACTTTTAGGTCATAGTTGTGTTCCATCTTTGTCCTCAATACGCCGTGAGGGCTTTCCTTTTCAAGTGATATCACGCACGCATCTGAAGAATCCATGATTTAACATCACAGAACCCAGAACCATGCAGCTAACTCAAGTTTTATATTTTGTCGACAAGTGCACAACTGCTCAGTTTAACACAGCCCACTCCTCTCATAATCCCTTCAAGCGTTCCTAAAATGTTTCCTTCAAACCTAAAAATAAACCAACATGACAGGCAGAGAGGTGGAGGGGAGCAGAACCACAGGGAGAGATGAGTTGGAGCTTGCTGGAGCTTCCCAGCATCCCTCTCTGACCCCCACCTCCTTCAGCTCTGCGTCTCTCCTGGTACTCTAGCCGAGTACAGACATGTGTCCTCAGGCTTGCGATTTACCCCGTCTCGCCACACATTACAGACGAGAGACAGCCAACAGCTGAGGGGGTCAACAGTGCCTCCAGGCACTCGTAGGGTGTTTGTGTGTGTTTTGGGGAATGAGGCCGTGTTCGGGCAGGTCACCGGGTGAGATGCCATGGCAAGAGCTGATACCATGTACAGTCATCATGACACATCTCGCGGGGAAATTCGTGTCTGATGAAAAAGTATGTATGTGGGGGGAGCAGTCCTTTGATGCTGTCGAGACCAAAGCATGAAAGAGGTATTGAAAACAGGAACAGACTGAGCCGCATGTTTACCGCGTGTAATTTGCCACTAACTGCCACTCATTCGCTCCTCTGTCGGTGTAATCCTCTAATTTGTTGTGTCTCTCGGCAGGATTCACTGTGGTTTTCTTTCACTCATGAGGGAGATGAGCTGCTTCCATAGATCTCACTGAGCTATGAGCTTTAACCTTTGACCTTACAACTGATCCATAACAACAGTATTAAAGCACACATACACACACATACACTTTCGCTCCGCCAGCCCTGGGCTGTTTCCTCATTTAGAGCTGTAACCCTGTACAGGAGACCTGGCAGACTCCAGCAGGCTGCACTGGATACTGTTGAGTAGCTTAGAGTCACTAATGCACTTTGGCCAAAGGGCTGAACGGAGAGAGAGAAAGAGAGAGAGAGAGAGAGAGAGAGAGAGATACAGTAATGTCAGGCTGGTCTCTATATGTCCATTTATTGTAGAAATGATATTGGATTGAAGAAGTACACTCCCTATAACAAGATGATTATTTGCTAATAAAACCGGTGTGAAAGCATATTGTGACTTATACGGCTTATGCCGAGTACATAAATATGAGTATAGATAGATGAATGTGTCACTTTGACCCAGAAAACGCATTTGGAGTTTTATGCACTGAAGAAAAAAGTCACTGCCGACATTTAAAGGCCAATATCTTAGCAACTGTGCAGAAATAATAAATACAAACAAGGTAATTAAGTCATTAGGCTAATTATATCATTATATTATTAAAATATACAGTAAATAATAAGGCACTACAAATTTGAATACATACTGTAAATCTTTTAATATGCAACTGTTCGTATATTAATGTTTTATGAACATTATTGTTATTTAAGCCAGGGGTTTTCAAACATTCAACATTCAAACATTGAAAATATTAAGTTTCAAATTTTAAAATGTTCATATTTTTGTTTTTCTCTCCTTTCTTGCATTTTTGCTGAATTGTTTACAATTTGTTTTCAATCTCTCTAGTATTCACTATTTGTCCCCTTTATGTAACTTTGGGGTTTGTAAGCTAGTATGCTGTTTTGAAACAATAATTATTTTTAAAGTTGGTATTTAAAATGTTTCTTCTCAGGTTTATCTAGCCTACTCATTTAACATTACTCTAAATCTAGCCAATTATTTCACTTTGGAAAACAATCCAAGGAAACTATTTAACATGTTTCTTTATTCATAAATGTGTATATAGACGATTGATTTTTTAGGAAGGGGGTACTTCACAAAAGGTTAATCATATTTGGGGGTCCTTGGCATCAAATTTTGAAAACCACTGACTTAAGCTGCAATCAATTAGTTTAGCATATATGTGAATTAAAAAAACGGCAGCTTACTGTACATACTTATTTATTTCCCTCAAAATTTGACCCAATAACTCAACTTATAAATCTCTATCATACTTTTACTACTTATTGATATGTACTTGCTCAATATTTTTTTTTGTTTATTTTTTACCAAAACCATGTGAGTTGCTGCTTGAATGACTTATATTGCCATGTTATGCCAACATGTTTAGATAAATATTTCTTATTGAATATATGAATTTGTATTTGCAACGTAGGCTATACAATGTATGAGTGTCAAGACGAAAAGGGTTTAAGCATAAAAACAATAAGTGTTAAACTGTTTCATTTCATTTAATTTATTCTTTGTTTTTCTGAGCAATGACATATTCAAAGACAAATGACTTATTATTTGTAAAAACAAATCTTAGGTTTTTCAAATTCATCATTAATATTTCTTTACTCCTTTAAAGCACAATAAAATGCAACATGCTCACTTGTTGTTTGAATTTTTACATAAATATTGTGCTACACTGAATGACAATGTAACATTATTTTAACCAAATTTTGACATTTCATTCTCCAAAAACCATAAAGTAGACATTTGACTTACATTAAGTGTTCTTTCTATGGACATGAAATCACTTGTAAATTTCTTTTGATGGGGACATCTTAACGTCTTTGACCCATGAATACATATTCCAAATATGACTAAACAGCTGCTTATAAAAGCTGTTATGCTGTCCCAGTGATGTAATGGTAGAGTTGTGAAGTGTGCTGGGATCCACTACTCCAGTGCATTTATCAACATGAATGAGCATGTGAAGACGGCAGACACCATGTGCATGTGAGCAGCCCTGAATGCGCTGCCGCCCACATAACGGGCATGCTGCTGCATGCTGCAATCTCCCAATCTCACCTGACGGCTTTCTTTGCCAACTAAATGACTTAAACAAACACACTCTGGCGGGTTCTTTGTTAAAGCACTTCACATGCTGCAATTGTGGCACTGAGAAGAAACGTGAGGAGAAGTGATAAACAGGAAGACGTGGCTCACTCAGGTATAGGATGGGTCCATCTGATAGGACACCTGTCCTGCTTGAATAAATGCTCTCAGTAAGCTCTTAGCACGCACACACACAGAAACACACACTCCGTGCTTTGTTTATGTCTTCTGCTTTGATGTCTCACTCATTTCCTTTAGATCCGATCTGTGGCATGTATGAGTCTGGTGTTGCACTCTGGTGATACCAAACTTCACTAGATGGTATCAAAAGGCAATATATATATACGTGTTCATTATGCTATTTTAAATATGCACCATTATACTGTAATGGCATTAAAGTTCTCAAATTGTTTTGCTTTTAGGATCCAGTTTACACTGGACAACCCAATGTGGAACCAAACGTGTTTAGTGTACAAAACCATAGATGTCTTTAAAGGGATAGTTCCCCCCAAATTCTTTACAACCCTGTATGACTTTCTTCTGTAAAACACACAAAAAGACATTTTGAAGAATGTTGGTAACCAAACAACAAAGACCTGCATTGACCTCCATTGTATGGACACAAAACCACTGAGACGTTTCTCAAAATAACTTCTTTAGTGGTCCACGCATGAAAGAGTCAAATAGAGGTTTGTTTAAGCCACTTGGGCTAATGATTTTTTTATTTTTGGGGTGAACTATCCCTCAAACCACTTTGATTATGTCCAAATATACAGAAAGATTTTTTAATCAAGTGGCTTGCGTTTGTTTTTAGAAGGCGTCACTAAACGTAACCAGTGGCGTCCCACAGCTAAGAAATCAACCTGGTTTCATTTTTAAAACAAAAAGATTCAGCTTGAATCTATTTACAGCCATTTAAGTCTCCTGAAACTCTAGACATTTACTGTTCACACTAGAAAGTCTTATGCGAGGATTGTGAAATTGGAGATACGGAATCAGTGGTGTTTGTTTCCTCACACACGCAGGTATTCCTGTGACCTTTCCAACACACTTTCACCTTTGACCTCTGCGCGACCCACAGGTACTCACACATATCTCCAGGGCAAGCATTTCTCAGAAACCTCCTTGCGTATCTCAATCTGCCGGGAGGAATGCACTTACAAAAGAGTTGCACGGGGCCGGAGCCGAGCGGGTGATCGATCGTCTCAGCTTGTCCGAGAGCCCCAGTAAACAATCTGCTGCGTTGTTCTCTGCTGCAGTTCCAGTCGGCATTCACAAGCACAGCAAGAGTTTCAGACAGATCCCCCATCAAAAGCTGCTCTTATTCCAGCTTTGTGGACTTATTAAAAGTGGATCAGAATGCCGTGGCATGAATACCCCATTCACTGCCGAAAAAAAACAGGTCCAGGTACAATCCCTCAGCCTGCGATATTCTCACGCATCATGCAACAACAAACTGATGATGGATGCCGATGTTTACACGTATGCGAGTAAACAGTCCAACAAGTTTATAACTGTAGACCGTTTACAGTCGCCAAGCAACAACTTGGCACCACAGTTTAGATCGTTCACAGGTGTGTGTTTATGCACATTTTTCAATAGTCAAGTCTCTGAATGTTACTCACGTCATTTTACAGCTGGAACGATTCGTTTTATAGCGCAGGTTATAAAAATGTAAAATGCTAATAAACGTACATCTGCGACCACCAATTCTGTTAATGCACCAAATTTTCGTTGCTTGGCAAACCACTGAGGAAAAAAAGGTGTCATTTTGGTTTTAGAAAAGCACAAATGCTTGTGCAACAGGGGTTTTGCTATGGTTACGAGTGCTTATAAAATGGCTCACTAAAGCTACAATAGTTAACTTTTTTAGTTAGTAGAAATAAAAATTAAAGGGGGGATCTGATGGAATTTCATTTCTTTCAATTTAGTTAGTGTGTAGTACAGTTCTTTGAGCATAAACAACATCAGTCGAGTAGCAACGATCAACGTTCACAGAAAAGGAAGATATTTTCTTTAACAGAAATCACTTTTTAAAGGCTACAATAAACGGCTCTATGGGACAACAAAAAGCTACTTCCTGAAGTAGTTACATCATGACGGACAAATTTAACATTGACCCTGTCCCCTGGAACACGGATAGGGTAATGGGCGGAACATCTCAACACACTCTAAGCAGTAAACCAATCACAAAAGACAGGCTCAGCTTGACCAATCAGAGCGTTTCAGAACGAGGCACTTCATAGAACCAGGAACTCAACCGCCTGTCTTCTGAGAATGGAGATAACGGCGAAAAACATAGTGTGTTATGTAATACATAAAGCATTTTTTTTGAAAATCCAAACATGAACAACTATTGTTCCAAACATGAACAACTCAAAGAACATCAAATATCAAGTTTTTAATAGTAATGTATTTCAAGCATGTGAAGTCAGCTGCAATTTCATATTTAAACAGAGATGGCGATATAGAGGCCAAAGTTAGGAACTGTAGCCCAATCTGAACTGTGGTAAAATACTGTAAAGCATGATCTCTCGTGACTCGCTACTTTAATAAACAACTTCTTAACAAGTTAAGATGTCCGTAGCCTAACTTTAGAATGTTTGCAGTCGCTTAACAATTTAGCAATTTCTTCAATATTCATTTCACCTGATGTAAGCTCACAGGTGTTTGTATATTGGCTACTTTACAGCTGCTTAGCACATGGCTCATTCTGTCAGATTTCAGAGCCAGAACTGTCCGTTTCATGATGCATATTTTTCATCCAGATGGAGAATACAGCTATTTGATTCAAACATATGACATTGCCAGATTTGCTTAATAAAGATGATTTACAGACAAGATGCATTGCGTGACTCTCTGTGACTCACGGTTTTGATCAATGTAAAGAGGAAGTCGCATCAGATCCACAGCCATAAAAAGGGGAAAATACGCATAACTGTAAAGCATGCGGTCACAGACGACCTTGATTTCGACTAACGTCATATCAACGGCAGTTCCTCTCTGCATTGCTGTCATCACAAGGTTGTGAACTGTTTCACAAATTATTCCGGTTAAATTACACAAATGCGCCGAACGGATGACTGTAACATTATACTGCAGAAAGAGATGACGGCTGTCCAACAATAAAGTACGAGTTACCCAAAACCAGACAGGTCTCTCTGCATGACACATCCTCCCGAAACCTCAACCAGCGCCAGACACTTCACATCTCCAAAAACACACCAGAGATTTCTACCTGGAAGCCAAAAGCAAGCTTCAGCTCTTATTTGAGTGATGCACACAGTTAGGGCCATGAATAACTTGCTTACTGTAACCAGTCTGTCTGCCTGGACGGGTTCTGTCTGGCACAACAGACGCAACAACATGAAAACATAATTAAAATGCTTTTCCCTCATCCCTGTTGTGGATATTGTTGACATATTAAAGCGAGTGAAACTGATAGGGTGTGCACAGATTTTCAATCGGTGATAGAAAGACGCAAATGTGTGAACAAATGAACCGGACAGTATTTGGCAGGAATGAATGCAGCTTAACTGGTAGCACATGGAGCAACC
This sequence comes from Triplophysa dalaica, assembly GCF_015846415.1. Classification (NCBI taxonomy): domain Eukaryota; kingdom Metazoa; phylum Chordata; class Actinopteri; order Cypriniformes; family Nemacheilidae; genus Triplophysa; species Triplophysa dalaica. Next base: position 23,216,771 of record NC_079548.1, on the reverse strand, counting down.
GACACAAATGTCACATATTGGATTCCAAAGGAATAAACACATTAATAAAATGTTTAGATTGATTGCATGGTGAATGCCTTTGGACCAAAGCATCTGTGAAATGCTTAAAGACTGGGATGTGGCAGTTTGCGGTAACACATTGGGGTAACTTCCATTAATACACCAGGAATAGACGTAATATACAGTATATAGTCTACGTTACAGTATACTGTATGTATGCAAAGTTTCCTAAAAGAGTCTTACAATTATGCTATACATTACACAATAATAAACGTTTTTTTTAACGTTATTACACATGCACGACTGAATTTATCTGAATTCATTATATGGGATAAGGGTCAGATAAGGCATTAACTAACATCAACAAAGATTAAAAATGCTGAAAAATATTCTTGTTGGGCCATGTTAGCTATTGCGTTTACTAATGTTAACTAACAAACACAGTCTTACCAAATTGATGTAGTTTCGCTTTTTTATATTCAATTAAATTTATATATATAGCGCTTTTCACAATGTGCATTGATCCGAAGCAGCTTTACAGGAGCAAATCAGAAAAACACAGAAAGGTAAAACACAGCACAGTGCATGGTGTTTATAGGCCAAGCAAGATCATTGTAATAAATAATATCTAATAAATAAATAGATGCAGTCTCCCTCATGAATGCAACAATAAAGTTTAACCAAAATGTTGTTTGGAAAGTAAACAACACACACAGCTCAAATCATCTGAGAAGACACTTTCACTTTTCCCTGGAGAACTGCTTGTTTCCATGGATACCCCACAATTTCCCAGGACAAACTTCTCTGCCAACCCTCAACTTAAGACACACACAGCACGTGTGCAGAGGTTATGAACTTATTATTTTCCTTTCCTAAGCTCTGATTTGGGTTTTGAGAGGATTATTTGAATGGCGCAACCTTGAATTTCTCCATGTTACAAAGTTTGTTCCCATATCGAGATTTGATGGACCAGAAAAACATCAATAACTTTGTGAAAAGTGTCAAAAACATGTAATAGGAAAACAGATGTTCGTGCAACCTACAATAAATCTGCTGTGAAGTTCCTCTCTTTTTCAGAGGAGTTGAAGCGGAAAAAATCTATCAGTTTGTTAACATTTCACAAACGCCTTCATTTATATCCTTAATGCAATTTATATGCTAAACAGATTCAGATGCGTTTAAACATAAATGTCTTCATACTTATTTCAATACACATCAACTCTGTAACATGAGAATTAGACCACTGCTGAAAGTTATTAAAAAGTTTATATGGGCTATTAAAAAGTTTTATAATACCTTTCATTGGTCATTTTTCATTAGCATCAATGTATTTCTCTTACCCACGAGCAGACAGAGGATGTCCAGCCCGACAAGCATCTTTCTGCTGGAGCACTGGACAGTGTCGACACCTTCAGCGGGACTCGGGAGGTGGTTCGTGCCGTTCTCCCGTGCGCTGTCTCCGGCGCCGCCGTGTTCCGCCAGCCGCTGCTGGAGCTCCGTGCGACTGTTCACCGAATTCAGATTCTGCATGATGTCCTTGCTTTAAATCTAACAAATACACCGGAATGCCACTTTGACAAGTCGGGAAATAAGTTTAACTTTACTTTTGAAACTTTCTTTCAAGTCCAGTTAGTGTCATAGCACATAGGCGCGCACGTGTGGATGATGAATATAGCGATGCGCGCGCGTCTTTTCTAATAATCTTGGACAGGAATTCTGGCGTTAAATAAAAACTCCATTTGTCCGGCACTTAAAAGTTTTGGCTGCGGTTTGGCCATCCTCATTTGCACATGATGAAGAAAAACGCATTTCTGAAAACATGTGTCAGTAAAGTTTGTCATCCTCTGTAACTTCTGAGCTCCATGTTCAACTCTCACTCTTGCCCCGACAGAGAGAAAACTTTACGCGGATCGTGTTTTGATTTGTGGGTTTTAGTGTTATGCCTCCGCCCTCTGTGACTGTGTTTTAAAAAGTTAGTAGGCTTCCTACCTAGACAGCGTTGAGGGCGTCATAGGCGCGTAGTGTTTGCGCAGTTGAACGTGCAACGCGTCCAGTTCTAGTGTGTTAAACAAGTATACCCTGAATAGCGGCTAAATAGTGAATGCTGTCTGTAGGTTGCTCGCTAAGTTATGTGACCAGCCCCACTCTCTCTTTCTCGCTTTCTTTCCACTTGCCCCATCTGTTTATTAATGAATCTTAACAATGACTTGCCTCTCCCTGTTCTTTAGTATATCTTATAAAAAACGGAAACTCTTGTTATGTTTGATTAAGGTAGTATATATATATATATAGACCTTACACAAAGTCTCGCACTTTGCTATGACAGGTAAACAGTGAACTTTCGTGTTTTCTATGTGCGTCCATGTAAGGCCATGGGATGTGCATTTCATTTCAAAAGAGAAACTAAAAATCTGTAAACGTCAGTTCACATGAGATTATAGACCAGTTCTGGGACTGTCTGTGGGGTTTATTCTTATGGACCCTTATGTGAAGTTTTTCAAGTGTATGTGGAGAGCAAGGAAAGGTTGCCATCTGGTGACTTTTTTTACAATGAAGTTTCCGATACAACCCAAGATTTTGCTTTGTTCTCAAACCCTGTTTGCACTCGCAACTAAGTCTCTGTGATGATGGTTGCTGGTAAGATACTCGACTGCAGCGTCCAAATGTTTTGGGTACTGGAGGACACCTTGCATAAGCAGTGGTTGTTGTCTCATGATGCATAAAAAATAATTTCAGTCACTTCATATTTATTTCCCCTCCAGTCAGCATTGAGGCATTAAATGAAACTCAAGAACCAGATTAATGAAGAAAAATGTTATTTGATGACACTTATTTCTGATGCAAATGAGACTGAAAACATTTTGTTTACAATTTGTTACACGAATTTAATAATCCAGTACCAACAGTTCTCAAGCTTTCAGCAAACTGAAAATCATGTGACTGAAATGTACTTAAAATGTAGTGAATCGTCCCGTAGACGTATGGATTTATAATAATGTTTTGTTGCAAATCTTTAAAAAAAACTATTGTTTTTATTAATAAGGTATTTGTTCTCAAAACATTAGCTTGATTTTATAATATAAAATGTAACAAATATCAAATAAGACATATATGGGTAACACTTTACATGAAGGTACCCTTATAAAAGAATTTATAAATGTGTTGATTAATGATTATTAAGTGCATAAATGCACTATGAACCATTTATGACTGCATGAATAAAAAGAGGGACCTGTCAAATAGTGTGCCATTTTTAACTGACATGTTATAAATGCTTACTAAATGTATTTTTTCATTATTTCTTTGATTCAAAAGCAGATTCATTATTTTCTTGATGTTGTTTGCAATATAGGCCGTCAGGCTGGACACTTTAGTGTGTTTATTTTTTTATACCTGTTCACTATTTGGCAGGTATTTTGTTAGAATCCACCTTTTTATTCATACAGTTATAACTGCTTTATAATGCATTTGTAAATGACTTATTAATCATTAATGAATACCTCATAAAGAGTACCTTAATGTAAAGTATTGTCCATATATGTACATAATGCTATTAAAGATCAAAATAAAAAACCTCAACAGTTGCATTATTAAATAGGCATATTAAACATATATATGGAGACAAAATGACCAATATTTTCTGGTATATGATGACCAAATTTAGTGATGCAGAAGCTACCACCACAATCAGACAATAATTGTGTATCAAAATCCAATATTCAACTTATTCTTAGTTACATTTAGATTATTTTGACATATGTTTCTGGTACATACTGTCTATCACAGCAATCAGATCGGGTGCATAAATCTTCTTTCACCTGTAGATGGAGGCAAACACTCATCTGTTGTGTATGTTATAAGTATAGTCCCAGGCCGTCAAACATCAAATGACAACTGTACCATGCTTACTGTGTCTGCAGGATGTATTAGAATGCATATTGATCACATTTGCAGATTTTCAGCAAGTGCAAGTGCACTACATTTGTCAAACTGTGCATATTAATGTGCTCAACTTGTTCTTACACTATGAGTGGTTCATGAGCATATATGAAACCATTCACTCACTTCGCAACAGAAGTGCATAAAAGTCTGCAAACTCCAAGCAAAACTCCAAATGATCTGCAGTACACTCAGCTTGAAATTATTTTTTAGTTAACTAAACAGTTCTCTATAGACACATCAAGTGAAACTTACAGCTTTTGTTTTCTTGGAAAAACTCTGACATTTAAAATTGTCTCACTCATTTACCGATACCAACCGAGCTAAATGAAACTGGCACTGTACAGTAACTACTACGAAGTCTAATGACCAGCCTTTCATCATGGCAATATACTCCACTGTAAGTACAATTGTGACGACCCAATAAAGACGGATGCTTCTTTGGCCTCTCACTTTGTGACAACAAAACGTAACTCTCAAAGCCATTTCCAGTGGCCTACACCAGTTAAAACAACTTTACGTAGTTAGACATTTGGAAATCTTGAACTAATTTTCACTCATTACTGGAAAACACACTCCTCTAGCCAAATACACTTGTGCTGCAAAACACTAAACACGCAAGCTGAGCACAACTACGATACAGTTGTCATCCAAATTGTGACTATATGCATGTTGCGCTGTAGATTTAAAAAACTGTAAACAAAAACAATTCAGCTAAAAGTCAGTGGTTTATAGCACGAAGCGAGATGAACAAACTCAGAGTTTCAGAGTATGTTTTGAGTTTACAAACCCTGTATTATGAAGCTGGTTACCAGCTTTCTCTCTCAACAGGTATAACCCTGAATTATTGGTAACACAGTATATGCATCCATAATAAAGAGTGGGCTTTTGCAGAGAACAGTCAACAGCATTCAACATGGAAGAATATATTTTCATAGAGTTTAAAACGGTTTTATCTGGAGAAAAATGCCGATTGTGTAAATGTTGAAATATTTGACACAGGACATTTTTTACAGCCTCACATTGAGGATATGAAGCCAGTTAAAAACTCTGCTCAACATGTTTAACAATTTCGTTTAATATACGATTTTAACATATCAGTATTACTATTATTAATGTATACATTTATTAACATTTATTAATATTTTACAGTAATAAAGACGTCAGAAGAAGAAGTCAGATATACAGAAAAGTCAAAGATACAAAAATAGAAAAGAATCCATTCAAAAAAGACATTCCTGTAACATTCCTCTGTTGTCTGATATCGGTCACAAAATTCACAAAAGTTTCAACAAATTAAATTTCCTAAAATCTCTTTGTAAAGCTGCTTTGGAACAATGTACATTGTGAAAATCACTATTTAAATAAAATTGAATTGAATATATGTCGTGTTTTTCTTGCCGATGTGCCTCTTTCTGTTGACATTAAAGGGTCAACTGTCATGATTCCACTATCATGTCATGTTTATTCGTGTTATTTGAGTGGAGTCATGGCATAACCTATGGTTTTATGTGGGAAAGACATAGTTCTTTCTCGTGTCTCGTCATGGTTCCCTACATCACGTTCCTCGTCAGCCTCTCCTCAGTGCTAATCCCCAGCACCTGTTTCTTGTTAACGATCCTTTGTCTGTTTCCCCTATAAAGAGTCCTCATGTTCATTGTCCTGTGCTCGTGCATTGTTCTTGTACCTGTAAGTTGTCTGCTGTTCACTGTTCACGTCTGCTTCATGCCCTCTTCTTGCCTTGTTCCTGTCTCCCTTGTCTAGTAAGTGTTAGTTTAGTGTTTGTACCAAGTGTTTGTTTTATAGTTTAGTAAGTCAGTGTTTGTTGTTAAAGTTTATATATTCCTGTCCTGTTTTCCCCCTCGTGGGTTTTTGTTTTGCCTGTTTGCTTAGTACTGTTATTTGTTTAATAAATATCAGTGTTACCACCTTTACCGTCTGTGTCTGCCTGCAATTGGGTTCCCACGCCATGTCTCCACCTGAGACTCATGACAGTCAACTGTGAGGATTCAGATCTACGTCACTTTGCACTCAGCTGATCCAGTTTGGGTTTGTGAGCCATAGCAATGAACACTGTTTAAAACCAATCCACTTTCTTGAGCCTGAAAACTAAAACTAAAGCAAACTTGGGTAAAACTGAAACCGGCTTTGTGATACAGGCCACAGGTGATGTTACTATCGCATGTGAAAAAAAATCTCAATCTCAAACTTGGAAATATCGAGCACTATATAAATAGGCCTCAGGATGGTTTTATTGGTTTGGAGAACAAGTTTTTGAGTGAAGAGAGTGATGATGAAGAGGAAAAAACAGAGGAGGACAGGATGACATGAAAACAGGATGGACCCAATTTCTTTATAACAGTATAAAGCCCCGCTGTATACAGTATCTTAAGACGTATTTGTTTTGAGTGTCCTTCATTCCAAAGTCAAAGACAATGAAAATACCATGTTTAGAGAATATATTTTTGAACACTGTTTGCAGTGACAATATATATTGGATATGCATACAGTATATAGAAAAGTTTAAAAAAAATCACATGCAGAGTCATCCACATCCACTGCACACTGAACTGAAGTTAAAATACCTTTAGCTTTCATTTAAGTGTCTACTTATGCAAGAGAGGCAGAGCCGGCCCAAGGCATAAGCAAAGTAAGAGAAGGTTAAGCGGCTGCTTGGGGCCCCCTGGCCAACAGGGGTCGGAAAGACTCTTTCAAGGTTAAAAATATATTTCTATATATGCATATCCAATATATATTGTCACTGCAAACAGTGTTCAAAAATAGATTCTCTAAACATTGTATTTTCATTGTCTGTGACTTTTTTTTTTATTTAATATTTCAATGGATATGGTAAATGATACAACTTGTATTTTATTATTGTTTTTTTATTCAAGTGCCCTCACAATCTTTAATCAAAGTATTTTCAGTCTAAAGCAGCAATCACAGAGACTTCTACCTTTACCTAGTTTTGTTTGTGTTTTTCTTTCAATCTTTAAATTGACTTGATTTCACTTTTACTTGAAGTTCATATTTTTAAGCATACTTAAGTAAAGTTCAAGTATATATCAAGTATACTTTGTGTAGTAAGTAGTCTAATATCAATCGATTTGAAGTATGCTTGAAAGTTTATTATTTGAACAGCGCTTCATACTAATGCTGCGTCCAAATACCCCCACTTGCGGTCTTTGCAATGACCACTTGACTACTTTCATGACGTATTTCCTGTTTTTGGCCCAGGTGGTCTAGTGGTTGTGAAGATCCCAAGTGAGCATGTAGTATTTCTAATCCATTGGGTCACACTAATTAAGTGCAAACAGATATAACGTAAATAAATGTGGGGTTTCAAATTATGTGATAAAAAGCAATTTTACAAAATACATAACTTTGGAGTTTTCACCAATAAAATATGTAACGCCACCTTTTACTACAAAATTATATGTAATATCTAATTATATAGTCAAGTCAGATTTATTTTTACAGCGCTTTATTTGTATTGTATCAAACCAGGTGTACCCCAAAAAAACACATTTTTGCCAAACATAGATTAAATAAAGATATAACCTTAAAAGTAGTAGTAGTAACAAAAAGCTTCCCGCAACATCTCGCGAGATCCGAGCAAAAAGTCCAGAAAATGATGCATGATGGGATACGCTAAGCCTTAACACCGTTCCAAGCGCTATACAAGCTAGTTTGGGTTTAGTGTGCGTTAAGCGCACTGCCCTTTGGCATTTGTAAGACATTGGAGAGACTTGTGCTCTTCCTTCCTGATGGTGCACGCGCTCTCAAGTGGCCAAGACCGCAAGTGGGGGTATTTGGAAGCAGCCAAAATGGGCCCACTTTTTAGTTTACTTTAAGTGTACTTTAAATTGAACATTACTTTTGAGTACACAACAAGTTTACAATTAAGTTTAATTTGTAGGTATACTGATAGTTTACTAAATCAATACTTTTAACACATGTTTAGTCTGTGAAAGTACATTTTGAAGTTTACTCCCATTAAACTATTAGTTAAGTAGTTTTAATACTACAAGTATACTTGTATGTTTTCTTTAGGTTTACTGGTAGTTTACAAGTTTATTACTTGTAGCACATAAGTCATTTATAAAAGTACACTATGAAGTTTACTCTCAATAAACTACAAATTTATATTTAGTATGCTTGGAAGCTTTCTTTAGGTAACCTTGCATATATACTGATAGTTAACTAGATCAATACTTGTATACATTTGTAAGCACACTCCAAGGTGTATTCTTAGTAAACTACTAGTAGAAGTATTTTTATCACCACACTATTTAGATATTATTTTTGCACTTGTAATATACGTCTAACCGTACATGTGTAACCGGAATGCTCCGCACCGCTCTAAGCGGGCCTCGAACCGGGTCGGTCCAGCATGGGAGTCGGGCGCTCTAGCGAGGAGGCTAAATACCGCAGTCTGTAGTGTCTGTCTCTAGAGTGTCCTTGAGGCTGGGGAGTGAGGTTTACTTACTGCACAGCACTTCACTAGCTTGCCTCCGTTACACATGTACAGGTGACTCAAAATCATTAATTACATATGCCTTTGGACTGGCAGACCGGGGTGGTGGTCCCTCTTTTTAAGAAGGGGTACGGAAGGTGTCGGGGATCACACTTCTCAGCCTCCCCGGGAAAATCTTTGCCAGGGTACTGGAGAGGAGAATCCGGCCGATGGTAGAACCTCGGATTCAGGAGGAACAGTGTGGTTTTCGTCCCGGTCGTGGAACACTGGACCAGCTCTATACACTCTCCAGGGTGCTGGAGGGTTCATGGGAGTTTGCCCAACCAATCCACATGTGTTTTGTGGATTTGGAGAAGGCATTCGACTGTGTCCCTCGCGGCATCTTGTGGAGGGTGCTCTGGGAGTATGGGATTCGGGACCCTTTGCTAAGGGCTATCCGGTCCCTGACGACCGGAGCAGGAGCTTGGTTCGCATTGCCGGCAGTAAGTCAGACTTGTTTCCGGTGCATGTTGGACTCCGGCAGGGCTGCCCTTTGTCGCCGGTTCTGTTCATAATATTTATGGACCGAATATCTGTCTTCGGCCAGGGGCCGGAAGGAGTCGGGTTTGGGGACCACACGATTTCATCTCTGCTCTATGCGGATGATGTCGTCGTGCTGGCCCCATCAGACCAGGACCTTCAGGATGCACTGGGATGGTTTGCAGCCGAGTGTGAAGCGGCTGGGATGAGAATCAGCACCTCCAAATCTGAGGCCATGGTTCTCAGTCGGAAAAGGGTGGCTTGCCCACTTCAGGTGGGTGGAGAGTCCCTGCCTCAAGTGGAGGAGTTCAAGTATCTGGGGGTCTTGTTCACGAGTGAGGGAAGGATGGAACGAGAGATTGACAGACGGATCGGTGCAGCTTCTGCAGTAATGCAGTCGCTGTACCGGTCTGTCGTGGTGAAGGAGCTGAACCGCAACGCGAAGCTCTCAATTTACCGGTCAATCTACGTTCCTACTCTCACCTATGGTCATGAGCTGTGGGTCATGCCCGAAAGTACAAGATGGGGTGAGAAGCTCAGTCACTCAGGAGGAGCTCAGAGTAGAGCCGCTACTCCTTCACATTGAGAGGGGACAGCTGAGGTGGCTCGGGCATCTTTTCCGGATGCCCCCTGGATGTCTTCCCGGGAAGGTGTTCCGGGCATGTCCCACCGGGAGGAGACCCCAGGGAAGACCTAGGGCACGCTGGAGGGTCTATGTCTCCCGGCTGGTCTGGGAATGCCTCGGTGTCCCCCCGGAAGAGCTGGAGGAAGTGTCTAGGGAGAGGGAAGTCTGTGCATCCCTGCTTAGACTGCTGCTCCCGCGACCCGGCCCAGGATAAGCGGAAGAAAATGGATGGACATATTAATGTTCGACTTACTAGGAAAATATTAGGGAACACAAGCTAAACCAACAAAATAAGTAAATTCTATTCTATTCAGTTCAAATATATTTCTATAGCAGGATTAAAATATTTCACAGCTTTACATATTAATATAAAAAGTAGCTTCATTAATATAATAAGCATTGACAAGAGTATAAAACAGGAAATTATGTAAGAGACATAATAAATAGAAAACCTTAGCTTAGCCTCCAAATGTTGTACGTGCGGAGAAACTTGACTGTGTCTTCCGACAGGTTTGTCACAATCACATTTCTGTAAGAAAGAAAAACAACATTACAATCACACTTACATTACAAATGTGTACAAGTGTGCGTGTCATTTAAATAATCAGACGCATCTTCTTTTTGTACAAGTAACAGAGAAAAAAATCTTAAATTGAAATATTGTGTAGAAATTTATAAGAGTAAACAATAAATAGTAAGATAAACCATACAACAAAATATAGAGTTATTTCATATAAAGAAGATTTCAAAAAGCATTTACATTTATGCATTTTGCAGACGCTTTTATCCAAAGCAATTTACATTGGATTTTCCTATACGTTTCTAAGTATATGAAAAGCAGTGTTTGTGAGTCTTTCGGCATTTGATAGGGATTACATTTCAGAAGAAATACAACTTTTTTCTGATATTGTTATCTGATAGACTGAGCTGCATTTCTAAACAGCTGCTATACAGATAAGGAATGTGTGTTTTGAATGTCTCGGACGAGTTAATGATTCAAATTGGTGATTTGAACAAGTTGGTTAAATGATTCACTCACTACAGGCCGTTTTAGTTCTGCATTCAAAGTAAGTCTAATATTTACTTCATAAAGACTGCTGTATCAATTAAATTTTTCCGACATTTGAATTAGTTCCCACTTGAAAAATGATCTAGTGTATTTTAGTATTTACTACAGTAAACTACTACAACTCATAGATACTTAAGTCTTATCATAGTAAATATTTATGTATACTACAGTATTCATAGTATTTACAAATTACTAAATGTAAATATATTTGCTGCAATTTATCCAATTAATACAACAACATATTCTAGTGCAAAGTATAATATAGTTTACTACAGTAAATACAAAATGTTTAATCTAAATATGTGTTTTTACGTATAGATTTGAAGTATAGGGCACAGGATCATGATTCTACTTGGTATCGAGATACTTCAGCTGGTGTGGTATCGTAAAACATATTTATGGTCCCGTGACAACCCTAGATTTTATTTTTTATGCCAGTATGCAACACCCAATACTTAGTATGTATTCTGTTCTTCCATTTTGTTTCAGAATCCAACTTCTGCAAATGAAAGGGATATTAGCAGAGGTGGGGACTTGAGTCAGGTAACTTGACTCAGGTCTGACTTGCGACTTGATTGATTGAAGTAAGAAAATGACTTGACTTTGACTTGACAGCAAGTGACTTGAGACTTGACTTAAAGTGGAAGACTCGACAATGACTTGAACTTTTATTAAAGTAATACAATTCGTTAAAAAAAATAACGATTGTGACTCAGCAGCACTATAATCAGCGCCTGTGCCTTTAACGCTGCACAACTCAAACCGTGCCACACATGGCAGACAACAGTCCAGCTCCACAAACAGTCACGTTTGGCTAAAAGAATTTTGAACTGGACCGCAGCAGAGTGTGCAACACAATAACATCTGACAGGACAACCACAACGTGTCAGGTCCCGGGTGTGATCACCTGTTTGTTGTGTTTAGTCTTTCTTGTGTTTATGTTGGTCGAGCACGTGTAAGGTAGTTTGACAGCCTTCCATGTGCTTGGAGTTTGTGTGTATTCCCCGCCTTCCTCGTTACTCTCATCATGGCGCACCTGAATAATCACATCACACCGGTTTCCACTCCCGCTATCCATTCTCTCCTTATTTAATTCCCTGTGTCCTCTTGTTCCTTGTCAGTCCGTTAGTTTACTAACCCGTTGACTTCCACTTGTGAATGTTCTTGTCTTGTTTCCAGTCCTAGTCTTGTCTAGTCTAGTCAATAATTATTCTTGTTTGTCCAGGCTCTAGAGCTCTTTGCACCCTACTTGGTGTCCCTCTGTTTCCCTAGACCGGTGCTGATCGGGTGAGTTCGGTTCTCCCTCTGGCTGGCCTTATGGTGGAATTTCCCAGGGCGTCCTGAGATTAATGGTCTCAATCTCCTCGCTGCAGAAGCTATTGTCATCCCCTTTCTGGAGACACTCTTCCGGAGGATTCAACTCACTCTTCAGACCTATTCGATCGGATTACCATCCACCCTCAACATTTGTCTCGAGGACATTGAGATTCCGGGGTTGTTCGCACGGGACGTGTAAGGACTCCCCCTTCGGGGCTCTGTAGCGATCCCTCTGGAATCACACGGATCCAGCTACTTCAAGATCTCTCCCTTTGGGGGTATTTGCACGGAACGTGCCAGGACTTTTCCCCTGAGATCTTCTCGGGCAACGGCCTCTGGATAACACTAACCTTGTCCATTAAGACTCTTGTACTGTTTGAGTCCCCTTTAACTAGCATCTTGATTAATTCCCGGCCGAGCGCTCGAGCCCTTTCCCGTACTAACCTTATGCTGGTGTTTCTCATTGTTTTACCACTGTCATTGTTGGAATAAAGCAATTTTGACCCTGCATCTGACTCCTGCCATTAATATCCATAACGTTTAAGTATATTTCCGAGAAGTACATAAGCAGACTGAAAGTTTACTTTCCTATTTTATGTTCTAAATAAGCATACTTGTATAGCACACTTGAATAAACTTTTAATAAGGGTTCCCCCCACTTAATTTGAACTGTAGTTTGAACAGCTTAAAATTTTCCATTCGAATTATGCTTTCTCTTGAGCATTTTCTAGTAATTTATATTTTTGTGTTGCATGAACAAAGGATTTTAAGTTAAGCTAAAAATGTTTTAAAAAAATGTGTTTATGTTTGAAGTAGAAGCTACTTAACATATTACAATATGGTTGTTGAGATACCGAATCACTTTCGTTTCATTTTAATTCTAGGTCATTTGCAATGTCAGCATGTTGTATACTATAAGGAAGCAACGGAGGGAAAATTGAGCAAGATCTGCTGTTACGACATACATATGAGGCAGATGAATCATATGGTCAATGCCACCGAAAAGGTCCATTTTGATCCTACACGAGCCAGTCACATTACACTTTCTGAAAATGTTTCTTAAGCAGAAGAACAAAACTTATCATTTATAACCCTGAAGGCAGAAGATAACCTAAACACATACCATTTAGGCATTTCACAAAGTTCTTCTTTTGGTCAGGTTGCAACTTCTGTAGCAGAGCTCAGCAGAACATGTATTGTATAGCATACCAGAGATCAGGTATATCGGACCAGAAAGTCTCTAGCACCCCTAAATCCCATGCACGTGATGGGCAAACCCTTTTAAATCGTTAAATTTAGACTATGACACAAGGTTCTCTTGAATCATCGCACTTTAAGAAGCATGACTTACTGCATCAAGACTGCAGTGAGATGAAGGATTCCCCTTTTTTTATGTTTGTAACCCGAGAGGAATCATCCAGGGTGATGTACCTTGTATTTGTGCACAGAGTTCAAGACCGGCTGAAATTACTACAGTCTGTAAATCACGTCTGGGTTGTGAGACAGTATGTGAGTTAATTTCAGGATCACCTTCAAAATGATTTAAATATAGCGAGAAGGCATGTATATACTGCCAAGATCTGTAAATAAAATTTGTGAACTAAATTCCTTTGATAAATACTTCGATGTCACCGTATTTTGGTGCTGCAAACTTTTTTCCTCGGCGGTCTTTCAGTGGACCTCAATGTCAAAATAAGGTGGACATTGGCCAATCAAATGTAAGAAGGCGGGAGTTATGTTTACAGAGCCATTGTGGTGAACAAATCAAATCAAAGAAGACAGTAATGGTTCCAGTGCAACACACAACGTCAGTGGCTATACAATCAATATTTTACAACAATAAAAATGTTGAGGGATATAGTATCCACTGATGTGTACGTATTAGTGGTGTAAGGGTACATGGATTCGTAACGAACCGTCACAAGCCGTCACAAGGAAAATTCCAAATGAAGTCATCATTCCTATGCCCTACACCCTTTGTTAACCCTTGGAATTTAGAGTTTGGGTTGAGCAGGCCATTTACGTGCCATTATGTAGATGTTTGGTATGAGCTTGGCAAAGGAAGTGATATCATTTCCTCATTATCTTCAGCTGGCATGTTCACGTGAGAACGAAGCATTTTGTCCGTCAGCAGATGTCACTGTTTATGTCACTGGCATAACTGAAGCATAAAACTTAACTGTTTGTAAATAAACAAAATATTTTATATTTTGATAAGTTTTATATATATTTGTGTTTATATATTATATTTAAAAAACTTTTTAAAACATAAAATGTATGTTTATTTTCAAATTCTAAATTCTAATAGACAAAAACTTTTTCTTTATTTGTCAGCTTCTTTATACCTTTGACAAGATCAATTGTCTACATCCTTTATAAGATAAATTATTTCAGTATTTATTTCAGAAAGGCACCTGTAACATTTCAAGGCAAAATGGAAACATGTTAGCGTCATAAGCCCTGTGGTTAGCTTGCCGTCATATAGTGACTGCACATGTGTCGTATGACCTGAGTTTGATTCCCGTCTTCAGCGTTTTTAGCCGGTCCCACTCCCCGTCTCTGTCCGGTGTTTTCTGTCTGTAACAGTCCTTTCAAATATAAAGGCCAAAATGCCGCTGACATATATATTTAAAAAAATGAAACCACAATGGTTACGTCTTATGAGAAAAAGTGGACTGAAACTGAAATGAGCAACCTCCATGACGTATGCGTCAGATAAATGTGACCTCTTTTCTGTGCTCAAAATTTAAAGGGACAGTTCACCTCAAATCAATCAAAAGCAATGATATTTTGCTATGAAATGTTATGACAATCATAATACTTCTGATGCAAGGTTTTAGTGGGTTTTTTCAACTTTCCACCATACCCCATCTGCAGTTCCTCCACAACATAACCCCCACCTCCCGGGCTGAAAAATCTCACTCCAAGCTGACCTCAAAAGTTGGCAGCCCTGAGTTTCTCACCTCTAAATTCCCCCGTTGGCTTTACTCATTTAATGCACATTTAATTTGCCGCAGCTGTCGAAGTAGTGATATGATTCATAATATTATAAGCCGTTAAGACAGAATGCTCACTTGATGGAAATTGTGTAGGAGAGAGCAAGGCCAATGACGGACACCACATTATTTTCCCCTCCTGTCCCCGCACATCTCTGAGAGGGCTAGACTTCCTCAGAACGGCCCGAGGGCTCACCCACACGAGTGACCCATCGCCCTTATCACCAACTAAAAGTCACTAGATTACCTAATGTCTTAGAAGTACCTGTGAGTCAGTTTCATTTCCGTTTGGTTAAAAGCATGAACGCTGTGTTTCCTCTTTTGCTCTCCTCTTTGACAGATTATTATCTCGCTCAGTGCTTGGTAAAGTTAAACTCGGGAAAATCTCTTGTGGCTTTGGAAAGTGTTGATATTTCGTCTTCCTCTAGCTGTGGTCGATTGTTTTGCTGCAGGTGTTTGTTCTAAGGAATTCTGTCTGGTTGATGACAAATAGCAAGAGTCCTCTTATTTAGGCCTTGAGCTACTGCTACTGTTTCAAAACTTTCCCAGATAAACCACAAGCTGCAGGTGGTAGTATTTAGAGGACACAATCATATTCATCAGACATGTTTTATCAGCTAAAGCCGTGATCATTGCCGTCATTCAAAAATAAAGCGTTTAACTTAACTCAACTCACTTTTTTTCACATCACTACGTGTGGTGAGTGAAAGTCTTGGGTGTGTTCTCCATACAAAGTAGAATGCAATTGTGTGACAAACTTTTGTATGACTTTACTTACTTAAGTGACAGTATGTAGTGCATACGAGCAGCGTTTAAGAGTACATAACTAGGGATTTTCAGGGTCCTACTTTGGTTTATTGGGTGTCAAAAAACAAGTTTATGTTCATAGAAGGTTTAAAAGCTCTATTATTTAGTAATAAAAGGGAGTTATTCTTACATTACTTCTTGACTGACTCTCAAATGATTCGTTCCGCAATTCATCTGTCTAATCCCCTCCTTTCCGCTAGCCTAGTCTGATGTGATTGGTCAGATGGTCTAGTCCAGGGGTGGAAAAACTTTTTAACTCGAGGGCCATATCATGTTTTAGAAACATATTATTCGCACATTAAATTAAATCTTTATTTATTTATTCCAAACAGAAATTTGATAACTACTGTGTGTTTTAGAAACACTTTTGTATTGAAAAAATTGGATAACATTTGCACACTGTAATAAAACAGATTATTATAATGATTTACAGTATACATCATTTTTATTCTTTTAACATTTTTTTAAATATTCCTCTAATTCAGGGGTTTGCAATTCATCCCAAGGTGCCACGTGAAAAATGGGACTGTTAATTCTTAATTCTGCTCAATATTGAATTCACTTTTAAAATGCAATAAATATCTGATCTGATCTAACTATATTTAAAAAGAAGATCTCCACAACTTATTGTTTTCTGCACCTCTACCCTTTGTGCATATCCTGGGTTATATATGTACATACTAGAAATAAAATGTGTAATATTTGGTTTAAAAATAAAATAAAATTACTATTACAATGTGAGTCAAACATTTGGCATTGCAAATCTCAATTTAATTCATACTGTACCCATTGAGAGCCTTATTTAGATTTATTCTGGTTCTCGAATCTGATTGGCTGAGAGCCATGCCATATTTCACCAGTATCACTACGGGAAATACATATATCTATGACTGGAACCATTTCACAGGTCGGAATTATAAAAAGTGAAAGTAAAAGCAGTCTCTCTAATAACATTTCACAGCTATAGTGACCGATTGCAGAACAGCAGAACCATACGTCACAGTCGTATCTCTTTCTCAGAGCACAGGACGCGCTTTTGATAAAAGAAATTGCCATGTCATGCTATAGTAAACCAAAGCTCGCAACACTCGTCCCGCCTCAGAGCGAGGCGCTGCATAAGACACAAGACGGGAACGAAGTGTTTAAACCCGTCCGTCTAGTTGGTTTGTCTTCCTCTCTTTTCATTTTATGTACATCTGCTGCACCACCTAATGGATTTTGTTTGTATTTACATCAAATTAGTCAGAGGAAATTGCTTGGGGGGCCGGATGTGTCCGGCGGGTCGTAGTTTGCCCACCTCTGGTCTAGTCTGCTGTGATTGGTCTACTGCAGTGAGGCTCACGAGTTACAGTGTTTGGGGGAGAAGAGTGAAGTTTTCGCGGGCAGTCCTAGTGAAACGTAGGCGAGGACCATTTCTAGTGATGTAAATCCGCGGCAAACGACTCGTTAGGAGTCGACTCCCTTTTTTCCAAGCCGACAACTTTGTTGTTCATTTATCTTCAGATTTACAATTTGGCAGACTACTTACTTTCAAACACGGCAACATTACACACTGCATAAAATGTCCTTTTCATGATGTCATGTTATGTACTCGTTAGAGTTTAAATAGACAGACTGTACAAAAAAGACAATATGCATTATACACTTATGGACAGTATATACACAATATACACATTAGACTTTTAACAAACACAATAAATATGCAGGTGTCCACATGAACGTCTATGTATAATGGATCAACCATATAGTGCATATAGTTCAGATATAGGTATATACGTAAATTTGGTATAGATGGTTATTGGATTAGGTGCAATGCATTATAGTCCATGAAATTGGAATGCATGGTAAAAAGAAGTGTCAATGAGTGAATGTGGAATTAACCGGATTTTGATATTGAGCAGTCTTATAGCCTGAGGAAAAAGCTGTCCTTTGGCAGTTTGTGCGGGACCGAAATGCTCCGGTATCGTCTGCCCGAAGGCAGCAAGGAGAACAGCCTGTGATTCGGATGGCTGGATTCACTGATGATCTTCCTGGCTTTCCTCATACACCGACTGCTCAAGATGTCCTGGAGAGAGGGAGGCTCATCTCCCACAACCTGACGGCAGTTTGCAGAACCCTCTGCAGTACTTTGCGGTTGCCTGCGGTAGTGTTTCCATACCAGGTGGCAATGCATCCAGTTAGAATGCTCTCAACTGTGCAGCTATAAAATATTTTTTGCCTCATCCCAATCTTCCTCAGGTACCTGAAAAAAAAGAGGCGCGGGTGTGCCTTCCTTAGCAATGCATCATTGAGAACAGTTCATGTGAGATCAACGGTGATGTTCACCGCTCCACCGGTGTACCATTGATGGTGATGGGGCTGTGTTCCTTGTCCTGACTCCTGAAATCCAACACCAGCTCTTTGGTTTTGTTGGTCCTCTTTAGTCTGTCCGACTGCATACCTCCTCTCTGTAAGCTGATTCCTCGTTGTTAGTGATCAGGCCTATCACTGTCGTGTCATCGGCAAATTTCACAATGACGTTGGAGCTGTGTGTGGCAACGCAGTCGTGTGTATACAGGGAGTAGAGGAGTGGGCTCAGAACACATCCCTGGGGAGCACCGGTGTTGAGAGTCAGCTGGGAGAAAGTGTTGTTTACCTTTCTGACAATGTGGCGTCTCCCTCACAGGAAGTCCAAAGTCCAGTCAAACAGGGATCTGTTTAAACCCAGGGCCTGGAGCTTCCAACCAAATTTGTTCTACGTTTTAGTTTGTTTGCATCGATGAAATTGTAACTGTTCACACTATATTGATAGATTCCATTGTGTAAAGTTATTTTTAGATGTTAAAGAAAAGCAGAAGTGACATCAGTTGTCAATATAACAAACTTTTGGGGTGTGTGAAAAACCAGGCTAAAGTCTAAAAATCTAACTATGAGATAACAAGCATCAAAGTTAAATTTGAACCATTAATCTCCAAGTAATTTTAGTGTTTGACATAGTCTTATATTTTCACAGAATGGTCTTTAAATAATGTCATGATTTTATGTAGCAAGTAATAATTCACAAAAAAAGTTTTCACAATTTTCTAACAGTTTTTATGGATTAATTCTTTTGTATGATTCTAGGACACATATAGGTGTAAAATACACCTTTTATTAGTACGCACGACATTTAGTGATCACAAATCCAACCACTCCACCCCTATAGCCACAGATGCCGCCTTCCTGAGCGAGCTTAATGACTTTTATGCACGCTTTGAGAGAGACAATAAGGAACCCGCCACCAAGCTCACACCCTCTACTGACCACCCAAGCATCACACTAAACTCCACAGATGTTTACACTGCACTAAGCCGGATAAACGCACGCAAGGCTGCTGGTCCTGATGGCATCCCTGGTCGCGTACTCCGGGCAAGTGCGGAGCAGCTCGATGGGGTCCTCACGGATATCTTCAACCTGTCCCTCGCCCAAGCAGTGGTTCCAGCATGTTTTAAATCCACCTCCATTGTGCCTATTCCTAAACATTCCAGCCCGACATGCCTGAACGACTACCGCCCTGTAGCACTCACACCCATTGTTATGAAGTGCTTTGAGCGGCTGGTACTGGCACACCTAAAAGACCCATTCCAATGCTCCTACCGTAGCAATAGGAGCACAGATGATGCAGTGTCCATGGCGCTACACTCCGTGCTCACACATCTGGACAATAAGGACACTTATGCACGCATGCTGTTTGTAGACTTGAGCTCTGCATTCAATACCGTCATCCCTTCCAAGCTAATCATCAAACTTGGAAACCTAGGCATTAACAACTCAACCTGCAATTGGATTATGGATTTCTTGACGAACAGGCCTCAGCTTGTTAGGTTAGGCCACATCTGCTCCAGCACCATCACCCTCAACACTGGTGTGCCACAGGGCTGCGTACTGAGCCCCTTTCTCTACCCCCTTTTCACACTCGACTGCAGGCCTGTGAACGGATCTAACTCCTTCATCAAGTTTGCAGACGATACAACAGTGATTGGTCTCATCAGCAACAACGATGAGACTGCTTACAGGGAGGAGGTCCGGCACCTGGCCACATGGTGCTCGAACAACAACCTGCTCCTTAACACCTCCAAGACAAAGGAGATCATCGTGGACTTCAGGAAGGCGAAAGGAGGCACACACGACCCCATCCACATTAATAGGATGGCTGTTGAACGTGTTTCCAGTTTTAAGTTCCTGGGGACCCATATTTCGGAGGACCTGTCCTTGACCACCAACACCTCATGCCCTCATCAAGAAGGCTCACCAGCGTCTCTTCTTTCTGAGGACACTGAAGAAGAACCAACTGTGTTTAACTATCCTGGTGAACTTCTATCGCTGCACGATAGAGAGCATCCTGACCAACTGTGTCAGAGTCTGGTACGGGAACTGTTCTGTTGCTGAGCGCAAGGCACTGCAGCGGGTGGTGAAAACAGCCCAGCGCATCACAGGAACTACACTCCCTTCCATTGAGGACATCCAAAAGAAACGCTGTGTGCGTAGAGCTGCATTCTCAAGGACTCCTCTCACCCCGCTCATAGACTGTTTACTCTCCTGCCTTACGGTAGGCGCTTCAGGTGCCTCCGGACAAGAACCTTTTTTCCCAGAGCTGTTTCATTATTGAACTCTGCCCCCCACTGATTCCAACACCCTTCATAACTTTAACGCTGCTTTACATTGTTTACATTTCACTTCAGGGCTGGCATGCATGACTGAACTGTACACACCAGTACTTCATGTATCTGCTCTACCGGACTGTATACACACACATAGCATCATTTGCACTCTATACTGCTCACTTGCACACCAGGAATATTACACTGAATGCTCATTTGCACTAATGGACTACTCTTATAACTGCATTAACTCATCTACTGCACTGTAACTTTCTACTGCACTGTAACTTTCATAACTGCATTACCTCATCTACTGCACTGTAACTTTAATAACTGCATTAACTCATGTACTGCACCGTACCTTTAATAACTTCATTAACTCATCTACTGCACTGTAACTTTAATAACTGCATTAACTCATCTATTGCACTGAAACTTTGATAGCTATGTCTATAATAAATGCACAATTAAGTCACTTGCACTATTGTATAGTCTAATTGTTATCTGTTCATAACCACCTGTACATTAATGTTCACAGTTTATAGCCTTGTGTATATATTGTTCATAGTAGATACTGACTGTCATATTTTCATGGAACATTCCTTCTGTAAAGTTTTTTTTTCATAGTACATGCCCATTGTGTAGTATTTTCCTAATATTGTATTCTGTATTTATTCACACTGTATATCCTGCACTTGCTAATTGCACTTCTGGTTAGACCTAAACTACATTTCGTTACACTGTACTTGTACTTGTACTTGTATATGTGTAATGACAATAAAGTTGAGTCTAATCTAATCTAATCTAATTTGCATTATTTAAGGGAAAAATATATATAATAAAAATGCTGGTTTAATTTCAACTCAGAGTTGGGTCAAAAAGGGACAAACCCAACTGTTGGGTTAAATTAACCCAGGAAATGCTTGTATTTGAAATACAACAACCCAGCACAGATTAATTTACACCCAAAAGTTGGATTCATCTCTTTTTGACCCAGCTCGAAAAATGTTGTGCTATTTGAACCCATCGTTGGGTCAAGTTGGACACAACTAACAGGGTTTAATTAAACCAGAATATGGTTATTTTTAACCCAACAATGGGTTGAAACGACCCAGCATATTGGATTTAAACAACCAAGCACAGGGTGATTTTTGACTGAAGTGCATAGGTTTCTCAATTTTTGACCCAACGCTGGGTTTAAATAACCTTACATTTTTTTACTGCAAACTTTGGCCATTCCTAGTGTTCTTATTGAAGTACAAGCAAAATAAAGAAATGAACAAGACGATTGTTTAATGCAGATCTGATTATTCTTGCTTCTATTTTGAACATGTGAGAACATGCTCTTGTAAGCCATCGCTCAGTTTAAGACACGAAAACAGAAACCAGTGACTCTAAAACCAACAACAAAGTAAACATTTTAGTATGTCACATGTGGTGATGAACACGGATATAAAAACTCCCATCAGTCTATTCTAAGACACCTGCTTCCCTTCGACAGCAAGTAGGAGGGCCCGTCCCTTACCCTTGCGAGAGGTGTCGCATTGCACATCGCCCGTGCTGGAGGGGAAAGTACACTACAGCACTCCTCCTGGACAACTGCTGAGAACACTGAACAGGAACGCAAGCGCACATCTACGCTCATCAAACAGGAAGTTTGACACATACTGAGGTTTTCTACAGGCCAACCAGAACAAGAAGTGGGGTTGGGGCCACACGTATAGATCATCAATCTCAGCCTCGCTGAAGTCACTTCGCTCGAGTCGCAGAGGCTGTTGGCCAGAATGTCTCTGTCTCCTGAATGTTGTGATGAAAAAACAGGCAACAGGGATGGTGGTGCCCTGGCCCGGCAGAAGAGGCTGATCTGCGGTTTGTTCATTTGGTGCACCCTGCTGACTCTGGGTCTTGCCACGATTGTAGTCTTCCATTTCTTCAAAGGAGCATCACTGGATTCTGGCAAACATAATAATCGGTCAATATCTGCTTCTACAACACCATCTCCTGTGAGTAGACAAAACAGACTGTTCACATACACATACATGCACTGAATAGTTCAACATGAGTTTTAGCAGTATTGGTGGGATACAGTGAGACCACAGTGGCTTGATGACTCAGGACCCCAGCTGGGGACGAACGCTGAAATGTGTAATCACAACAGACTTTGAGTGATAGCATGAGTAACAAATATGAAATTTGTAAATCAAGGAACTGCGATACAAAATAATGTTGTGAAGAAGATAAAAGAAAGTGCAATAAATCAGTTTCATGCAAAATGTGTATATGTCACTTGAACGTAGTGTGCTTCAATTTGTATAGTTTTCACATCTTTACACCACTCTGTGTAAAAAATAGCTTTTAGTGTCAGTATGAAAACTCATTCTCAGTATTATATAACAGTATGTGCCAACATCAACCATTTGTGTAACACTGTGTTTTTTACACGGTGGGATGTTTTAAACATGATAACTTGCTTTTTGTGATATCTTTGAGATAATGTGATGCCATACAAGCACTTTTTGGGGGGGGTATGAGCGAGGGGCTGAAAATGTACTGCAAGTTACTTTTATGAAATATTTAACAAAAAAATAGTTGATATTCAAACATTTTAGTAATATCTAATACACATTTAGCTAACATTTCAATTAACAAACCAGATACACAATCGAATCATTAAAGATCAGTACCTAAAAAATAATATATAATCATCGTAATGCAAAGACAATCAAACATATCAATGCAGTTTATGCATTAATATTGGGAGTCTTTAGGTTGGCTAGGTTAGGTCGATTAGAAAGGTTTGGTCTCTTGTCATGGGTTTTGATGTGTTCTCTGTGATTTTTGTAAAAGGAACATTCATCGGATCTCAGATTTGACACCTTCTGAACATATACTGTAACTATATTCATGTTCAAATGGCATGTGTTGATAGTCATGCGTGGCACATGTCAGAACATGTTCAGGCAACCCACTCACGGAGTAAATCTACGAGAACAAGTGAGAGAAAAAGTAACAAAAACTGAAACTGTCTATGGCAAATATGGTTAGTGCAGATCCGCCTTTTGTGTATTTGAGTCATACTTTTGTCGTGTGTTATGAAACTCGGCTGCTGCTGGAGTACTCTGAGGTCTAAATCAATAAGGAATTGTTGGGTTTTGGTTGAAGAGGAGAATGTCATTGTGTTGAAGAATGAACTGGTGGTTTTGTTCTAAAGTAACACCTTTATGATATGAGAACCCTACGTTCTGAAACCTTACTTTCTCCATACCACCATACAGCGTTGTTGTTATTTTCAAACTCGAAGACTAACCACAGACATTATGACATCATTCCACTTTGGGGAAATGCCATTCCACTCCCCTCAATATTGTTTTTTGTTCAGTTTCACTGACATCAGAAGTCCTGCATACTCAACATTTGTTCCCACAATTGTGTCATTTGAGCATTCATGAAAATAACTATTTATATAACTTTTACGGATTTTGACCATAGTCTACTTTTTATAAATAACATTTCATGAATGAAAATATTTTTTGTAAAACTTGCAATATCATTAAATCAGCCTTTGCACCTTAGCATCAGTGTAAAAAAATATTTGTCACTTTTTGTTGGTTAACAAATAAATATTAGTTAAAGCAAGGAATTTGATGCAAACTTATTGTGTTGACAAATATTTTTAAGTTAAATTAACTCATAACTTTAAGACAACCAGGTAACTTCTTATTTTGTGTTGCATCAACAGTTTTATGACTGTGAAATAACTATTTCTATTAGTGAAATCTGCTTAGGCAGAGCATCTGTTAACTCCTCCACTCCAGCTATCAGTCTGTTGTATTTCAAAACGCAATTCCTGTTTTTAAAATCCAATAAAGTCGCAATGGAAAACCGAAGGCACAGACACTATTTTTCTTGTGGAAATAAATCCGTATACGGAAGTAAAAATGATCGCAATATCCAGTTCACTGGGACTTTGTGGTCAGTACCACTGTGAATCTGCTTACCACTTAAAACACACTTAATAACATCATAGCAACCACACAGAACACCCTAGCAACCGCTTTTGTATCTTTCTATCAAATTCTTCATTCTGTATATAAATGATTAATGGTAAACTTTCACCACGTTGCTTGGCAATCATGTTTTGTCTTGGCAGTTATTAAAAATTGCAATAAGTGATGTCTCTCTTCTTTCTGTTACGACAGGCTCACGGAAGTATCACCCAATCTTCTGATCTCACACCTCTAATGATATTTGATCCAGATTGTAAGTCCACATTTTGAACTTTTAGACCATTAAGCTCTACATCTCAGACTTTCCAATTTCAGTTATTTCTCCTAAAATGCATTATAAGAATGTGTAATCTGTACAAAAATCTGTAAAATGCATTATAAAAATCGAAGACTGAATTCTCTTCTAAACCTTCCCCAAGGGGACCATTCAGTCATGCTGGACCGACTCAAGTGGAAATCTAATTCGCAAGAGGATTTCATTGATCGTTGGCTGACCTTTCAGAAGGATGGTCTGTATTTTCTGTACCTGCAGGTCACCCTCGAGTCGAAACAGAGTTGTAATGTGACTGTGGAAGTGAAGGGCGATCCAAAGATGTCAATTGAAAGACTCAGTTTATCAAGTCATATCAGTCAATCCAAACTCTCAACTGGTTTGATGGGTAAAGGATTTCCAGCAACTAAAGGAGATTCCCTTACTGTCACTTGCAAACCTCTAGCCAAAA
Organism: Triplophysa dalaica; assembly: GCF_015846415.1. Lineage (NCBI taxonomy): Eukaryota > Metazoa > Chordata > Actinopteri > Cypriniformes > Nemacheilidae > Triplophysa > Triplophysa dalaica. The sequence continues at coordinate 23,191,674 of NC_079548.1, read as the reverse complement.
TAAAACGTTCTCCCACAGAAACTTACCTGGGTGTCATCAAGATAGGATAATCCTGAATCTAATCCTGAAGGAGCACTTTTATAAGACTATAACATAAAACCGATGACCGTATGAATGTGGACAGTACGGCGAGAAGCACTGAAATACACTGGAATGATCAGACAACATTTATAAGTAATTTTTTTCCTGAAGAGATTTTTTCTTTCTGCGTTTATTGCACTATATATTTAAGTTTTACCAATCTTGGACATTATATTGTTATGCTCTTCATCAGAAAGGAAAGGTAATGTACAGAAAGGAGCAGGACTGTAATGGTTCCTATGAAAAATTGGGACCCTGTTGTTGATCACTATGTGAATATTAATAATGCAGTTGCACACCAGGAGGAATAAAGAACTTTTTAAACATATCAATATACTTCTATTTAGATCAAATGAAATGAAGCTTTGGGCAATGAAAATGCTCAGATGGCATACTAACATGAATCACTTAAACAGCAATGTGTGTCATTGTTCTATTTTCTTGTATTTATCTTTATTTATGCCATTAATTACACTGTTGTCTCACAGGTATCTGACACTTTAGCCTTTCAAATGTATGAACGTCATTACATTATAAAACCAAATATAAGGCGGGACTTTTATTTCTAAATAACGCTTACTTTGTCAGAAACGTTCGTGTTTGTCCCTGAATGAAGCAAGAAACAAAACTAAAGAATATTGGTGGTTAAAGGGAAAACTGGATGTTAAGCATGAAACAAGAGATATATTATTAAACATTTAACTGTCAGGATTTATTTGAATGATTTTTAGTTTTTAGTCAAGTGTTAATGTTATGTCTCTTTACAATAAGCTTCCTAAAAGGTTGTGAGACTGTATGGTAAAGATTATTTAACTTTAACAGAATACAGTTGTGGTATATCTGTGGAAACTTGAGGGAAATTGACTTCATACATCCATAAAAACCTTAAGAGTCGGGACCAAGGTTGCAAAATGGCTCTGGACAAAAAGAGAAAAATAAAACCTAAAAGTCTAAGCGTTGGTTTGCAGATCTGTTTGCAAAGCACTTCCATTTATACCTTGAATGTGTCTTATTCTTACGTATTTTGAAGTTGCTGTAAGTGTCTCATTTGTTTCGTTCTTAGTGTTTTGTTCTCAAGACTGAATATTTTTGCCCTCTATTTATCTCGTAACTAAAGTTACTCATTCTGTGTGTTTTTGGTTTGATGTCATTGATCTGTCAGCTGTGTCAGTTTTTCTTTTCTTCATGCAATTCCTACAGAGATTAAATAAATAACAGTTTTGGACATAAAACATTTTTATTTAAAATAAATATATAACCCCCCCAAAATGTGGGTTTTATTTATATACTGAATTTAAGTCTTTTTTTATCAATAATCTTCCCCTCTCCTGAAATTTTACATTTATGCATTTGGCAGTATGCGCAATTTGGGATCCACGTTGCTAGCGCCATGTTCTAACCACTGAGCTAAAGGAAAGCGATTTTCCTCATACAAATCTACCGTTTGGTCACAGAATCCTGCACTGTAATACAAATCTGTAGATCTGTAGAAAACCTGTAGATGCCAGTATTACTGCCAGCAGTTTGCCAGTAACTTACTGTAGATTTACATCTGTGGAATTTACTTGTTAGTTTGTTCAAAGATGAATGAACATTAAACATTAACAAGTATTTATCTTTACAGAAAAATCTTTCAAAATAACAGCCTCATGCAAAGCATTCTGGGAACCCAAATTAGAAAAAAAGAAAAAGGTTGATGAGGACTCTGGTTCCCAGAATGCTTTGAATGAGGCTGTTACTTTACCGTTTTTTCTGTAAAGATAAAGACTTGTTAATGTTTAATGTTCATTTATCTGTGAACAAACAATTGCCCATAAATAAGATGAATATAAATCTACAGTAAGTTACTGGCAACCAGCTGCACAACTACAGTATTTTTGTATAGCGTGGAATGTAAAACATTATATGATTTACTTTTGTGGGTCTGAAAAGACATGATCTGAAAATAAAAAAAATATTCCTTTAAACGTTGTTGTGATGATTAATTTATACTAATTGTAGATTTGGGTAATATTTCTGTGTGAACGCCACAGATAAGACAACGAGACTTTCCATCAAGGTGGGAGTGAGGGGGCAGAGACACAAACACATAGCAGTGACTCATTTCCATAAATCTGCATCTTTCTTTAGCTGTGGGTTTTAACTCTGACACGTCTTTCAATGACTCTTTCACCTTTTAACAGTTTTTATACTATGTTTTTACTGCACTGAATTGTTGCATTGTACAAAGTGTATCACATTTAGTGAATTTCAAAATGTATTACATTCTTGGTAGGGAGAAAGACAAATCCCATGTGTCATCACTCTGTGCGGCATGACATCATGTTGTGATGACTCAATCGCGAGACCCCCATTCAATACAGAAAGTGAAAGAGTGTGTAAGCGTCTCTCGCTCTCACCAAAACATCACTCAGCATCTTCGTAGTGTTCCAGTTCCTTATGAATTAGTCAAGACCCCTGACAGAAGATCACAGCCTCATTCATCTTCTCACAGCACAGTTTACTAATCCTGAATTTCAAATCATATTTTAAGAAAACGTCTCTTCTTCTTATACGGGTTATGAATAAGTTTATGTAGCTTTGCTATATCAATTACATTTATTTACATACAGCTAACGCCATAGGCTAATTTTCCAGGGATAGATTTGTTGTCGCTATTGCATCCTTATATATCAAAATCTTATTTAAACATTCAATTTAAAGTGCTGAACTTAATAGAAAAGATATCGTCTGGTCTTTAACCTCTTGAAAGAATAGACATACGGCTTTGCCATTAGACATAAAGTATATCATCAAAATTTATGAAAATCTACTCTATGATAAATAGTTGCAAAACTGTGCAACAAGGATCTTTTCATCCATTAGAAAATGGGTAGTTGACCATCTGTATATGTCATGGCAAAAACTACCAATGAAGATGAATCTCTCTTATGCTATTATATTATAAATATTAGTACTACAAAATATATTATTAATAGTTTGTTTTCAAATTACTTGTTGTCACACCATAGTACACATTTATGGTTTATTTGTCAACAAACGTCACCCATATACCGTGCTTGAAAACATAGTCTACATAACCAGCACGTGCTCTTTTTCTAACCGGGACTTGTGTGAATAAAAGCAGCAGGCTGGGATATATCTTAGATCGATGTTGTCTGAATGAGCCGACTTGCTCAGAAAGTTTTCAAATTATTAATTTGTGATTGCCATTTTATAGTAATAAACTGCATTAACCACCAGCTCAAATGTGTTTGACGTCACGACGTATTTATAGTCAAGAAGTCTTTAAGCCTACGCTAAAAAAGGCAAGACAACGACAACCAAGGAACCATATCGAGCAACTATCCCGTCTAGTCTCTCCACCAGAGTGGGAGTTATGTGTCTTATTGTGTGGCTTATTAGCCATCGTCCGGTCCATGATTGACAGCCCACTTCTATCAGAATCAGACATCTCCTCCTCCGCGGGACAGGGAAAAAGCGCAGAAGCACAAAACGGCGTTTCCACTCGGCTGTGACGTCAGAATCAGGGAGCCCGTGGTGGCTTTCATACAGAGGGCAATCCTCCTCTCAAAAGTCATAAATCACCCGCTTTCTTTTCACACGTCACACTAACCGTGTTCTGTCTGTTTTCAGTAGCTGAAAATGGAATCGAGATATGCTAATATGATGCTCTTATGCTTTTTCTTGTCCCGCGGTGTGCAGAGGAAAATAACTCCCACATCAGACATTTCATGCCTTCTGGCCACAATGTGTCTGGCAACACGATCGCTCACTCTTCTCCTCCCTAAACTGACAAACAAACAATGTTTCGGGGACAGGTCCGGTTTTTCATCAGCAGGGGGCAGTGTTTTACTTACTACTGCTTTTATTACTGCAAACGGATTTGCTCAGGGGGCTTATAATACATGGACAGAGCAATGCGTTTGAAGATGTATATGTTGCCTGCAAAACAAGTGGATTTCTTCACAATTCATACCTATATTTCAATGGCTATCAATGGATAAAGATGCGTTGTGTGCTTTTTAGTGTCAAATTGAATTGACCCCTTGAATGTGCACAACCGGACTTGTGGTGTGATGAAAAGTATTTTTTAGTTTTATGACTTTCATAGTCGATCTTTATATCTAGATGAAGCAAAACATACCGTGCGTTGAAATCTAATCATTTTCTAGTGAAGGGAAACATCTCTGAAGGGAAACATTTTGAGAAATGATTGAAAGATAATTGCTTTATAACAATAGCTTGCATTCAAACCAGAATCTTCAAATCAGCATTTCTGATTTCTGGCGTACGCTAGGTGAACAAAAGTCTCTTCACACACTTGTGAGCTAGTGTATGATGCAAATCGAAAGGGCAGGAAAATCCACCATGTTACTTTTGGTTTCACCAAACCACTACAGGGTAAAGACTGAAGAAACTAACGTGAACGTTGATCGATTCAATCACATGTTTCTACGAATCAGCTTTACACAACACACACACAGAAAGAGAGAAAGTGTATGAGCTCTTAACCCACAGCTGAGTCAAAATATGAACTCAATCACCAAAATGTCTGGTTAACCCATGATTGAGTCCATATTCCACCAGGCTATGGTTTGAAACAAGCATTATCCAGAAAATACACAACGCACAGACTTTTCCATTTATACTCATCACCATCCAAACTATGAGAATATCATAAGATTGATTTAAATCTTCACAGGCCTTATCTTTACCCGCTTTAGAGCAGCATCGTGGGATGCTTTTTAAACAGAGAATCCCATAATGCACCTCTGCAAAAACAAAAACAAACTAATTATATGTATATATTTGATTATGTATACATTAAAGTGAAGAAACGTTATGAAATGTTTGCCCTATTTCACTTTGTAAATGATAAACGGCCCACATGCCACGTGCTGCTTGGAATCTTCCATCGAGCTTGTTAGAAAAGACTTCAGTTCTGAGACAGGTCTGAGTCAGCGAAACAGTCGTCCGTGTACCTGCGTCCGCGGCTCCCGTCCCCCACCCCCACTTCCTGCTTAGTTTCTAACATACAATAGCTCTGGTAAGAATGCACACACGTGTGGGAGTAGAGACCAGCTACTCAGAAAAACACACAAAGTAAAACCAGCGTTTCTGCTTGAGGAACACATGGCCTGATAAAAGTTGGCACAGCATCTGTGCGTGCCATTGGAAGAGGAAAAATTGAAAATGATTTTGAGTTTAGCTGATGTAAGTTGTTCAGATGTTTGTAGTGGCGCACCGCACTCTGATGTCCTCCCACGCAACACACAGGTTACAAAGACAAGTGACTCACACATCTTCTCATCAAGACGATGGGAGGATAACATGAGTCAGAGAAAAATGTGCATTGAAAATAATTATAAAGAGAAATCAAATCAAAACCGTTCAGTGTTCACCCGTTAAAGTCACTGTGAATGTAAAAAAATGTCAAACCGCAGAACTGTAGATGATCCTCTCATATGAGTCAATGAAAACATGACATGTCAGCGGTTAAATCACAAGAATGAAATGACTTGGAGCACACTTAGGTGTTCAAAAGCTTTATTTGGATTTGAGAATTCATCAAATTAAACAAACAACAGTTTATCCAAACATTTTATTCTGTCAACATTCATTTAAGAAATAAGCACATTTACAAATATAAGATACATATGATAAGTACCTTTGGAAAATTACATAGAGTTGAATTAAATAGAAATATAGGCACAATTTTAAATTGTAAAAATACATGTGCAAAATACCAAATAAACTGTAATTTAATTTAATACAGTATGACATTATCAAGAATTATTTTCTAATATCTGTCAGTGTGGATAGATGATGAAATGAAATGTTCTAGTTGTGGTTTTTAAAGCCTAGTTTTGCACTGACCTCCATAACATTTTATATAAAACACTTTGAATGTAACAGGGCTGAACAGCCACTGCAAACATATCTTTATAAATGTACCTGAATATTTGTATTTTTCATTACAAAGTCTGTTTATTACAAATAAAATAGTAAAACTCATACTGCAGTAGTCTGCAGATGCTTAAAAAAAATGCTTTTCTACAAAAGTTTGTCATGTTACATGGAAGAGTCCGGATGTCATATGTACATCTTTTTAAAGGCGTCATATTCTTTAAATTTATGTTTCTATAATAATAAAAAATGTTCAAATATATTGCTTCTGCTTTTAAGACTTCAGTGTAAAAGTCCTTTCACATTTGAATTTTCTATTATGAGCTACACTTACGGTTGACTGCAATAAAGCATTAAAGTGCCCCATCATCAATACAAAACATACATTACATTCACAAAGAATCTGACATTAAAGTCCCAGTAAAATAAAAATTTACAATGTCTATTTTTTCATGAAATATTGCAGCGTTTATTGTGAATGGTTTGTCAATGTGGGTTCATTTTCTTTTAAACATTCCTGTGTCTTCATAATAACGTATGTTAGACTGCTTGGGCGGAGCATCTGTTAACTCCTCCCCTTCAACTGTCTGTCTGCTGCCAGTTCCATTTCAAAACACAACAGGTGTTTTTATAAATCCATTCAAATCGCAGAGAAAGACAAAAACCACGTCCACTATCTTTCTCATCGAAAGTTCCGTTTCACTCGGAAATGCATCAGAATACGTTAAAATGATGCAACTTCCTGTTCACGGGACGTTAAGATCATACTGGCATGTTTTATTATATAAAAAATATAAGTATCTAATAAATAACTAAATCAATAAAATTGATCTGTATTGCTGGTATTTTTCATAAAAGGCCATTTTCATTGTCAAAGTTTTGATTTCTGTAAGAAATTTCTATGATACAGTAACTAATCAAGACATTTTTGATTTGTCATATGACTTTTCTTGAAACCATTTGTTTCTTTATGTGTAAAACTTGACTTGATTAATTAATAAATGCACATTTTCTGTACGTATGAAGTCACTTAAACCATGTACACTCCGAAGTAGTTCTCAGCTGAATTTGAAAACACAAGTTTACATTCTTCCACCCTGACAAAAACCGCATCACCTTTGAAGAGATTGAACACTCCGCTGAGAAAGCTGTTGTCTAAGGTTCTAGATCCTGGCCTCATGGGCTTAGGACGCTGTCTGCTGGACTGAAGAAGCAGCATCTCTCCTCCTGTGTAGCGTGGTGATGTCCGGGACACAGAGTGCGTCCAATATAGGTTGGTCTCCTCAAAGTGGATCTTGGAGTAAATGGAATAGAATCCATCCTGCTCTATGATGAGTTTGCCTTCTTTCTCATTGTGTTTTATGCGATAAAGGATAGATTCCTGGCTTTGGTTCCACAACATGATTCCTATTCCAGTATGACCAGCTAAACGGGAGAGAAAAGTGTGAGCGTTATACTGTACACAAGTTTGGACACACTTGATCAAATGATTGCTTCTATAATCTTAAAAACCTTTGAATTGAAATTATAGCACCTGGGTCACCCTAAAGAACCTCTGAAGCACCAATATATGGTTGTAGAGCACTAAAAGTGGTTCTCCGATGATTACGAGCCAAGGACCACTTTTAGTGCTCTATAGAACCATTTTTGTGTGTGTGGATGAGTGAGAAATAAGCCTGTGAGTGAAGCATACATGGGTATGATCAAGTTTTCCCAAACTTTTCTGTTTTATGTCCCCCCATGGCGTCGTCAGAAAGGCTCAATCATTCCCATAGTCCCATGTTATAGTTATTGCAGTTTGACATCCATTACAATTAAAACCAAACACACAGGGAAAAGAAACCGCTCAGAACTCACTTGTCAGCTGTGCCATTGGTTTCGACGGGTCTATGGCTCCACTTGGCTTTTGTTTGGGGGGGACCTTATGTTCTTTATCTTTCATATGCCAATAAAACACATTACAACAGTTTAAATGCAGTCTGATTGGGTTTTTGTAGAATAAACAACTCATTAATTATTCACAGCCAATTTAAATCTGTGCAACAATAGAAGCTGGTGAAATCTTTACCTTGTTTACTCATTGCAGTCTGTTGATCACTTGAAGGGGTCTGTAGAAGAGAAGAATGACATTGTAAGTTTGTGTGTCTTTAACTTAATGATTACTTTGGGGGAATTCATGTGGCTCATTTTCATGGGTTTGATTTCCAGAGAACACAGATTATAGGCATACTGCTAAAACAATTACTTTGAATCCTCTTGAAGTCAGTTTAAAAGAGTCTGACAAACACATGAATGGCAAGAATACCGTCTCGGACTAACTACAGCTTAAAACCTGTGATTACAATCTAGTTTATTTTCTTTGGCAAATGTATTATGAGCTTCAATTGCATGTATGCCTTTTTACTGTAGAATCATATCATGTGACATTTCAGTCAAGAACAATTTTCAACAATTCTTTTTTGTATACATTTTCTTGTAGAAAACACAGCCTTTTCTTTGTCCTGGAGCGAATGGGATGTGTTTTGTGCTAACATTTCCACTTTAAACGCAATGCTTTGATCTTTCTGACATTGTATTTGAGGAAGTGATGTGATACAAAGTTTTTCTGTCCACATCCCTACAGTGTTTCGACTATTAGGTTTACAGTGAGTAATTGTAAAATGTGTCATAAGTACATTAAAACTGAAAAGTAGAAAAATATTGACTAATGAATAATACGGTATAAGGATGTTATTTGGCCATTTTTCCACAGACCCTCAGATTTGTCACAAATCGTATTTATTTCATTATATTAGAAACCCTACATATAGGTAAGGGATAATGTACAGGCAGCTGGTTGTTATTGTAGAAATAAGCCCCGACAGTGTGATCAGGACACAATGTGAAGCGGACATGATTTGATGAAATGTGAATTCTTTATAAAATATTTTATTTTAGTTAAATTTTATAGAAAGCAGACCTCCCATGAGGAAAATTCATTTACTTTCGGGTTTAATGTAAGAAACGACAATCAATTGTCTTGAAAAGGCAATTTGGTTTAATCATTTCTATATAAAATGTCATATATGTTATTAATAGACATATTTATATTTAATTTGTCAAAAAAAAGTCATAATGATATGCTGTATCCGGGTTACCGTGTGTGATCAGTTTTGAGCGGTTGTTTTCTTGGAATAACCTGCATATGTTGCGAAAATTAAAATCAAGCATTCCAACGAGCCGTGTAATAAAAAAATACTGTTAGCATTCAGACTCGTTGGTTAGTTTGTGTCATCTGGTGCATCAGTTTTAGGTTGGGTGACCACAGGACCATTTGGTTTCCGCCTTAGCAGGTGAGTCCAGATATACTTCTGCAAACTTCATGCAAAGGGAGGGGCCATGCACGAACCAACATCTGAGTGTGTATTCATATAATGTACTTACATACATTCAATGGTAGTGCATATACTTTCAAGATTATTATTTTGTCATTTACACCAGACGTATTATAAGAAACTAGATCAAACTGAATTGATTTCTTATGTTTGCCTCTTGCTTTAAAAACAAGCCTTTAGTGTAAAACCTGATGTTTTGGTGATGGTATATGTGAAAAAATGTGCTTACATTTTATTTGTGACCTTAAAAATTGCAGAATATGTATTTGCATCATAAATACAAGAGTTTTTCTTCAAATTCCAAAACATCTTTCCATTCATTTAATTATGTCATTACACTCATTTCACTTTTTCTTGTTTGCAAACCCTGAGGTGGTCCACACCCAGCTTACAAAATTAAAAATTCTTACGGTTCCTCATGAGAAAGGCATCAAGTTTACATTTAAAAAAAGTTTATCACAGACCGCAAATAAGCAAGCAAGCAAACAAACAAAAGTTGCACGTAAAGTATTTTCACCGAGCCACAAGAATGGGACTGAATGATACTTACAGGCTTTTCGTTGGATGTGTAAAGATAATAGATGAAACAGGCCTCCACTACCATGCCGAACAGAGCTACAAACACCAGAATCACCAGCAGCGTCTGGATCACCTCTCTCCTCTGCCTACGACCCGGTTTAGGGGGCAGCGGAGGGGGTCTCGCTTTGCTGTCCACCACGAATACAGAGGGAAACTTAACACCACCGTGAACCATTTTTATGCCGTCTTAGATGTGATGAGTTGAGAACTCAACATCCAGAGGAGAAGATTCTGTCTCGTAGTGTGAGAAGCCCGACTGCACAAGCAAAGTGAGAGCGAGACCCACTCTAAGAGCGAGAGATAACCATCACTCATAAAGCACTCAGGTGGGCGGATCAGGTGAATTGTCTGCGAGGAGAAGTGAAGAAACTCTTAGTCCATCTCACAAGCTGCTGGGATAGGAACCCCTCAAAGAAACGTCGATAAAGATGTAGAGAGGATTTATTTACTTTTTAGGAGAGAGAGAGAGTCTTAATAAAGAGCAGGTCTATCTTCTACGGTCAGAGCAAGACAACCGTATAGATTAGGTTTTGAGTAGGTTAGGTGGAATTAAATGGAGATGGAAGAAAAGGACGTTAACAAGTTGTGTAGGATGCACAAATAGCCACCGAAGAAAGAACAGCATAAAGTATTTATATGGTTGTGCAATGAGCCCACCGATTCACACCTTCCTCTGTATCACCTCTCAGTCACCACATCCCCTTCCATACACAGCAGCACATATGCATACAAGATCTGATGCACTATATTCACAAAACATCTTTAAGAGGCCCTTTGCTCTCATAACTACTACTTAAACTACTGTAAGTGTCACCTAAACTTGATTCACAACATTGACAACATTATTAGAAAACAGCAAAACAGTATTTTGCCAGTAGTATAATTATTTTAAATAAAAAACGAGTAAGGATTCTAAATGTACTTTGCATGTAGTTATGTTTACTCATGTGATTAAGTAGCCTATTAAATAGTTATTACACTACTTTTTTTCATTTTCAATTAGTTTAAATAAACTGCTTAAGTCGAAAACTAGTTGCAAACTTGATGTTTACGACTGTTACGCTAAAAAGTATACTTAAAGGCACCCCATAGGGTACATGACAAGTTGCCTATAACTTGATGTGATTCATTTTGGTAAATAAGGGATGTTAATGGTTAACTAATTTCGGAAGAAGCCAGAGCATATAATTAAGACCGGCTGGTTCACAATAAGCAATCATAGACTCTACCCTATCAGCTCAAGCGAAACAGAACATAAATAGATAAGGATCCTTACCGGACATTTCCGAGCTCGGCGCACTCGCCCCTGGGAGCATTGGGAGGCGGGAGCATTCCGGGTTCGGATGGAACCGACCAGCTCGGAACCCGCTCCCCGGAAAGACATGCCAAACACGCATACTTTTAATACCCCTGCTATCTTCATTATCTGCTCAGGTGAACTTGTGAATTCATGTGCAACAGTATCTTGTCTACACAAAATTTAGATGTGTCATTCATTCATTTAAATTTATTGATAAAATTTCTGTAGGACACCTAAGTCCTAAGTCCTTCTCTTATAAGCGGTCCCTCCAAAATGTCTTCCTGTAACTCAGTGGCTAGAACATAATGCTAGCACAACGCCAAGGTCTAGGGTTCAATCCCATATTTGCACATACTCAGAAACTAATGTAGTATGTTGCAATGTAAGTTGCTTTGGATAAAAGCGTCTGGCAAATGCATAAATGTAAAAAGTAGTCCTAAGTAGTAATAGTTATAGTTGAAGTAGTATACTGTACTTGCAACGTCAGTAAGACCAAGGAGCTGGTGGTGGACTTTAGGAGGAAAGACAGAGAACACAGTCCTATCACCATCAACGGAGCACCAGTGAAGAGAGTCAACAGTTTCCAGTTCCTAGGTGTCAATATTACAGAGGAGCTCACTTGGACCACTCACACCGAAGCCGTATTGAAGAAGGCTCCCCAACGTCTCTCCTGAGCCGGTCAGGAAGTTTGGCCTGAATCACCACATCCTCACTCGACTGTACAATGGAGAGTATCCTAACTGGCTGCATCACTGCCTGGTACGGTAACTGCACCACTTTTAACCAGAAAGCCCTGCAGAGAATGGTACAAACTTCCAGGCACACCGTCGGAATTTCCTCCCTCAAGGAAATTTACACCAGACGGTGCGTAAAAAAAGCGAAGAGGATAACTAGAGACACTAGCCACCCCAGTCACTGTCTATTCTCACTGCACCCATCAGGAAAGAGATACCGCAGCATCAGAACCCCCACCAAGAGGAAATGTGTACAATAAATGTCTACTGTAAAGTATTGTAATTCTTTGTTACTTGTAATCTACGTATCTGTCATACTGCCATGTTGCTCTGAACTGCACCCAAGTTTTTCTCCTACTGTTGCACTTGTGTATATGTTAGAGTGACACTAAATGGATTGGATTCGATTTGAAGTATAAACTTGTAGTACATTGATATTTGTATACATATTAGATAAAGTTTATTAAAATTATACTTAAACTTTCAACTACATATAGCCTACTTAATACAATGAACTTAAAAGTAGCATATTAAGCAGAACACTATTTTTTCTTGTCTGGAATCTGAACCGACTGTTTTTAATAAGAGCTGGGGACATTCTGGCAATATAAAATCAGTGACTCAACACAACCTCACAAACTTAGAACTATCTCTTCGATGACCCTCAAAAGCAGGGACATTCACTGCAAATATTCTTCTAGAGCGATGAACAAATAGAGCTTGTCTTGCGAAATAAACATAAAACACTCCAACAATATGCAAGTGGCGCAGAAAACTCTTTCTTCCTTTATTGAGATGCCCTATTTTTTCACATATAGACGTGAGCCCCTGTCTGTGAGGTCATGTTTATCTGATATGAAGATAAGCAAACCGAGATAGGTGCATCACTAAAAAAAGGCTTTTGACTCAAACATTTGTTCAGTATTCAGGCGATCATTATACATGTGACATTATTGTCTTATATTATAAAGGTTGTGCAATAACTGGGTTACAATAGGCCTTCACAGATTTACAAAGCATATTTTAGTCATTATTTCTGACATTTTTTTGCAAAACAGAACCATGCAGTCTTTAGTAGCACGCTAAAATTTGTAGTAATAGCCAAAAATACATTGAATGGGTCGAAATTATCGTTTTTTCTTTTATGCCCAAAATAATCAGGATATCAAAGGTCAAGTTTTCAAGAATTTTGCAGTAAAATATCCAAAAACCACTTGGCCAATGCTATATATCAAATGTTTCCAACTGCTTTTAAATCCTGAGAAAATCATCATTCTTAACAGTGGACCGGGGACGTTAAGTCGCTTGTCAATGGCATCATCCACATTACCCTTTGTTACCGTCTTTACTGACGTAGTAACCGCGTGACACTATCGTAGACAGATGCAGAAGAAATTTGTACCGTCGGTCCGTCTAGCATTATTGTAAATGATGTGCGTTGGATAATTGGATAATTGGATACAGTAATTGGATAATTACTGTAACATCTATGAATAACAATTTAGTTTTAAACCTTACATTACTTGTGTCTAATTCATTATAATGAAATAAAATGATTTCATCAAACGGAACATTTCTAAAACTTTATTACTTTACCTCTTCCTCTAACATGATTTCTCGTTCCCGTCTGATTGATGTATCAGTGATACGATCAACGGTGGAGTGAAAAAACAACATATCCCATCATTCCACGCTTCATCACAGTGTCATTAAGCTACACGATTGTTGTTGTTTTGATCATGTGCCCTCTAGCAGCGATTGCTACAAACTGTACCTTTAAGTAAAGATATTTGCATGAAGATATTTTGTACATTTCCAACCGTACATATATCAAAACTTTATATGTTGTGAGTGGATGAAGCAAAAATTGCTAACACAAATGGCAGGAAACACACAACAGACTTCACTTGCTTGCTACCTGCTCTTCAAGAATTACCCACTCATGTTTGGAATCTATTTAAAGCTTAGAATTTCAGCTTTTGGGTTCAACCACTCTCCACAACATCATTACAGCGGTAAGCCAATAGATAGTGTTAAAACAAACCTATTTCTTCTTAGCAACGGCCTGCTACAACGCCTCTGATGGTTAACTTTAAGGACGATTTTCTCCAGAGTTTTAAAGTTGCCGTAACACACGGGGTTTCTGCCAATCTCATATTAATCTTTAGTACCTATAGAGTAGTATTGCATATGTCGTATCTTCGAAGAGTATTTAGTTTGATCACATTTATAAAAGATAGATACAGCTGAAAGATAACTTCCGAAATCATACAGCGCATGAGGGGGGAGGGGTAAGCTGAACTTAACCACATTGTCAACAAAACACAGACATCAGTTTCACTCACCGCATGCGGTTCATGTTCGGCATCTTTTAACGCTGGGACGGCTCCATATATCAGTTTCAAACGATCTCTAAATCCAGCGTTATATCCACAGTTTATATAACATTCATCAGCCAAATGCAGTGAACAAACAATCAAACAAACACCTGAACTTCACGAACATAAGCTCTCTCTCTCCTGCACACAAGTGAAAGTGACGTCTGCGCATGCTTCTTCCCTTCTCTCCATAATGCCACGTGGGCATCCTGCTTGATTTTTTGGGAGAATTGTCCAAGAAGAGACTAAGAAAAATTGTTACAAAACAGTTTTATCTGTTCGAAAAAAAACTTTCCGAAACCTGTACAATCGCTGGGGGAATGTATTGAGGACAGAAATACTACGTAATACACCCAACTCTTTTTTTGACAAGTTGACCATGTGAAGCATGAGAAGACAGCACGTTTAACATTGTAAAGAAGTCAGAATGCATGACACATTGCTTACAGCACTGCTTTAAATAGTATTTAAGCCAAATATTGCCTCTTTGTCGCCATCTCAGTTTGTCATTGCTACTGCAAGTGATGTACGGAATGCTCAACTGTGCGGAGGAGTCTGATGTTTTGAGTCATGGCCTGTGACAGTGCAGTGGTGAGAATCTTCACTGTACATCAGTAACTCATAATAAACACAGATGACATGGCAGATGATATAACACGAAACACATAAGTACATAAATAGACCTAAATAGCGCATATGTAGGCTGTGTTGAAGTGTTTTGATGTTATTTAGGGTAATGTGTCATTTTCATACCTGCCGTTTTGGCCAGGAGTCTCCAGTTATGTTATTTCTCATGGAAACTCCCATAATGGAAACCGGACAGAAGATCCCCGAACGCTGGTCTTAAATGCTGACAAGTAAGGTCATAAATCATTCTACAACTATATCTACTATATGCAAAGCCTTGGCATCATATACGGGATATAAGTCCATAAATTTGATATCCGTGCTAATTCGCGCCACATGAAATACAGATGTGGGAGGTCATTTCTAAATCACACAAGGTCCCCAGCTAATACTAATCTTACGTGAATAGAGCTTAAATTACATTTATCATAATGTACATAAAGAGAGAATGCACCCCTCTGTATTAACACATTAAGGTTTTGATGTTATCTATGGAAATATTGAAATGTCTTACCTGTTCATAAGAAATAAAGTCACATGCATTCGATTTAAATCCTTTCTAATCACAGTGTTCACACCACCTTTGAAATGCCTCGACAATATCAATTCTTGTTGTCAAGTCCAATCACATTCACTTTTTCTTTGTAAACTATCATCAGTTCGTACTTTCTTGTTTTTCACAGCTGATGAATCCCCAGATCCCCAGTGTAAAAGTACTAAACGCCGCCATAAATAATATTAAAAGTTGTATAAAATCCTACCCAACAGTTGTGATTACACGCTATAAATCGCCTGTCACTCGCAGCATCCACGCGCTGGCTAGCAGCCGGATCCTCTTCATTCTGTTTACGAATGTGATGAAATGAAGCATAGACGAAAGACACCAAATGAGGATCTCTGGGAAAGACGACCCGACAGGGCAAATACCAAAACCATTATTACAAGCTTTCCGTGGTGAATCCAGCAAGCGTAGTGACACAGTTTTAAACATCGCTCTTTCATGTACTTGCTCAATAATTAATTTTAGCTCATTTTTACTCAAAATAACTTACGGACTGCCACTTTAACAATGGACAATAGGTTTTGTAGTAACAAACACAGTAATGACGAATTTATTATGGTCTTACTACAGTACCTTTAGTAAGAATAATCTTACAATTAATTGGGTGAAAGTGTAGAAAAACCATGGTAGGCTAATATTTCATTTACCTGGGCCACCAGTAAAATTAATTTTAATCAATCCACAAAAATAGGATTAATATTAATATTCTTTACTTTTCCTAAGCGTAACCCCATAATGAATTTTTCGAATTAATTTTTATTGAATTAAAAACAACTTATATACATAGTTATGATCAACCTTAACCTGATAACATTCGAAA
This sequence comes from Triplophysa dalaica, assembly GCF_015846415.1. Taxonomy (NCBI): domain Eukaryota; kingdom Metazoa; phylum Chordata; class Actinopteri; order Cypriniformes; family Nemacheilidae; genus Triplophysa; species Triplophysa dalaica. Next base: position 23,175,309 of record NC_079548.1, on the reverse strand, counting down.
GTAGCTTTAGTTAGATTGACAAAATTTTGCGGACATCTTGAGAAAGTTTGTATCCATAACAACAAATAGAGATGCAATAGAGACCCATCTTGTTGCTTGTTTGCTCTTTCTGACTCCTTCAGATCGAATCAGAACAGCGAATTCACTTTCCTTCTGCCTGCCGGAGCGACCGAGTGCTTCTTCCAATATGGTACGCCAGGAGGGTCAAAAACGTGCGTATTTTAACGCCTTAACAGCGCGTAGAGTACGCGTTGTTTGCGCGTAGAGAACGCGTTGTTTGCGCGTAGAGTACGCGTAGTCTACGCGTGAAAAATCGACGCGTACTCTACGCGCAAACAACGCGTACTCTACGCGCAAACAACGCGTACTCTACGCGCAAACAACGCGTTCTCTACGCGCAAAGAACGCGTACTCTACGCGTGACGTCAGACGTCAATTTCGCGTGTTTTTGAACCATCCGGCCACTTGCCCAGTTTGGACGTGTAAGCCTGATGAGTTCCCATTGGCTGCCGAGCGGAAGGGTTAAACCATTACTGTAGGCCTAGGGGCATTGCCTTCAATTTCTGACTCCCTGCCATCACATTGCATGTAACATGCGAAAGATCCTCTTATCTATTTATGTATCCAGTTATCTAATATGCTATTAAATATAGATGTTTTATAATCTTTTTAATCGTTTACTGCCATGTCATGTTAGTAACCGTTTTAGCAGAGACAATTAGTTGATAAAAGACACACGCAATGTGTCAGTTCAAGTGGTGTAGGGGTTAGAGTCGTTGCTTAGTTACAATATATTTTGGTGTCTGGGTTAACGTAGGATCGAAACCTACTCGTTGCTAAAACTGATCCTCCTTTAACAAAATTTGTTTTAGAAATCCTCTAGCCACAGTTTTAAGCGCTGTCCATAGATATATACGTTTTAATTTTTTAACTTCACGAATCAGTAAATTTATTCATGTTCAATAATTTATAGAATTGTAGGTTTTATAGTCTTACTAATTTTCAAACCTTGGCTACAGACCTTTTTTATTTCTTTGCAGTTAGGAAGAATAGGTTTAAAGTTTCATCATACTTGATGAAAATAAAGTAATGTTTTACAATACAATTTAATTGAAATATAAGATAAATAAAAGTGAATTCATAGAAATCCGTTTTTTCTTTAAAAATACATTAAACAAATATAAAAAAAACCTCATTGTCGCCTGAACACATAATTTGTAAGCGTAGACAAATTACTGCTTTCATAAGATAAGGACATGCTGGCCCATCAATAATAGTCACAACAGCTAGCATAAATGTTTAGAATGAAAAAGTTTACATTAGTTTTCATGAATATTAATTTGAACGAATATGACCAGTATTCACTCCATCCAGGGTGTATCCTGCCTTGATGCCCGATGACTCCTGAGATAGGCGCAGGCTCCCCGTGACCCGAGGTAGTTCGGATAAGCGGTAGAAAATGGATGGATGGATGACCAGTATGAATAAAACTAGTTTCACACTTAAGAATCTAATGTTTGGTCTGGTTTTCTATATCTTCTACAAAAGGTTTGTCTGTAATTTAAATTATAGAGGGATAAATAAATTCCTTCTCCAAAGAAAATCAGCATTACAACATTTCTGATGTGTTATGAAAATATAATCCCCACATATTACCCACACAAAAAAAACAAGAGAAATAAGTAGGTATAGGTTAAACGGTGCACACACAACACAGGGTTTTATATGAATATTTTCTTGTCTCTACTCAAATACAAATAGTCAAATTCATTTTTAGGCCCAAGTCTTTTTGTGTTTTGTGTCGGTGTGCATATGTGGTCGTGTTACAATGCAGTGGAGCAGCCAATATACAAACCTGCGTAATCGATGTGCACAGAACAATCCCTTGTTGTGCCATATATATATATATATATATATATATATATATATCTTAGTTTATGTGCTGTGAGATGGTGGGGCTTATCATTCATACATTTTATATTGATTTAATCAATCAACTAAAATGGTATTTTATTTAAGAATTTGAAACGACAAAGGAGGAAGTCAATAAAAACCCCAAACAGTTGAAAGTCCCTCATAACATTTTGTCATGAATTATTGGGGTGTGGTGAGAGACAGATTCGGTCCGATAATAAAATTAGGCCGATATATTTGAGCCGATAAATTATGATTGACTTCTTCTGATTGAACCACATCGGGTTCACGATGCTCACATTTAAAATCTAGTACAGTCTAATTTTTCTGTCATGATCATTTACTTACTACTATTAGAAAAACATTGTTTGTGTAGTAGATACAGAATGTAGATATTTATAAATGTGTAAATTGGAAACAAAAGCATACTGTTTAATGCCGATTGCTATCTGAATGCTTTCTGTCTTGAGACGTGTTAGAATTGTGGAAGAATATCATTGATTTGTTTATGAAATCATGATACCAGAAAATTTAACTATTTTCAAGTATAGGCTTCATATTAGATTAGATTAGATTCAACTTTATTGTTATTACACATATACAAGTACAGTGTAACGAAATGTAGTTTAGGTCTAACCAGAAGTGCAATTAGCAAGTGCAGGATATACAGTTTGAATAAATACAGAATACTATACAAATGTTCTTTGACAGTATGACAGTCGGTATGTACTATGGACAATATATACAGAAGGATATATACTGTGAACAATACTGTACAGGTGGTTATGAACAGATAACAATATAGACTATACAATGGTGCAAGTGACTTGAGTGTGCAATAATTACAGACATTAGTTATTAAGGTTACAGTGCAGTACATGAGTTAATGAAGTTATTAAGGTTACAGTGCAGTAGATGAGTTAATGAACTTATTGAAGTTATGGTACAATAGATGAGTAGATGAAGTTATTAAGGTCACAGTGCAGTAGATGAGTTAATACAGTTATTGAAGTTATGGTGCAATCGATGAGTAGATGCAGTTAATAGAGTTACAGTGCAGTAGATGAGTTAGTGCGGTTATTGATGTTACAGTGCAGTAGATGAGGTAATGCAGTTATGAGAGTAGTCCATTAGTGCAAATGAGCATTCAGTATAATATTCCTTGTGTGCAAGTGAGCAGTATAGAGTGCAAATGATGCTGTGTTTGTGTAAACAGTCCGGTAGAGCAGATACATGAAGTACTGGTGTGTACAGTTCAGTCATGCATGGCAGCCCTGTAGTGCAATGTAAACAATGTTATAGCAGCATTATAGTTAAAGTTATGAGGGTAGTGGAATCAGAGGTGGAGCAGAGTTCAATAATGAAACAGCTCTGTGAAAAAAGCTGTTTCCTAGTCTGCTGGTTCTTGTCCGGAGGCACCTGTAGCGCCTACCGGAAGGCAGGAGAGTAAACAGTCTATGAGCGGGGTGAGAGGAGTCCTTGAGAATGCTGCGAGCTCGACGCAGACAGCGTTTCTTTTGGATGTCCTCAATGGAAGAGAGTGTAGTCCCTGTGATGCGCTCGGCTGTTTTCACCACCCGCTGCAGTGCCTTGCGCTCAGCAACAGAACAGTTCCCGTACCACACTGTGACACAGTTGGTCAGGATGCTCTCTATCGTGCAGCATTAGAAGTTCACCAGGATTGTTGAAGACAGTTGGTTCTTTTTTAGTGTCCTCAGAAAGAAGAGACGCTGGTGAGCCTTCTTGACCAGGCATGAGGTGTTGGTGGTCCAGGACAGGAACTCCGAAATATGGGTCCCCAGGAACTTAATACTGGAAACACGTTCAACATATAGACTAGTTCATGTTTTTTTTTAAAAAAGAGTACTAAATGTTACCTGGTTTACCTGTCCACTTTTTGTCTTTTGTTTCAGGCTCACAATAATGTATATTAGGACACTAACATATTAAGTTATCTGTAATCGGTTTCCAATGTTAAAGAATGCAAAATTAACATATTGGTGCATCCCTAGTTTGGATTTAGCATGGATGCTTGTAATCACATCAGAAGAACTATAGTATATTACTATAGTTACAATTGAAGAGTTCAGATGCAAAAGCCTTTGAGTGCCATCTCAAATTTTGTTCTAAGATGAGCATTTTCGATTAGGTTAATATTCAGTTATTTCACTTAAATGTTAATCAAAGGAAGCTATTCTGTGCTATTAAAGGGCAGAACAAGCCTGAAAAAATTTTTATATCCCCGAACCAGAACAGTTATATAAACAGAAGAATTTTCAGACATGCCTTTCACAATAGTTATGCACATTTTAGATATTAGAAGTATATCACATAAAAGATAATTCGTACATGTCAGAAGGGAAAATAACATATAGGATAAAATTAGAAAGTACCTGGTTGATAATGTCAGATGATGAGGATTTGGGAAAGAGGGTGGATTTTTAAGATTGGGACGACAGAACAGCAGTAGAGGAGCTGTAAGAAGGCAACTTAAATTGGACACAACATATGTGTTGGATCAAATTGGTTTACACTGAGTAGCTGCACCCGATGAGATCACAGCAAGATTGACTAACCTGGCCTGTCAGAACTTACACTATGCGTACGCTTGATACGTGCTGATGTTTCAATATAATGTAGAGCTTGCGAAAATGTGGAGCTTAAGGGGAATATGTGAACTTGACAAAGGGGCTCATTTTGACATTTCTATATGTTACAGGATCAAGCAAATGTTTCAATTCAATTCAAGTTTATTTATATAGCGCTTTTCACAATGTGGATTATTCCAAAGCAGCAACAACTTACTGCCATGGCTGAGCTTTTTTAAAACAACACAGCTACACAAGGTGCAGTTTCTTCAGTTCATGTGCTGAACTGGCAGGAATTAGTCAGTGTTCCTTTTAACCAGTTCAGTCCTAGCCAAATACAGATGCGGCAACTCCAAGAAGTAGACATTCTTGCAGGACCTGTAAATAGTCAGGCCATGGATGCACTCCAAACTGTGATTCCTATTGTACAAGAGTAAACTTCTGCCTATGAGTCCATTTGGATACTTTTCCATAGAAAAGTTTTTTTTTTACATCACACCCTTCTAAATGGATGCATGTTATGTTTGTGAATTAATACAGTATATTAGTTTTATACTGCTAAAATAAGTAATGTGACATCTTGATTTAAACTTCAGATTAAAATGGTTTAAAAGCTGACCTTCTTTTTTTTGCCTGTGTAGACATAAACCATGCCATTTTCACAAAACATTAATATAGATTAATATTTTAATCAGTGCTACCCTGTAATGGCTTAGTTTGTATTTTATAGTTTATAACAGCAGAATTTGAATATTATCCAGTTATTGTTTACATCCAGTATTGGCCAAAAGTTTGGACAAAGATTTTTTTATTATTTCTTTACATTTATCAAGGAATCATGAAAAAGTAATACAATTTATTAAATTAAGCAGTACAACAGTTATTAACAGTACAACAGTGTTTATATAAATATTCTTGTAAAATCGTAGGCATATCACAAGTGATACCTCCTTCATCCTGTATGCAGTGGATATTGTGATCAGACATTTGCCTCGGAAGCTGTATTTCCTTATAGAAAGTATTTGCAATTACATCCAATTTTTCACTTTTAATTTATTGAAATGTTTTATTGATTATTTGGTTATACATGAATAAATGTACTGATTCATGAAGTTAAAAAATTATAAACGTATGTATACATAGATAGGGCTTAAAACTGTGGCTAGAGGATTTCTAAAACAAATTTTGTTAAAGGAGGATCAGTTTTAGCGACGAGTAGGTTTCGATCCTACGTTAACCCAGACACCAAAATATATTGCAACAAAGCAACGACTCTAACCCCTACACCACTTGAACTGACACATTGCGTGTGTCTTTTATCAACTAATTGTCTCTGCTAAAATGGTTACTAACATGACACGGCAGTAAACGATTAAAAAGATTATAAAACATCTATATTTAATAGCATATTAGATAACTGGATACATAAATAGATAATAGGATCTTTCGCATGTTAGATGCAATGTGATGGCAGGGAGTCAGAAATTGAAGGCAATGCCCCTAGGCCTACAGTAATGGTTTAACCCTTCCGCTCGGCAGCCAATGGGAACTCATCAGGCTTACACGTCCAAACTGGGCAAGTGGCCGGATGGTTCAAAAACACGCGAAATTGACGTCTGACGTCACGCGTAGAGTACGCGTTCTTTGCGCGTAGAGAACGCGTTGTTTGCGCGTAGAGTACGCGTTGTTTGCGCGTAAAGTACGCGTCGATTTTTCACGCATAGACTACGCGTACTCTACGCGCAAACAACGCGTTCTCTACGCGCAAACAACGCGTACTCTACGCGTTGTTAAGGCGTTAAAATACGCACGTTTTTGACCCTCCTGGCGTTCCATATTCCAAACAGCGCGCAGGAGCGGCAGGATGGGAGTGCAGTACCAGGTGAAACAAAACTTTAAAGTTCATCTTTAAAATGTGCCGATTGAGGAATGCATATTAATACTGAATAAACATCAGTGGTAAACTGAAGGGTAACGAGCGACGTTTAACTTTTTATGCAAGGATTAAAATAACTGGTTTATTATTAGAATGCACATTTGATCTAATTTACACTTTCAATAAACTGTTCTGTGATCAGATCTGCTGGTTTGGGTTTTTGCCATATAATGTAGTTTTGTTTGGGATATCAGGTAGCTGGTGAACTTTTGCTTTTAGTGCATTTAGTGCTTTTAGTGCATCCCTGCTGTAAAAACTCCCAATATAAATGGTTCCCATTGCAAATAACATTATGATCAGCTTCTTACCTTAAAACCAAGAATCCACATTATGCAGAGTGTTCTGGGTCTTATTTCAGTAAGACTGAATGGTGCCTGTGCGTGAAAGATGCTTCTTCCATAGCTGTTTTTTTGTTCCATTAAAGTGAATAGGATAGAATTTCTTTCAGTGTTGTCACATTCTCACCGTGTCACATGTCAGGGATCTGTTTGTGGAACCACTCGGCTTTACCAAAGTAACAGGCACAGGTGAAGCACAGCTGACCCGTCCCAAATCTTCATTTCATTTGCCAGAAGGATCACAGCGGCATATGGTTGCTGTCTGGTGTTCCATTTTTGTACCACACTGGCTCCTCATTGAACTGTTTGATCAGTCAATTTATAACATATATGATAAGAGACAGATATGAAATAGATTAACAGCCATCGTTTTCAGTTAGCCGTTCAGGTAAGGGTGAGAAAGTGGTGTTCCCTAGAATACATAGGCAGCTTCTAAAGGGATTGTAAGACAATCATCAGAAATGTCATATAAATGACAAACATACAAATTATTCCAATACTGAGATGTAAATCATTGTGAATGAGTCTTCAGTGCTAAATATTACAAAGAGAGTGTCAGACTTTACATCTAAAGTAAGTTCTCATTCTTTCATCATAAAATATTTGGTTTAGCTTGGAAATGCATCAGATTTTGCAATTAAAATGAGCTGTGTATGTGTGTATATCTGGATTAGGCTGTTGATCAGCCTGCTCTATAGACATCTGTGAATCAGTCTTTGTATCTCTGTAGGTCATTGCAGGTGCCGGGGTGGGTGTTGGTTTCACTCTGATCTCCCCCCGTGGGTACAGACTGGTCTCCGACTTCAGAAAGTCAGACGGCAGCCACGTGTAGGTTTCAAATGCCCTAACTGAAGCGCACTGAACAGTTGCATATTTACTCAACTCTCCGTTTCATTTGCATGTTTTCTGCTCCACAGCTTGCATGCTGTCTGTAGGTCTGACATCGACCACATGAACCGAAAACTGTAGCCTGTTACACAATCAGAATATGAGTCTTGTTCATAGCAGTTTCTAATTAGTTTTAGAAGCTAGCCGGAAGTAGTTGACTTATTAAAGAAACTGTACTAAAATGCTTTATAAAGATTTTTGATCTACTAAACCTTGTTTTTGATCTATCATTCTCTTGAAGAGTGAATAAATAAATTTGATAGCAAGACCTATACAGGAAGTGAGATCATATTTTCAGTAGGGCTAGGTGATACATATCACTGTAGTAGAGTAGGCGGGGCGAGACCGTGGTTCGAGTCCGGTGAGTAATTGTGAATTAGCACCAGCTGTGCGCACACCGGGCTCGAATCACGTAGGAGATGGGAGCATAAAAGGAACGAGCGACCGGACTGTCGAGGAGAGAGGACCGGGCCCGAACTTGTTTTACGTTTGTATTTATATTTATGTTTATGTTTTGTTCGCCGGCGGTCGTCCGTGAGGGGCCGCCGGCTGTTATTATTTATATTAAAACTTGTTTAATGTTTTCCGGTTCCCGACTCCTTCCTTCCATTTTATTGAGATGTATTAGATTGGTGCCGAAACCCGGGAGGAAGGAGAGACATGCTGTCGGAGAGTCCTCGCCGCCGAGTGGCCTCGCGGTGCCGGAGAGTTCGGGCGGCGCGGACGAAGGGCGTCCGCCAGTGGCTGCCCGAAGCGGTGGCTCTGGGGAAACGGAAGTGCACAGTGCGGCCACCGTCAAAACTTCGGTGGAACGGCGACCTTTGCTGCCGCGCCCCTGGGTCGAGGTGGGGTGGCTTTCGTCCAAGTGGGAGCGGGGGGGTTGCCGCCGTCCGCCAGAGGCCGGAGCCTGTGTCCGTCCCCCGAGGGGGAGGAGCAGGGGGCGGAAGTGCCGGGTGAGCCACCGCCTGCCAGAGGCCGGAGCCTGCGTCCGTCCGCCCAAGGGGGAGGAACAGGGGACGGGGAACCCGCCCCGACTCCCGGATAAAGGAGGAGCCACCGCCGGCCGCCAGGGGGCGGACGGTCGAGCCGTCCACCGAAGCCGCAGGGCCACCGCAAGGCACCGCGAAGGAGAGTACTCCGGCTGGTTGAGGAACGAGCGGCAGCATGTCGGGGAACCAGATTTTTTTTCCTCTTTCCCCTCTCTCTTTCCGGTCGCTCCGAGGGCTCCCGTCTCCGTTGTCTCGTCTCGTCGCTGCATACCCCCACCCCCCCGAGGGAGGGGGAGGGAGCTTGCACAGTCGCGGGGGTACCCCCCGGCCTGTGAGGGGTGATGGGGGTATGTAGTAGAGTAGGCGGGGCGAGACCGTGGTTCGAGTCCGGTGAGTAATTGTGAATTAGTGCCAACTGTGCGCACACCGGCCTCGAATCACGTAGGAGATGGGAGAATATAAAAGGAACGAGCGACCGGACCGTCGAAGAGAGAGGACCGGGCCCGAACTTATGTTATGTTTGTATTTATATTATGTTTTGTTCGCCGGCGGTCGTCCTTGAGGGGCCGCCGGCTGTTATATTACTTTATTAAATGTTTAAATGTTTGCCGGTTCCCGCCTCCTTCCTTCCATTTTATTGAGATTTGTTACAATCACGATTCAGGCTAATTGTACACGTCTAAATCGATTCTGAAATCGATTCTGTGTTTTATGCACAGCTGCTGTACACGGCTCTCTGATCAGTAGGAAGTACTACTCGATCTAAAATCATCAAAAAGTCAAGATCATAAAAGTCATTTATAATGTGCATTTGAAAAAGCAACACTCGACAAACATCATCACTATAAATGTAATTTATTATCATGAAAATCCCTGAAAAGGTGTGTAGAACAGACATAGAATATGAACGCAGATATTTCCTGGAACTAATCGTTCTTCTTCTGTTTCCCATATTCAGAGCATAAGAATGGCACAATATATCGCCCAGCCCTCATTATCTGTACTCCGATGTATTCACATGAACTTTGCTGTATATAAAAATACATTTAAAACAAAGAAGCTTTTACGCCTGTGGTTTTGCGCGTCGGTGTGAGCACCCTTTGTTTAGACACGAGGTGTTAAACGTTGACGATAAACACGCTTGATTATCGTCCCGGTGTGGACAAGCTTTAAGAATTACAAAAAAGTGATCACTTTAATGCTTCATCTCAGGTGATCACTTTTTATGTAAATCACTATAATACGCAAGTATAGTACAGACACTCAAAAAGTGTACTTAAAGGTGCAGTTTGTACGAATTTTGCGCTAGACTAGGCTTATAACACTAGGCTAGTGTTATATATTTTGTTTAGCTGAGTACTTGCAATATGTCAAATGTTTCCAACAACTTGTAAATCGTGAGAAAATCGCCCTTCTAAATAGTGACACAGGGCTGTGCAATCGCCTGTCGATGGTGTCATATCCGCATTCCCCTTTGTTACCACATTTACTGACGTAGAAACCGCAGGACAACAGTGTCATGGAAATATGCGGCAGTAGTGTCTAGCGTCTAGCAACCCACTAACTTGTTTCGAGCAGTCACTTATTTATGGACCATAATTATTTGCAACAATTATAAAACTTTACCTCATCTGCTAACATGATTTCTCGTTCCCGTCTGATAGATGGCCATCAGCGGTGGAGTTGAAGACAACAGCTCCCATCATTCCATTCACCTTTAACAGTGTTCTTTAAGCTACGGCAGGGTTGTTGTTTTGATCATGCGCCCTCTAGCGGCGTTTTTTTTACAAACTGCACCCTTTAATTACAATACTTAAGTAAATTTACTTTGTTACTTCCCACCTCTGAACTAAATAAACCCCCAAATCAGGGTATTTAGCCCATGCTTTGCAAAGTGCAAACGCCACAAATTGGGATTTTACTAATACAATCTTTAATATTGTCATTTAAAACACCTCTCCCCTTTAAAGTTCGCGGCTTGAGGAGAAGCAAGCAAAAAACGTCTGACTTAAAAACTACGCAACTTGTGCCACACAGAGTGACGCAAGCACAGAGAGAGACATTTTCCTTTAAAACGGCACACTACACAAAGAGACATGTCATTTTAAAAAGGGGTTTTTGTTTTATAACTGCACAGCTCGCAAGTGACGTCACAGACCAACTAATCGTTGTCAATGAATTTCATTATCGATTTAATCGATTAGTTTTTGCAGCCCCAGATGTAACACTGGTTACAATTGTGATTTTTCTCTGGATTCATACTGTGTAGGCAAAATTTGGAGGATCAAAATTTTATAACGTTTTTTGAAAATTTGAATCGTAAAAATTGTCCCTTAAAATGACCATTTGACAATGCTACATCTAAAAAAATTACCATTAAAGGCTCACAAACTCAATTGTTTTTTCCATTTCGTTTTGTGCTCTTGTGAGATTTTTTATTGTCAAGATCTATAACAAACTTTTCTGCCATGGACAAGTTAGCTCACAATTTCTTTAACCCTCATATCATTTTGTCTTCACAAACTCTGGTTTAACATTATTTATACCATGGTCTGTTTGAATACTGGATTCTGATTGCCTGGAAGGTTTGCATTAAAAGCCTTTAACGCACTGGTAGCTCCAGTCAGTTTGATTACATTTAAAATAAACTGACAAAATAACCGTCATTTTCACAGTTTAATCTAAAATGACACTGTAAACATCAATAAAAGGTTTAACTTTGAAAATAACCATGGTATAAACGGAATAATCCACGGCTAACCGTGCATTAAAATCCTTTAATGCACGCCTAGCCGTGGATTATCCTTTACAAATATAAACATGCTTGCAAAATGTTTTGTTTATTGTTTTTAAATCGACACAATGCCCTGTAACCTCATCAATTTGTGTGTGCCATCTACTTGCCAAAAGTTATAAGTGAGGACAAATCTAATTTGAGTAATAACTCCTAAAATCACTGACACGTGTAGTTTGATATAGCTGTGTGCTTCACTTTCAGGATTGAACCCACGGAAGAGGGAGACTACAGGATTTGTTTTGACAACAGTTTCAGTCGTGTGTCAGAGAAGATGGTGTATGTGGAGGTGATTGTGGATGCGACAGAGCAGGATGATGAGGATGAAGACTGGGCCGGTCTGGCTGAACCTGAAGACACACTGGAATACAAACTGGAGGACATCCGGGTACACAAATCCATATACATCTCTCTCTTCTCTTTACATTTACATACATTATAAATCCAACGGTCACTTAAGTTACACTATAGTATAGATGCTTGTGTATATACAGTTGTCTCAGATACAGGAGGTGTGGTTTGCACAGGGGGCGAGGCCTCGACTCTGGTCATATGTACTGTTTGTCATCTCTGATCACACAGGAAACGATGGATTCCGTGCACAGAAACCTGGAGCAAAGCCGTCAGACCCAGGCGATGCTGCGGGCGCTGGAGGCTCGTGACCGCTATCTGCTGGAGGATAATCTGTGGCGTGTTTCCTTCTGGTCCAGTGTCAGTCTGCTGGTCATGGTCAGCGTGTCCCTCACACAGGTGTACACATTACGCAGGTTGTTCAGTGACAAACACGGAGTCTGCACGTAGCAGTTACAGAGAAGATGCTATGAACTCTTGTGTGTGAATGGTACTGTACAGTGATGATTGGCGGTCAGGCTTCAGATGAAGGAATTCAATAAAAGTACTAATGGATTAAGGACAATGATACATGGGGTTTGTCAATAGCCTTTTGTTGGCAAACGAGATATCAATGAATGACTTTAGGAGGTTTACAGGGTGAGTTTTAAAGCTCAAATAATGTAAAACACCCAATTTATTTCAAATACAAGCTTTGGATTATTGAATGTCATTTGTCCAATTGACTTTTAGAACATCATACTTGAAATAATTTATACTTGAGAAATAAAATTGTGATAAATTGTAACTGACAGATTGTATGGATTTACCACACAGTAAAGATAAGTAAAAATCTATGGGTATTTAAAAAAATATGCTGGTGTTATTTTCCCGGACACATTCCAGCCAGGATTTTGGGTCCATCTTGCGGAGGTCGCATTTGTCCACCACATACGTCATTGAGGTTTATTATTTCAGAAAAGCAACCATTACATTTCAAGGTAGGACTGAAACTACAACGTCTTCAGAGAAAGAAATGTACATTTTACATTCAGTCATTTAGCAGACACTTTTATCCAAAGCCACTTACAAAGAGTTTAAGGAGCAATATGTCATACAAGAGCAATAATGCAATAGGTGCCAATACAAAGCTACTGGTTTCAACAGAACCTAGACCACTACCTGTTGAGAGAAAGAGAGAGGGTTAGTTTAAAAAAAAAAAAAAGAATAATAATAATAACTGAAAATATTAATTTTATAATGTTTTTTTAAACGAAATGCGGGAACCTCAATGACGTGCGGTCGGCAAATGCAACCTCCGGAGGATGTGTCCTTTAAAAATGGTCACCCTAGTGTAATTGAACAGCACATTACAATCCTATAGGTAACAAATCCAACTCAGTTTAATGTTGCAGTGGAAATGCAAGGAAAAATTAATTGATCGGCATCATTCGTTTTGTAGTCTTTATTCTGGTGCTTTGACTCAAATTGTTCCTGTAAGGTTGATTCATTCTCAAAAAAACATTTCAGATATACTTCCATCACCCAGCAAATAATAGTATATTTAAACCTTTATCCAAAATAAGTCTTAAAAGACAAAATAAAATATTTTTACAACAAAATGTAATGTCTGTAAATAATCATTCCTACAGTTGCAGTGAATGTACATGATCACAAATAACAGATTATTGTAGTTCTCAGTGAATGACTCTTAAATCTCATTCATTAGTCCGTAGAAATTTGGCATTGTCATCACAAATCATTCAGTGAAACATAAGAGGCTGTTGAGCAATCAGACCAGTTGCCAAAAATTGTAGCAGCACTAAACCTTCACAAATCCAACAAACACTCCAGACCCAAGAAATGATTGTCAAAAATCTGCAATAGTTTTCCACACAGCAGAGATCAGCTTCTAGAAAGTTGTTATTAACTGGCTACTATCTTGTCAGCCTTGGGTGTTTAGTCTGTTTACTTCAAATACATGCATTTATTGTTCTTCAGACTCCTGGATTTGCCACAAAACAAACACTGACAATATTTATATTGCTTATTTTACCTTGTTCCTCGTTTAATTCCACTGTGTGACAACTTTCATTCATTTGCTCAGACTTTCAGTATTTTTCAAAACAGCACTGGAAGGTTTCATCACATATAAAGCAATAATAGTGTTTTATCAGCAAAATCCCATTATTGCTTCTCAAAGAAGTTGAGTTGAGTATTTGAAACTAAGCCCTGGGCGTAAAAATAATGATTTGTTTATTCAGTGTACCCGAAGTATCGTCTCTATGGACTTTCATTCAGACAGATCTGACTTTGATCTCTCGAGAGCAAGTTTTGGACAAATTATGAATTCACATCACTTAAATGCGGAAAAATACGTTCAGAACTGTCAAGTATCTGACAGAGCAAAAACACACACAAATCAGCGAATATAACAGATAAAATGCTAGATTTTTGTTAAAGTGACCTATTGTATAAAAGTTATTTCCCACATAATATTTGTATTGGATATCAGGCACGCGGTCAAACCAATGCTAAGACAAAATCACAGTCTCTTGATTTTCAGTATGTGTGATATTGCATCTTCTCTTCACATACAATATTTTCATTTTTTACTCATTTTCGGACGAACTATCCCTTTAAGTTCAGAATACAAATTGCAGTCCCTGAATGAATTTTAGTTTGAGTACATTATTTATGACAGTCCATATTTATTGCCTTTTGCCTTAAAAAAACAGACACCGTATGAATGGACGTCATGATGCTGTCCTCATAGTGATGTATAGCGGTTGTATCCCGGTCTTCACACAGGTTCACCACTGGTTCTCTTGCCGGCGGGGAGCTGGACGTCTGTTTAACAATAGCAATCAAAACCACAGAAGTAAGAATTGGTCAACTATCGATGTACATGTTAAAAGAACACCCTCATCATTTCAATTCCATGTTGTGTCTGTTTTTTTCCCCATGGAACTGAAGATTTTTTTAAACGTTTTTTTAAAACACGACGTGCCATTTTGACATCATGGATTTAAGAAAGGCATTAATTCTTGATGTGAGAGGTGAGATTTAGTTCTGAACAACCTACATCTCATTTACTCATTATTATATAGTTTCAGAAGAAACCTCTTGATAACAGCTTTAGTGATTGTAAGTTGTTATAGTATATAATAGACAAGATTCATCAAAACATTGAGGTTACATCACAAAGGTTTTGCAGTGTCAGAGTTTCCTACTACCGCAAAACACAAAAGAAGATATTTTGGAAAAACGTGGTGGACCAAACAGCGATGGCAGCCATTCACATGCATTGGTTTTGTGTTCATACAGTAGAAGGGAATGGCTGCCACCGCTGTTCAGTTATCCACATTCTTCAAAATATCTTCTTTTGTGTTCTGCAGAAGAAAGCCATACAGGTTAGAGGATGAGTAAATGATGACAGAATTTTCATATTGGGGTGAACTATCCCTTTATCGATAGGAAAGCAACGTGAAATATGCTGAACACGAGTAATATATGGAATTACTCATGAAATCACATGATTTTGAATCACAATATTCAGTAAAATGCATGACTAAGAAAACTGGAGCCTTCTAAGACGACAACATTTTGAGGAAGCCCGATCATGAGATATTCTTGATAAAGACAGTTTCACTGAGGAAGTCATTGTATGGTTTACATTTGTGGTTCTTAATCCTGTACATAGGGACCACTGGAATGAAGGGTCCAAAAATACCTTTCTGCCAAATCGACCGCTATTAAATTATCTTTCCTTGCATTTTTGGGAGCAACAAACAATGGCACATTAAGGATGAGCTATCCTTAGCCCTTTAATAAAGGCATATTTCCGAACAATAACATTTTTACAGATTATTAATTTTACATCTTCATTGAAACCTTGTTTTGTGTTCCTTATACATGTCCAACTGGCGAGAGATGTTTGATACTGTCATTATAGCAACGTTAAATTGCCTTACAAGACAAAATTACAATATTGGTGTAATGACTTACTATTAGAGCTGTCACAGTATCCCTGTTTCACTTCACAGTTCATTGTGAGGGTATTATCATGATCTATTTAAACAATATCATTTTCTATAATTTTCAATAACACTGTCAGTCAAATTCATCTTAGTTTTGGTTTATTAGTTTTTTCTTTTTGGTCAACAAATCACACTTAAACTTCAAGTGCAAGAGAACGAGTTGGTAACCCCTGTGCCTCATCCTCTTGTCATTTCAAACCTGTATGAGTTTCTTACTTCTGCAGAACACAAAAGAAGATATTTTGAGCAATGTTTTAAAACACAACGGTGGTACCCTTTGACTTGAATTGGTTTTGTGTCCATAAAGCAGAAGGGAATGGGTGCTGTCACTGTTCGGTTATCAACTTTATTCAATGCCGTCTTTTGAAGGAAGCAGAAAGAAAACTATACAGGTTTGACAGGTTGAACCATCACTTTGATGTAAAACTAGACAGTTGCTGAATTATTTACAATATTATCTTGTGTCGAATGGTCACAATTTATTTTAAGGTCCAATTCTCTGTATAAATAAACCATTAAATATGACTTTAGCCTCAGTAAACTACTAATTTGTTGCTTATTAAAAGTTAGTAAGGTAGTTGTTAGGTTTAGGTATTGTGTAGGATTAGGGATGAAGAATATGGTCATGTTGAATATGTGCTTCATAAGTACAAATAAACAGCCAATATGCCAATAATAGGCATGCTAAGAACAACTAGTTAATAATGAGAATTGCCCCCTATACTGAAGTGTTGCTGAAAAGAGGGTGAGTAAATGATGAAAGATTTTTTAGTTTTTCATCACTTTAAAGCAAAACAGTACAGGTGCTGAATTATTTACGATATTATCTTTTGTCGAAATAACACAATATTGATAATCACGGTTTGAGTATTATGACAGCAGTATATGTTGGACACTCCTCCTAACTACATACTTAAAAAGAATATCTGCACAGTATGCAAACTAAGTTCATAAAGTTAGTAAAGTGTGCAGTGTTGTGAGTCTCCAGGAACAGGATTGAACAACACAGTTTAACACCAAAATGCAGAATAAATGACTAGTCCAATGAACCATATATGAGTAATCCAGAATCAGATTATATGACTGATGACATCACTGTATCTGTTTATCTTTGACCATCACGGAAACTTTATGCTGGGTTGTGCTGGCTTTACAGGAATAGTACCTCAGTTCATTTCCAATGACAGATAATTCCGTTTAATTTTTTTTTCCCAAATGATGTTTTTATTGTGTTATTATGATAGTCCACCTTCAAAATGGAAATTCTGCCGTCATTTACTCACCCTGTTGTCATTTTAAACCTGATATGACACAAAAGAAGATTGAAAAACTGTTTGACCCTGTTCGTGTGGAGACAAAACCAAGTCAATGGGGACCAATGGTTTACAGTTACTGACGTTCTTCAAAATATCTTCTGCAGAAGAAAGACAATCACACGAGGGTGTGTAAATAACCACATCATTTTCATTTCAGAGGTGAACTATCCCTTTACTCAAAACAATCCTATCCTGCTCCTGGAGATGTTGCGAATTGAACTCGTAGTGACAAAATGAAAGAAACAGGCGTGCAGGGAACACCCAACAAACACACAAGGAAACATGAACCAGCAGAGTGCCGGATCTTTCTGATCCACAAAACTTTTATTATTTCACTTCAGCATTCTCATTTTGCTCCGGATCCTTAAAATCGCTACACAGGCACTTGACAATGATTCATTCTTCCAAAAGCATACAAAAGAAATGCAAAATATGTCCTCGGTCTCCCAATCCATACAAATATGAGGCAAATATGAATGGATGACGAGGGTTAGACTACAGAATGTCGACGGAGGGTATGCCTGCAGTGATTTATCCGGTCAATGAGATAAGATGTTTGAATATATTAAAGGTATAAACGTGTACATTTCAAGCCTTTAAATGGACGAACCGACTGGATTGTGGAGATGCGGTTGCCATCATAGCAGCCATAAAACACAAGAGAACACTTAAGCGTTCTGTCCAGAACAACAACGTCATTTTGAGATCCATTTTACAACCGGGCCGTTTTTGAAAGCGGTTTAATCCGCCTCGATTATTGACACACTCTCTGGACAGAAGGCTGAAGCTATAAAGTCCCTTTCCGCCAACACCCAATCCATGTACGGATCAAGAAAACAGAATAAAACATGTTGGGCGATAAAAAGCAAACGCTGGATCCGAGCTGGATCAATGGGAACCTCGCTCTGAATTACATACGACCAACAATCTCAAGCTTTGTTAATACAGGCGATTTCTCAATCTTTTAAAAGGGAAGTGTCTGTCTTTCTAGACCGAAAAAGGAGAAGCAGTGCTCATGAAAAACACAAATCAACACACCATTATCAGGTTATAAATAATATACTCACCCTACTTCCCAAGCCGCCCCAATGTGTTAGTACAGCTAGTATGATCACTACATTAAAAGTTCAGCGCTCTCATAGTTTCCCGTGTCGTGTAGGTGAGACCAGATTCGTCACGCGTTTCGGTTTCTATAGACATCAAGTCCGCAAATACACCTGCATGTGCCATATTCAGTGACCCTGTGGTTCAGTCGCCCAAGTTAACATTCAGTGCATTCCCACTTCCTGTAGCGCTATGACGGTTAATTCCCCCACGGTCTCCATCCCTGAACGTGTAATGAATATCACCAATAAGGCCTTGCGAACGAATTGAGGTTAAATCTATGAAACCATGCCGTTACACTCGCGTAACCTAGATTACCGCATTTGGAGTCTGATGTTACCTGAGACACTATTTTACAAGTGGTTACAGGATTATGTTCATATACACATGTCTTTTTTGAATTATGGTATAAACACATCATTACAGATATTTGCACCTCCAGCTATCTATGAAATTCCAGAGCCAATAAACTAGAAGTGCTTTACAGAAACATTTTCCCGGATGCAGCGACGTCTTCGTGGCATTATTGAATGTTTGCTCGCATTTTTACACCGTGAACAGTCGCCATTCAGGAGAGCGTCAATTCACGTGAAAATCAATATATCAAGAGAACAAGATGAGATCAAAATCAACCTCAAATGATAACAATAAGAATAACGGTCATTGTGTCTTTTCAGCAAAAGTTAAAGAGTAAAGAAAACACAAACCCCCCACAATGAGTGTGTCTAATGCAAGAGGTCTTCAACCACCCTTAAGTTACTCAAGAACAGGAAAAAACAGGCCAGTTTAAACATCAACTAGCTTGCACAGTGCTTTTATACAATTTATCCCACATTAAATCGCTAGTCAGAGAGAAGGAACATATCTCCACCAGATAGAAAACCAGAGCTAATGTTCTGTCAGCTACACGAGTTGAGTAGGACACCCCCTGGTGGTCACCTGAAAGATGACATGACAGAAAAATGACAGGCCCTTGGCTCACCTTTCTCAAGTAATAATAATAATAATAATAACTGTGTTTTAATATTCATGTGCTTAATTTAGAGCTCTGGGCATAAGAAACTACAGATGTCATTAGTAGCGCTGATCCCAGAACAGTCTGAGTGGATTATTAAGGTCTATTGGTCAGGCTGTGTGTGTAGACACAGGAGCACATATTTCAGTGCAGCTCTCCAGCCCCCCTCTCTTGCTTTCTGTCAGCCCAGCACAATACGGTGCCCAGCACACAGGTCTAGTCTAGCAGGGAGGGCTCAGCGGGGCGGATAATGGTGGGCCGGTTAGGAGCGCCAGGGGGTCTTCTGCTGCAGGAGGAGAAAAGAAGGAGAAACAGGAATGAGACATACCCACAACCAAGTTAATGAAAGACAGGAGAGAGAAAGACATGTGAGAAAAACAAGTGAACCGTAACGAGAGACGAAAATAGTTCAACTGGGAAAACGTATAATACGGATTTGGCGAGAACAGGAAATGATCACCGTAGTGCTGAAGAAACACCTTTAAGCATTAAGCATCTCTTAAACGAACTTTGATAGTTTGAGGTGCACACGTCAAGTCAAGATGAGTTAAAAATGGTGAATGTGGTTACCTGGGGATGCCCGGGGGAATACGTGCCGGCCTCGAGGGGATCAGAGGAGGAGCGCTGAAAGGATCCTGGTTGCTGTTGCCGAAGGCATTCATAGGCTGGCCTGGCCGAGAAGGAATGGGTGGAGCTCCAAATGGAGGGGTGGGGTTAAGAGGAGGCGGGCCTGGTGCTGATCCTCGCACTGCTGGGGGCCTGTTGGGGGGCGGGGCAGATGTAGCCGGTCTGCGCTGGGGGGTGGGGCTACAGATAAGAGGAATGTAGTGTTTCAGCATACTGTATCCCACAATACACTCGGTTTAATTCACTTTCCAGTCTGACGAACGCTTAAAATTATTACATTTTTATGATATATTTGTGTCTTGCAATTTATTAGCACATCTTCTCATGACAAAAAAACTCAATAAGAATTTCATCGTACAAAAATACAAACAACAATTATGTTCTTGAATTGAATTAAAGTAAACATATCAAGGCAGGATTCTGTTTTGAAGATCATGTTCTGCATGATGCGCTCTCACCTCGTCTCAGGAACCCAGGAGTCGTTCACAGGTGGAGGCACGGGTGTGGATATGGTGCTGGTGGTTATGTCACCGATGAGGTTGAGGGCCTCTTTGATGGCGTGGTACATGCGCAGCATCTCTTCTCTGCGCTGGGCCGTGTCTGCAGACTCCTCCATCAGGCTGTTCTGATCTCCTGATGAGTACAGATACGCCAGCAGCTCGGAATGGATGAAGTCTTTAGCCTGAAAATGAAGACAACGCGAAATGAAACATATGGAAAATTTGAAAATAATACCCGGATGGAAAACCTAAGAGATATAAGGACCATTTGACGTGAGCTTTTTTAAAATTACAACCTACATTTAAATAGACTGGTAGCGGATACATCTGAAATCTTGACAAGAAAATATGCAAAGTATTTGCGCACCAGGCAAAATGTGTTTTAAATGAACGTCATCATTGAAGTATTATTAATAAAAGCACTTTATTGAGTTCTTTGTACCAATGTAATGCAAAGTGGTCCAGACTTTATGCCCACGGACAAAAATCTGGTTTTGCAAGATTAATCAATCAATGAACTACACAATCAACTTCTTGTACGCAATGATCTACTTACATTGTTGATCATGAGATGCATGATAGTCTTGGGCATGAGGTCTCTGATGGTCTTGTTGACGATATTAATGTAGGAGTCCACCAGGTTACGGATGGTCTCTACCTGCCTCTCCAACTGAGGGTCCATGGAGAAGCTGTCTGCTGGGGCAGCATCCTCAGACTCCACCTACACACACACACCTTAGCTTTACTGTTGCAGATGAACATATAAAAATGTAACATTAACTTTGCATTTGCCGTATACTAGTGCATAGCTGTGTTGCATTTCAAGTGTTTTTTTACATACACTTGTTATGTGGATTAGAGGTATTGTGATCAGTTACAAGCATTCTATTTTTGAACATTGTATTGATTGCAATTTACAAGTTCATAACATCAAACTTAAAGGAGTGGTTCACTTTCAAAATAAATTTTCATGATAATGTCATGATAGTTGATTGAATACTGATGCAAAACAAAGGCAATAAAAATGCAGACATTCTAAAAATGCACTTCCGTCTGGCTTGTGGGCCTTCTAATGGATGTAAAAAGTATTGAGCCATCATGAGAACCACATATTGTAACTTTTCTAAATGCCAAACTGCACGCATGTTTAATATTTAGATGTAGCGGTTTGTAATACTCACTAACCCAATTGAGCAATACTAAAGTCCTATTAACAACCAGAAAGATATAGATATATTAATATATTAGCGTCAACACCAAAAGACTACATGGATCACATGATATTTAACATATATAAATAGCGTAATATTTCATTGTATTATTACTTTACGTTGTATATTAAATTAAACTGATTTCTATAGGAATTTCACAATTTTGCGTTGTTGCAAAGCAGATTCACATTAAATAAGTGACGTAATATATAGAATACATGATATTGCAAATATTTGCAATAACGTTGAAGGTTGAACACTGATGATACTAACATTATTTTTTTCCTCGTATAAAAATTTTGATGTATGTGACCGATACTAACTGTAAAAATAATTGTACGATTACAATCACTTTCTGAAGAGATCACAACTTCACAAGAAATGTCAAGAAACGTCTCTTAAAATGATTCCAGAAATGTTATTGCTCTTTACTGTTATTCGTATAGTTGTGGCTTGAACTCCACTGTTTTTAAATTTAGAAAGATTTTATATATATATATAATATAGTTATGTTCTTTATGTGGGCCTTAAAGGGACAGTACACCCAAAAATTAAAATTCTGCCATCATTTACTCATCCTCTTGTCGTTTCAAACCTGTATGACTTTCTTTCTTCCCATGAAAACAAAAAAAGATTTAGAAGAATGTTTATAACCGATCAGCGGTGGGAGCAGTTGAATTCTATTGTATGAACACAAAACCAATGCAAGTGAATTGCTCCCATTGCTGTCCGGTCAACAACATTTTTCTAAATATCTTCTTTTGTGTTACGCGGACTCATACAGGTTTGACACGACAAGAGGATGAGTAAATGATGACTGAATTTTCATTTGGTGAAATATCACTTTAGTAGCAATTGCCTTCAAAACATCACAGCTGAAAAAAGACATGACAGACATGACATCACATCTATTCCGCTTTACCTAGATTGCTGTTTGAGGTTGAAAAAAACGTGTGCACACAACATTTGTACCTGATCTTTCTCAGGATAAACGCCTGCTCTGAGAAAAGAGGCTTTCCAGCTATCCATGTCCTCCTGCGCGTCACAGGCCAGGTCGATCTGACGCAAGTCCTTATACACGTTCCTGCAGAGGCCACCAAACACATACATGAATCGACCGCACAATTACACAAACACGCAAACATTTAGAGCCGCACACAGCCCTGACCTTTGCTCGGTGTTGAAGATAGCAAAAATGTGCTTAGTGGACATAAAGCCTTTCTCCACATCTCGGAGCTTCAGGTTATCCAGAGGAAGCATGTATTTCTTCTCTTTTTCCTGTTGGCGAGACGGGGGTAAGACAGGAGTTACAAAATGGCCACAGTTGCACATAATCTTCATCAAAACCAGTTTCAAACTTGCAGACTGAAATATAACCAGTGCAAAAAAAATATGGCGGACCATCCGGGGGAGGAGGGAGTTACTTAAATTAGGGAAAGAAATGTATTTTTTTCCAATTTCAGGCCTTTATTTAAGAAGGACCACCAGGTTGCCAAGTCAGAGAGGGGGATGTGAACCCATAAGAAGAAAGAGGAGAGGAGGAGTCTGATGAGCTGCCAACTGGTTCTGTTGAGTTGAGAAGAAACATCTGGAATCGTTTATGTCTGCGCTGCTACGGTCCCAACAGTTACATCACTCTTCCCTGCCCCCAACACACAAACACACACACACACACACACACAACAACCCCCTAGTAACCCAGTACGATTTCCTGCAAATTCCAAAGTCAGATCCCGGCTGGAACATTTCAGTCGGCTTGCCACGTCACATCGACTCTCTCCTCTCGTCCTTTCTTACTTGCATCTCGCTTGCTCGATCTTTGTACTTCTGTTCTTCGGAAACCATAGACGAAGAAGCGTTTTTTGTAAAACGGCGATAAAGTTTGAAAACTGCTAGCGTGTGACGTAAAGTTGGTAAGAAGAGATTTGATGGCCAGTATTTTTCTTGAAGAGGCCTGGAATATGTATTCCGTCAGCCTGCATCAGTGAGCATGTGAGTATACTGAATGTTTGATCAACTTTTTAATCGGAACATTACGATACGAAACGTTAATGTATAGTTTCTTGTATTAGCTTTAATATATGTATCATAATCTCAAACTCATCTGAAGTTGAATATGTGGGTCGCTACAGAAATGCTCTTCTTTGTTCGAATTCTTGCTTCAACGTTTGTATGCATGTAAATGCGTAGACAGTTCAACGTAAAAACGTACGATTTCAATTACGTCGAATTGTCCATTAAAGTGAAACACATGTCCAGGTCATATTTCATACGGTGTAATGTATACAACCTTCTTCGTTAATCTCCAGGAAGCAGTTTATAATAAATGTAGCCAACAATGAAATAAAAAGTAAATAATTTAACGTCTATTTTTTTCTGCATTACATAGTTAAAATTGAATACGCATTTCTATTATAGTAACTGGGGGATTTTGCTAAATTCTCATTAATAGTAACGACGAAACAAATATATTTTGATTGATTTCTTTCGATCGTTGAAATCTGACGTGGACAGGTTCGGTGCGATTCACCCTTTATCTATGTACCCGTCTGAACTGTTTGCTATCCTCTACAGTCGTGTGCGGTCTCCAGGGCAGTGACCCGCGGTCCCGCCGGCCTCTTGCCTCCCCCCCGCCTGCCCAGTGTTCAGACTACCTGTTCATCATGCTGCAGCTGAACAGTAGTCCGCACATTGGTTAGGCTGGGCTGGGACACACACACCTGCGCTTTGAGCAAACCGGACAGCACGTATGAACAGACGGATCAAGAAAGACGGTGCCCGAAATCTCCATTTCTAAATAATACAAACTCAAGTCTCAGCTAAAAGAACTCAACAGAGCAGAGTCCAACGCATACATGGGTTCAAGCCCGACTTCAGTGGCGTCAGCTTTGAGGGTGGGGGATGAGAAACGGAAATGAAGAACAGATGTATCTTACCTCTTCATCCTTGTACCAGGACAGAGATTCAGCCGTAAGGACGAACCAATAGTCCTTGGAGCCGCCCTTCATGATGCTGATGTTTAGGGTTAGCCAACCTTTACGGATCACCTGTGGGAGGGTAGAGGTGGGGAGGAGGGCATGCCACAGGGGTGGGGAAACATTTATGAGAGCCACGTTCATATATTCAACAGTCTTGTGTCTTCAACCCATGAAATCAAAAGCCCTACGACTTACCTGCTGCCGAAATATTTTGTGGTATCTTTTGATATTTTGCTAATGCTTACATTTAAGAGATGCAAGTTAACTTGCACTGGGGAGTGTCTTGAAATACAGTGACAATAAAAGACAATAAAAAGGAAAAAATAGTTTGTGCTTGTCTTTTTTCCTCTACACAAGTTCTTTCTTAATGACAGGGTTATCAGTCAGCAGACGCCATCCAGAATGACTGGCCTGCTTGAGGAACAGGGGTCGGCGTGTATGTTAGGGTCGATTTGGTGAGTAAAAGCTAGACTGCGTGCTGCTTAACAAAACAGAGTGGCGTTAGTGATGTTAAACTGAGAAAAGACGCTCGGGAATTACTAAGGACGAGAAACATATTGGACAGTGAAAGGAGAAGCAGGTACGGGGGCATCATGAAGATACAAGAAAGTACAGACATTAGGGATGTAAAAAGTGAGTAGTTTAAATAGGGAGGGGAGGTAGAGATGACGCTTCTAATGGGATTGCAATGTTGTTTAGGGGGTTAAAGGGTCTCTGAAATACGAAGGATTGAATTAAGAAATGAATTAAGAACGTTAAATAAATGTAGGGTCGGAGACCCTGTACAACTACAACCGCACAGCCTCATTTAGGTTAGTAACACTCACATTCTTTCGTACTGAATCGTTTTGTCGTAACATCATGAAAGTCAAATGCAGTTTAATAAACACGCTTTACATTCGCAACCAGTTTCATCCTGACGGCGCCTCATAACTTCATTTTACCACACGGCATCAATCGCATAAACCAAGGAAATGTTGTACCACAAACATTTTTCGATACCGTCCCCTTTCTCCATTTCCCTTGTTTCCGTAAAGCTGGCGTGAAGCTTTCGAGAGGAGGGGGAAGAGTTAGCGTGAGAGGGCCAAGAGAAACAACACAGGCAGAAAGCAGCGCCAGACAGACTATATACTATGCCTTGATGGGGAAATGCCATCGACTCTCTTAAGCCTTGAAAAGCGTCTCTGAGAGGCGGCAAACTGTATACGCGAGGGGAAAGAGACAGAAGGTGGATGAGATGAGGATAGTTCGACGAGTAGGAGGTGACTGCTGCGGTTACCACAACTAAGAGAGGGGAAAAGTACTCCGTGTTTTCATTAGACAAAAACCCAGCAAATATCTGCGGTCAGAGTTTGGCTTGAGATCTGAATTCTCCAACGCGGATCCGATTTCACTTTGCCGCCCACAGCTGAATGAAACAAGAGCTTGACCCTATTTTCTGTTCGCTCTCGTTTTTCCTTGAACTGCTTTCTCTCTGAATTATACCAGGCTTAATGTAACGTCCATGCAAAAACATCATTATTAACATGTACATGAAAGGTTTGGAAAAGTATGATCAGCTTTTATGAGCATTTATGAGAAATTTGGTGATAGAAGATTAGAGGATGCCTACGGAGACGATTCATGAGTAGCCCAAAAGGAATTCCCCTATCTATGAAATCCCGATAAAGAGATTTCTATGAGGAACGGCTCATTTTGTGAATTTAAGTGATTAGGAAAAGGGACTTGATGCTGCCACAGTATGGCCAGTACTGACACAGCAAGAAGAAAAAATATATATATAAGGGCTAGTGGTAAATAGACTAGGGTTGGGCGATATACACCAACACTGTGAATATTGTTGTAATGGGTTTATTTTTGGTTGTTTGTGTGGTTAAACAAATGTAATGATTTGAGTATGAGGGAGTTAAGACTAATATTAAGCACCACTGATTTAAACTTGGTAGCAACAAAAACTCCTCTCTGTGAATATATATTGTAATTATTATTTTTTACATTATAATTTTATGAATTGTTTACATTGTAGTTTAATCATTTACATTTGTGTGAAGCTTAAAGGAGTAGTTCACTTTCAATATGAATGTTCATGATCATTTACTCACCCTCATGTCATTCAAGATGTTTATGTGTTTGTTTATTTAGTCAAAAAGAAATGAAGGTTTTTGATGAAAACATTTCAGGACTTTTCTCCATACACGGGACTTTAATGGACTCCAAACAGTTGAAGGTCAA
The DNA here is from genome assembly GCF_015846415.1 of Triplophysa dalaica. Classification (NCBI taxonomy): domain Eukaryota; kingdom Metazoa; phylum Chordata; class Actinopteri; order Cypriniformes; family Nemacheilidae; genus Triplophysa; species Triplophysa dalaica. The sequence continues at coordinate 23,148,509 of NC_079548.1, read as the reverse complement.
CATTAGAGTTTCAGTGCAGCTTCAAAGAACTTTTAATGATACCAGACAATGAATAAAGGTCTAATCTACTGAACCTGTCATCAAAAAAATGTATATGCTTTTTAAACACAAATGCTCGCCTTGGTTTGTTCTGCGATGCGCCTTCATGACTTCACAAATTTATAGTTACATTGAAAACTAGCACGTTCAACTTTGGACAATGACTCGGTACTTCCGCCTTTGTCAAGGCGAGCATTTGTGTTTACAAAGCATATGCTTATGTTTTAATTTTTAAATGAAAGATCGTTTCGCTGGATAAGAACTTTATTCATCATCTGGTATGGTTTAAAGCCCTTTGAAGCTGCACTGAAACTGTCATTTTGACATTCAAGCGTTTGGAGTCCATTGAAGTACACTATATGGAAAAAAATCCAGGAACGTTCTTATCAAAAACCTTCATTTCTTTTCGACTAAAGAAGGAAAATACATAAACATCTTGGATGACATGAGGGTGAGTAAATGATCATGAAAATTTATTTTGAAAGTGAACTACTCCTTTAATACTTTTATTACACAAACTGTTCAACAGTTAGAGTCACTTTACAAATTTTAGGGTCACTTTAATAAAGACCTTTTGATCAAAAGACTCATGCTTACATTTATTGTATGCAAAAAAATGAAGAGACCATTCCAAATGTTTTTTTAAATCAGAATTTCTGGATGTATTGTGGTAATTGAAGTCGAGTGTCTGTTGAATTTCAATGAAATCAAACCTCAGGAGTGACAAAGTCCTCCAACAGCAATGTGAAAGACTGATGACAAGAAACACGAAAACTGAGATAAAATCAAAGTTTAACAACAAGATTTATTTTTTATATTATTATTCTTATATATAAATATTATTAGTTGTTCACAGAATGAAACAAAAGTGATCAATACCTAAACACACACCTATAGATAGTGAATTTAGAATAACTGAAAATAACTGTGAAATGGTCTCTTCATTTTTTTAATGAAAAAAATGTTTTTTGTATATGGATGACTTAGACCAAATAAAGAAAAAAAAGCATCAAATTAAAGCCCAGTAAAGATGAACTCTACAGTTTAAAAGTATTTTTGATTCATTTTGAACTGTTTTTAGTAACAACATAACTCAACACAAAGTTTAACGACTTCACAATTATTCTCAAATTTGAGGACGGATTTGAATAGTGAACGACGACATTTACATGTATATATTTAGGAGATGCTTTTATCCCAAGCGACTGGAGAAAGAGAAAGCATTTAAGTGACCCTTAACTTCAAAACAGCAGTGTTCAGTATTATGATGTATAAAATATTGTTAAAATGCTAAAATGAATTATTTTGGTTTTATACCGCCCAGCCCCATCTCAAAAAGACAAAAAAAAACGGTAAATCTTACACCACATCAAGAAAAACCAAACACAAACCAAATGTAAAACTGTTGAGGTAGAGTTCGGTTCCCCAGTCTGATTGGATGTTTTCATGACCCCACCCACCCACATCCCATTGATGACAGAGAGGATGATTCTCCACAAGGCAAACTCTGCTCACCCAGCCTGAGCCTCCAGAACTCACATCCAGACGCAGGACAACCAAGGCCTTCTCTTCTCTCGCATACAAACACACTTTTCTCATAACAAAACCTTACATGCAAACCACGATACATCGAATTACGATATAAAGGGTGCAGTGTGACATTTGCTCAAAACACATTGTTAGTAGGGTTCTCTCAATTACGAGAATTACCGAACGTTAGGTGACGCCACGAATTACAGTGGACATTTGACGGAGGATTCCAATGCGGTTACCGATTACTTGTAACCCTAAGTTATTGTTTATTCGTTCCAGGTTCCACCATTTTAGTTTTCCTCCAGACTATACCTTCTCTGCTTCACCTTCTCTCAGGCCACAGAGCTGCAGAGCAAAAGACAAATAATCAGCTTTACAGCGCTTGCTGAAGTTTAAAGAGCCCCGCCCCAGTCCCGCCCCCCGCTGCTCAACGTGAGTTCTGATTGTTGGCCTCAGTTCTCCTGACTGGATGAGCGCTGGTGACCTCTAACTGGGCGTGGCGCGATGTTTGGGGTACTTACCAGTATTTCACCCTGCAGTGATAAGGGGGTTGAGAAAAGGATAAAAGGAGACAAGCAACGCAAGAAAAGAAGAACAGTCCAGAAGGAGGGATTAGAAAGGGGAAGATTTAAAGGGACAGGGGTGTGATGAGCGAGTCATCAGAAAAGAGTCAGAGAGAGATAAAGTTGAAGTGTAGACAAGGATGAAAACGGAGTGTGAGAGGATGACAGACAGAAAGAGAGACAGAGAGGGAGAGAGCAACAAAGTTACATGCGATTAGACTTTTCAGACTGTACCACAAATCTGATTTTTCTATCAAGCTGCATCATTGTCACAGTTGGATCCATGCACATTCTGAATTACACTCAAAAAAAGTTTGTTAAATTAAGCCAAGACAAACAAAATAATGCATCGATTTTTCATTCTGTTGTTGAGGAATCATGCGTGAAAGCAGTTTCTCAAAGGCAGGGGAGGAAATAGCTCGGACTAAACTTTGCGTTTTAATATTACAGCATGCTTCCAAATTACCCATTGGCAAATGGAAAATCTTTTGGACTTCAGTCTGACTGTTATTCCTCACTGATGGGCAACATTCATTTATACTGAATAAAAAAGTTACACAACCATACAACTGCATCCTAACCAGGCATGAAAACAATATTTCTGCAATAAGAAAGTTGTCATAAATATAAAACTGCGAAACATATCTGATGTTGTAAAGTTAATTACGAAGAAAATTGAAATGTTTGTGTTGCTAAACTTATTTAAAATACTGCAAACTTGAAAATACGAATGTCTTAACATTAACAGTGCCCCACAAACTTTATTGTGATTGTTAGATGCACCGATACTACATTTCTCCACCGATACCAATAGCAGATTACTTAAAGTGATATAAGCAGATGCCGATTCTGAAGATTAAATTAATATTTTTTAACTTACCTAATGTTATTAATTCATATAATGACTAGTAATATTGACCATCAAACTGGTGATGTTTCTTGAAATTTTCTATAAACGGAGCATAAATTCATAGCAATTTCCTGTACTGTTGTGATCGAACCTGATCCTCGACCATGTTTTTAAACTATCGACCGATAGCTTGAAAGATAGCTTTTATCCACCAATACCGATTATCGGCCGATACATTGCTGCATCTCTAGTTAAAAAGTTTTACGCTAGAATCGCAAATTGTACTTCTTCAGGCCTTTGGTACAACATAGATAATATAATAAAGTTGGCCAGGATTTTGGACCAATGAGATTTCAAGGTGGGCGGGACTGCCTAATACATCGCTTTGAAAAACATGATGACCCAACAAGATCTCACAAGAATTCGTAAATATTTCACGAGATGGCTAATGGCTTTTTTCTAATAATCATATATTTTCAAGTTGAGTTTAGGGGTGGGGCTAGGGGAGGGGCTTCAGTTGCTTTTTCTAAAAATCTTACATTCACATAGTAACAAATCAAAACGAAATAGCCACCTTGTAAAATAGTTATGAATTCGCTATCAGATCAGGTTGGATGACCCAATGCCCGTTACAAATAAGAATCAACTGCCACTTTATGGAGTCTATCCTGGTTAGGACACAGAGTAAAGGATGCACTTTTCCATGTGAACAAGTAACAAAGACATTGGGGAAAATATACAGATTAGTTTTCAATCACAGGGAGTGGAGTGAACAGTGATAAGGGGGTGATGTGGGGACAAAAAGAAAGACATCAGTGAGGATTCAAAAGTGGGAGAAAGCAAAGAATTTAGTACCTGGTTGGGAATGGCCCTCTTCTTGCTGACAGTGTTCCTCTGCTGGGCACTGCAGGTGGGGACAAACACAGACAAGCATCGATCAGGCAATGATTGAACAATGCGTTTTGTATTGTCAGAATAGAACAAAAGTAAAGCTGGCTGTGTAAACCTCCTCTGGATTGCTCTCTGGATGGGAGCAATCATGTCTTTGAGACATGAGGAGGGGTGAGAGAAAGAAAAGGAGGTCTGATTAACATGGGTGGGTGGGCGCTAGCGCACCTGTTGTTGCCGTACCCCGGTGGGTTACCATCATCCATCCATTTGAGGTCAAGACTGAAAGTGACGGGACGAGATCGGTTAACAGAGGATTCCTATCAACCGGTATAATCACGCACAGCATGCGCATGAGGTCACACGCAGATCGAGCGGGGTGAACACAGGTCTGATGCTCTATGTACTACAGGCAGTTCTAACTTTAAGAACTGAGCATGCAAACAACGCACATGCCATCAATCCTCGGTCGTACACTAGCCGTCTGAGAAGACAAAGACATGCACTAGTGCACTTGTTGTCTAATGCTCTACACATAATGCACTGGCTGAAAAACTGAACAATGCGGTCTGTTTCACCGAAACACAATGCATTACAATACACAGGAGACACAGTTCTCCAAGTGTGACTCACAGATCTTTTAACATGCTACATTTCTTTGTATGTAGTTCATTTATGAGATAGATATATAGATTTGTCGTAATTATCTATAACTTGTCGAAAATGTCAATAATTAAAAAATGTACACTTAAAATATTATTTAAGTTTTAGGTAGAACTCAGTTTAGCGCACGGATAGCAAGAATATGAATTATGGATTCTTATATGCATGACTTAAATGCAATGTTTGAACTTCAAAGTGGTTATACCCAAAGTAGCAATAAATCACGGAAACTGCCAAAAATCAGTTTTTAATGCCCTTAGCATGACCGCAAAGTAGAAAATTATGGGTGTCAAGAAATTTGTTAGCTTTTCTAGTAGATTACTAGAATAAAATATATGAAGGAGGAATAGTTCACCCAAAAATAATAAAAGGTTGTCATTTTTTACATTCTACATGTTATAAGACCTCATAGTGTATTCAAAACACAAATCAAGATATTTTTGATTACATCGAGGTTTCCAGGGCTCCTCATAGACATAATGTTAATCATTTCTGTAAAGGTCCAGAAAAGTACTAAAGACATCGCTAAAATAATCCATCTGATCATACTGGTTCTATTGTATTTCTACTAATAAATATTTCTGCTCCGAATGCATTGGGAGGTCTTTTTGAGCTTCATGTGGGTAAGTAACTAATGACAAAAGTTAGATTTTTCCCTTTAAGTCATTTAGTTGGATTCTTTTCACATAGACCACATAGAACCGGTTCAAGGAACAAAAAACGTAAAATGAACAACATTATAGCCGGAACATAGACAAAATCACGTTTAATCATTCTGAACCGCTTATTTGTAAATGCATTCAACCGGATAATAACGTTATTTTATTCTTCTGTCTAATATCAACCAACTAAATATAGTTATAAATGCCTTGCGAAACACTTTCAGGACCCATTCAAATCCCATCATTCCTTTCCCCTAAACACTGTAGCTCGTGAGCCTAGACCATAGACTAGACCATCCGACCAATCACATCAGACTAGGCTAGAGGAAAGGAGGGGATTAGACAGATGAATCGCGGAACGAATCATTTAAGAATCAGTCAAGAAGTAAAGTTAGAATAACTCCGTATTATTACAAAATAATAGTGTTTTTACATCTTTTATGTACATAAACTTGTTGTTGGACACTCCATAAACCAAAGTAGGATCTTAAAAATCCCTAGTTATGTACTCAAGACTTCAAGCTATCCGATCAGAGACCGCATGAAGTGACCAGGTGTAAAAAGGCCCTATGTCCTTTGTTTATGTAGGGTACACAATTATGTGACTTACAGTTACTAAATATTTCAGAAGAAACACATAAACACGTGCAAATACTGATTCTGCTCAAAGTGGAACGAATATATTTATATTTTTTTCGTTTGTAAGCCCTGGGTGGCACTGGTCAGTAAACTTCGCCCTGCTGTTAGGTAGGGCTGGGTATCAAAACTGATGTTCCGATTCGATTCCGATTCACAAGCTCTCGATTCGATTCTCGATTTGAGTCAACGATTATAGATTTAATAAAAAAAAATTCATGAAGAGCCACAAACCTGTATATTAAACTTTAAACACACTTGGGTATATTGAAACAGAAAATATTTTTTACATATAAGAAAAAGTATAACAAACAAAATTTCACAAAATTAGCTGTAAATAGAGAATGTAATCATGTGAACCGCTGCCTTTTATGTAAAGGTGATGTTAAATTCGACAACACACCCGCATCCGCCATGTTTATTAAGCAATGAAGGAAGATAGATACGTTCCCTGTTGTAAAATCCAAACGTTGTAAAATGTAAAGTGACATCTAGTGGATAGTAGGAGCAATTACATTCAAGTTAGTGAATGTTCAGTGCTTGCGGAAATATGAAAGTTTTTTTGATTCAAAGCTTTGGAGAAACGATATTGAATCGACCGCATTTTAAAAAACGATTAATAGGTTATTTTTGTCCAGCCCTTCTGTTAAGTGTATGATTATTAGTGTACTATTACTAGTACTTTAAATGTAAATGTCTAATTAGAAACGTGTGAAACTTCGGTTAAGTTTCGTATTGAGAAAAACTGCAATAGTACTGTGTATCATAATACCGTGTTTTTGGTGTTATCTTTTTCATAATTACATCTCTTTATTACACTACTTTATTACTCTTTATCTACTGGTTAATTATGTAAACCTGCTTTGCAACAATGCAAAATTGTGAAAAGCATTATATAAATAAAATTGAATTAAAAAGAGCAAGATTAAATGTCTTCTGCAGGACAACCCTTAAAATAAAAGGAGAAGACATCTGGATGATGCATGTTGTAAATATCTCTCACTTTCTGGCACCATGTAGGCCGTGTTAGATAGTTACACCAGTATATATCATCTCGGTTTATTTATGTCAATGTTTTTGCTTAACATGTTGGTCAGACTTTGAGTAAAACAGAAGTAATGCCCACAGTTGAAAACATGGATGCGCAAGACACATCACCCAAATACTCCCTTTCAACACTGTAAGCTGGTTACGGTTTGGAGGGGAGGTCATGCTTTTGAAGAAAAGTTGATGCACTGCGTGTTACACATACTTTGCGAATCCAATGAAGTCCTCATGGTTGGTGTTGATGTAAGACAGCTCGACGTCGATCAGCAGAAGAACCTGGAGAATGAAGTTATGTTACTAAATGAGCAAATTCCCCCCTAAAATACCCAAAGTTCAACAAGTTGGTCTCGCACCTGGTCCTTGGTCTTGCCTTCTCTCTCTCTGACGTAAGAAGTGACGATCCTCTCGGTCTCTTCTCGCAGTCTGGGGAAAGAGCCAAGCTGTGGGGAAAAACACCACAGAGATGCAGCAACGACATGTACAAGCGACCACAGTCACATATGTGTCGCAAACATTCGAGACGAGAGCACAGAGCTAACCGCAATCAACATTTTTCACATGCAGACATGGGTGAGGACGAGGTTTTAGCTAAGCTACCATGCACAAGAAATGGGAGCATGCACACACACAGAGAAACAGCAATTTAAAGAGAGTTGTGCAGGAAGCAAAAAATCACTTTCAGCCAGGAATAAATAGAGATAGGGTGCTAAACAAAAGTCAAATATGTTGTGTTCTGTGCAGATAACCTCCAAACATGAGGACGAAGTCACAACACGGGTATTCTATAGCTGAAAGTGAAACCATTAAAGCAATGCAAAGAATGAGAAAATGGAAGCCTGGGAATTTGTGAAGGCAGTTCGTTCTATAACCACAAGAGGGCAGATGAACAAATCTTTGTTGCTATGACAACAGCAGCAGCCCTTCATTTGTCAGGCCAAGCTCGGGCTGAAAGGTTGGCTAACTGATGCTCTACTAAAGCAACAAAGAGCCTGAGAGGGCGAGCTGGAAACGGCTTTAACTTGAAAAAAGATTTTTTTCAAGTAGCCCGTGGGATTCACAGGGGATATGAAATTGGTTTATTGTAGGGCAGTACGAATGAGTGTGACACGAACACATTCCAAATACACGATGGGTGTGCCAGAGAAGGAGGCGGGGCTGATTTCGTACAGATGAAGCCGAGTGGGCTGCAGCGTGTGGAAAAGAGGAAGGCGTTAAGATATACGCTCCGCCTCCTCGCAACTCCCGGTTACCTTGTTGGAACACTTCCTGACGAGGGTGGTGAGTTCGGACACCACCAGGTCCACACATTTCAGGCTGGGCTCTTTCAGTTTGCGGATCTGCTTTTTCACTATAGTCTCAAAAGCAAGGTCAGGGGTGAACAACCCCGTTCTGAGGGGCGGCAGATTTGCGGGAGTTCGAGTGTGTTAAAAGAGGACAGAAAAGAGAAAGGAAAAGGTGGAAGGATAAAAAGAGACAACCGTTTTAGTTGATTAATCATTGCTTATTTATGAACAGATACAAAATGAGTCCGAAAGGGGCAGCCGCGAGTTTTAAAACAAGCTATTGAATGATGTCTCATGGCACAATGATAAACATAGCCTAAAAGCCTGTTTACACAGAGTCCAAAACAAAGAGGAGGAACGTATTTCTACATGCTTTTAACCCCGAGTCCATTAAACAGAAGAGAGCCTTTATAAATAAATGTTCAATGACTCGTTTTGTTTACAATACATGAGTCATATGTTTGATTGTAAGTTTAGGTTTAGTTTATGTTTCTAGAACATTTACATTTTCAATTGATGCAGACACAAAGTGTTCAAATACTCTCAAGTGTTTCTTGTGCTGGTATTTAAGAACAAAAAACAGTTTTTTTATTGTTGAAATTGTTCAGGAAGAAGAATCTCCACAGAAACTTAAGACTTGGTGTAAACAGGCTGAAAAAAAACCCACACTTAGGTCCCTCCAGGACCCGCGGCTCGTCCCTTTCAGACCACAGATGACCAGAGAGAGAGTCGCTCTCCGCTCATCTCCACTTCACAAGACCGTCACAACACCCCAACACACGATAGCAGAGCCTGCGCACGAGGCAGCCGGAGGGCTGAGGGGGTCACACGCCGACCAACTCGCAGTCTACCGTTCAGCCTCTGGCTTACCCACCGTGCTTTTCATGAAAAGCATAGTCTATTGGTGTCAGGTGCCGTGTGACCCCCTCGCAGGAAGCCCCCCTGTGGCCAGGCTGGGGTACTGCAGTACCTTGTTGGTGCACTGCCTGACCGTGTTGATGAGCTCCTGAATGACCAGATCGATACATTTCAGACAGGGCTCTTTCAGCTTAATGATCTGCTTTTTCACGATGGCTTCAAACGCCAGATCTGGGGTGAACAGGCCCGTTCTGAGAACGCACAGGGACACAGACAGCGAGACGTGAGAAGACGGAGACAGACAGAAGAAAAAAACAGAGAGGAGGAGAACAAGACGAATAAAACGACATAAAATAATTCAAGACAGGTATTTCAGACAATGACATCATTAGAAAAATACTGCAAGTGAAACTAAGCGAGGAGAGATTAGATGAAAGTAAAAGAAGGGTGTGGGGAATTCGAAAGAAAAAGGCGGAGAAAGAGACAGGTTTAGTTTGCACGTACTAGAGAAATGAACCAATAAGTGAATTGAGAAAAACAAAGATGGGTGTGGCTTGTTCTGTGGGGAAGAAAGCCAGTTAGACATTTCAGAGACCTCAGTCTTCTATACACATAAGGTCGTGCCCTCACTACACGATATTTACCATTTTATGGCAACAAAAACAACCCTGACCAAAGCCAGATCATAAACACATTAAAGGTATAGTTCACCCAAAAATGAAAATTCTGATATGAATTACTCAACCTCAAGTTGTTCCAAACTGGTATACATATATTTGTTCGGTTGAATACAAAGAACAATATCGTGAAAAATGCTAGCAACTGAGATTTCTGAGTCAACATTAGCCGGGTTTCCGTCACCCTGGTTTTAAGTGCATTTTGAAGTTACGCATCAGAAACGAGTGATGGAAACACCAAATCTGAAATAAAAGAACAGTTTTTATGTTCGCTTGAGGTGGTTTTTCTTTTTTGCGAAAAGGGTTGATGCGAATAATGGGAAATGAAAACGCATTTGCCGAATAAATTCCTCCACACAGTCTGCACAATGAGACGGTGTAACCTGACTAACCAGAGACAGCATCTGAAATGTTGTTATGGTCATTCTTAGGGTGTCGTGAACTGACTTTTTATTGTTTTATACTGTTGTCTGAGGTCTACTTATGATGTTGGCGTGGTTTTTACATTAAAAAACATCAAAATCAATAAGATATAGGCTATTTTCTACCCGGGTTTTGAGGCCGACTGGACAAAGGCTCGGTTTTAATGGGCGTGCCACAATGAAGACTTGGAAGATAACGCCCACTGCTGATTGTATGGCAGTTTGCGTAGTAAACTTAGTTGGAGCCTTCTGTGAATTTATTAGACACGTCACGTTAGGTTACACATTAGGTCATTTCAAGCGATCTCTAACAAAGCAAAAGTGACAATTATGTTTTACTCACATAAAATTGCTGCGCCATTCCAAACGGATCCAATATTAATGGCACTGCTTTTTAATCTTAGTCTTTTCACAAATCAATCCTCGACCCTTGTTCACAAAGGAATCTGCGGTGAAATGAAGCGAACAAACGCTACCCACATGAGCTGGAACGTCTTTAAAAATAAACTTCAACCATGCATTACTAATGCCAGAATGTGAAGGAAGGTTATGCAGCGTCTGAATTCTTCCACAACCAGGCACTGTATTTGCGATCTTTAACGGGATTTTTATTGCTTGCTCGCTCTATCCGCCATGCACAATCCAGTGGGCGGGGCCAGAGAAGTAGTCGTTGACATTCTTCTGTGGAGGCGGTGTTCACCCTATCAATGACATCATAGTTGCCTGGTGTCAATAACAGTTGTCATTTCAGTAACAAGGGCGTTTTTAGTTCTGACACTTACAGGATGTTCGCTTGAATACGATTCCCTCTTTTATAACAAAAGCTCGGATTAAAATTTATGTCTTCATTTCTGACACCTTTAAATGCCTGAGGACAGTCTTAAAAGTATTTCTGTAATTGCCTCCCAGAAATGTCACGACTGCGTTTACCAAACAGCAGGCATCCAAAAAAGCACTGCATTTATTATGTTTTGTCTGCTTACGCAAGGAATTATTACCGTGTATATCAAAATTATATTCCAGCTATTTAAATGGTAGTCAAAGGTGCCCCAGAACGGTTTACTTTCCTACATTCTTCAAAATATGTAATTTTGTGTTCAACAAAATAAATTTCAGTTGCTAAATATCGCCAAGATCTTGAGGTTGAGTCATTCATAACAGAATTGAAATTTTTGGGTGAACTATCCCTTTAATATCTGCCACATAATGGTGTACTGTGATTGATGCTGCGAAAAAAATCAATCAATATTTGTATAACTTTTTTTTTTAAATTAACCTCACGAAAATAAATTTGTTCTCCCAAGGAACGCCGCAACCTCTTCCCTAAAAGTGCATTTCTGACAGTAACTTCAAGGCCCGACTGCCTTGCTTTCATGAATAACTGTCTAAAACTTGTGGATTTACAAGAACCTTTCAAACGGTTGGCCAAGGATACTACATTATTGTGTGCTTCATACGGGCTGCTATGATGACAAGAAGAAACATGTCAGGTGAGCAGTAAAGCAATTCCAGTGGTCTGACGGTCGTGTTGTGAGAGCACGGCCGCATCATAAAAAGAGTGAGGGAGACAGCATGTGACTGAAGTGAGAGAGTGAGGGATAAGTAAGAAGTGCCATCGTAGGGTTAAACCAGCGCTTGCTCTAAGTGGAATGTCACTTGCCTGACACCATGGACGTTTTTAATGGCGTGACTGATTTCTCGTCGAAGCTCCTTCTCATCAAACACAATCTGAAAGAGAGAGAGAGTGACTCTGTCAAAGCGAGTCAACTGTGCGGAATGGTGTGGGGTTGGCTGGGAACTAGTTGCAACTTGTTATCTTGAGATCAAAGTCCTAGATCGGCTTCATTTCAAGCAGAGGTTTCCATTCAAGAAAGAAACATCTACCTTGACCAACTCGAACGGGAAGCGTTCATGGAAAATTCGGTTGATCCTGGCACCTCCAGACAGTTCGGCCGTGTCAACCTGGTCTCCGGAACCCTCGATGCGCTTTTCGAAGTCTACTCCAAATTGTTGGACCATCCTGAACACAAGACGCACTCAAGTTAACACACATCTGGCTGACTGTTCACAACCAGGGCTTCGGGAATACACTTACTGCAGCAAAGCCTTGGTCTTCCGTGTCGGGTCGTCCGGCCGGAAGTTCTTATATTCTTCTACCTCCTTCTCCAGAGACAGGAGTTGGGATTGGAGTTTGCTGCGCAAGCCGGGCAACGTGTCTCGTATGTGGTTGGTCAATTGCTAAAGAATAAAAAGGGATATTGAATCTTGTCCCATTGTGGAATTTTGCTACATAGATTATTGTTATAGTTGTTGTACATGGTAATTTTTTCCAGTCGTACCTGGTTGAGGGTCTTTTGCAGGTGTGTTGTTCCCATCTTCTCAGCCATGTGTCTATAACTGGGATGGGACAGGAAGAACTTCCTCTCTGCTGCCAGCGCAGCCCGAATATCTTTCCTGCCATCTATATCCTTCTGACTTCTGTTCACCACGCCAATATAACCTGAGGCAGAGAAACTCACTTAACCTCTTTACTTTCACCATGCGCTCAGACTGGGAAGTATGATAGCATTTGGCTCATCCAATCAGAATTTAGAACCTGAACTGTTTGTTATGTAATATTATAATGTTTACTGTTTTGAAATCTTTTCCTCCACGATGTCTAAAAATGACTATTAAATATAAATAAGCTATTAAATATTTCAAGCAAAAATCATGATTAGAAATGGAAATGGAATGTATGTATTGAATCACATTTATATTCACAAAGAAAAGCTGTGAATATAAATATCACTCAAAAGCATTGCATTTTTACGGTAGATGAGTAAATTATTTAACAAAGGTTTTATAGAAAGTCAATGCAATATTTGTTTTACAGCTGTGCGGCCGCTAGCTGCTCACCTCTGCGCAGCGGCAGGAGTTTATTTTCCAGGATCTCCCGGGCGTCCGTGCCCTCATCCATAAGATCCAGTTTAGTGATCACCCCAATGGTACGCAGCCCTGTTGATATATAAACAGGCAGTTTGTGTCCTATCCGCAAGGTTCCCAAATAGTCCTAACCACAATATTTCTATTACCTATCACAATGTTTGTGATAAAAATAAAATAAATGTCAAAACAAACATCACTATTTTAAAAACGAGTTTTACTCTATACAACGGCAGTATCTAGACAATGAGTGCGTTTACATGCACAGAATAAACGGATATCTATCAAAAATCTGCTTTGAAGGAAACCTGTTTTCATATGAAAGTGAAAGTGACCAATTTGTCAGTTATGGTGACCCATACCCGAAATGTGACCTCTGCATTTAACCCATCCAGTGAGTAGTGAACACACACACAGCAAGTGGTGAACACACGTACACCCGGAGCAGTGGGCAGCTATCACTGCAGCGCCCGGGGAGCATGTAGGGGTTAGGTGCCTTGCTCAAGGGCACCGCAATCATTACCCGCCGGCCCTGAGGATCGAACCGGCAACCTTCTGGTCACGAGTCCGACTCTCTAACCATTAGGCCACGATTGCCCCACAATATGTTTACATGCATAGTAATAAACCGGCTATGAAGAAAACCCCGTTTACACTGAAGTTTGAGACTTGTCGGTTGTCTCGCTTACAGTGACGTCATCGTCGATAGTCTGTTTAGTAATGAAAAATGCCCCGGGAAAACGGTCAGAAGCTGTACATTTATATCTCTTCTCATGTCCCCAGTATCTGCATATGCAACAATAGTTCTTCATTTTGACGTTTCTACATCAACTGAATGATACGAGAGCGGACTTTTATACGTTATTTTACTATTACTTCCGTTTGGGACCTTTACTACTGCGCTTTTCAGACATGCGCACGTAAACAAAACTGAGAGAAAACTGGTAAAGGCGTTTACATGCAGCGTGAAATCAGAGTAATGGGCAAAAAAAACTGTTTTTGCTTACGCTGTTTATAGGGTTGGGTATCGTTTTAAACTTAGTGATTCCGGTTCTGATTCTGCTTATCGAATCCGGTTCTTATGGATTCTCTGTTCCGATACAAATATTTTTGTGGGGAGAGAAAAATATAGCAAATATTTCAAGAAAACAGTTTTTCCTTTTTATTCTTGCCACATTTAGGCTGTAACCAGAAGGCTGTAACTGTTAACTGTGACAATTCGTCAAATAATAAAATAAACAACACTTCCATTAAGGAATAATCAGAAGCAATTACAAACCCAAACTATTTAAGTAAAACACAAAAATACAACATCAAATATATAACATGCAGTTGCTAGATCATCCCTTAGCTAAAAAAAATAGTTCTGTATAATAAATACTAAATTAATTCATTTTTAAATTGATTAAGTTGATAATTCAAATTAATATAATTTAAAATAAACTAGAGCATGTTGTCCTGTAGCTTCCCAGATATATTTAATTGTGATCACTATTTAAAAGAATGAAGTAACTTAAATAGAACTGATTATTTTTTCATCTCTTTCTGTATTTTGCACCCGAGTGTGAGATGCTGCTAAAAGCTGTAAATTATCTGGTGCGTTAGCAGAAGGACTCGAGGCTGAGAGACTTAGACACGTTTCATCATATAAGAGGTACTTCCTCCTTTTCACAAAATATCTTTACCACACGTATTGCATGTGGCAAAGCTGTCATCTTTTAACACAAAGTTTAACAAAACTTTTGAACGTTTGCATTCATAGTGGCGATGCCCGATGGTGATGAACTGCACGTGTGCGTACGGAGATAAAGTCCCTGTCGCAGGTCCTGACAGACAGATACAACGGTATAATGCTCACTGCCTTTCACGAGTGATTGAAAAGGTCAGGAATCGATAGACTGAACCGAAATGCGCGCATCCTATCGTATACCCGATTCTTTGAAAATTGGAACTGGTTCTAAAATGGAACCAGTTCTCAATACCCAACCCTAGTCCTTTATGAGCTTTCCCCGATAAAAGAAAACCGTTTTACGCGTTTACATGATCTTACATATATCACCTTATTAAGCATAATCGGAGTATGACACTGTAATATTTAACAGCACAGCAAAACGATATTTTTTTATACATGATATTTATATTTGTTTTTTTTACATATACTAGGTAAATATAATATACTAATATAATATTATAAGCATAAAGATTCAATAAATTATTTTATTGGATAAAAATAATTTAGATTTCTGTTTCATTCTGTGAACTACACACATTTCACCCAAACATTTTGTTTTGCAGTTCATATTCATTTTAAACATGTACTTGAATGGTTTAAAATATTTGATGGAATAACTCTGATGTTTGATCACAGCCTTTATGCGTCTTTGCGTTCGCTCAGTCTTTCACATTGCTGTTGGGTTTATTTCTGTTAACACACGACTGGGGGCTATGTAATACATAGCTTGAGCTGTAGGATACATCCTATTGTTTATTATTACTTATTTATAATAATTATTTACTTCCGTGGGGTGAAAAACTAAATATGCATCCCCTGAGCTCAATCCTTACCTTGAGGGTCTACCTCTTTAGCCACCTTGAGGGCATCCGAGTTGGCCAGGTCGGTGTTGGCGGGCGTGACAGCTAGAATCAGACAGCTATCTCTAGTGATAAACTGCATGATCATGTCTCGAATCTGGTGCTCGATGTCTACCGGCTGGTCGCCTACAGCGATCTTGGTCATCCCGGGCAAATCGATGAGAGTCAAATTCAATACTGTGACACAGTGAGAGAGATGTGACATATTAAAACAACGCCTGTTGCTGTGATGACGGAGTGAGGAACGCTGTGGTGTGAGGAAGCTTAGGGCCACGTTACCATGTGGAGAGTAAACTCTCAGGTTGATGGGAACAGGAGAGATTCCCTTATTAGACCCGGTTATCCTGTCCGTCTCTGCTTCGATTTCCTGCCGGACCTCATCGAAGTCCACAAACTTCCTCCCTTTGCAGTGTAAGAACTCGGCATATTCTGCAGACAGAGATGAGCGTTAGAGGAAACAGCTTAACAGCACGCGCTATAACCTTGTTCTGAAACTGATGAGCTGCTTCAAAAGGGAGCCAGCATGACAACGTAGACACACATGAAAGCATGTTGTTTCAGGCACATATAAACCAAACTCGAGCGATCTACACACTCACCCGCTTTGTTGTTAACTAGCTGCAGGATGAGAGGCCTGCGGGTGACGATGCCTGAGCCACGGGGAAGGAAATCCCTGATAAAAGAAAAAGAGAGAGAAAGTGAGCACAAGGGGGTCTCAATGCCCCCGTGTCATTCATAGCAATCAAGCTCAATTTTCAAAGGTGGCGATACTTTGAAATTATTCATAAGTGTGGGGGCGAGTGTTCACAGCCACTTCTTTGCATTCATATCAGAAGACACACATATGAAGACGCATCAGAGCCCAATGAATTTTAAAACACGTTGACAGCCCACTGGAGCCCGAGATGCTTTTGCAATTGAGTTGGTGCTGTGGTCTCTCACTGGCGAATTGGCAAGTATTTAATAATCAGACTCCAGAGAGCTGGATGATTTCAGATTTATGCTTGAATTTACGTATTGATAGGTCTTATAAGCGCCACTGAAACCAACATTACACAACAGCAGCTAGGCAGACATCACTTATGTTTAGGGCTGCAACAACGAATCGATAAAATCGATAAAAATCGATTAGTAAAAAAGTTGTCAACGAATTTCATTATCGATTCGTTGTGTCGCGCGACACGGAGACGTTTGGTTATCAAAAAAAAAAAACTTTATTTGAGCGCGGAGCGAAGTAAACACACTCGGTCTCTCTCGCGCACTGATGCTAGCAGAGTTCGGCGCCTCATATACAGGGCGGAGCAAAAATTAAAAAACGAGCGGAGGAAAGATACATGACGGAGGCAGAGAAATCAGCGCGACCCAAGTCATCATAGGTGCGGGAGCATTTCACACTAAATAAACAGAAAAACTGTGTTAACTACAAAACATGCAAACGCGACATGGCGGGAGCAACGCGGCAATGATCCAGCACCTGAAACTCAAACATGTTTGAGTCTGTGATGAGGAGTTCAACAGCAGGTTAAGTCACTACAGAATCCTACTTTTGTTCCGTTTCGAAGTGAAGAACGTAGTGTCCCTGGTGCTGGTGTTTACTCGTTATCCAGATTGACAAGCATCACAAGTTAGCATTAGCTCGTTAATAACAGTATAATCAGGGGTGGTGTAGTTACTTTGCGCTTTGCATTGTAAGACTAAAGACACGTTTTTATTCACTCGCCTTTTTTGGACCATTCATTTATCAATCTGTTGTCATGTATAGCTACACTGCAAAACTTCCTTAGTAATTTTGTCTAATTTCCAGTCCAAATATCTAAAAAATCTTAAATCAAGATTACTAGACAAGAAAATTAATTGATGCTTAAAACTTCTGTTTGAAAATATATCTCATTAAGATTATTTTCTCGTACCCCATTGGCAGATAATTTTTCTTGCTTTAAGCAAACAATCACTTAATTTTGAGGTGTTTTTTTTTTCAGAAAACAAAAGACATAATTTCTTATGCTTTTTCATGTGTCTAGTACATGTTTCTTTATATAAGATTTGTTTTTAAATTTGGACTGACAACAGGACAAAACAACTAAGTTAGAAAAGCAATTTTTGCAGTGTATATTCTGTGCTTTCTCCCATATAGGTTATTATTGACAAATATATTTGTGTGTGTTGTACTTTTTAATATAATTTTAAAGTTATTTTATAGCTCTTGGTCGTCTTAAGCTTTGTTAAAATGTGGTGTATAAATGAAACTTGCACTTACTACAATGATTGTAGTAATTGAATGAATAAGCTTCAAGTGAATTTGAGAGAGAGTGTGTGTGTGTGTGTCAGTGTTTGTCAGTGTGTGCGTCTGCAAAAGTATGTGCGTCTGCGAGTGTGTGCATCTGCGAGTGTCTGTCTGCAGTGTAGTGTAGAGAACAAGTTCTTACATTCAAAGAAATCCTGTTAAGTTTTCTGATTTGTATTGTTCTTTAGTTTTTATAAATTATTTATTGTTCTGGCAGCTCAGGTGGCACTTTTATTTAAAAAAAGTCTATATATTTTGCAGATGTAAAGCATACATGTGTATGTTTTTTGTGTTAGTCCATTTTTATTTGATTTTATTATTTTTATAACAGCTCAGGGATGTTCAAGGAGCAACATGCTTGTGCACTTTCTAAAGATTTTAGTTCTGTTTTTGAATAAAGGGTTGGAAATGAATGCTTTTCTTGTTTTTTGTTTTTATCCGATTCATCGATTAATCGAAAAAAATATTTACAGATTAATCGATTATTAAAATAATCGTTAGTTGCAGCCCTACTTATGTTTATTTATCAAACGATATCACTCATTTTATAAAATACCATTTGTTTCATCAGAGAACAAGGATACTGAAAATCACATGGTTGTATTGAGGAGACATGTGCCATTACTTTTCAAAGCGTTTACCGAATTACGGCTTTCATCTGAAGAGCAAAAATTCAATCAACTTGTTTATTGGTCACATACACAACTTTACACACACAATACAAAACGCTCCAAGATATAGGTCTGGTCAGCTTTTCTTAGAACGTGGAAGTAATAAAAGAAAAAATTAAATAACAAAACACGAGGTGTTTCATAAATCCATAAATAAATGGATTCAACATTTTTGTTTGCCATGTACACAGTATGCTACTCGTAGTGAAATTACAAAATAAACAAAAAAATCCAAGAACGCTCAAAAGTTTTCCAACACTTAAATGAAATGTTTTTTCATTTAAATGAGTATGCTTAAATTTCAGAGAATTTTTGTATATTCATGTGTATGTGATTGTAAATGCTTAATTCATATCCACAGTACACACACATCTATTATGTAAACAAACTTATTCAGGATGTGATTAATCGTGATTATTCATTTGACAGTCCTATTATAAAATAATACACTTTTTTTTAAATAAAATGTTTTTGAAATGGAAAACTTCGAGTAATGCCAAAAGAGCAGCCAGTAAGAGCTCAGAATAGATTAGGGATTATGACGATTATTATGCATTCATTCATTTCTACATTTTTACTGGCCCTGACAAAAAATGTACTTGCCCTGCCAAAAAAGGAATAAATAATAATGTCTAGTTATTAATAAGTTTTTTACCAATGTAATCTCAGGTTACACCATAAAACTATTAGCCTAACTCTAATAGTCAATCAGTAAGTAAAACAATATGAAATTATCACATTATGAGCAATAGGACCAATAGACATAATAATGCAAACACACAAATGAAATGAACAGTGCTTTTGGTTGTTACAGGTTGGACTCAATGTGGTTATCAGATGCGGAAACTGACTAAAGGAGTCAAATGTAAAATTTACATTTCATAAGCTTCAGAGTATAATGAAATATAGATCAAACCATGTTAAAGTTGATCATTCAGATGCGGTGAGTGTGTTTTGTCTTTGCTTTAATGCTTATCAAACAACAAAAACAGAGATGTTTATTATGCTTCTGTCCCTTTAAGTGCTAGCGAGCACAGATCACAATTCCAGTGTTATGGATGTGACATAAAAATGCTCAGAGATTAAATTTGTTACGATTATATTGAACCATCTATTCATATTTTACTGAAACCTTGTTGATAGAGTCTAAACATCAAAAAATGTCTGTCTACAAAAAATATATGTATATATATATTTTAAAAAAGGAAAATAAACATGCAAAAAAAAAGACTCCCAAAGTTTTTGGGAGACGATAAACTTGTCAAATAAAATGCACAATCCTTAAAAAATAATACCCAATGAAGGGAGAAGGGATGCCTCTATATAGAACATCAAAGAGTTACTTTATATTGATTTTCATGTGTCCATTTGTGAGGAATATGTAGCGTTATGGAGTGACAATCCTTAAAATGGCACATACCTGAAAATAAAACAAATGCTTTACAAATTTGAAGAGAAATATTTGAACCACCAAATGTTCATATTTTTTGTGGTAAGGTTGACATTTTTGCGGAATTTCCACGTGAGTTTTGTTTCCCTTCACCTTTTAGTTCACATCAGACAATAATGGATTTACCAACGTGATATAGTGCCTATTCTTTAAATAATAATAAAATAACAGATACACGCGGTGTTACGGAGCCTCTACGATTATTTAACAAAGGCATTTTTAAACGCGGTTAATTGTTTAATTCTGTAATCGCTGCATCCCTAGAATAGATAGGAATTCCTTTAA
Organism: Triplophysa dalaica; assembly: GCF_015846415.1. Classification (NCBI taxonomy): domain Eukaryota; kingdom Metazoa; phylum Chordata; class Actinopteri; order Cypriniformes; family Nemacheilidae; genus Triplophysa; species Triplophysa dalaica. The sequence goes on along the minus strand of NC_079548.1, from coordinate 23,128,181 downwards.
TATTGTTAGAAAAACATCTTACGGTGAGACCCCCAAGAAGCTGCTTGAAAAAAATGCCAAGAGAACATTACTGCCAAATTTCAGGCAAAAGATGTCTACTATCACTATTTTTATAAAATAGGAAGTGAGTCAGTAAGTGATCGAAACCGTTTGACCAGTTTAGTGTAATTATAATCCAAAGTATGTATTTAAGACTAAAAACAAGAAAAGAGTCAGGGAATACAAGAAATGATGTAATGAAATAAGGACCAAGTGCATCGCCAGCTACAGGCCAGACATGCATAATACAGCGTTTTTACCAAAAACACAAGGGAGAAATTCACCGTTTTTTATTACATTGTTGTTGTGTAAAAGCATGAGATGCTCCTTTGACTAGGGCCAGAGACTTAGCAACTGAGCAGCACACCCTTGAAATGTGCTAAAAAGCAGAGCCAAGTATGACCCACAAAGCAACCAATGGCTCAGGCCTGTTATCATGACACATTCAGCTTTAAAGAATCCAAATTCTTGACATTTGAGCAATGTGTGCTAAATGCTAACACCTGTTATAGTGCCCCATTTGGCAGCCACAGGAACATATACAGGAATGTATATGTGTACTGCATAATAAACTGTGACATTTCTCCTGTTGCTTTACTTTAAATAGTATTTTCTGTTTTTTTGTGTCCCTGATTTGACTCTGGGGAGGAGACAAGAGATTGGGGCGTGTACAAGCGACCTGAACCTGCCTCCCCTTACGTTACCCCATCAGCGTAAACTGCTCTGCAAACTGACGCCTTGGCCACACATACTCGAAATATAAATATGTTGCCATGTATATGACCCTATTTTGGCTACATATCCGCCCGACTCGCCGGGAGTTCCTGCTCATCATCTGGTCCTGATCAAAGCCTGTGCAGTCAGCTGTGAGGCTTCACTCAATGCACTTAATGCACAACGCTCAGAGCCCGAGGGGACAGAAAGTTTGTGCTTTAAAAAACACAGTTATAGAAGAGATGAGTAAACCGCAGCTTTCAAGCGTGCATATGAAAGGCAGTCTGCAAAGACAGTGAGGCCTAGCTGTTGACGCATGTGTCTGTACGACCAAAGCCAAAGCCTGGAGGCCACCAGAGCCGAGAGACACTGAAAACAGGTCGTTGACAGTGATGTGCACCCTTAAGGCCATTCACATACCGCATTTTTTTGCGCGTGCAAATTCGTTATATTAATTGTTGCTCAAATACGAAGCGGTTGCAATGCGCATGATATGCGATGCTCTTGTTTTTCCAGGCATCGATATGATATTACTTAAACTTTTCAGAATGCTGCACGCGCACCGCATGAGAAAGCAGTGCGGCTAAAGATGCCAAATGCGAGTCGCCCTGTACCATGCATGTATGCACACTTCTCTGCTTACACCCACTGAGCAGAGCTGGACACATACACACACCCACTGATTAACACCCCATAAGTCAGTATAAGAAGGTAAATATACTCGGCATGATTTGCAAACAGAGACAGGGAAATAACGTTATATTGGCTCCTCAGAAGAACCACTTCTCCTTTCCGATCACTATCTCTCACATAGGCTTGTGCATTTCCATTATAAACAGGCAGGTGGGCTGGTGTCCATTATTCATGTGCTGTAAATGATAGAGGAGGCAGAGCAGATTGTGTATCACTTCATCTATTATGCAAGCAAAACCGCAGAGCGGCAGAAAGAGTGGAAAGACAGATAGACGGACAGAACTGGTCTCTCTCTTCAGATACACTCAGCATGAGTCTCTCTCCACCACCAGGAAAAGTGGGCTAATCCACTGCGCCGATTTTCCAGAATAAGACAGTGACACCAGAACACATCTCGTGAGCAAAAAACAGCAAAAAACAAACAAAACAAATGATAAAAAAGGTCACATTAACACTCAGAGTGTATATAATCCACAATGTCGAAGTGTGGATTATATATACACTGTGATGGTTAATTTTACTTTTTTTAACACTTTCGATTTTGCTGTGCACAGAGACATTCCTCAAAATATTTTCATTTTCTGTTCCAAGGGGGCAAAAAAAGAGTCAGGTTTTGAACAACATGAGGGTGAACCTTTATGTCACCTATCCGTTTAAATGTTAAACGTATTATTTACACCTGAAATTGTATTCTTTTAGCTTGAGTATTTTGTTTGCCGGATATTAAAGCATTAGCTCAACGCATTGGGGGTCTAAAATGGTTGAAAACAGTATTATTTTCAAGCAATTCAGTTTACTGCAACAACTGGTACAGAAATAACACTGGCAAAGACCTCCTGTAATCTAAGGGGTTCACACATTTCTGTGGATGTACAGATGCTAAACACAGCCTATCAAAGAGTAATTGACACATATTCAACAAATAAAAGGCATTTTGATAGCACAAACACATCATGTCCCTCAGATTAGAACAGAAACTTTAATATTACACGCAATAACTGTAACATTACCCATAACAGATGATTCGAGGTCAGACAGTTATTGCCTTGAAATTTATTGTCGGAGGTGGTGAATGTCATAACGGTGGTGCATTAATGGGGAAGAAGAGAGTCGCAACTTCTGCAAAGAGGTTTTACCATGTTGATGGCACGGATGGTCAAGCACAGAATTACAGTCAGCATATGAAAATCTTCTCTGTGAAGTTCTGTCTCCTTTTAAAATCTCTGGCAGGAAATATTAAGAACAGAAAAGTGCAATCTGGACTATTTAACCACAGTCTTTCGAGCATTAGCAAGTGATAAACCTTGACTGATGAACAACAACACTGAATGTCAGCCAATCAGAAGTCAGTAACAGAGGTTATTTGCATACAGAACTATAGAATAGATCACTTTGCAAGATGTAAACACTGGTCAAGAATTTTATATCTTTTATATCAGGAAAGTAACGATAACCACGAGCCGGATTATATGTGATGATACATGTCGGTTGAGATGTTACGTGAATCGCAATAGATTTTTTGAACAGCATTGGCTGCTTGGTTTTAAGTAGATATGCAGATATTTCTTTTTAAGTAAAATCTAAAATCTTCTATTTGCTTTGGAATTAGTTTCAAAATGACAGTTTAGTTTTGTTTATTTAACATAAAATATATTTTTGTTTACAAAGAAATGTGCACCATTTGAGAAATAATAAAAGGGCAGTTTTAAATTTCTCTGCTCATTTTGTGAATATAAATTGAATCGTGAGATCACTATTGTGAATCGCTTACATTCCCATTTTTTATTAAGTTCGTTTCATTACTTTATTTATCTTACATATGTAATTAAATCGTAAAGATATTAATTTAACAATTTATTTGCTTATAAACGTTGCTTTGGTTGTATTTGGTTCGAATAATAGAGTAATAGAGTGTCTGTGATATGGCCTTTATCGCAGGCTGACTTTCATTACTCATTACTAATATAATTTTTACACACGTGTCGTGCTTTCCCTGTACCATGGTACCTCCACAGTACATTTTCGGTTAGGGGCTGTAAGCGGTTTGCTTTTCAAGATGCTTTCTCTCCATTAATAATTAACCGGCAGTTTCCTCAATACATTTCTCACAGAATGGCCTTCGGCATAATCTTCTCCAGCCTTGCTCCTCCTATAGAGAACTCACTAACTGAATAACAGCCCCTCCTAAAGCAGACGGCAAAGCCAGATAGCGAAAGTACCGGCGAACAATGACATCAGGCACAATAAACAGCCGAGATGGAGCCACTGGCCTCTTTCATTTCAGATCTGTGATTGGTTCAGCCAGTTCTACCCACCAATCAAGTGAAAGATCTTGAAAATCCAGTTCTGCAAGATGAATTCTGACCAACAGTCTGCCTGTCATTGTAAAGCATTAAGGAGAAATGCAGATGAAGCTGGCTCATTAATATGTGTAACTTACTAATGTACACTGAGGTCAGATTGTGCCGTGAAATGAATAGTGCTTTTGTTTCTTAACTCCCAGCTGTCTACATGTTGGTATGGTGGATAAAAGCCTAGCAGAAGGTCAGAGAGCATGCTAAAGCGTTAAGGTATCACTGCGCTGATAATATGTCTGGGATTTTTGTTTATATTATATTTGAACAGGTTTTGTTTATTTGCCTCATATCAAAGTCCCAGATGAGTGGCTAGTCATTCATACAAGGTGGTCACGCAAGTGTTGTGGTTCTATAAATTCTCTTTTTTTTCCGTCTTGAAAACTCTTCCGGACCCTCTCTTTTTCATGACTCGGGCATGTCTACAGTAAGAACAGTAAAGCACGTAAAACCCATGAAACAGGTCATGCTTTGAGTGAACTCAGTCCCCAGAGACTGATTTCAAATAATAACATCTGTGTCACACGGCCCTTTCGAGGTAAACCACCTGCACACTCTTCCCTTGAGTCGAAGAACAAAAAGCCAATGAAACAAATCAAGTTCCTTAAACTTCGCTTGTAGCACAAGAGAATTTTTGATGCTTTAGTGAAATTAAACTTTTGTCATCACTGAGTCACCCTCATGTGATTGAAATGTTTCAATGTGAGATATTTTGAGAAATGTGATTTTATGGTCACCAACATTCTTTTAAAATGTCATTTGTGTTCTGCAGAAAAAGTAAGCCATACAGGATTGGAAAGACACAAGGGTGTCTTTCCAATAATGATGAAAGGATTTTCAATTTTGGGGCAAATTATCCCGTTAACCGCCTTAAAAGATACCCAACTTGTAAAGTTCTCACTCAATTCATTGATTTTCCAGGTTTTTCTGTGCTTTGTATTACGGATGATGAATGCAATGAACAGTCTCCTTCAGGAAAACAGTCTTTGCAGGGCTGGCATGTGGGTGTGATAATGTGCAATTTCAAACAATGATTCAGCCTTTCAACAACACCCGTATCATAAATGCATAACCGAAACACAGAAGAAACGGCGTACGTAACAATCATGTGACTGACAGAGATGTATTACAGCTTTCATGAAGAACAATGGCTCAAACAACAACAATACATTTCGTGAATATGGAAAGAAACTACGGAAAACGTCAATAAAAGTGACTTTAACCACACATACTCTATCTCTCAAGCACAGGAAAATGTGAAAATGATTTACAGGTGGAGATCAAACCACTTGATCACTTTCTGTTTACAGAGCCTGAGGCCATAACACAAACCTGTCCGTTTGGTTCGCTTGTAATCAGTTTACTTTATTCTACTTACGTCCACCGTGTGTGAACACAAAGTGCTTCAAGAGGTTCAACAAAAATAAATGTTACTGATGCCAATTAAATTTTTATTGTTTACGTAACAATGTGACATCCATAAAAACCACAGGCATGGGGATATGCACATCATTTGTACTTTTTTGTACGAAAAAAAGTTGAAAAGTGAGGAAGAGAACTACGTTAGCATGGGCAAAACGTGACTTCATCAGACAAACACATTCATTTCCATACATGACTGAACATTAAAGCTCCTGTTTCCATGTGATTTTATGCCTCTTTGTTTGCTCAGATACTAAGCAGCGATATGAGATGAAATTACATCACCGTTCCAATCGTCACTGCAATATTTGTCAAATTAAACTTTGCAGCCCTAAAATAAGCTCGTAAGGCAGGTCTTTATGCTTGCGGTTTAGGACGGTACATACAGCATAAGTTGACGCTAATGTCTCATTTCTACTGTTTGCCAGAGCACTCTCACACTGATTGTTGTTTTCTGTAATGGGTAAACCTGCCCAACAACCCGATTATGAAATCCAAGGTTATGTTGCTTAGTATCCTGTTCCATCAGGAAAACTGAACCCTCTAGAGATGGAGCACAACAATACAAATGAGGAGCATTCCTATCTGTTTTAGAGAGATAAAGGGATACTTCAGCCACAATTGAAAATTACGTCATCATTTACTCACCTTCAGGTTGTTCCAAATCTGTATAAATGTATTTGGAAGAATGCTTATAACCATACAGATGTTGCCCCCCATTGACTTCAATAGTAGGAAAAAATTCAATGGCAGTCAAAAGTGCCCCAGAACCTACACTCTCCAAAATATATTCTTTAAAGTTCAACAGAACAAAAAAAAATGATACAAGTAACTTTTCCTACTATGGGAGTCAACGGGGGGCAAAATCTGTCTGGTAATAAGCTTTCTTCCAAATATCATTCTCTGTGTTCATAAGAAGAAGAAAAAATTATACAGATATGGAACAAGTCAAATGTCACATTTAAAAACAACCATGGTTGACCAAAGTGCTTCACAATGTCCAAAGGCAATCATACACAAGCAACACGGTTAAAGTATCCCTTTAAGGGTTCCTGTAAAAATCTACTTGTTACTTGTTTTTGAAACCAACTGCTAGACAGCATGGTGCAAGCTATAATACACTTTATGCAATACAATTGTGCAATAAGACACGCAAAACTGCAGAAATTAAATAAACATTATTTTTAACACTATATTTGCACAAATATTGGCGGACATCAGTCATTAATATTTAACTTCAATGATGAAAGGAAAATTAATAAATGCATTCATAAGCTCTCAAACATCTGCATCCATGAGAAACAGCAACAAATTCGAGCCAATTACTCGGACTTATACTCTCTCCACTGTTTAACTTAAAGACCAAATTCATTTAAATTCACCGGGAGACAAAACAGTCATACTAAGATGAATGCTGATGGAAATGAATGCAGCAATGTGCAGACCACAAAACGACCCGATGTAAAAATATTGTCAATCATCTCCAGCCAGAGTCGTACTTTCTCTTCCTGTCTGAAGCTTTAAAAGAAATTGAATAAGTCTGATTTAGATGATCTATCGGTGCTGTAGCCTGTTGTCTGATGCAGGTGTGGCCATGACCAATGAATACTGCAAAACAGGTGGTTACACCAACCTTTACCTGCGCTGAACAAAACCCAAGGTCGAGCAGAACAGGACGAGGGAGGTTCCTCGACTTCTGTACATATAAAGATTATTTCTGCTGATATTTTACTTCTTGGTTTTTAAGATCTTGGTTCTCTACACAGCACAGACATTGCCATTTACAACTTCATAATATTACTATATTATAATATTACCTGGTATTTTAACATATTTGCTATTTTTAAATAAGGCTCCATATTCTACATATTTGATACGTCACCCAAAAAAATCAAAAGGAAAATTTTATAATTTTCTGCCTAAAGAAATGATCGTAGTATTTGACAACAAACCATATTTATTCTAGAATTTCTATTTTTTATTTATTTAGGTTGTGTACTTTGGGCCATGTCTAATGCCTTATAGTGTTTATTGGTTCCTATCCAATAATGACCCAAAAATGACCAAAAAAAGGATCAAAAAAATATATTAGAATGTCTGGCTTCTACAGTTTTTTTTCTAGGTTGATGTTTCTTTTGGGTAAATGTATAAAAATGCATTTGTTGCATTAGAAAATACATTTTAAACACGTGCTTAATAGTTTAACTGGTTGAATGTGGACTGTACACATTGTCACGAAATGCAACAAAATATCTAGAGACTACTTAGTTTCTGGCCATGTTACAATGTATTCTAAGCACAGCTGAGTGTCATCTTAATAACATAAATATGCTAATCGCACATCATCATATTGTAAATATAAAAAGAAACATGGTATTATCTTCGGAGGACTTTTCATTAAGGTCACGTAGACAAGTGCATGACGTCAATGTTCAGACAAGTGTCAGAGTCATCCGATACATGTATACACATTACCACTCAAAACAAGGAAATACGTTTGATGGCTTAAACATAGCTATACGTTTTTGCGTGGTTAAATTTCCCCACTGTGCCACAATGAAGCTCTCAAAGACGCGATATAACTTCATCTGTGTCCGCACCATACCGCCAACTTCCCCATTTTGCGCTTCGGTCTCACTAACGCCCAATTCATTTCAATGAATGGCGAAGATCGTCCTTTACGCTACTTGCGCAACTCGCGTTAGTGAATGACCCCATATCCAAGTCAATAGATCGACCAAAGAGTACACAAACGCAGCTTGAATAGCAACAAACGAGACGACTGTTCGCCTATCAGCTGAAATACTGAAAATGCTGTGATCAGTGATTGTGTGAACTGATGCGTAAAGTTAACGAGTAAGATAACCAACCTGCCGACGAAATTTTCCAGCACGGAGCTTTTTCCGGCACTCTGTCCTCCAACCACGGCTATTTGCGGCAGATCTAAGTTACAGCTTTGGCCGATGGAACTGAAAGCATCCTGAAGTTTATTGATCAGGGGGATCAAATCCTCCATCCCCCGGTTGCCCATGGTTTCTGACCGTCTCTCCGCGCGCAGGAACGGGCTCACAGCAGCAAGTCGCTCGGGTTACTTACAACTGTTCAGTTTCCACCCTTCAAACACTTTCAGTTTAGTCCGTCACAAACAAATCATTAATAAAACATTGGTTGGCGGTCATATATCGCGAATTACAGATCATACATTAAGATCCTTTTACTGGTCTGAGGGTCAATCGTTCGTAAACTCACAAAACAAAACTTCTCGCTATCATCCGGTCAGGCGACATCCGACCTCCACCGGTGACGCGAGTCCCGCCTCCTGTCAAAGATCTGATTGGTCCTCAAGGCCCACTTTGGATTTATTCTTGCTTTCGATTGGCTAAGCTTACGTTGAAGCCGTAACAGCCAAAGGTGTTAGATGGCTGAAATCTCCGTCAGTTAAGCCTCAAATAAACTTTTTTATTATCTTCAGCTAGAACGCAAAGTCAAAATTGAGTTCATATTGTATAGTAAAATTAATGCAAAAACGTATTAATATTTAAAAAATAAATCGCATTGAATTATATTAAGCATTTGGGATTTAGTGCGGCGCTGCGCCTTCTGATCGTCGTATCACAGTACCGCGAGAGCGTTTAGAGACCGTAAGGTGCAGTTTGCTCTCGAGTTGATCTCGCGGTACTTTAATGTCAAATGGTGATTAGTATGCGCAGTATGAAGTCAAACACGCCTTTATTTCCTACAAAAACACAAAATAAATTTGTTTAGGGCCCTTGATCGTAAATAGTTGACTCTTAGCAGAAGAATGTTAGCCATTATTTAAGAACAATTGAAAAATATTGCTGCAAATCGGGATTCGACTTTCATGAGAGACCTTTGAGTCACTTCCTGGTGTTGTTCAATAAACACTGTTCAAAATGGCGGCGCCCATAGCGGCGAACATGCATGAGAGTGAATCCAGTATGGCATCGTTAAAAGCTGTATCATCTGTTGCTCCTCTTGCTCTTCGAATCGTGGCGGAGTGTCCCGTAAGTAAGGCGAGAGCTTGCACTCTTACTCTTCCCCACAGCACGGTCAGTACTCCGGTGTTCATGCCGGTCGGCACCCAGGGCACCATGAAGGGAATCACTGCAGACCAGCTGGCGGATCTGGACTGTCACATATGTCTGGGAAACACGTATCATCTGGGTATGAGGCCGGTATGTGTCAGAACTCATAAACATGGAAATCTGCACTATGTTTGAAACTTAGTTGACCGTTGTTGTATGTGTCCAAACAGGGTCCTGAGTTAATAGAGAAAGCCAAAGGATTACATGGATTTATGAATTGGAAAAGAAATCTTTTAACGGTAGGCATGGGCAAGCTATCTTCGCCATTATAGTCTGTTATGATTCATTTGTCTTTGGTACCATCACCCCCTAAAGTTTCATTCCCCATTTCTGTTGCTAGGACAGCGGAGGTTTTCAGATGGTGTCTCTTGTCGAACTTTCCGAAGTAACAGAGGAGGGGGTCACGTTCCGTTCGCCGTATGATGGCAAAGAAATCCTCCTCACCCCTGAGCAATCCATAGCCATACAGAACAGCTTGGGTATGAGACATGTTGCATATCATTATCTCTCAGCCAGGACAGAACATTCTAGTGATTCTTATTCATGACATAATAGCCCCAGTGGACTGTTATTCTCTGCAATCTGTGCAGGTTCGGATATCATGATGCAACTGGATGATGTGGTCAGCAGTACGGTGAAAGGGCCGCGGGTGGAAGAGGCAATGCACCGCTCCGTGCGCTGGCTGGACCGCTGCATCGCAGCAAACAAGAATCCAGACAGACAGAACCTGTTCGCTATTATACAAGGGGGACTTGATGCCAAACTGCGCAAGGCCTGTTTAGATGGTGGGCACTGGGTGTCATCATTCAACATCAACTCAAACCCAACATTAATTTTGATGTCTATTGTGGTTTAGTGGTGTGAGTGCTATATCACCGTTAAAATAGCAATTAACATAAACCCTATATGAGAATAGATTTGGGTACTTTATATAAGACTGCATGTTCTGCTCAGGGTGCATTTGAAACATCATTCTCCTGAGAATAAAAATTTTTGCTTTTCACACAGAAATGACAAAGCGTGATGTACCAGGCTTTGCCATCGGGGGTTTGAGTGGGGGAGAGGAAAAGGATGATTTCTGGAAGATGGTGACTCTAAGCACAGACCACCTGCCCAGAGAAAAGCCCCGTTACCTCATGGGAGTTGGGTAAGGTCGACGACATCATTTACTAGTGCTTTTAGTGTTTATTTGTCAGTATTTGATCTTAATTGTTTCTTTAAAATATCTTTTAGCTATGCACTCGATCTGGTGGTCTGTGTTGCCTTGGGCTGTGATATGTTTGACTGTGTTTTCCCAACTCGTACAGCAGTAAGTGATGGATCTCTCTTCACACTCTTTATATTTGGGGAATATAATATTCATATTATCTTTCTGGTTATACAAAATACAGAAAGTTTGAGAAGTGAGCTTCAATGAAGTGATTCAATTTGGCCATTAAGTTTTCCAAAAAGTTTGCCATTAGAGTACCAGGTTTGTGTTTTTGTAACATTAAGCACTTATACTAGCCATGACTGTAAGGTTCTATTAAATAATCACACTTCAATCCTTATTTTAGCAAATGCGTAAATATCGCCCAGCTATTTAAATCTGTAAATGTTTAATAAAACGCAGAATTTAAATTTCTTCAAAAGCACATTTTAAGAGCTTCTGCCCATTTTGACATGTTAGAATCAAGACTTTGGTAATTGACAATACCCTTCCAGTATTGCACGTCAAGTCTTATCAGTATTCTGTTTCTTTTACTGAGGCTGTTTCTGACATTAGTTTTTATGCTGTTTCAGAGATTTGGCTCCGCTTTGGTTCCCTGGGGATCGCTGCAGCTTAAACAGAAGCAATATGCTAAAGATTTACAGCCAATCGACCCTGACTGCCAGTGTCCCACCTGCAGGAGGTATTGGCATCTTGTTTGATATCTCAGTTGAACTTCTGGATCAATATGCTGATGTTTATAATCTCTCCTTCAAACCTAAACATTTTTTTTTCCATTCCTTAAACAAAACCACAGACACAGTCGGGCTTACCTCCACGCCCTGTTTAAGAGTGATACTGCAGCCATGCATCACATAACCATCCATAACATCTCCTACCAGGTAATGATCAACCAGTCTTACAGGTTTACTGCATTTAGTGTTGTGTCTTCATTTCCTTCTGTCCACATTTGTCTTTGCTTAGCTCACCCTCATGCGATCGGTACGTCAGAGCATCATAGAGAAGAGGTTTCCAGAGTTTGTGAAAGCATTCATGAAGAGAATGTTCTCGTCCAGTGAGCAGTACCCCAGCTGGGCTGTAGAGGCGCTACAATCAGTAAACATCACTGTTAACGGAGTGGCCTAGGGCGGCTAGATTTTTATAGGTTTTGTGCAGTTTTTATGCATTTTGTTTTAACATACCATACGTTTTCTAAACATGTTAAACATTTGCTCTGTAAATAAAATGTTTTATTCAAACTTTTATGTACCGAATCCCAAAATGTTAAATTATAATGGGTTCTAATATATTTTGTCGTTTCGCGTCCGGTGTAGACGCGACAAAAACACTGAAGTGCACGATCTAACGTTACCGAGGCTGCGTCCGAAAAAACCCACTTGCGGTCTTGGCCACTTAAGAGCGCGTGCACGCGACAGGAAGGAAGAGCTCAAGTGTGTCCAATGTCTTTAAAATGCCAAAGGACAGTGCGCTTAACGCACACTAAACCCACACTATCTTGAATACCGCTTCGGAGCGGTATTAAGGCTAAGCGCATCCCAACGTGCATCACGTTCGAGATTTGAATTATGAGACTTTTTGCTCGGGTTTCGCCAGATGTTGCGGAAAGATTTCTACTGTTTGTTATACTACTACTTTTTAAGGTTATATTTTTATTTATTCTATTTTTGGCTAAGTGATTTTCTTTCGATACAATACAAATAAAGCGCTTTAAAAGTAAATCTTACTTGACTATATAATTAGATATTACATATAATTTCGAAGTAAAACGTAATGTTACATATTTTATTGGTGAAAACTCAAGAGTTATGTATTTAGTAAAACTCATTTTAATCTCATAGTTAGAAACACCACATCAATTAACGTTATATGTTTGCACTTGCTATAAGTGCGTCCCATCGGGTGAGAAATACTTAATGCTCACTTTGCATCTTCACGCCCACTAGGGCCAAAAACAGGAAATACGTCAAGAAAGTAGTCAAGCGTTCATGTGCAAAGACCGAAACTGGGGGTATATGGGCCCTTTCCCAAATGGCGCATTTCAAGTGGATTTGCGGTCTCGTGGACTAAATCGCGCGTGCTCGTCAAGTCTACGAATCCGCAGGGTGTCCCATTTGTCTTTTAAGCGCTCAGAAGTCTGCCCGCGAGCGCCTACTCTGTGCCCTCGATGCGGTCTTGGGTGAAGCCCTCATTAATGGAGACTCCACTGAAGTCCCCTGCCCAGGAATCCATCCGAACGCCCAATCACAGAACGGATGTGAGGAGTGTCGTGGATGTCAGACATTTACGTAAACATGACGGATACATTCTTAAATGTATTTTTTTTCATTCTAAATGAATGTATTGATTAGTAACTTATTCACATTATTGCTTTTTTATTTTTATTAAGCCAGCTATTCAAGAATAAATACTTTTAATGCTGTGCATTTTCTTACTTAAGGTAATAAGCCATGTTTTATTGTATATTTGTAGTTGTCTCTGGGCTCTGTAAAGCTAAACAACACAGCTTCTGTATTAAAGAGAAATATTAAATAACAACATTTATGTATATTAAGAAGTGTATACATAAGATAGTGTGTACAAATAAATAAGCAGATGCATACGTCATGACAAATGAATGCATTACAAACATAAGTATCTATTGCTCGGGTGGCATATCAACATATGAAATACAGAACATACCGGCAGCTCCTGTCCCAAATAACTACAACGGGACAACAAGTGTGATCGACTTCACGCGGCACTGCGTAGATTGATCAGCGAATGACAACAAAGTACCGCGAGAGTGATTAGATGTGTGACGACCTCAAATCTGTCCCAAAATGCACTCCCATGTACCCTTGGTGACTCGTGCCTAGTGCCCTATAGGTTTGGACTTCCTGACTTCACCAAGTGTGGACTCAGAAGAGGTCCACATGACCGGAGTGCGCCATTTAGGACAGGGCCTTGGACGCAGCCTCAGGCTAGTGTACGAATTCCGGAAGTGGTCGCATAACGCCGGTTTGCGCGCGAGATCATGTATTTACAGCCACCACGTTTCGGTTCGTTAGAAGCGTTTCTCTCAGTAAAATACTGTCGTGATTAATTGAAAGAAAACCTTGTTTACCAGCAGCGAAGAATGTCTGAATTGAGTTGAACACATGCAGGTGTTTCTTTTAAACGACTTCTGATGGTATCCGTTGCGCATCTACGCTTTCTGCAGCATAACAAAACAATAATGACAAGGGTCACTGATATTAAGCTCATTAAATGTATTGTTTAAACACCATCGACTACGATAAAGGCTTAAAAGGCTTTGAGGATCTATACGCTTCACATGAAGATGTATTAGGCATGCTCTTTCATATGAATCCACTTGGGGGCAGAGCGTTAGAGATCATTGACAGCATGAGGTCTGCATTGGATTGGATTCGAGAAACTGAATGCGACAGCACAATTAATTTGACTCCAGCATGTACATATCATAGAGTTTTATTACATCATTATGTACCCTGAATATGCGTTTTCTCTCCGCCATAGCAAATAAACCATGTCAAATACCGCAACAGGTGTTACTGTACCCAAGATCCTTTGCTCTCCGTGGTTTCTCATTTCACGGCATTTATTTTAAATGCGCAAAGTCGTTCTCTCGTTTATTAAGGTGACATGCGAACGCAATTCGGTGCGCTATATTTAGCAAAGCTGTCTCGACTGTGATGAATTTTTTATTTCCGTCAAGTACTGAACAGATTTGTACATCATTTGAATTATAGACCCTTTAAAGTTAACCCATAGGATTACAATCGATGAAATATCTGCAGGCGGGTTGCATGTAGATTGGTTACAGATTAACTTGCCCACCCTCTCGATTGCCACATTACATCGGAGGAGTTACAGCGCAATGCTCTGCATTACCTTCGCCGCTCAAATCAATACAGGACAGTGATGAAATAAGACATGACCGCAACATCTGGCAACTATTACAGCTGATTTAAACCGAAGCACTCGTGCTTGGCTCAGCAATGCAGCGGGATGTCCAGGTGCCGTGTGTTTCATCTGTGTTGCGGGAGGAGGCACCAGTTGCTCAGCTGTGATAGTGGATCTGTTTCATTGTGTGATTTTGAGTGATGACAGCACTTCATACATGTGTGCCACCTGAAAAAATCGCATCGGAGGGCTAAAGGACGGCGTTTGAATCTTTATTACGCGGCGATTAGTGCTCGTTTGAGAGCTCGGTGCTGACAATGGTGGAGCTGGAGAAGGAGGTGCTGCCGCTGCCGCCGCGGTACCGGTTCCGAGACCTGTTGCTCGGGGACTGGCAGACGGACGACAGGTAGGCAATTAGAACCACTCATGCTTCTGTTCATTTATGTGCTTTAAAAATGAAGGAGTTAACATATGGACGGAATGCACTGTGCAATAATTTACTATAAGTATAAATCATTTTTAGTTTTAGTATGAGCATTATTATCAGTACTGATAGTGTTTAAAAACTGGTAGTATTAGTAATGACGATAATTTGAGCATTCATGTTTGTTAGTATTAGAAATATTATAACTATTGGGAAATTTAGCACGAATATATATGTAAAGGACATTTAGTGTTATCTGTATTCGTATTTTCGTTATTAGTAGTGATAGTGAGTAGTATTATTAGTGTGCCCATTTGTGCAATATTATGCAGTTGGAGTATTGTGTTAAGATTCTAGAGAAAAATAATATTATAGGAAGAGCATTACTGATAGCATTATTATTAATATTAGTGATATCAATTGTATTTCTGTTATTGAGAACATTAGTTGGCTATTAGTGCTGGTGTCAATGTAAATATGAGTTAAGTTGTTTTTAATAGCTATCATATTTGTATTTGCATGACCAGTCGTACGACAACACATATTATACATTCTGGCAGTGTTTCAAAACGTAGTGAGCATTTGGGAATGCCCAAAAATACTTTCAATGTATGCAGTTAACTAGGTTTCGAGAGTGTTTTGTGTTTGTCCTTACGTAGCTGTTTAATGTAATCTGGTCACACTTTGATCTCTATGACTTGTTCAACAGCCATTTTACAGACAGCAAATAGAGAAAAACAACAAATATTTGAATTTTTATAAAAGCCTACATCTGGTGCGAGATGATAATGAAAGTTAAGCTAGTCTTAAATCACATTTGTTTATTAAACAGATCTGCTTTTTGTTTGTTTTCTTTCGGATTATATGATCTATTTCATGCTCTGTTAATCATGTTAAACAACAATGGATGAGAATACAAACTGTTCAACAAGATTTGTGATTAAAATGTCAATTACATATGATCTAAAGCATGTTTTCCTTTACTTGTATCCATGCTTTTATCAGATGAGTGTAATAGAGATATTATAAATGGCAGAGCAAATGCACTTAAATTTGCACGCGCAAGTCAAATATTCCACTGAGTGAGACTAATGGAAAATTAAAATCTGCATTATATGCTTGACACTCCGTTGCTAGGTGAGGAACGAAGACCAAAACTCTGTAGTCCTTTAGAAAGATAAGAATGAGTTCTCCCTCTCTCCGCCGGTCGTTCTGAGTGGGCGTTTAAAATGCACTAATTGGCGAGAGCTCATCCGTAAAGGGGTTAAAAGTAGGGGACACGTCTTTGTGAACTACTTCTGGTGATCATTTCTCACACGAAACAGCCTCAATTTGACAATTTCAGAGGGATGTTATTTCCAAAATCATCTCATCACACTCACCTACTGGGGATTGATTATGTTATTTGTCTATTAGAGAGCGTGCGGAGGTGGCAAGCGGCATCGTTTTTTTAAATCTCCCTGTGGATTTGTTTTGTAGTACAGAAGCTTGTTTCCTGTTCAGACAACCCAGTGATTAATGAGTCTGAATAAAACCTACAAATGAATTCTGTGTGTGTGTGTGTGTGTGACACACAAACGTGGTCAACCTGACACCCCGAGGGACATCGCACAAAAAGAGTACACCTAAATATGAAAATTATAGTTTATGGTTTACTCACCCTAATGCCATCCCATATGTGAATGACTTCCTTTAGTCGGCTGAATACGAGCAAATTATTTTATATTAAAATGCCATAATGTTGTCTTATATGGTAGCCAACATGGTGAAGCTCCAAAAAGCATATATTGTACATCCAATAGTACGGTAATAAAAAAGACTCCAGTGGTTTAATGCATCTCTTTTGAAGCGAATCAATACTTTTGTAAGAGAAGATGATTTATATTTTAAGCTCATCTGATGATTTATTCATGATTTAACCATGGAAGCATACACCTCGTGAGGGGTTAGTTGAAATGTGGTGGTATGTCGGGATCTAATGGGTTTTTGCTGGTCTTGTGATGAAACATGCACATGACCGCTAGTTACTGGTATGGTAGCTAGTTTATTATTTAATAAAATGTTTGGTGTTCAACTGGGTCATGTGCATCTGGGAAGCCATGAGGGTAAGCTATGATGATTTTCAAATGGGTTAACTAATCCTTTAAAAAAGCTGCTAATTATACCAAGTAGGCAAATTTTATGTTAAAGCTAAGAAAATGTGGTAAAATTTAAACCTAAAGGTCTTTGCACATATAGTCCGAAATTTTCGTATCAGTTTTTTCGTATTTGGCGCTCGTTTGTACGGTGTCTCTGAATTGTCAAAACACCTTTCAAAATCCATATGCGAAAAACGCAGAAAATCGAAACCAATCTGAATTTTTTACGACTAACGAAAATATTGGAGGCAGTGTGTAAGTGTTAGTGTAAGTGTAAGGTCGTATTTTTTTTTTGTATGTGAAAATTTCGAACAGAATTTTCAGATTCTATGTGCAATGGGCTTTATAGACCCATAAAACTTGACAAGGCGTTTAGAGCAAAACT
Organism: Triplophysa dalaica; assembly: GCF_015846415.1. Taxonomy (NCBI): domain Eukaryota; kingdom Metazoa; phylum Chordata; class Actinopteri; order Cypriniformes; family Nemacheilidae; genus Triplophysa; species Triplophysa dalaica. Next base: position 23,110,793 of record NC_079548.1, on the reverse strand, counting down.
GTTTTCCTTTATTCCAGACCGATCTTATTCAAATGTATAAGGTTTTTTATGAGGTGGCTGATTTAAATACATTTGAACAGTCGCACAAAACACACAATTGAAGAGTTTGTTTACAAAATTTTATGTTAAAGCTAAGAAAATATGAACAAGTTTTTGTTGCATCAATAATCAATCAATGGGGGAGGGTAAATAATAAAAACAAAATCAAGTGAGCTATTGCTTTTAAGGAGAACATTTAGCTGCAATGCAATGTATGTTTTTCTACTGAAAAATCTCCAGAGAACCTTCTTTTGATACAATGCTTCTGTTTACACAGTCATGGTGTTCCTCACTATGTGTCGCCATTATCGCATCCTGCATGCATATCGTTACAAACGTGAACAGTGTCTGGTCGGCTAGATATGCGTAGGCTTCCATTGACTGGAGTAATCCCACCTACATCAGGCTTCTCTGTTAGCAGCAGAAGATAAAAAGGAGACTCTGGGGAGGAACAAGTATCTATTTGAGGGAAATACCTGACAGACGCTGTGTCGGAGGGAATGGGCTTGATTAGGTTTGACCAGAAAGCATTAAATTCTTGGGGGCCCAGAACAGATTAATACTGACAGACAGGTTAATTCAGCAGTCGACTCAGCCAGAGCTTGTCCTACATGTCTCGCAAGTCACGCTTCTATTAATCTCACACTTAGTCCTCAGTCTCCATCCCACGCAAGTCTCTGGCTCACACGCTCGCATGTAAACGCGTGCCTACGCATATGTGCTCTGCAGCGCTATGTTGCCACTCATGTCCTCTTGGTTCTCGCTAAACATTGTTGTCCTTTAAACTTAGCTTGTTTCCCGTGACGAGTCCTGTATTGCTGCGCTCTGTATGTTTATGCAGACTATTAAAGTGCCTCTTCACGTTAAGCATATATTTGCGATTACCAGTTCTTTGAAAATGTGGTAGTCAAATCAAAATACAAGAGATTAAGAGTAAGTACATTGGTGTTCTGTAAAGGAGTATTGTATTCTGTAGTATTTGAAAAGTCTTTTGAAAACAGCAGCCAGTGAATTTAAAATTACAATCCCTATTGCAAAACATATTGCAGCGTTTATTGCAAATAGCTTATCAATGTAGGTCATTCTCTTTATACATTCATAATCTTCAATTCAAATCTGAAAATCCACTTTCGTTTTCCTGACGACTCATCTTGACGTATGTTAGACGGCTTGGGCGGAGCATCCGTTAACTCCTCCCCTTCAACCGTCAGTCTGCTACCAGTTCCATTTCAAAATGCAATGCCAGTTTTTATACATCCAATCAAATCGCAGTGGAAAACGCAAGCCACGTCCACTATTTTTCTCATCGAAATTCCATTTAACCTGGAAATGTGTCAAAATACGGAAGTAAAAACGATCTCAATATACAGTTCACAGGGACTTTAAAGGTGTGATCTGTAACTTTTAACTATTTTTTACTTTTGATTAACAAATAAACAAAAATAACTAACCTGAATTTTAATGTTTGAAACAGAGATGGCAATAGAGAGGCAAAAGTTAAGAATTTCCATTTTAAAGGGATATTTCACCCTAAAAAGGATCATTCTTAAATAATTTATTCGCCTTCATGTCATTCCAAACCTGTATGACTTTATCACTTCTCCAGAACACAAATGAAGATATTCTACAGAATGTTGGTAACCAATTTTTACACACAACAGATACATTTATCCTAAATATAACACAATTTCAAAAAACGGGTGTGCTCATAAAAATGCATATAAATTGATAACATTGCAGTGGCTTTGGAAGCGCTCTAGTCATGCCAGAAACTGCCTCCGTAATTTCCTCCAAAGCATTATAGTACAAACGCAAGCATGTTGGTTTAAAAAAACGAGTTAATCAATTATTTAATTTCAAAAGATAAACAAGAGTTTGGCTTTAATGACTTATATGGATTCCCAGAAGTAATTAACATAGTACACGACTAAAAGCACATTTGGTCTCTGTATGGTAGTTATCATCATTCCCATCAGGGCTGGAAATGTGGTCCTGTGTAGCAGCAGATACAGGAAGTGAGCCAAAACTCAGTCTCGCAAGAGCCAGTGCCAGACACCCTCATCTCCAGCTGGAAGGTTCTAGCGAAACCAATTCAACAGACATTATCCAGAAATCTGATTTACCCTAGGTGTCAAAATTGTACATTTATAAAAAATAAAGTCTGTTTCTGTGCTATTAGCATCATCAATTAGAATTGACGAAATTATGTCGGTTTGCTGAGAGATTAACCCAGCCACCCACCCCACCAGCATTGAAGTCATAGTTCACCCAAAATAAATACATTTGGTCATCACCCTTGTATCATTTCAAACCTGTATGACTTTCTTTCTTCAGCAGAACACAAAAGAAGAACGATGGGAACCAAACTACATCGACTTCCATTGTATGCACACAAAAACACAGAAACATTTCTCAAAACATCTTCTTTTGTGCTTCACAGAGACACAATAGTGAATAAATTATGACAGAATTAGTATTTGTGGGTGAACCGTCCCTTTAATCTCACATTACAACAGAATTTGCTGATGTACTGAACATCAACACAGGTGTGATTGGTACCTCGAGTGATGACATCCATGTTGATATAAAGCATTAACCTCAATATTTACACAACAGTTCTATATACAAACCATTAATGAGCAACTTATGTTTTAAAAACATTTGGCCTATTAATTCATATAAAGTGTTCTAGCAATAGAGCATCAAGGTTTGCATGTAACCAAACAACACAGACATTTGGAACGCTCTTAATGAAATATCACATACAATATCATTAAATAGTACATGTTACGAGATCATGTAAATTAAATTTCATGCAGTGAGTAATGTTGCCGTGTTTGAAAGTGAGCAGTCTGCCAAGTTGTAAAGCTGAAGGGGAATGAACAACAAAGCTGTTGGCTTGGAAAAAAGGGAGTCGACTCTGAATCACGTAAACGAGTCGCCCCTAGTCTGAACCGCCACGGATTTACATCAAAACATATAGTCCCCGCCTACATTTTACTAGGACTTCCCACGAACTTCACTCTTCTCCCCCAAACAGTGTAGCTTGTGAGCCTCATTCGCGGTAGACCAATCACAGCAGACTAGACCATCTGACCAATCACATCAGACTAGGCTAGAGGAAAGGAAGGGATAAGATGGATGATTCAATGAACGAATCATTTGAAAGTCAGTCAAGAAGTGAGGTAAGAAAACTGTATATTATAACAAAATATTAGTATTTTTACTTGGTAAAAAGAACAGCGTGGCCTTTTGCTTTAAACCAGGCTTAAAATAAAGCTCCCGGAGTTTAGATCGAGCGAGAGAACACAAATGCTAGTCTTTATCTTTGATTTACTTGTACCCTTGCAGAAATGCCATTCAATCACATACAAAATGATAAAATCAACATCGACCGCCTCGGAGGAATGTGTGGCCTCAATCGCTCTCAAGCCTTTCTGTGGCACAAACACACAAACAAACTCAAACACACCGCATCTATCATGCTCAGTCACACACCTGCATGGCGAGAGTGCTTCACCGGAGGAGCTGGTGGTCTAAACAGGTGGAGTGGGACTCCGGCTGCCGGCAGCTCAGCAATGATACCGGGCTATGGATTATCATACAAATAACAGCTTTTAGTTTTACAGGCCAGATCTTTTATCGACTTTTCTACTGTCCGTGTCCCATTTCTTAGACTTTCCCCTGCAGCCCCATTATTTCTCCTAAAGCTCCTTGTCTAGTATCGACCTTGATAAACCAGTTTATAAAGCCGAGAGGGGAAATCTCTGGATTAGTTCTCTCCATGTTAAATGAAACACAAGCTTACCTGTAGGGGTGGCCAGTATAAGTAATTTATATATGATATTGATAACAGTATATATATATACAGCCGGGGAAAATTAAAAATTTCCATGTAATCATCATGTCCAGATGTATCGTGGTCGACTCATTCCAGTCCAGTGTCTGTTGAATTAAAAAAAATTAAACCACAGGAGTGACAAAGTCTTCCAATAGCAGGGTGAAAGACAGATAGCATGACAAAACACATGAAAAACTTATCACATAAAAATAAATTTTAACCTTTCCTTAATACATGTAGAAATATTACTGTTGTATTGATTAAAAGTGAAAATAAACGAATAATATTTGATGTCTGAAAAAAATACAGAGCATTTCTTTTCTTTTGACCGGTTTCTCATTTTCTGTAAATAAACGCAAATAGAAGCTTTTCATTTGAAATTTGGGAAAAATATTGTTACAGAATGAATCAAAAATTATATGTGAAGATGAATAAAGGACTTATCTAGTGAAACGATCGGTCATTTAAAAAGAAAAAAATGTAAACGCTTTATAAACACAAATGGTCCCCTTGATCCTTGATGTGCGTTCATGACTTTACAAAATATATAATTACATTGAAAAGGTCACGCTTGACGTAGGCGGAAGTACAGAGTCAGTGTCCAAAGTTGAACGTGTACATTTTCAACATAACTACATATTAAGTGAAGTCATTAAGTGACCGATCGTTTCAGTAGATAAGAACTTTATTCATTGTCTGGTATGGTTTAAAGCCCTATGAAGCTGCACTGAAATTGTAGTTTTGACCTTCAACCATTTGGAGTCCATTGAAGTCCACTATATGGAGAAAAATCCTGGAATGTTTTCATGAAAAACCTTCATTTCTTTTCGACTAAAATAAAAATATAAACATCTTTGATAACATGGGGGTGAGAGTTAATGATCATGAAAATTTATTTTGAAAGTGAACTACTACTTTAAGGCGATCCTGTCATAACTTGATAGGCCAGCCATACAGACCTCTGTTTTACATATTTTGTTTAAAGTTCATCTCAGTTTGGCTGGTCTGATGTGAATTAAAGTGTGGCTCTACTTAACTTGGACTGTAATATACTCTGGAGCCTGCAACATGTTGAAGAGTGATAGTATCACAACTGTGGACCTGCCAAATTAAACCGAGCTCCCCCCTGACTTTATTAGAAAATCACGAAATGTAATTAATTTTACAGCACTGACTCTCGAAGGTCTTCTGGGGATAAATTAAGTTTCTTAAAGTGAGACTAAAGGGTGTTTGAGCTGACAGAATATGGTAATGCCTTACAGGAGATGCCCACATTGACTCCGCCGGTAACCTTCTTCACTAAACAGATCTCCCATGATGCCTCTCCGCGCACGTGTACAACTGCATATCTCCGCTGAAGGAATATTTGCAACATACGATCGGATCTCCCCGACTCCCAAATCACATTAGCGCAACATGCCTCTGGAATTGTTTTAAAAAATAATGCGCTTATCACATTACATCAGTTTCCCGTACGTTCCTTTTAAAGGCACATTGTGACGGCCGTATAATATACTGACATTAATTTTTATTACCAGAAGTGCCATGCGTATGTCAGTAGGAAATTTACAGGGCTACAAAACATGCGGAGTGGACAGCGACGCCAGTGTGTGTGGCGGTACTGAGCTCTAGGGGGACGGTAATGGAATATGGCGCTCTAAATGGGCTAATGGACATTAAAAGTTGAGGCTAGATCAAGGCCACGTCGTTTTGAATTACTCTGGCATTAAGGGCCTTAACATCCATATTAACCTGACACTTACGGTCATTTGCTCTTAATTTTATTACATCAAGCAAAAAGACGTACTCTCTATTAAAGAAGACTTCTGCTTAGAGATGTAAATGCAGGTCTGGCACATGAGCGGAAGCGATATGAGCGAAGGATCCTGGGGGATGGTGGGTTTGATAAGTGGTTTAATCAAATCTACTCATAAAAGTGGGGGACGACTCGAGTGAAAGGCTATTGAACACATTTACTTACTGTCAAAGGATGTCGCGTACGGCTGGTAAATGATGACTTTCATTTTATTTGTTGGTTGGAATGTATATTGAGACGAGTATCCCATCAGTCATTGCAGAGAACGGAAGCCAAGGGATGTTTGTAGACTAAGTAAGTGGCGGAGAGAGAGAGAACTAACGGAGGTCTCGTTTTAAATGGTTCTCTGAGGGGTTATTATCCAGAAGCCCAATGCATTTTAATTGTAACCGTCATTAATAGACACACATGACTCCAAACTCCACCTTTCTGGATTGTTCTTCATTAACTCTAAACTGGATATATAGAGCTTGTGACATCCCTGAAAAGTACAAAACTATGAAAAAGTAGCTCTTTGTTTGGGTCATTAAAAGTTGAACATTGAATTTGCACCTTGAATGAGCTGAAATGCATCAAATACATTTTCTCCGGCTGAAGAGACTCGGAAGACCTCTTTTCCTCTTAAAGGTATTTCCACAACTGTTGAAAAGCTACAGTGTGTATGTAGGTCAGGGTCAGACTGCCTTAACCTTCTTCTGAAGAATACCGTTCTCAAGCCTCTCTGAAGCCGCTGCGTCCGGGAGGTGTGCAATTTCTTTCCCTCTGTCTCGGTTGGGAAAGCATCTCTCTTTGTCTCTACGAATGTCATTTTTGTTCTGTATTATTAGAGGACTGCTTTTGTCCGCATGTCCTTCAGAAGCGCACAGATGTGTGACCTGTTCTCGTACCTCGTTGTTCGGCAGATACATTTGCTTTCAGATCATCATTAGCCATATTGTGCTAGAGTTCAATGTGGAGTCGGATGATTTAGCTCAATTTAATAGTGACACTTGATTTAAAAATCAAAATGCTTTTTACATTACAAAAGGACCAGCTATTAATATTCAGTGCAGTCTTGAATGAAGAATTACATTTTTCATGAACAAAAGCAAAGGGATATTTAGCAGCATAAATGATATTTGAAGACCAGATGAATATTACATTGAGAGAACAAAAAATTCAGTCATATTACATTGTAAAATTGGTCTATTTATCTATATAGCTCCTCCTATAAATCCATCATATACAGTGATGTGAAAAAGTATTTGCCCTCTTCCGGATTTTTTGTTATTTTGCATATTTGTCAAGCTTTAATGATTCAGATCATCAAACTATTTTTTATATTACTCAAAGAAAACCAGAGTAAATACAAAGTTCTTTTTTAAATGATGGTTTTATTTATTTAAGTCAAAAACAATCCAAACATTTCTGACCCTATGTGAAAAAGTAATCGCCCCCCTTGCTACATCATGAATTAACTGTGATGAATTGAATAACTGAGTTAAATTTCACTTGCCACACTCAAGCATAAATACTGGCAGACCTGTTGAATCAAGAAATCACTTCAGTAGAACCTGTCTGACAAAGTGAAGTAGTCTAAAATATCTCAAATAGCAACACATCATGTCGCAATCTAAAGAAATTCAAGAACAGATGAGAAACAAAGGAATTAAAATGTCAGTCTAGAAAGGGTTACAAATCCGTTTCTAAGGCTTTGAAACTCCAGCGAATCACAGTGAGAGCCATTATCCACAGATGGAGAAAGAGTGGAACAGTGGTAAACCGTCCCAGGAGTGGCCGGCCTACCAAAATTACTCCAAGAGCACAACAACGACTCGTCCAGGAGGACATAAAAGATCCAAGAACAACATCTAAAGAACTGTAGGTCTCTCTTGCTTCAGATAAGGTCAGTGTTCATGATTCTATAATGAGAAAGAGAATGGCATCCATGGGAGAGTTCCAAGGCAAAAAAACACTGCAGACCAAAAAGAACACAAAGGCTCGTCTCACATTTTCTATAAAACATCTTGATGATCCCCAAAACATTTGGGCAAATATTCTGTGGACTGATGAGACAAAGATTGAACTTTTAGGAAGGTGTGAGTCCCGTTACATCTGGCGTAAAACTAACACAGTATTCATAAAAAGAACATCATACCAACAGTCAAACATGGTGGAGGTAGTGTGATGGTCTGGGATGCTTTGCAGCCATAATCGATGGAACCATGAATTCTGGGCTCCACCAGAAAATCCTAAAAGAGAATGTCTGGCCATCGACCTCAAGCTTAAACGCACTTGGGTTATGCAGCAGAACAATGATCCAAAACACACCTACAAGTCCACATCTGAATGACTTAAAAAAACAAAATAAAGGTTTTGGAGTGACCTAGTTAAAGCTCGGACTTAAATCCAATTGAAATGCTGTTGCCTGACCTTAAAAAGGCTGTTCATGCTCGAAACTCCTCCAATGTGACTGAATTAAAACAATTCTGCAAAGAACAAGGGCCAAAATTCCTCCACAGCGATGTGAAAGACCCTCGTAAACGCTTGATTGCAGTTGTCGCTGCCAAGGCTGGCACAACAACTTATTATGTTTAGGGGGCAATTACTTTTTCACAAAGGGTCAGAAGTGCTTGGATAGTTTTTTCCCTTAATAAATAAAACCCTCATTTAAAACCCCCACTTTATATTTACTCTGGTTTTCTTTGTGTAATATTGAAATTAGTTTGATGATCGGAATCTTTTAAGCGTACAAATATGCCAAAATAATAATAATCAGGAAGTGTATTTAATAAACAAACAGGAGAAACCACACGATTTCATCTCTGCTCTTTGCGGATGATGTCGTTGTGCTGGCCCCATCAGACCAGGACCTTCAGCATGCACTGGGACGGTTTGCAGCCGAGTGTGAAGCGGCTGGGATGAGAATCAGCACCTCCAAATCTGAGGTCATGGTTCTCAGTCGGAAAAGGGTGGCTTGCTCACTTCAGGTAGGTGGAGAGTTCCTGCCTCAAGTGGAGGAGTTCAAGTATCTGGGGGTCTTGTTCACGAGTGAGGGAAGGATGGAACGGGAGATTGACAGACGGATCAGTGCAGCTTCTGCAGTAATGCGGTCGCTGTACCGGTCTGTCGTGGTGAAGAAGATTTTCGATTTACCGGTCAATCTACGTTCCCACTCTCACCTATGGTCATGAGCTGTGGGTCATGACCGAAAGGACAAGATCCCGGATAAAGGCGGCCGGAATGAGCTTTCTCCACAGGGTGGCTGGGCGATCCCTTAGAGATAGGGTGAGAAGCTCGGTTACTCTGAAGGAGCTCAGAGTAGATCCGCTGCTCCTCCACATCGAGAGGGGACAGCTGAGGTGGCTCGGGCATCTTTTCCAGATGCCCCCTGGACGCCTTCCCGGGAAGGTGTTCCGGGCATGTCCCACCGGGAGGAGACCCCGGGGAAGACCCACATTGGGAAGAGAATGACCCACATTGATAAACTATTTACAGTAATCCCTGCAATATTTCAGGAAAAATAGACATTTTAATTTCACTTGGACTTTAAATACACAGGGAAACATAATCAAGGGAAACAGAAACAGGTGTGGGACTAATTAACATCTATGGAAACTAATGAATGAACACAAGCAGGGGAACACAGAACTAAGTCAAAACAGAACATAACAGACCCGTGACAATAAACAGGACTGAGTGCTGCTATCAGAATATAATTGTAACAAAATTCAAGATAGGGAAGAAAGGAGACGGGAACTGGCAAACATTTAAACATTTAATCAAAATAAAGACAAAGTAGAAAGACAGCCAGCAGCCCCTCACGGACGACTGCCAGCGAATAAAACATAAATACAAACATAAACATGTTCAGGCCCGGTCCTCTCTCATCGACGGTCCGGTCGCTCGCTCTCTTATATGTTCCCGATCTCCTACGTGATACAAGACCGGTGCCCGCACAGCTGGCGCTCATTAACAATTAATCACCAGTCTCGAACCACGGTCTCGCCCCGCCTACTCCATTACAATAATGATTGATGTTCAGAATTCACAGGTAAATAATTGAGCAGGTGCTGAGCTGTGCTCAAGGCACTTAATAAATCCTTTACTTTTGACAACCATGTCTTGCTTTTGCCAATATGAAAAATATTAAAGCGGAAATTCTCCTCAATCGCATTTTTCAACCTTTAGTTAGTGTGTAATGTTGCTCTTAGAGCAGGAGTTATACCTGCAAAATGACCAAAGCTCAAAGTTCAGTGCCAAGCATGATATTGTCTTTAACAATAATAATAACCTCCGCCCAAAGGAACATGCCAAAAAGGGGCGATGTCTACCTTTGAGAAGCTAAACTACTTTCACTTTCATCAAAGTCCTACAGCTGGTAATAAGAATTCAGCTACACACATTCTCAGATAACCAACGGTCAAATAACAGCTTTCATCACTTTAACATCGGCTGTGAAAGCTGTTCTGTGTAATACACTGATATTGTGTGTGTGTCTACCTCAAAAACACTTCTATAAAACCTCCTTTGAAGTCCTGCTTGCAAATGTCTCCTGGTCAATCTGCTTGTTTTATTATCCAACTCGGGTCCAACATAAAAAGGCAAAACTAACACTTCTGTTATAAGTGTTAATTAATATAACTGTTCTGACCCAATCGGTCCGGTGTCATTTCCCTCGTCATAGTAGGATTTTTTTTTAGATCTCTAACAAAGATTGATGTTTGCTCATGCACTAGCAGACCTCAGTAACATTTCGATCGATCCACATGTTTTTAGCTGATAAAGTGAAGTTGACGCCATTGTTACTGTTTATTGCTAACAATTTATGAAGACACGTGCACTGAGAGGGGGACTGACCAATCACAACAGCTTGAGAAGCAGAAGCTCGCTGTTATGGTATGGATGGGACTACTTCACACACTCTAAGAGGGGAACCAATCATGACAGACCTGGTCAGCTTTACCAATCAGAGCGTTTCGGAAGGAGGGACCTTATATAGACCGGAGGAAATCTAGGCGTTTTGTGAGAAGAGGGACAGCGGAGAACAAAAGACTTGAAATATGTGAAATATAAACCATTTTTTTTATTAGAAACACGAACATCCATTGTTAAACACTAAAAAAACATAATCAAAGCCTAAAAAACGGCAAAAGAATGTCCCCTTTAAAACCATAGATTACCCCAAAATGAAACTCCTGTTATTGTTTATTTGTTTTAGTTGTTTGTTGACTGTCAGATGCATATTGCACATAAAAACAGTTCTGTTATATGCTCTTTTCCCTTTAGCTCTTTTTTTATATGTGCACTTTTTCAGCTTTACAGATCTTTTTCATGGATATTATTTTTACACTATAGTACATTGCCAGTTTTCCTCTGGCAATAAAATGTAGTGTTGGTGCTAACCAGACAGAAATGTCAAATCGTTTCATATTGTATAATCCAATTATTAAGAAGAAAAAATAAATAAATGGCTATTTTATTCATTTATTTATTTGTCCATTGCTATGCACATTTTAAGGAGAAATTAATTTGATGAAGTTTGCCAAGTCTGCGTCTTTCAAGTATTTCCTTACACAAAGCTGTTGTACGGTTTTAAAAGAACAGTAGGCGAGAAGAACCTGGATGGTCTTCTGCTTCTGCCGAAATTTGTGAGTGTGCATTCAGGTGCATTGGGTGGACACTTCTCTTTCCCATGATGCCACGGGAGCTGATCAACAGTCACGTTTCAAAAGGAAATCAAATAAAAATAGGCGAAAACTTTAAGGCGGATGTCTGTTTTTCAAATGTAATTACTGATAAATGAATTTATTGTTGTTAAATTATGTTTTTTTCAAGGCCTACGTACATGTAGTTGTTATTATGTCATAGGTCAAAGAGCTCACATGACAATAAAACATGACGGATGCAGTATGTCTGAATTGCTCATACTATACAGAACATACTGTTTAAACGCTCAAATTCAGTACGTAATGTCACAGTATGCGATTTCGGATGCAACTCGAGAATCGATCACATAAATCTTTAATTAATGGTACTATACGTTTATGGTTCCGTTATTAGAGCTTGATCCATTTATTTGCGACCATTCTTCTGCTTTTATTTCATATGGTTTTGAAACAACATGAACGTGGGTAAACGATTACAGAATTTTCATTTTTTGTGTAAACTGTTCCTCTACTTGCCGGCAGTGTGCAATTTTACAAATAAAAATAATTCATTGGTTTCTGCTGTGTGAGTTATTATTTAAAAAAGTCTTCATATTTAGTAGAGCGTTGCAGTTTATTTACTTGTTAAGTCATTTTAGACATGATTGTTGTGTAATTGCTTTTTTTGACAAGCAACTGTATTGGCAGTTCCCATGTTTATCACCAAAAGAGCCGTATGAGACTGTGTGTTTTATTCTCTGTAGAGGCAGATGGTTCTCATGAGATTTCCCCCTTTCCCCTTCCTATAGCTAACTAGTCAACAATGTTATCAGACCAGCCGCTCGGTTCCTTTCATGTGGCGATATTTACAATTCACTCGCTAACTGCTGTTATTCCCTCAAGTGGAAGGACATTTAACCCAAAAAAGCATGTGCCATATGAGAACGACAGCAATAGAGCTGTGGTGTTACCAAAGTGTGCCATGAGACGACGGGAGTTTATCCAAAATAAAAATTTGAGTCATTTACTCTCACTTAACTTACACAAACACCTTTCAATTAGGATTGCAGCTATCGATTATTTAAGTGAACTAACTTTTGTTGAAACCAATAACTTTGTATTGGCACAATTTCTCATTTATTAACTCACCCTCAGGCCATCCGAGATGTAGGTGACATTTTTTCTTATATGAAGCCCTCTCTGCTTCATATAACGGGAGTATATGGGGTCCATCGTTTAAGAGTTCCTAAAGCACATAATTCCAAAAAGCGGTTCCTGGCGACATATTGATGTTTCGTGAAGTGACTCGCTCGATATTTTAATAAATTTGAACGTCATTTTTTATAATATTAGCCATACTGTACAGTCTCAACACTCCCTTTCTGCAGGTAGCTCTAAATGTACAAGGCGCTGGTATTCCATCTGCCACCAAATACTTCAAGAAGAAAATTGCACATTATGGCTAATATTATTAAAAATGACGTTCAGTTTTATGAAAATATCAAGCGATTCGCTTCACGAAACATTAATCGCCAGGAGCCGCTTTTTGGAATTATGTGCTTGAGGAACTCTTTGTCAGGTGGACCTCATATACTCCCGTTATATGAAGCAGAGAGGGCTGCAGATTTACCAAACAATCTTCTTTATGGTTCTACTCAAGAAAAAAGGTCACGTACATCTCGGATGGCCTGAGGGTGAGAAAATAAAAGGCAAATTGTAGTTTTTGGCTGAACTATCCCTTTAAGTGTTGTAAATTATGGACTACATGATTTAAACACAAAATGGCCCCTCTTGACCTCTGAAGGGGGTCGCCCACTGGATGCGGAAGCGCCGAGCCGTGTAGCGTCGCGTCCAGGACTACTCTGCTAATGTAGCCTAATCAAGAGGTTTTCTGTATTGATGCGCTGTTATTCTGTTATTCCCAAACAGATAAATACATCTTGCAGTCTATGGTCAGTGTGTATATTAAAGATGATCTCAGTCAAAGAACATCTAATTTGATGTTAAATTAAGCGTGGCACGTTGTGTCCCTGCAGGACTCAGAACAGCATCCTAAGTTGTAGCATAGGTCGCCGACACGCGCGTAATAGCAGCGCCGTTGTGTCTACACTCATAGAAATCAGTATGTTGATTCTATCAAACAATAGCATTACACTGCCTGGCTTCGCGTCCGGTGTGTGACCCACCTGAGCCTGCCAATAGGGAGAGCAGCATTACACCATTTATTAATAATCTAATTCAGTCATTACATTGATATATATTTCTTTATTAATTTATATATTCAGCTGCAATCCATAACTTATTTGGGTAAAATAAACCAAAATGTAGTATTGGGCAAGTACATAAAAGTGAGTGTGAAAACTGTCCGCCTAACTTCTCCGGATTTGCAACGACAAGCTTATAATATCGATTGATATATTGAGCTGTACGATTTTGTTGGAAATTTTTCATCGGTTTACTACCCGTATGAAGTTAAATGCAATGACATTTTTCAAACAGAAATGGTGACAGAGATGCATTTCAAAAATGTATTTGGCACAAAAAAATTATAAATATGTATCCGTTTTGGCTTGATTTCATACATTTTAAAAGTGAACAGTTAATTTAAATAATTAAGTTGCTGAATCACATCCTATTACACGCACAGCTGTAGGCTATATAAAGAAAAGACCAAAGCTGCAAATCCTTAAAGAATGGATTTAACCTGTTTTTGTTCATATATTTTTTATTTTATTAAATTCCGTCATCATATCATTCCAACAAATTGTTTCTTTGTTTGTAAAGTCCACGGTATCTGCCTCTGTACTGGCATCTTTTTACCTTTAACCTAGATAAGGAGACCTCTTCAGCTCTCTTAAATAATTTAGGAACTAAGACCTAGTCTTAACATTAATGAACCTTTCTGAATCACTCTTATTCTTAAGTGTAAGAATAATAGTAAAATTACGTCATTCTTAAAATTTTGACACACTTAAGAGTAAAATTTTACTCTGTGTGGCATTATACTGGATATGGGGTTTTTCAAGAATCTTATAAATTTCCTGAAAGAACCACCAAGATCCAGTTAAAATAGAGTTTAAGGTTATTTGAGTACAAACCAGGATATTTAAAGCACCTTTTATTATTACAGTGTATGACATAGTATTTCTGTACTTGATACACTGTAAAAAATGAATATTTGGTTCAACTTGACCAATTCATTCAATTGTTAACACCTAAAAAAAAATAGTTTTCTAACTTTATTTTACTAGGTCAGTTGCACTTAACTTGTTTGTGTTCATTCAACCCCACAATTGACATTGATTTAACCAACATTTTCTGCATTTCAACTTAAACACATTCATTTTTCACAAATCCTTATATTTCATTGACTGCAGATAAAAACTTTATAATTCCAAACCTAATAATGCTTAAAAGTACAATTTTTATTATTTTTGAATTATTTATGTTACTGTAAATGTTATCACAAGACTTAAATTGCTGAAGAAATATTTATAAGCATTAATTCATTTATTCAATATTCTTTCAGTATTTTCCTTAATCTGGACATACAATTACACATTCATGAAAGACATTTTTCTTCATAAACATACAAACCAAATCTTGGCATGCTTACAAACAAAAATAACTGAAACATCAGAAACATGCATTAATGATGATGAAACGACATATGTATAGTGAATGTCTCTCATGGATCTTGCAGATCAAGCTAAGAGTACTTTTAGGAATCCCTAAAAGTGATTTGAAGGAATTTCAGATATGCCCGGTTGAAAATGTACATCATACGCAGAATCAGGGCACAAACTGATGTAACTGATGTCAAACGAATCAAAACTTCAATCCCTCGATCGCAATGTCAGCAGATAGTTCAAGTTCTCAATCCTTCAGAGTATCGAACACCGCCATGATAAGATGCTTGAGGTCACCCTCACATCTATCTTGTTATCCTTAAAGTGGTGTATATTAAAAAAACAATGATTTCCATTGCCTTTGGCTATCAAAACTACAAAATATTCATTTCTGAATAATAAATTAAATTAGAATATGCTGACATGTATACCTTATGAGGTAATTGTTGATGAGGTCTTCATGACTCTCTTACAGGAAAAGAAAAGGTCCTTCAGGACACTCATCTCAGGTGAATGTTAACAGTCTGTGATAAAGCAATTGTGGTTACTTTTTTATTTAAAAAATCTGAATAAACTAACAAAAATTAGATTTTACAAATATGTGATAGAAAAGGGGACAAGAAAATGTTAATTTATAAAACATATATTGATAACTGACCAGATCTGGTCCTGCAGGTATGGCACAACATGAAGCTAGCCCTCCAGACTGCCTGGAATGCACTCAAGAGTGTTTGTCGAGGATGTGGATCATGTGTAATGTTGTACATTTTCATGTTCAGTCCCAACATCAGTCATTCCCTGCCTGTGAAAGTCCCTGTTCCTGTTCCTGTTCTTTAAACTTGATATCTTGTAATATTAACGGAGTAAGAACATGTGAACAATTGAAATCGTACTGAAATATAAACCCAAACGTCTTGTAATTTGAGTAATCGAGAATTTCGTTGCGGTTAAGTTGAAAACGTGCACAATTCTGAGTTACATTTCGGAAAGCAAAAGACTTTGTAAAATGGACTCAAATAGTTTAAGCTTTCCAAGAAACACCTATGTTCACTCTTTATAGTGTATACTCCCCAAGCACTCCAAATTGTTTCAGAAAGTTTTTATAAGTCTTACGAAACAGGGATCCTATTCCTTTTATTGGGCAATTCTACGGAAAAGCATGCCCACGGCAAGGTGAAAGAAATAGCCCGTCCCAACACACAAGTGATAGGAAGATCTGCTTATCAAGATTGGCTGCGCTGTGGGCCTGCAGCTGCAGCTCGTTACTCTTGCGGTAGTGAGAGAAGTTGAGGTGTGATTGGTTGTTTACGGCATTTCAGTGATGGATGTTATATTCACTGTGGATATAACAGTGGATTTGGAGATTGTTTGAAACTGATAGATGCTGTTGTCTTAGTGCTAAAAGAAGCTGGACATGAACCGCACGTGGTAAGTCAAACTAAGTCTTATGTCTGTGTTTTTTTGGCAAATGGCGGGTACGTGTAAAATGTAAAAAACATGAAGGGATTAATGCGATGAATTGTATGATAGTGCTTTAGGTCCGTCCCACTTCCTGCCTCAAGCAGCTCGTCTTTTTTCCAAAAATAATCGTAGAGCTGTATCTCTCTTTTATAAATGTGATCAAACTAAATACTCTTCGAAGATACTACGTATGCAATACTACTGTATAGCTACTCAAGATTAATATGAAATTGGCAGAAACTGCGTGTGATACCCGATCTTTAATGAACCACCATCACCATGCACAAGGCACCGGATCTGTGTTTAATGGACGCATTGTTCAATGTGGGTTTTGTGCTTTCCCTGAACTCTGGTCGAATCCAATTACACCTAAAAGCTAATTAAATATAAGTACATTAGGCTTGAAAAAACTGAAATATGCTGATGAAGGCATGTCGGTACAAAATAGCCCGCTATTATCAGCGTGTTTAAAGACAGTCTTTGGGCTTTACAAAAGTGTGGAAAAAGAGGAAAATATATATTTCCAACAAAAAAAACTTACAGCAATATTTCTAAACACCCTTGGCACACTTAAATGGTTGCACTGAAAGTATGAAATGAGATGTTAGTCATACATAAATATAATATAATAAAACAAAAATCAACATTATTAGGGTGGACCTTCACTAACCGTATCTTTAATTATGATGCTTTAAATTATAATGAATTATTTTTGTTTTCTTTCACTAAACATTTGCCCAGAGTTGTAATCATTGCACTTAAGTGACAGGGTCTGCGCAGAACAAATCGAGCCCTCCATGCCCACCAAACTTTGATTATGATAACTAGATGTGAGAGTGTGTTAGGAAAGCCTGAGGTGCTCTCTGTCGCCATAGCAACACACAGCATAGTCTGGTGGGGTTGCCGCTGTGAGAGACGTGTGGAGAGGATACGATGTAGGGTTGACCCCCACGTGGGGACGTGAATTTGGATTATCGCTCTTTTCTGACATGTGAGATGGTCCACGCGCTCTCTTTTATTTTCATTGTTCTGACATGACTCACCACACACTATGTGTCTCTGTCCAATTATTCAGAGCTCAGTTGAAATAAGGTTTGGTCCAGAGATCTGGTCTTTAAAAGACTGGAGTGGTCTCGTTCGCACAAACACGGTCACTGGCTAATGTGTCTTTGTGAGCCCCTAGATATGTGAAAACTGATTAAAACAGAACTAAAGTGTTTAAACACGCTATATACACTCACCTAAAGGATTATTAGGAACACCATACTAATACTGTGTTTGACCCCCTTTCGCCTTCAGAACTGCCTTAATTCTTTGTGGCATTGATTCATCAAGGTGCTGAAAGCATTCTTTAGAAATGTTGGCCCATATTGATAGGATAGCATCTTGCAGTTGATGGAGATTTGTGGGATGCACGAAGCTGCCGTTCCACCACATCCCAAAGATGCTCTATTGGGTTGAGATCTGGTGACTGTGGGGGCCATTTTAGTACAGTGAACTCATTGTCATGTTCAAGAAACCAATTTGAAATGATTTGAGCTTTGTGACGTGGTGCATTATCCTGCTGGAAGTAGCCATCAGAGGATGGGTACATGGTGGTCATAAAGAGATGGACATGGTCAGAAACAATGCAGAGGAAGGCTGTGGCATTTAAACGATGTCCAATTGGCACTAAGGGGCCTAAAGTGTGCCAAGAAAACATCCCCCACACCATTACACCACCACCATAATTGCATTAATGAGAAATTGAACAGGTGTTCCTAATGTAAGGTGGTGGAAAATGTGAGAAAAGAAGAACCACCAACCACCCACTGGACCAATGGCGGAGTCCAAGTGGCATGGCGAAGGCATTCGCGCATTCTGTCTTTCCAGCGCTCTGGGTTGTTACAGTTAACGTTATTTTAACATTGCGTAATTTATCTGACTCCAAAAGATAAAAAGGAAACCTCATTGAATGATATTATTTGTATTTGATTATTATGAGTGATAATAATCCTGCAATTTGGGTCAATGTTCGATTCTTCTGCCTCATTCTAAATTACACTCCTTCATCCGATTCTCAGTGTCGCTTAGAGTCTCGCGCCGGCCGTTACACGCGGATCTCACAGTCACAAACTCGTCAGTCTTGGTCACTGCCGGAGGTTCTATGACTAGTAACACTCAGAAAGCATTATTTTATCTAGTCCCCTTAGACTATAAAAACTTAATAAAAGTAATGATTATTTCTAACCAGAGGTCATGACCACTCCCTAGAGATAAATAGACCAATCTTACTTCCTCTGATGGTAGCTTTGTATAATCATGCCATAGTTTCCTATGTACACTTAGTTAGAATAATATTTCAATAACCAGAGGTTTGAGACATACCTTATTTAGATTGGTCAGACAACATACAGTATGTGCTGTTCTAAACGGAAACATTAGCCTCTATGGTCTAAGTACACTTAAACTAATGCCAAGTAGTTAGCTGGATCTCTAAGATCTCAGCTGGCGTGCCCCAATGCTCCACCTAATACAGGATTTTAGTCCGTGACTAACCTGAACGTAGATTTGCGGTAACAAAGGATATAACGTGATCTACTAAAGTCCATAAACTCAGAATAATGCGTAACAATTCAAACGTGACAATTTATTAGTCAGGTAAATGTTTCTTGCCAATTACAATTCAATTCAATTCGGAGAGTACGAAAACAAAACATCAAATCCTCAAAGATTAGTCTACGAGTCTAAGACGCATACCTGAGAATAGAAAAAGATGTGATCGGAAAAAACACAGTGCTGTGTGTCTGAAGGCTCACACACAGCACCGTGGGGTTCATCATAGTAAGAATTCCCCAGAACATTTTGCCAGCTTCCCTTAAATACCCAGACCAAAATACCCTTTCTCCACACAACAACAATTTAGATTGTAAAGGACTCTTTCCTGGATCTGTTCAGGCCACAAATGGGCATTTGCATGAAGACACAACCTCAACAGTGAGCAGAATATCTTTAAAGCCTCAAACCTATGTTATGATCTGCTCTACTGCTGTGGATATGAGACCATTGTACCAATCGCACTGAGACATTTCAAATGATACCAAATATGCATATGAAGATTCTTTGTTCATATAAGATACAGTATTTGTCAAATCCAGTTCATGCGTGAGCTTTGAATTGCTCTGAGTTCAGTTGGAGAGAGATGAGAGGGGGAGAAGAGAACAGATGTAAAGGTGTGAGTTGGTAATCATCATTTATTGTTATAAGCTGTCTGAGATGGAGATGCAAACTCTGTGGGGAGTTCATTGAATTGGATGAAGTTCTGTGTTTCCTGGGATATGGTGCCCTTTTGGTGCGGACACCTTGGCACCAGCCTTACACTAATAATCCTTTAGGTGAGTGTACATACATGTGTGTGTCATGCTCTTATTCAGGGTTAAACGTGATGCATCTGGACAGCATCTGTGCCATGTCCATTACAGCTATTGTGACTCATTCTTAACCTGATGTGGATGAGGAATCCTGTTATTTAAATATGTCATCTGGCTGTTCTGCGTGTCTGAGTGTATGAGGTCCACATACTAACATACTACATGAGTGATGGTCGAAGATTTATTTGCGTCTACACTCCGGAAAATCCCGAAGTCAGAAAATCGGCACAAAGCTTGTATCTTTTAAACTGCCACTTTAGAGGAAATAAAAAAAGCACAATTGTTTTCACTGCTTTTGTACTGTCTTAATAGTTTTCGCAAAACCCATAGACAAAAAAAAAAGCTATTGTCAATCACACCAAAACTCAAGCGTCTGCCTGATGACTCGTCAAAATAAATGACACCTTAACTTGTACACTGAGACGAAAAAGATCTGTACTATTTGCTAAAGGAAATTGTAGTACCAATAACACTATAGTTTATTATAGTAAGGTTAAAAAACACAATAGTATCTAGGAATTTTACTGTAGTTTACTATAGTAAATAACACATAACAGAGAATGTGAAGCTGACGTCACGCCCTATGTTGTATGCTGCACTGGGGCCGCCATTTTGGGAGGATCATACTCCGCTGCTATTATTGTTTTGATATGTACCGTCACTTGTTTTATTTGATATATGGAGAAATGGAAAGTGAAAGAATCATGGGATTTTCCTGAATGTCTCTGCGTAATGTTATTGCACTTTTTAACACAGCAAGACTGACCTACAATAGTTATATTTCCTAATCAAACAAGAAAAACAAAACACGGCATTGAACGCACTAGCAGTTTCCCAACCCTGGTCCTCGGGGCAAACCTTCCAGAATGTTTTAGTTGTCTACCTATATCAAACACCTGATTGATGAGTTGAATCAGATGGTTTATATAGGGAGAGATCTAAAACATTCTGGAAGGTGTGCCCCAAGGACCAGGGTTGGGAAACACTGTTCTATAGTATACTTCAGTAATTTATGTGAACAAATATAAATCTATTGTATAGTAAAAAAATTAAATAAACATAATTTATTAAAAATGAAAGAAATTTAGGTAAAATAAAAATTATATGGCCATAATTTATCCATCTTTATGTAACATTAATGTCATTTGTCAGTTATCTGCCTTTGGTAGGAACTGGATTTTATATTAAAATATACATCTATGTCTTCAGAGGTGTATAAAGAGCCTGCACAGAGAAGCTTTATGTGTTTACTACCTTAGAATGAGCATTTTTTATCTACAAATACTGCGGGTCTGCTTGTATGTAATTCACCATGTTCTGTCAGCCATCGTAGTGTTTCAAACGGGAGGGATGGATTGAGCAGTTGGTTGCAATTTGCAACCTTGCCGCTAGATTTTACTGACTGGACCTTTAAATTCCCAGAGAAATAAAAATTATAATTCCAATATTTCATGTGACCTCATGATCTTCAGTTAAAATCTGAAAATGCACTTACGCCCACTAATGTCTATTCATCTCAAATGACGTATTTTGAACAGCTAGTGCATAGCATCCATTAGCTCCTCCCCTCAAACTGTCAGTCTGCTGCCATTTCCATTTCAAAATGCAATGCCATTCAATCAACTCGCAGTGACAAATGCAAGCCACAACTACTATTTTTCCACAACTACGAAATTCCGTTTCACTTGGAAATGCATCATGATATGGAAGTAAAAACGATTGTAACATCTAGTGGATGGGGACTTAGGTTGACATTTTCATGGAAGCACACTTCTAATTATGTTCTCTCTCATAAGCAGCCTCTCAAGGCATCAAATTTATGTTTGACTTGCTTTCTTCAGTTGAATATAAAAAAGGCATGTTGGTAACGTATTGGTTTCTGTGTTTCATGACGAAAAAATTATAACTTTAGTCGGATGAAAACCAAATGGATTTGAAGTAATCAGCATGCTGGCATTTGAATTTTGTGCACAAATTTGTCTATATTTCAGTTTCTCAGAATGGGTGTAAAATACTAATATTTTTCCCTCATAAATGTGTCGCTTTGCTTTAAATTCTGATTGGATGTATGTGCTTTGTAGAGCTTCACAATTTCAAGTCTCATATAAGACAACATGGCGTAAATCTAAAATTATTTGATTGTGTTCAGCTGAAAGGATGGAAGTCATATGGGATGGCATGAGAGAATTTTTCTAATCTATTATATTTTCTCTCAAGGAATATCATGAGAACAAAGAAATGGTTCAAATGAAACAACCAAGAGTTCAATTCAAGCCTCACGAGGTATAAACAAGCAACATCTGAGCAATAACAGCCTCTAAAATATCACAATCATCTTAAACACAGTTACTAAATTTCTGCTTAAAGATGTGATTTGTTACACTGCAGAAACCTTTCAGGGCTCCAGAATGCAACTAAAAATATAATTTTGCAAGTGATATTTTTGCGGTGATTGCCACTGGCGACCATGCAAATTTACTTTATATTAAAGTGTTTGCAATGGATGCGACGCACTTAAATAAAACACCATTGTAACAAAGGCCAGAGAAAGAGAGAGCAGTGCAGATAGAGCTCACTTCCAGACCTCAAGAGATGCTCTAGTGACAGGGGCTAGAGGCTGCGGACTTTAGCCTCCTTGTTAGAGCGCCCAACTCCCATGTCAGACCGAAGCCTGTTCGAAGTCACCTAGGCCTAATGGCAGGAGTGGGCTTCTTCCCGCACGCTCAGCGCCAGCGCTCTGCTCTCCTTCTTTCCTAAACTCAGCACACCAATGCTCGATGAGGCAGCACAGAATAAGAGTCCGCAGATCTACGCAGAAAATTCCCTTGAATTCTGCTTGTTATTGACAAGTATACACACAACGTGAGTGCTTAAAGCTTGTGGCATACTTCTTCTTTTTACGAGTGCACGAGCATATGCGTACGGCCGAACGCACACTCTTGCAAAGTATGCTGTTTTCGACTCGTACACACGGGTATTAATGCATATGCAATGCGAGATATTGCAATACCTCTCCAGGTCTATAGGAGTCAGGTTTTTTTCTTTTATCTTTAATCGATGCTCCCAGGACACAGTTGCCACCTGGTGGTTAGACTAATTACTGCATGAAATGGAATTAGCATGCGTAACAAAATTCTGGCGGTGCGTGTACAGTACGCAGATACTAATCTGGTGTCTAAATTTTTGCCACACGTAGTGTACACTGTCCCACGCGTACGGGGAAAAAGGGAACTATACTACAGCCTTGTAAAGTGTAAGCGCTGTTTGCTGTGACGGATTTTAATGACCCTGAGGATGAACAATGTGATTTTTCAGAGAAGTTCAGGAAACGCTTCATTTCATATCAGTTCATAGCAAGAATGAGCGACAGGCGAACTCTTTAGTTTAGTTTTATATTGTGTCGTGAACATTTGCAAATCTAAAATCATCATAAAATGTAACAAGCCCTTTCGTTTTGCTTTAAATTCTGTTAACAAGAAAATGTTCATACATACTTCAATGGACTCCAAACGGTCGAAGGTCAAAATTACAGTTTCTACAGTTTTTTTTTGTGTGAAAATGACCGATTGTTTGCTAGATAAGACCTTTATTTATCTGTGAGCAAAACCTATGAGAGGGAAGATGTACACACAACAGGATAACTGAAAGTATGTGACTTAAAAATGTTAGTTAGTGTTACGTGGCTCTTAGAAAATAATTCCACACCTGTTTTTCACCTGTAGGAGCCAATGACTCCAGATGTTTTTGTCTGGAGCCCTGCATTTGGTTGTTAACACTAAAAAAGCGCTCCCAACAGAATCATTTCAACAACTTTACAGCTCCATTTTTTCAAACGTTTAAAAAAAGCCTCACATTTCGGCTTTTACGCCCTGTGCTGATGTTTCTTCATTGGCTCCAAATATGAGTGGATTCTTGTAAACGCTTCTCCAATTTGTTTATACGAATCTAGAGTCAAAATCACCGTCTGTCTGAAGGTTGAAAATAAGCATAAACGTCAGTAACAGAGAGTGTATGGAGTGGAATGATGAAGTGTTCCGTTTTTTTTGCTCTGGCCCTCACGGTGGATTTATAATTCTGCATTAAGCCATCACAGATAGCAAGGTCAACCACAGCTGGCCTTTGCAGAAGACGCGACATCATTTCCTCCTGAAGCTTTTAGTCTTTAACTTAGCAACACCGTCCTTCCCTTCTCAATTGATTGCTTTTTTTATATTACCGCCATGGAAATACGTCTAACTCTCTTGCCTCCTCTCTCACACACATCACCATTATCTCTCCTCCTCCTCCTTCTTCTTCTTCTTCTTCATCTGTTGTTTATCTCCATCCAAACCTCATCCTTCCTTTTAGAGTGCAGGTAGAGTTCTATGTGAATGAAAACACTTTCAAGGAGCGTCTCAAGCTGTTCTTCATCAAAAACCAAAGATCCAGTGAGTCCTTTAGCTCCTGGGCCGAGGAGCGCCTCTCATTGTGGCTTTTCTCGTGCTGTGAGGTGCTAGTTTGTGTGTGTTTTGACGTGGAGTGCTGTTGACCCCTTTGAGGGAGCTCGCTGGGGCTGGTGCTGGGTAATTGGTTGGTCTTGTATTTGTTTCTGGTCATTTGATGTGCTGTCCTTTGGCTGTCGTGTCATGTCCATGAGAACTCGGCTCCACTCTGTTGCTTGTGAAGGTCTTTGTAATGCTGATTTGGGATGACATGCCGCTCTCGTCCGCAGGTTTGAGAGTGAGACTGTTCAACTTCTTCCTGAAGGTTCTGAGCTGCCTGCTGTACATCGTACGAGTGCTCTTGGACGACCCGCGTGAGGAGAGAGACTGGTGAGAATACTGGGGAGAGAGCTGGGTTGAGCATTTTTAAGCGTACCGCTGACGTGAAGGCCAAACAGTGGGCAGTAAAGACAATCCCAGAATGCAATGCGACAAAAATGCTGTCATGCATAAAATCTGTTTTCTATTTAGTTAATATGGATGTACTGTAAATAAACATTTTGTGGTTGAAGCTGCAATCCATAATGCTTGCCTCTCTATCGCCATCTGTGTTTGAACCAAAAATGGCAGGTTGTGCATTAAATGATGTCAAACGTCGCATTTAACAGATTATAATTTAAAGATTACTATTGTAAGCTTAGTGTTTTGAAGTAAGCTTTTGGGGAAAGGTAAGAAACTTTGTACTTGTTCAATAACTGATTTTTGTTTTTTGTTAGCCAAAACACTTTGGGATTGCAGCTTTGACTGTGAATATAATATTGCGAAGAAAAAAAACATATGTCACATATATTTTTCTCTATTTGATTATTTTAAATGGTTATAAGTGGTTATAATTAAGAAAGTTAAGCTCAATTAACATTTTCCTCAAAAAAGTCTATCTTAACAACAAATGTTCTTTAGTGGTTTTATCCTGAGATAAAAAGAGCATGGTGCTAGCAACTGTGCTCGATCCAAGGGGATTGCACATAGTCAGAAACAAAATGTATAGTACACTGCAATAATAATGCAATGTTTGGATAAAACGTCTGCAAAATGCATAAATGTTAACTATTATAGTTATATTTGTATTATTATTATTAATTTCCTATTAATTTCCCGTCTTCATGTAAAAATATTCTAAAATTTGGATTATTATTATTAGTCATATTATTATATTTACTGTTTTAGCTGTTTGGCGAATGGGGTTTGCTTGTTTCAGGAAGGTTTTGAAATTGAGACCAACTGGCTGCACTGTAAAAAAATCTGATTATACTTTTAAATTGATTTAAATTAGCCTTATGAGTCAATTCAACTTAAATGACATGGAACTGACTTCAAAATAGAGTTATAAACTATTTATGTTCAGTGAAGCTAATTTGATATCATTTCAATTTTTAAGAAGCTTTTTAAGTCTATTTGTTTTATCGTTCGGCCAAAAATACCAACTGAACCCCAGAATATCCAGACAGCGATACCAGTAAGAAAAGTCTGGTTTCAGGTGTTTTTTCAGCAGGAACACCTGAAGGATATGCAAGTGAGCAACAGGAAAGAAGAATAATGGTCAAAAGTGAAACCCGTGGGTTCTGTTTTGAGTTCAGGGAAGAGTTTGTGCGGTGTTGGGGAGAGAGAGAGTGAGTGTGTGGGAGGACAGAGGGAAGTGAGATGGAGAGAAGATTGAAGTGCCTTCAGTTATTCCATGTATAAAAGCAAGCTTACTGTATTTTGTAAGATTGTGTTTGTATGTGTGCGTTTCCTTCCCCTGCAGTCCTGGCTGTCTCAGACAGAATGCCTCTGCCCACAACAGAAGCCATTTTGACTGGTAAGTATCCAGACTCTTGACTCTTGCAGGAGTAACGGACGAGATGAATGGTGGCCAAGGGCCAGATGGGAGGATAGTCAGATAAATGTCCAATTTAATATGAACCAAATCTGTGCAAGTGAGACAAGTGGCAACATTGCATTGTACCCTGATAGTTCAGTGTACCTTGCATTTGAATTACATTTTAAGCCAGAAACATACGCTCTTGCACATACCCATTGAAAGTGAAAATGAACAGCATGTCTTTTCCTGTTTTTTTCCTGTTATTGACGTTTTTAACATAGAAAAAACCTTTAACATGATCCAAAAGTAAACAACACTGGTCTTTTCTTCATATATGTTTTGTCTCATGCTAACAGTAGAATTGATTTATTGACCTCAGTCAGGTCACAGTGCACATTCGTGTCTCAGTGATAATACCAGAACATGTTTACATTTAGTCATTTAGCAGACGCTACAGAGAGTTCATGGAGCAATAAAGCGATATGTCATACAATAGGTAATACAATAATACAATAGGTGCTTATACCAAGTTATAGATTCCACAAAAGCCAGACCAATACCTGTTGAGAGAAACAGAGAGAGTTTTTTTTTTTCATTTGTCTGTGAAGTATTCACAGAAGAGATGGGTTTTAAGTAGTGAATGTTGTGAGAGATGTGGTTGACCGGACTGAATTAGGAAGAATGTTCCACAAATTGTTTAACAAGGCCTTTCAGTTTAGTAAGCATCAAAGACACACGTGTGATGGTGTTTCTCTGAGTGATGTTCATTACCCAGCACTGAAAACAGAGCTTTGATTTCTGTGTTCCTAACAAAACTCTTTGCTTGTTTGTATCTGTTTATTTCTCAGGCAGCATTATAGATGCATTAGATTCAGGTGTTGCTTTGCTTGTTTGACGTGTGAAAGGAAAGCGTTCAATTATGGGCTTTGTTCTTGATTTGAGCCTCTCTAAATTGCCATTTTTCTTTCTTTCTCTCATTTCATCATAATAATGACTCCTGTCATCAGGTCCCTCATTATTTGGGTGAACAGACCTCTGCCGCTCTGGGCCCTTCAGGTCAGAAAAACACAGACTAACACACAGGAACATACACCGGTTTCTTTAACTATGGGTCGGCTACAATTGGAACTGTCATTTTATTTAGAAATTATACTCTTTAAAAAAGACTTTATACACCCTCATTCATTAATGGTCATTTCATGTTTCACAATTTAACTGCACGCCCCCGTTAAATTCAGAAGGACTATGATTGGCTTGGTTTTATTGTTCATTTGCTCTAAAAGTTATACTTATGATATCGCTCCTTTCTGTCATTATAGTTGTTATGCACAAATAACAGCTTCCATGACTTTAAAGTCGGCTGTGAAAGCTGTTCTGTGTAATACACTGATATTGTGTGTGTGCCTACCTCAAAAACACTTCTATAAAACATCCTTTGAAGTCCTGCTCGTCAATCTGCTTGTTTTATTTTCCAACTCAGGTCTGATAAAAAAATTCAAAACTAATGCTTCTGTTATTAGTGTTTATTAATATAACCCCTGTGACACCATTCGGTCTGGTGTCATTTCCCTCGCCCAGTAGGAAAACATTTGCGATCTCTAACAAAGATTGACGAAAATCAAGGCCTCAGAAACAGCAAATACTGGCTCCTTTAACAAACGTCTTCTGAAGCCAATCCATGTGTTTGTTTAAGAGAAATAACCTTATTGACAGCGCTATTAACGTTGATATCTAGCTTCCGTCATCTCTCAAATCCGTGTGAACCAGAGGCTTGTTCTTCCGGCAGATGACGTGTCGTAAATTCCGGTGACGAATGCTGCATTTTTCGTTTTCAGCCAATAGGATAGCGTCTACACTGGAAGGAGATTTCGTCATTTGCACTCCCCTTCTACCGCTTGGAAGGAAAATGATAGGTGACATTATCACTCTGACAGCATTATTCTTCAAGAAAAAAAACATATTCAGTTAGGATACCTTGAGGGTGAGTAAAACATGTGGAAATTAGCATTTGGTAGTGAAATATCCCTGAAACACTTTTATGATTGTTTGTGTTGTCTTTGTGACAAACATGAAGTTAATTTTTGAAAAATTCTTGGTTGTGATTAAAGATCAACCGATTCTAAATTTCACCACCAATTGCCAATTATTCATAGTAGCGATGTCTATCAAATTGGCATCGGATGAAACATTGTGAAACATTGTGATGGACGATGACTTTGTATGTCTTTATACAACGCTGATTGCACATGTATGCGTTAAAACTATCAGGCGATAACTGATAATACAAAAATTGCATTTATTTTTTTATTTATTGTTACTGATTATTGCCAGTTATGTGTGTGCATCTCTAGATGTACGCTCTTTAATTCTTAATTTCCAAAAAAATTCAGTGTTAAAATTCTCAACGTTAAAAAATAAAATCTACAGTTTCTAGGACAGTTTTAATGGCACCTTTATATAACCAGACAACATCCCCTGAAACATGAAAGGGCCCATAGTTAAAGAAACACACACACACAAACTTGGGATTGTTGTGTTGCCTTCAGTTTGGCCATTCATCCACTGCTGCAGGCCCTTGCTGTTTCTTTCTATAAGACCTCCGTCTCATCTTTTTCTCTGTTTGTCTCTGTGTCTGACTGTTTCTCTCTCTCTCCAGGTGCTTGTTGCATTCATCAGTTTTTCAGAGACCATGTTGCTGGTGTACCTCAGCTACAAGGTGAGATAAACAGCACACAGTTTTACGCTATAATATAATGACTTGATTTACATGTTGCTTGCAAGAGGTCAAAAATACACTTTAAACACTGTATTATTTAACAAATGCTTTATTTGACTAGTAATTAAGGAGGTCAGACACATGATATTCTGTAGTAGAGGACAATCTCTGCTGGATTATGCGGCCAAAGTGTTTTTTAATGGCAGCTGGTTCTACACAGTTCCTCAGTAGCTCGTCTGTGCTGATTATTTATTGTCATTAAGGGATTTTTCAGCCAAAAATTACAATTTATTTCATCATTTATTCACCCTCATGTCATTCCTAATCTGTTTGACTTTGTTCTCCAGAACACAAAAGAAGATATTTTGAAGAATGTTGTTAAACCCATTGACTTCCGTTGCAGGGACACAAAACCTCCGAGACATTTCTCAAAATATCTTCTTATGTGTTTCACAGAAGAAAAAGTCATACACAGGTTTTGAAGGAAGAGGAAAGCATGTTTTCCCTCAGAGAGATTTCCTTCGATCTTTACTGCGACGTCTACAACCTGCATCAACACATCTCTCACTCTTCGTTTTGTATTGATTCCTATCACACCCAACAAGTGCTCTTCACCCACACGGGTCAGGTGTAAACAAACAGACGGGATGTAAAATAATGCAGATGTTTAACATCTGATCTGATGCTGATAAATTAAGCTTATTTGTGAGGACAATGGCATTTGACCCTTGTTTGCCGATGATTTGAAGCCAAGTGAGGCTGTGTTATCCTCAAATCTGAAAGGTCACAGAAACATTGTTCCCTGACCCTGACACGTGCATCCTTGTTTCCAGGGCAACGTTTGGGAGCAAGTGTTGCGCATTCCCTTCGTTCTGGAGATGATCAGCGCAGTTCCGTTTGTGATCACTGTGAGTAAACGAACACTATACATAGACAAAACAAGAACTATAAAGATGACATGCTAAAGTTACAAATTTTAGATTTTTTTTATTAACACAATTAAAGATATTTGGAAGAATGTTCGTAACCAAAGAGTTGAGGGGCACCATTGACTACCGCATAGTTGAAAAACGTCTACTATTGTACACTCTAAAAACCTGTGCCATATACAACATAAAGTGCTTCATGGCCGAAATCGTAGGGGAACCATTTTTAGTGCTTTATAGATTACCATATTTTGGTGCTTCAGTGGTTCTTCAATCGGTTCTGTGGGATGACTGAGGTGCTATAAAGAACCATACATGGGCTTAACAGGTTTTTATTACAGAACCGGTGCTATATAGCACCTCAGTCACCACAAAGAACCTCTGGAGAACCACTGAAGCACCAAGAGATGGTGCTATATAGCACAAAACCCCTATGATTACAAGCAAAGAATCACTTTTAGTGCTATATTGCACCATTTTTAGTCAATGGTGCCACAGACCTAAATGGTTTCCCAAATTGTTCAAAATATCTGCATTTGCGTTCAAAAGAACAAAGAAATGTATACATAATAGAATTTTTATTTTCAGGTGAACTTTTCTTTTAATTCTGTGTATTTTGTATTTTGTATCGTCTTTTCCTTCAGGATTTTGTTTTGTAATCAATAGAACCCAAACCCACACGCCTGAAATTCTGTTACTCCTTTAACATTATTAAGTACAATTCTTTAAATAACAAACAACAAAACTATTTATCTAACATGTTTTAATACCATTTATGTCAACAATACGTGTAAATTCTGTTGTTTTATGTGTGCTTTCACCAGGTCTGAATAGTCTTGGAAACGCTCTGTTTTGTGTTATATCACAAAGCTTTTTGAACATAAGTAAATTGTGGTTATTTTCTTTGCACTCAGGTGATTTTGCCCTCCCTCAGAAACTTGTTTATCCCTGTGTTCCTGAACTGCTGGCTGGCCAAACATGCTCTCGAGAACATGATTGTAAGTAATGAAGCGTTCTTCTTCCATCTGCACACACTGCGTCCTTGCAAGCACAACCATTGTGCCCGTGTGTATCTACTTTCAACGCATAATCTCCGTCCCATTTCATCCTCATTTCTTTATTTCCCAGACTGAAAGCTTTCTTGTTATCACATTTGTGATTGTCATTGTGATTGAAAGCACAATGTCATTAAAACCTTTCGCTTCTTTGCCTTCGTTCTTTCTCTCTTCTCTTCCTTGTTTTCCCCCCAGAATGATCTTCACCGAGCGATCCAGCGCACGCATTCGGCCATGTTTAACCAGGTCCTCATTCTCTTCAGCACTCTACTCTGTCTCATCTTCACCTGGTGAGAACTTCACTTTGATGCAGACATCCTTAAAACATTACCGTGTAGGTGAACTGTCCGCTAGGAAGTGATGATGCGAGCGGTCTGATGCTTGTTTATTAATTAAGAACATGTTTGGAGGCATGTTCTCTTGTTCTGTCAGGGGAGGAGGGGGCTAGCCATGTACTCGTGATACAGAAGGGAGAGAAATGAGTGACCTTTTCACCGTTGACAGCTGTGTGTTGATTCAACCGGCCCTTCAACACTGAACAAACACACACACACCAGCAGTACTGAGAGATAGAAAGATCACGCCTTCATGCACGTGACCCGCCGCACAGTTATTGTGTTTCGGCTTGTTTTATCACACTTTGTTCTCTGCCATTCGTGGATCATATAAACCCTCTGGCTCTTCGTGTAAATCAATGCAGAACGGTCTACCTGAAAAGCCTTTAAATCTCGAAGAGAGGTGTTTATGCAGCCAAAGGCAAAATTCTGAATTCTGGAATTTTAATTGAATGGTGATTTAGTGTTTAAAGTGACAGGAATGACAGGAAGAGGAGTAAACAGAACTTAACACAGGTTAAGGCATTCAGGGAAATTGGGTTTCATGAAAACGTTAGCAATATCAAATCTATAAAAGTGTGTTATTGTCATATATCAGCACGCTTTGGCTGAATGGCATCCACGCTGATCTACAGCCACAGGGGCACATTGTGATTGATGCTGCTTTTAATTGAATTCAATTCACATTCATTGTATAGTGTCTTTTGTAATGTTTGTTACTTTACAGAGAGCAGATTTACAGAAAACGCATGTTTCTGCATTACTAGACAAAACAAGATTAGTCTTTTAAAAGAGGTGATATCAAAGAGAATAGTTGTGATAAATAAGTATAAATTATAGTGTTCTTTTTTGTTCAACAGAACAAAACAAAATGATCAAGTAATTTTTCCTACTATGGGAGTCAATGGGGCTTGAGATCTGTCTGGTTATAAGTACTCTTCCAAATATCTTTTTATCTGTTAATCAGAACAAAGAAATTAATACTGATTTGGAACAACTCAAAGGAGAGTAAATGATGACAGAATTTTCATTTTTGGGTGAAGTATCCCTTTAAAGGCTGAGAACAGTTTTTTTTCTGGTACTGGCCGATACCAATACCGTGATAAGAATGCTTATAACTAAACAGATCTCAACCCCCAGTACCTGTATTATTTTTGGTGAGGTGGCATTTGTCCAGTCAAAACACACTGAAACTTATTTTATGTGCTTGTTTACAACCTTTCAACGCACAAATTTCAGTCAATTCTGTCAGATATGTCTAGTGAAATATCGGTATCGGTGTCGCTATATGAGTACGAGTACATGAGCTTGGTATCGGGTATAATGATACTGGTATCGGTGCGTCCATAGATGAGTATTTTACAATTAGCAATGAATGTGATGTACTTTCATATAGCAAAGAATGTGTATAAACCATATTCAAGAACTATTGTAAAACATGTACTGTGTATTGGGTATAATTAACTGAACCGTTTCCAGAAACGGCCCGATCAGAAACTGGATTTTTAAATTCCATTCTCAATTGGTTTCTAAACTGCACACGTTATGTCTTCTCTCTCTTCTCCAGTATTTGTGGTATTCAGCACCTGGAACGAGCAGGGAACAATCTCACGCTCTTTGACTCTCTGTATTTCTGTGTGGTAACGTTCTCTACGGTGGGCTTTGGTGATGTCACACCTAAAATCTGGCCCTCTCAACTGCTGGTGGTCATCATGATCTGTGTGGCTCTTATAGTTTTGCCAATACAGGTAAATCTGACAAAGACACCAGGGATGCAACAATATTATGGATATTCTGTTATCGCAATAGCAAAATCGTCTCAATATTATCGTGGTCACGTGACTGTATGACACAATGGGTCTCTTCCGGGCCCAACATAGACAATGTTCGAAAAAATAATAGATGTTACCTTTGTCAAGGTCTATCTGGTGCAGTTATTGTATTTTATGAAAAGGATTTTCAGTTCATTTGATCCATCTCATACTATTACTCATATCTCTAAGCAAGTTATGAATAGAGTATAAAGAAAAGAGACTTATGTCACATTTCCAAGTCATATTCCAACAAATATCTTAACGGGATCTTTACACCGAGGTATTATTGTACAGTGTGATTTTTATATTTTTATATTACACTCATCTACATTAAATGTACATATGAAAACCATTACAATAGTCTGCTTTGTGACATCCATTGCATACATTTTAACCCAAAGTATTCCTAGGAAACCTAGGATTTTTGATTGATTCTGACTTTGACTTTTTATGTGTTAACAAACTAAAATGAAACTTCTCTACCTCACTGTAAAAAATGACTTTCTTACTTTTTTCTCGTTTTCCAGGAAAAATGTCGTAAAATTCTTGAATCAAGATGCATTTTCTTGATGAGCAAATTGACCAGTCTTGTTTTTAGTCAAAAATATGAAATTTTAGTGAATTTGTGCTCAAAACAAGCAAACAAAGTCTGTCAATAGGGTAAGAAAAATAATCATGAATTATTTTTTAGTCACTCAATTAAAGATTATTTTTCTTATTCTTTGCTTGTTTTAAGCACAAATTCACTGGAATTTCATATATTTTTAATAAATACAAGACTTATTTTCTTAGGTCAGTTTGCTCATCAAGAAAATGCCTCTTGATTAAAAAATTTGTCATTTTTCCTGGAAAAAAGTATGAGAGACATTTTTTGCACTGCTCCTGGCACCTGCTGACATTAATGGTTGGGATTTACTTTATTATAGGTTCTAACATTAGCTTTAAAACATCTTGAACATATTTTTAAACTCTATAACTCTGTTCCAACTGACGTATTTTCATAAAAGTCGTATTATGGAATAATGTCAATGGTCGCGTATTACCAGTTTTTTTCAGTGTTCATCCGCACTGGTTTTGCACATAATCAAACTGATTTGACTAACTCTTTGCACTTTCATCTGTCAAACATTTTATGCAAATTTTATGTGGCTATGATGACAAAAGCAGCCAGCCAAATCACTTTTGTGTTTAAGGCCCCTGTGAGAGACAACACAGCTGGTGCATTTCACTGTCACACACAAACACACTGATGATGTGTTCACTTTCATGTACACGGCAGTATAAGAAACACGTTTTACATCACACTTCAGCACATACTTTCTCTTACCAACACGTGCACACACAGACAGCACAGGCTCCCAGTGGGGCCGAGGAGGGAAAAGAGATGAGAGAGTTGTCTTTCATGTGTGATGTGAGGAGATCCCTGTCGGCTTCCTCGTGTGGTTTGGGGGGGCTGGTTGGTGTGTTCCCATCACACAGGAAATATCAGCAGGTCCAGCGAGGACCTCCTACTCTTTTCATCCACAAATACCAGCTGACATTTACCGGTGCCCCCCGCATGCAGCTGGTGCACGCGCGTAAGTGTGAGCGCGCGGGCGTCACGGCAAAGACCCTGTTTGTGTGCGTGTTTGTTTCAGGCTTAACAGGGGAAATCTCCAGTAAGGCTCACGGCCCGCAGGGAGTCCTCCCACAGCACTGACTGACAGCAGCCACTGTATCCCATCCGTCCCTGTGCACACATTGCAATGTGTTTTATATTCTTAGCTTTTCTTTCGCAATTAAACGGTGCCAAATCTCTATTCCCGAATACCCTTTGCCTGGAAGCCACGGAATAGCAAACTATACCCACAGCTCTCGGTAAAACCAATCGAATCTTAGCTGAGGATCCCTTAATATACTCACCACTGTGACTAAAACCCTAGAGTGATTTACTGCTGCTATTAAAGAAGATTGTGTAAAAGAACCACAGCTCAGATTACTCACAATAGTAACCCACACAACACGTTAATATCAACCCACATAACACCATATCTATTGTCCAACTCAATCCCCTACAAACAACCTCCAACATCTATCTGCACAACCCCATCAGTAGCCACCTAACTAAATCAATATCAACCCATGTAATCCACAGTGCCATCAATATCTACACACACAACCCACAAGATCATAAGCATCAACCCACATGATACCAACAATATTGTCCCCCACAACACCAACAAAATCAACAACAAAATAATCCTTTACATCACCACTATCAACCCACACAATACCATCACTATCAACACACACAACCTTAACCACCACCGATATCAACCCACAAAATCTACCCATTATTCACAACTCGCAACAAAATCAATATTGACACACAATCAACAACAGCCTATATCATTCTATCCACATAACACCATCAGTGTTGACACACAAACAACAACACCAGCAGTATCGACACACACAACCCAAAACACATCAATGTATTCAACAAAATTCACTACATCATCAATATCAGGCCATGCATTCCAAAACAACCCACAACATCAGTATTGACACACACAACCCAAAACACCACCAATATCAAATCTCACAAACTGCACACAATTTATAACACAAAACACCATCAATACTCAACATCAATATTGGCACACACAATCCACAACAACCCGCAACATTAATATCTATCCCCAACAGCATCTGTATTGACACACACAACACTATCAATACACAACATCAATAATAACACCCAAAACACAATCAATATAAAAAAATAATTTTTGACACACAACCCAAAACACCATCAATACACAACATCATTAATGACACACACAATCCACAACAACACGCACCATCAGTACGAAACACACCATCAGAATCAACACGCAAAAAAAGTGTTTGCCCCCTTCCTGATTTATTGCATATTTTGTCATGCTTAAAAGATTCAGATCATCAAACTAATTGTAATATTACACAAAGAAAACCAGAGTAAATATAAAGTGCAGTTTTTAAATGAGGGTTTTATTTATTAAGGGAAAAAACTATCCAAACATTTCTGACACTTTGTGAAAAGTGATTGCTCCCTAAACATAATAAGTTGTTGTGCCAGCCTTGGCAGCGACAACTGCAATCAAGCGTTTACGAGGGTCTTTCACATCGCTGTGGAGGAATTTTGGCCCTCTGTTCTTTGCAGAATTGTTTTAATTCAGTCACATTGGAGGAGTTTCGAGCATGAACAGCCTTTTTAAGGTCAGGCAACAGCATTTCAATTGGATTTAAGTCCGAGCTTTAACTAGGTCACTCCAAAACCTTTATTATGTTTTTTTAAGTCATTCAGATGTGGACTTGTAGGTGTGTTTTGGATCATTGTCCTGCTGCATAACCCAAGTGCGTTTAAGCTTGAGGTCAAAAACCGTTCATGGAAAACAAAATCTTTGGTTCCATCGAAAATGGCCAGTCGCCCACTTCCTAAAGCTACAAAGCACTCCAGACCATCACACTACCTCCACCATGTTTGACTGTTGGTATGATGTTCTTTTTATGAATACTGTGTTAGTTTTACGCCAGATGTAACGGGACTCACACCTTCCTAAAAGTTCAACCTTTGTCTCATCAGTCCACAGAATATTTGCCCAAATGTTTTGGGGATCATCAAGATGTTTTATAGAAAATGTGAGACGAGCCTTTGTGTTCTTTTTGGTCTGCAGTGTTTTTTTGCCTTGGAACTCTCCCATGGATGCCATTCTCTTTCTCATTATAGAATCATGAACACTGACCTTATCTGAAGCAAGAGAGAACTACAGTTCTTTAGATGTTGTTCTTGGATCTTTTATGTCCTCCTGGACGAGTCGTTGTTGTGCTCTTGGAGTAATTTTGGTAGGCCGGCCACTCCTGGGACGGTTTACCACTGTTCCACTCTTTCTCCATCTGTGGATAATGGCTCTCACTGTGATTCGCTGGAGTTTCAAAGCCTTAGAAACGGATTTGTAACCCTTTCTAGACTGACATTTTAATTCCTTTGTTTCTCATCTGTTCTTGAATTTCTTTAGATTGCGACATGATGTGTTGCTATTTGAGATATTTTAGACTACTTCACTTTGTCAGACAGGTTCTACTGAAGTGATTTCTTGATTCAACAGGTCTGCCAGTATTTATGCTTGAGTGTGGCAAGTGAAATTTAACTCAGTTATTCAATTCATCACAGTTAATTCATGATGTAGCAAGGAGGGCGATTACTTTTTCACATAGGGTCAGAAATGTTTGGATTGTTTTTCCCTAAATACATAAAACCATCATTTAAAAAAGAACTTTGTATTTACTCTGGTTTTCTCTGAGTAATATATATTTTTTTTGATGTTCCGAATCATTTTAAACTATAACAAATATGCAAAAAAACAGATAGGGGACAAATACTTTTTCACATCACTGTATGAGCTCCAAAGCTCTCCTTCAGACGCTGATTTCACAGTTCTACAGAATCCATGTGTGAAATCTCTTTGTAAATCATCTTTAAGCCTCATTCACTTCCATTCGCTCTAGTTTGAGCAGTTGGCTTTCTTGTGGATGGAGCGTCAGAAGTCTGGAGGGAACTACAGCCGCTACCGAGCCCAGACTGAGAAACATGTGGTGTTGTGTGTCAGCTGTCTGAAGATAGATCTTCTCATGGACTTCCTCAATGAGTTCTTCGCACACCCCAGACTGCAGGTACTTTTGTGCACCTACCGCATACGTGTACACACGCACATTACTCAAAAACGAATTTGAGACGAGAGAACTCATGATAAATGCCGTTTAATCATTTTCAGAAGTGCCAGAAGCTGACATTTTTGCAGTGGGATTAACTGAACATTCATTTACATGAAGAAATCTGTTTATGTGTGAATGATCCTCTGGGATTTAATCGGTTCGCAGTGTCTGCCTGACCCATTTTTGTTCACTAATTTGAGCTCATCATGTCCAGGATTACTATGTGGTGATATTATGTCCCGCCGAGATGGACGTCCAGGTGCGGAGAGTTCTTCATATCCCGCTGTGGGCTCAGAGAGTCATCTACCTGCAGGGATCTGCTCTCAAAGATCAAGACCTGATGAGGGCCAAGTAAGAGCTTCTGAGAAAAGAAAACAACCACAAGTCTCATGTTCGTTATTATTGTGTATGGTTGTATATCTGGGCCAGTTTGTATAAAGCCATTCAAGTGTGTCAAAATTCTTAAAATGATGTCATTGTACTCTTATTCTTACACTTACGAATAGGAGTGATTCAGAAAGGTTCATAAGTCTTACAAATAGATCTCAGCTCCTAAATTATTTTAGAGAGCTGAAGACGTCTCCTAGTAAGGTCATGATCCTATCCTTCTCGTCTGATGCTTTCTGTTTTTTGGACAGGGTCGTGACAGTACCATGTTTTGTGTCTTTGTTGCGTTCTGTGTGGAGACACGTGGCCTTTGTTTAGACATTGCGACACATGTCCTCCTGTGGCGTGTTTTGGCACCGGCCCCTTGTTTTTTAGTGGTTTAGTCCCGTCGCCTGCCATCACCTTCCCCATGTAATTATGTAAGTGTTCCCCTTTATTGAGCCCCGGCTCGTTCTGTCCCATGCCGGTTTGTTTTGTGCTTTCATATGTTAAGTTCCTGCAAATTTTCCCTACGTCAAGTTTCCGAGTCTAGTCTTGCCTGCCGTTTTTTGCCCTCTTGCGCGAAGTGTTTTATTTGAAGTCTTTTTGTTCGTTTTTTGATCCCCATTGTGGGTTTATGTTTGAGTCATGTTTAAATAAAGTGCTTTTGTTTTCTCCATCTGTCTGCGCCTGGGTTCAGTCTACATAACCATGACAAGTTAAGAGTAACAAAATGGCAGAACGAGGCAGATACCATGGACTTTACTACAAAGAAACAATGTGTTGGAATGATATGATGACAGGGAATTAATTAAATAATGTAAAAATATTTTTTAAGGATTTGCAGCTTTGGTCTTTTCTTTATATAGCCTACAGCTGTGAGTGTAATAGGATGTGATTCAGCAGCTTAATTATTTAAATAAGCTGTTAAAACTAAATTAAAAGTGTATGAAACCAAGCCAAAATGGATACATATTTGAGATATTTTTTTGCATAATTCAAAATAATTGTTTGAAACTGCAGTTTTTAACTTTTGCATCTCTGTCGCCATCTCTGTTTGAAAAATGAAATTGCAGGTTACTTCATGTATTTATCTTCATACGGGTTGAGGTCAACCGATGTTAAATTTCCCACAAAATCGTACAGCTCAATATATCAATCACTATTATAAGCTTGTCGTTGTCAATCAGGGGAAGGTAGGCAGACTGTTTACAACACTGATTTTTATGTACTTGGCCAGTAACAACATTTTGGTTTATTTTACCCAAATAAATTATGGATTGCATTTATACATTTAATATATATATATATATATATTTATATATATTTAAATTAATGTCTTAATTCAGTCATGATTTGATGGTGCCATGCTTCAGTAACTTCACCCATGCAGGCTCAGAGGTCAAGGCCGGCCATTTTGTATTTAAATCATTGTAGTCCTTAATTTGCAACACACAAGTCAGAATTTATGAATCAGTCTTAAATTTCACTGAAAGAAGCTTTTAGCTTCTTTATAAAAGATGCCTTCTCTTAAAAGAGGCATGAATTAAAATCACAATTTTAACCCAAGCTTTTGTTATATCATCATGTAAGTGTTAAAACTGAAAACGCTCTTGTTACTGAGATTACATCTGTTATTGACACCAGGCCCAGCGAACGGCAGTTTCTGGAATCCACCTATCTATGATAGGTTGAACACCACCTCCACAGAAAAATATTAACGACTACTCCTCTAGCCCCACCCACTGGTTCGCGCATGACAGAACCAGTGGCACGGAACCCGATAGAGCAATAAACAAAATGCTGTTAAAGAGCTAAATATTGTGCCATCCATTGTTGTGGAAGAATACAGTTGCTGCATAACTTTCCTTCGGATTCCGATATTAGTATTGTTAAAATTAAAAAGCAGTGCTGTGCTTTCAATACTGGATCAGATAGGATTTGCGCAGTAATCTTATGCGAGTAAAACATTTTTGTACTATGCGTCACTATTGCTTTGTTAGAGATCACTTGATGTGCCCTGAGCACTATTCACACGAGATCAGTATTACTTGGGGTCCTCTAGTCATTTGTATTATTTGCAGAGGTTGTCTGTGATCTTAAGTCCGTGCGAATCGCCATCTCTGTGCTTTGTTGGTCTCATATATAATTTTCAAGATTTTATACACCGTTTGCGAATGATGGAGGCTGCTTTGAAGTGTTTTGGTATTATTTCAGGTGCTGGGTGACATCCATAAGTTACCGGGAGTCTCCCGTTTGTTTATTTATCATGGAATCTCTCAACATTTGAGACCCTCGATCGCGGTGATCTTTTGTCCGATTCAGGATCACTGGTCTCAAATGCTGTTACGGTCATGTATCATTAAACTCAATACAAGTATAGGCTATACAAACTATACACACTAAATGTGAGTAAAATCATCCCGTGCGAATGCGTCACATGAAATACTGATGTGGGGAGGTCATTTATTAATCACAGGAGGTCTCCAGTTAATACTAATGGCGTGCGAAAACTGTGAATGGTGCTAATGTGTAAGCTAATGTTACGTCTCGTAGCAAATTCACAGAAGGCTAAAACTGCGCAAACTGCGATTCAATCAAGGCAGGCACACGTTAAAACCTAGCGTTAGCAGAGCTGGCCTCAAAACCTGGGTAGAAAATAGCCTATTACTTTTTGATGTTTTGGGATGTCATAACCATCATAAGTAGACCTCATATAACAGTATAAAACAAGCACAGTTCATCAGTCCTTTAAACAGTCTTACTAAACTATCTTTTATCTTCTAATACTAAGTCAAAATTTAAGACTAATCTAAAGAGCATTTTTGATATGTTTAGTACATACAGGGACAGGTATTCATTTTAAAGAACAAATACAATCAGAATCATGTATTGGGCTTCATGTTGTTGTTTTGTTCTGCTATTGTGACCTGACGGAACATTCATTCTCATCTTTTGCTTTATCACACTTTTGAATTCTCTAAGCTCTCTTTTCTTCTCTGTCTGTTCTTCTTTCTTCTGTTATGGATCCTGGCCCGGTTTATCTGATTCTCTTTTTCTTGGTGGCTGCAGGATGGATGATGCTGAAGCCTGTTTTATCCTGAGCAACCGGTTTGAAGTGGACCGCTTCGCAGCTGTATGTTGACCTTCCGTTCAATATTCTCACCTATTATGTCTTTTCTTTTCTATCCTCTCCTTTGTCTGTAAATAGGAAGCAGCAATTTCAAAGCGTTGCTTTATCGTTTTTAGTCATTCTTTTTATTGATCTCACACTTGAAAAGCACAGTTCAGACTGAAGTTATTTATGAAAGATGTTGGTGAAGGTATTTGAGTGAATGTCATGAAAACTGAAGGAAATGTCAAAGTCATATTTCATATCAAAACTAAAATATATGACATTTAGCACAGAGAAATATATTTAAATGTATTGAATGAATGCTTATGCATTCTAACAAAAAATATCCATTTTCATTATATTTACTGCAAGATATTTTATTTTCATTAATGTACAGGTAATACAAAATACACAAAGATAAATGAGATATAATATTTACTATCACATTTATTTATGCTAATTAAAATATCAAAATTCTCTAAAATATTACGGTCTGAGAATATTTATTTATATATGTATATCAGTTAACATTTATTTTATATTTGGATTGTTAAAAACAAAAAAATACTTCTAACAAAAAATACATTTGAAAACTCTTTATTGTCCTAACAATAAGACATTTATATAATTTAGTTGAAAAATACAGTAAAAATAATAATAATAAATTACACTTTTAATAAATATATTTTTTAAAAGTTTTTTTATGGGGGGAGGGGTTAGATGCTTATTGTTTTAGAAGGAGATTAATGTCTTGTGTTGCCAGATTGGGCGGATTCCCCAAGTTCATGAACGGAAGGAAAATGCCTCCTCAGCTTTCCGAATCAGATTTATTATAGAGGACATTTTTGCACAAAATGTGTTTTTGGACGGTTAAAGTCATTGGTTAATTTCTTGATTGTCGCTTTGAAGTTATATTTTCGAACTCTCTTTAATGCTATGTTTGATCCTTTGACCTGTTTTTCCGGTTTAATTATATTTTTTCATCTTGTCATAGTTCGTTTAAAGGAGATAAAATGGTCATTATCATTGTTGATTGACACTGCAATACATTTCTATCACATTATTTTGGCAGTTAAAATTTTGGGCTGGTTTTTGTAGGAGTGGGGGATTTATTGAGCCTTTGGCCTGGAAATTGTTCATTCATACGCCTCTTTCTCTTTAACACAGGACCACCAGACCATTCTTAGAGCCTGGGCTGTGAAGGACTTTGCCCCGAACTGCCCTCTCTACGTGCAGATCCTCAAACCTGAGAATAAGTTTCACATCAAGTTTGCAGGTGAGTGTGTGAAATGTGTTTTCTTCTGGGATTGAGGTGAAGCGAGAGCAGTATGGCTTGATATATTTTACTCGTGTGTGTGTTTATGAGTGTTTGTGAGGAACTAATCTCACATCTTATCTGCCTTTTTGGACGTGTAAATGGGATTCTTTCTGTTTATTTCACCAGTCTTTCCATTCCTCACTTCTCCTCTGCCTTCTCGCACATTTAATGGAATATGAGGAAAGGGCAAAGTCAATTCACAACATTTCAGAGATGAACACTACATGAGAAAAATGAATGAGGAAATGAGGAAATCCTAAATGATCAGTTAAATGAGGACAATCAATCCTGATATAATTACATTCAAGACAGCATGAGAAATTAGAGTCTTTAAACAACCTTCAAAGTGCAATGTCAAAGTTGTTAATGCTCTGAACTTCATAAAGTGTTCTCTGGTGTTGACCATGTAAACAGATGCTGAAGAATTATAAATGACCCAGAGGTGCCAAAATGAACATATTTACTGTACTGTTTGCTGTCCAATGTTGAAGCAGTGGCACATTTTATTGTCCAAGAGCGCTGCAGGATGCTTTGTTGTTGTGAATTTGACAAATGGGTTAATGGAAGAGAGTGTGGTGCACTCAAATCTCTAGTTATCTGTAATGCTTGGCCTTCTGTCCAGCTGTCTCAGTCAGCCTCTGAGCTTTTTAACGTGTTGGGAAAGTGAATTAAATAAATTCTCTACATCCTGCTTGCTTTCTTTTCACTTCTGTAACACTTTCCTCTGGAAATCATTAGAAGCTGTGTTTATTCACACCACTTCCCCGGACTCCTACCAAAATATTCATTGACTTATTTGCACGGTTTCTCTGTGATATGTTCTGTCAGTATTTGTGTCACAAAATGTTTAGTTGAGATTCAGCTTATTAACAGTTAAAAGGTAACGCTGTCTTCAATAGCTTTTATAATGGTAGCTTGTAGTGTACGGTAGGTGGTCAAATGTAAACAACACTGGGTCCAAAAGCACTTCCTGTTTTCAGCTCTTCACTACAAAAAACGTAAAAATAACAGTTGTGTAGTGTTGCCAAAAAACAGCCAACAATAATCGAAATGTTAAATGTCTTTTAGACGAACAATATGTTAAATTAAATAAATATAATGAGTGTTGTT
Source organism: Triplophysa dalaica (assembly GCF_015846415.1). NCBI lineage: Eukaryota > Metazoa > Chordata > Actinopteri > Cypriniformes > Nemacheilidae > Triplophysa > Triplophysa dalaica. The sequence continues at coordinate 23,067,196 of NC_079548.1, read as the reverse complement.
TAAATCATGCAAAACGGTCTATACGATGTTAACGGCTTTGCTAGCCTCCGCCAGACTTAGCATTTTGCTTGTTTAGCGAGATTCTCTTCAAACTGTAGCTCAACATTGACAGTAGATGATAAACTGTAAATACTGCCCACTTTAGGACCTTCTGTGGCGATGCTCTTGCGTGCATGATTTCTAATAAAATACCATTATGAACCATTATCTTTTTCCATTAGAACCAGTACAAAATTCTTTTTTAGTGCGTTTTGGGCATTATTCCAATAGGATTATTCTGCCAGAAAACATCCCAACCAATAGAATCCATCACAAACCATTAGACAGCATTACAGTTTCCATTAAACTAACACAACTCCCATTACAACCATTAAATCCATTACAGTTTCTGTTGTGTTTTGAGCACGGTTCATGGTCTCTTTTAGCAGGGCTCTCTTGTGTTGCATTACAAACATACAACCACACGCAATAGAACTAGTGTAGACCCACTTGCCCACATTAACTATTGTAGTATATATATAATAGTAAGGTTCAATAACATTGTAGGATCTCTGAATTTTAGAAAGATAGAATCAAAAACAATCTGTCAGTCTAATTGTTAAAGTATAGTTCAATTTTTACCCGTACTCGAGGGATAGCATGACCAAGTTTCATCATTAAAATAGTATGAGCGTACTGTACTCACACCGCCGGAATTTTGTTACCTCACGCATGCGTATTCTATTAGGTGCAGTAATTAGTTTAACCACAAGGTGGCAAGCATGTCCTGGGAGCCTAGAAGAAAACCTGCCCCCTGAAGGCCTGGAGATGTATTGCTATGTGTCACAATGCTCATGCATCGATACCCGTGTGTACGCATATGAGTCGAAAGCAGTATACTCTGCAAGGCTGTGCGTTCGGCTGTACATGTAAAAAAAAAGATAAGACGCAAAAAAATGGTGGCCTAAGTTTATGAAGACTACGACAGTTACACTGTTTTTAATTTTAATTTCACAATAATAAAGTCAATGCCATTGTTAATATATAAAGCCATACATCTCTCTATACAGAAGGTTCCTTTTAAAGCTACAGTTCATAATTAATACGTACATTTGCTAATTACTTGTCTTTTGTAGGTTGATGTCAACTGAGATTTCCAGAGAACTTGTTTTTTTAGACTTTATTTACTTGCCTAATAACTTATGGAGTGTTTGTTTTTTTAACCAAGAAAATGTTGAAGATTTATAGATATAGCTCACCCAAAAATAAATATTGTGTTGTAATTTACTCACGTCTTCTGGAACCCTTATGACAGATTTTTCATTCATGGGTGCTATTCATACTATTCAGTAATTCAATTCTTTCAGCCTGCTCATCATAAGAACAACCAAAGCATTGTGGGATATTCTGGATAATAGAATACGTTTATGCTGCCTCTAAAAAGATAAAGTCTTCATTATATAAATCATGTTATGAAAACATTAGACATACTTTTTCATTAGTACATTGTTTTGCTTCCGATACGTTGACAGAAGCTTTTTTTATATTCTTCTATACGTGAAACACATTGGTACCCTGCAGGGTTTTGAAAAGTATTTCATTTACTGTGAGCTTTTGTTAAACTGATATCAGTCAAGAGGTGGTTGCCCCCTGTGGGCGGCGTGGCGTCTAACAAAACGATTGCTTTTTGACAGTTCGGCGGAACGCATCAATGTGCAGTTTCTGTATGCGTGGCAGACGTGTTGTGACACTGCCTCCAATATATGCTCTAAGTGGCTGAGTGGGTGGCATAAATGACTCCGACTCTCTAGACTTGACTTTAGCTCTACTGTTCACGTCAATGTAACAAAATCTCACAACTTTGCATTTGGTGAGAAAATGGTAGAATTTTGCCAGTCTGATTGTGTTAACTGTTTCTTCTTCTCTGCTCCGTGGGCATGTTTGGAATTAGTGACTGGCTGTTTTGTTTCCTCCTCCGTTCTACGCAGTGGCTGTTTGAACAGCGGTTCATTCATAAACATAACCAGCATGCTGCTTTAATTGATGCTAATGGCAGAGATATGTCCCTGTTGGTACCGTCTTGCTGGGGTGCACAGAGTGAGAACAATCTCTCACTTCCAGCGGCTGCCCAAAAGAGCAGCCTTAGAAAAAAATGTGGAAGACAATTATCAGAGCACTTTAACCTGCTTCACTCGAGGTCAGCGTTTGCTTTCTGAGGTTGCTGAAAATGAGGGAGTTGGTGGAGGAGGAGATGAAGTGGTGAAGCAGAAAGGCTCGACATGAGGAGAAATTGAAGTCTTTAATTCAGCGTTTGATCTTTACAAGGGTTTGTGCGTCTTCGAGGGCCGCCTCCAGTACTCCAGCCTGACACAAGAATATTTCAAAGAACGCGACCTATTTATATCATTTACATCTATTTTTATAGATTGTATTTTTGCGGACAATAAATTTTCTATCAAACAATGTTATGATTATTAAAAATAAAAAAATTAAATGAAAAACAAATACATAGAAAGTAAGATTTGTGCCACAGCTGTATGTGTAAGATCTTAAGTCACATGAGTAATGCTAAAATAACAGTATTGTTGTTAACCATACAATGGAATTTGTAGATATTTGTACTGGACAACAAGACGAAAATACTACCACAAACGCCACACAACCCCCTCACCCGTAATTTTTATTGCAACATTCGAATAAAGACGCTGCGAAATTATGCGTTTTCGGCCGCAGAAATAAAAAAAAATCTCTGCAAAATCCATTGGGGACTAAATGTGTATATACAGTTACAGTTACAGTTACTGCACAAAAAATGTAAACATGTTTGATTTAAAACAATCAACAAGTAAAAAGCATTACTTGATTATTGATTATAATGTTATTGACTTTGAAATCCCTGTACACAATAATTAAATATATACATTTTAATGAATAAAAAAATACTTCTTTACATTGATATTAAAGAACAACAAGAACAGACAAAACCTTGTTTAACCACGGCGAAACTGTGCCGAATTGTTCCAGGAGAACATTCAGTCCTTCTAGATTCTCTCCTAATGTTGACAATGTTACCTTAATTCATGTTAGTGGCATAGCCTACGCATGTCTCTGAATTGACTCGGGTTAGTCAGACAATTGGAACATTCTTCTATCCTTGAGTGAGCAGCGTCTCTGAATAGATGTCAGTAAAATCCAGTAAAACGGTTGAGCACGGCCTGCTGTAGAAAAGGCTTTTCAAATCAGAATTGCAGCAAAATTGTTTCATCTTTTTCCTAAAAAGGGTTGCTAATTTCTCAAATCCCAAAATGCAATGTCGTATTAGAGGCACATGTTCGATTCTGACTATCCAGCCTGATAAAGCGGCGAAGCTCCCGTCACTAACATCTCTCACTTACACAAAAAAATGACATGACATGCTGAAATCAACAGGAAGAGAAAACAAGCGGCTATTTTATCGTTTATTTCCCATCAGAAGCCCGCCGTGAGAGGAACACAGGTTCTTTAATAAGACAGCAGACCCAGAGGTGATGTCTGTTTCCTCTTATTTCCAAATTCAAAAACATCCAAAAATAGACCACAGTAAAATTGAAAGGCAGTGCCCAGAAAGAGGGCAACATAACCTCAGGGGGCCAAACGGGGACCGAAATGATTAAAAAAGGCGCTCTTTTGTGTTTTGAGACTGTTTGTTTGACTGTACGCTGTAGGTCCACACCTACGTTGTGTTCAATCTGAAGTACATGATACAGAAGCAGCTGAAAATATACGTCTGGTGTCACTGTTTCCCTCGATGCTAATGTGATTTTATTGATTCATTTTCCCAATTGCTCCCCGTGACCCGAGGTAGTTCGGATAAGCGGTAGAAAATGGAATGGAATGGAATTTTCCCAATTTTGAAAAATTGCTAAATGTGTTTTCTCTCTCCGCTAACAACAAGCCGAATGAAACTCATGCTCTGTCTCTCTGGCACCGCTACTCTCTCTTCAGATGAATGCATCTCAACGGTATATATACTGGACACTTAAGCATTCATAAGCATCATCTCATGCTTTCCTACTTTCCATTTCTTCCTGAACTGTCTTTTTCTCTGACATTTAAACGGCCGTGTAGGTCTTCCTCTGATGTGTGCTCATTCAGCTGTGAAGAGGTTGTTTAAGAGGGCAGGGGAGTTAAAGGAGATCCCATGAGATCCCAGACGTTGCCTTATTTCAGTCTGTTAATGGCGCCGAGAGCTCTGACCCCCCTATAAGATGTGTCTTTGAAATGAAACGCAGGCTAAAGTACTGAGACATGCATTCAGCTTGGCAACGATAAACCGTTTTGGACTTTTAGGGGCAATAACAAAACATTTGTTGACAGCTTATATGCTTTTTAAAATGTTTATGTGTCTAAAGCATAGAATAAACAGTGCGTGCGTATATTTTTGGGCAGTGTTTGATATTATGATATGGCCGTGTAATCATAAAAATACAATTCTAGTGAATGCACTTCAACATTTCCTTTTTAACATTTGATTTTTTAATTTACATTTAGTCATTTAGCAGACACTTTTATCCAAAGCGACATATCAGATGAGGGAAGCAAAGGAAGCAATCAGAACAACATAAGGACGACAAAAAGCATAAGTGCAATAAAAGAAAACTGGTGTCTACACAGTACACATAGCTTAGGTGTTTTTTATTTTTAGTAAAGAGTGATCCATGTGATTAACTGTGTTTTTTTCAGCTTTAATCAAATTAAATGTTTAATTTTTAGAAAAACAAAAATTCTCATATATATATATATATATATATATATATATATATATATATTTTTATGAATAGAAAACCTCTAGAATGTAAATTCTTGTGTGATTTGTTATAATGTGTGAATAGGTGCGTCCCAAATTGCGCTCTTCTGCACTATTCTACACCATTTTATTGTACAAATGTGAGTAGTGCGTTCACATAGAAAATTCTCGAAGAGGGAGTGCTCTTTAAGCACCCAGATGATGCACTTTTTCAACTGAAAATATGAAGTGTGGAACTGTGGACACCCAATGATTGTAGTTTCACTTATGAATCTTATGAAAACTACATTAATTGAACAATGTGAAAGTTGATTTTTATACATGCAATTGACGTCATGTGCACTCGTCTAGGAAAGCACATATACTTCCAGTTAATATAAATCCGTTTTGTATTCCATTTGGGACGATACTGCCCTTGTAGAATTCATACAATTCATGGCTTAAGTGCATAGTGTAGTATGTCATTTGGGACACGTGTTTATTTTGCAGATCATGTGGTGTGTGAGGAGGAGTTTAAATACGCCATGTTGGCCCTCAACTGTGTGTGTCCTGCCACCTCCACCCTGATCACTTTATTGATTCACTCATCTAGAGGACAGTGAGTATAAACATTTCTCTCATACAGTAAAAGTACACGCTGAATCAACCCCCCCCCCCCCCCCCCCCCCGGTCTCAAGGAGCCAGACTTCTGACTAACAGCAGAGAGTCTGCTTCACACTGCAGCTTATTCTGACCAAGACCAGAACACTCAGGAAGAAACTGCCTGAATGATGTCAGAAATACAAACAGCCACTAGAAAGTAGTTGTTTTTTGTAGATGTTTGTAATGAGATTTATCTGAAACAGACTGCACAACTTAAAAAACATCTGTAGATGTATGAGTCATTCTACAATTAGGGGTACATGTCATGTTTATGGACTCTTTTATCCATTTTACATCAGCGGACATTTCTAATTCATTTTAAACAAAAATCCAATAAATACCCATCTTTTATCTTGCAAAAATGACATATTCTATTCTGGAGTTTGCTGTTTTTGTGCTGTCCGATTTGATCAATGTGAGGTTTTGCTCTTCAGATTAGCTCTAGAATACATGTTTCTGTATATACTTCTTACAAATATTTGTCCAAAATAACCATTTAATCATGAGGATGGTTTATTAAAAAATATTTTGCTCATGCATCTACATTAAATCATCCATTTACTTTCGTCCGAGAAATGTCCCTATACATCAGCAATGGTTTGTTACAAAGTCACATGTCCAACATCATGTGATGTCATTTCCTTTTTTGGAGGAAAATTTGAAGGCGGTGTGGTAAATCATAACTTCTCCACTTCAATATTTAATCCATATTATTGTCTGCATGTACTGTAGAGTAGATTCATTGACTGTCAAATGTGTTATCAACGTGTTCTGTTGAACCTGTGTCACATGTTATATTTATTATTATGAAGAGAAAGAATACAAAAACATAAATTAATCAAGGTCGTGTATTAACTAGTCCAAGGTGAGCAGTTTGCACAGTGCCCTAAAATGGCCGAAAGGTCAACTGTGTTACAATTCACTGTGTTACCATCAACTGTGTTACCAACCATAAACGGATTACAATGTTGGCAATTCAGTGTTTATTTATTTTAAAAAATGCCTTAGCCTTATTAATAATTAATTTTGCATATTAAGGGAATATATTATTCACCACTTAGTTTATTTATCAAAAAAGAATACTGATTTTCTGACTTTTTGGCAGACCTGAAATGTACCCCTAAATAGAGAATGACTCTGTTGTCTGAAAGCAAGAAATACTGAAGTGAAAATTCACCTCTGCTCTCGGATATCGAATTAACTTTATATAAAAATAACCATTATTATGCCACAAAATAATGGGAAACTCACCAGAGGAAGTTTGTATTGTTCAGAAGTTGCTCCTTCGGGAGATATCAGTTGTGTTACATTCAAGTATCAATTTAGTCTCAGATGTTTCTCCTAAAATTCCTTAGGATAAAAAAAAAACAGAAACAAATAAGAAGTCAAATACATGAAGAATTGGGTTTTGTGGAAATGTGATGAGAACGTCTTGGTTACGTATGTAACCTCAGTTCCCTGATGGAGGGAACGAGACGTTGTGTCGAGAACGACAGATGGGGTTCGCCCTTGAGAACCAATCAACTCTGACTACTATAGAAAAGGCCAATGAAATTTGGCGAATGCAATTTGCATGCCGGGCTCCGCCCCCGGAAATCCGGTATAAAAGGAGGCCGGCGTGCAGCATTCACTTACCTTTGTTCTGAAGAGCCTGAGACCTCTCAAACTGCAGCAGAATACGATACGTGTTCGTGGCATAAGGGACACAACGTCTCGTTCCCTCCATCAGGGAACTGAGGTTACATACGTAACCAAGACGTTCCCTTTCTGTCGGTCTCTCGACGTTGTGTCGAGAACGACAGATGGGGTTGCCTATGGAAAACGCCACAACGCTGTATCGCGTCACAATCTCTAGCGAAGCGACGGTAACAAGCCTGGGCGTGTCATCTCGAAGCTTTCGTGAGACTGTAACCTTCCAGTGTGGTGGTCGGGGGGTTCCAGAGCTTTCTTGGAGAAAGATGGGTACAGCCCTGACCGGTAACTTTCACGGACGGGGCCTTAGCTCTCTATAGGCGAGAGGCCGTCCAGATCAGTTTACACCGGGTAAGCGCGACTCTTAATCAGAGAAGCGCTACAGAGGCCACCTCCTACCCGTGGGGAGGAATATGGTGGATATAGGTATGGTCTCGTCCTTGGAGGAGAACGCATGGAACGTGCGGACTGAGTAGTTAACCGCGAGGTGGAGGCCCACCTGGGGAAGCTCATGGGTTACCAGGAGTGGGAACCATTCTCATGAGGATACATCAGACGGAACAGCCCACGGAGGGGGTGTTACAGACGTCCGGTAGCACTAGGTCCGGTTAGAGCTATCTGTGATAGCTCACATGGTATCCCGGCCTAAGGGGGAAGGCTGCTCTGCCCAGCCAGCCCCCAGGGGGTGCTTGTTTGGTGATGGATGGAATGCCTATTCTTAACCAGTGTCTGGGTAAGAAGGGAGGCTGGTGAGGTACCAGTTTCTTAGCGATGTGTTCGGGTAAGAAGAAAAGGTAAATAGCACACTGACCCAACCTGTTAGAGGGTGGAAAGGTGCTTTCGCAGGCATACGCCCCCCCGGATGCCAGTCCTACATGTCGCCACGCAGGACGTGGGCTGACACCGGGTTTACGCGAAGGTTGTTAACCCTTGCGAAGGTGTTTGGGCATAGCCCAACCCGCAGCTCTACAGATGTCTGCTAGAGAGGCGCTTCTGCCAGTGTCCAGGAGGTGGCTAAACTCCGTGTGGAGTGAGCCCTCACTGCCAATGGGCATGGGAGATTCTGAGATCGGAATGCCGTCGTAACGGCGTCCACGACCCAGTGCGCCAGCCTCTGTTTGGAGACAGCCTTCCCCTTCTGCTGTCCTCCAACAGACACGGAGCTGGTCAGAGCTTCAGAGCTCTGCGTGCGGTCCAGTACGTACTGGACACAACACTAATCGGGTTGGGTCTTCCTCCCCTATGGGGAGCGCCTGCAAGTTCACCACTTGGCCCCGGAGGGAGTAGTGGGAACTTCTTGGGCACGCATCCGGGCCTGGGTCTCAAGATAACGTGAGAGTTTCCAGGGCCGAGTTTAAGGCAATCCAGGGACACGGAGGATGCTCGGTGGTCCCCTACCCTCTTGAAGGAAGTGAGCGCCGTCAGGAGGGCCGTCTTACTCTATGAGGAAGATCGGAACCTCCGAGGGGCTCTTTGGGGGGCCCTGAGGCTCCCCAGGACCACTTAGGGTCCCAAGAGGGTATGGAGCGGAGATGAGGCGGATTCCGCCCTCTCGCTGCTTAGGAACCTGGTGACCAGGTCGTGTTGCCCTAGAAACTTTCCACCGACTGAGTCGTGATGAGTGGCAATAGCGACTACATACACTTTCAGTGTGGAAGGGAGATGTTAGTCTCCAGTCTCGTGAGGAGGGGAACACAATCCTGATCAAGCACCTCAGTGGGTCTTTCTCGTTGAGAAAGACACCAGGACGAGAAGAGGCACCGTCTAGAGGCGTGTAACCGCCTAGTAGATGGGGCCCTAGCCTGGGTGATGGTCTCAGCCGTATAGGGGGAGTAGCCATCTTAGGATCTTCTCGTCCCGTCTAGAGACCAGACATGGGTGTTCCAGAGGTCTGATCTGGGATGCCAGAACGTGTCCTTCCCCTGAGAGAGCAGGTCCTCTGTCAGGGGAATGGTTCAGGGGGAGTCGCTGTCCAGAGCATCGGCTCTGAGGCCAAGTGCGGTTAGACCGGTGTGGTGTAACCAATAACACTTGGTGCTCCTGCTCCCTGACCTTGCACAGAGTCTGTACAAGAAGGCTCCTGGGGGGGGAAGGTGTGCTTCCGCCCATCCCGCGGCCAGCTGTGCGCAAGGATATCCGTGCCGAGGGCAGGGACTATCAAGCGGGCAAATGGTGGTGTTACGGGAGGTGAACAGGTTTTACCTGGGCCTACCCGAACAGCCTCCAAATGAGCTGGACTGCACGGGGGTGGAGTCGCCACTCTCCACGAGGCATAAACTGGCGAGAAAGCACGTCGGCTGTCTAGTTCAGTTTGCCCGGGGTGTGTGGCCTGCAGGGAACGAGTCACCTGTTGACTCCACCGGAGGAGGCGTCGAGCAAGTTGTGTTTAGCTGCTGTGTGCGAACGCCACCCTGACGATCTGTATTCGCTACAGCTATAGTGCTGTCCTCGGAACAGCACGTGTATGTCTCGCACGAGAGGCCGTAGCCTGCTCAGTGCAAGTAGCATAGCCCACAACTCTTGGCAATTGATATGCCAGCGCAGGCGGGGGTTCGTCCAACACCCCACCTGCGTGCCCGTTGCACACTACACCGCACCCCTGCAGGGAGACTTCAGTCGTCACCACGACCTGCCTCATAACCTGCTCAGAGGGACCTGAGTCCGTCGAAAAAGTCATAAAGACTAGGGGTTATGGTGCGTCGGCAGCAGGGCGGCATCACCATGCGCCTGCTGCCGGTGTGCCACGCTCTCCTCGGAACTCGACTCTGAAACCAGTGTTGGAGCGGTGTCATGTGCATCAACTCGAGGGGTATTAGCCCGCGAGGACGCCATGTGTCCCAGGAGCCTCTGAATTGTTTCAGGGGGACCGCTGTCTGCCTAAAATGTTCATTTCAGACAGTTCAACACTGGTTGGGCACAACTGCGGACAGGTGTGCCGACATGGTGACAGAGTTGAGTTCCATACCGAGAAAGAGGATGCTCTGCACTGGGGAGAGCTTGCCCCTCTCTTGGTTGACCTGGAGTCCCAATCGACCTAGGTGCCGGAGCACCAGGTCCCTTTGTGTACATAACAGATCTCGCGAGTGTGCCAAGATAGGCCAGTCGCTGAGATAGTTTAGTACCCGCTCGCCTTCCTCCTCTCAGGGAGAAAGGGCGGTCAGGGACAGACCGAAAGGGAGGACTCTGTACTGATATGCCCGCCTCTCGCACGCGAACCGTGGGAACGGCCGGTGTCGAGGAGGATCGAGACATGAAAGTAAGCGTCCTTCAGGTCGATTGCCACGAACCAATCCTGACACCTCATAGATGTCAGGACGCGCCTCTGTGTGAGCACCCTGAATGGCAGCTTGTGAAGGTGCTCTGTTCAGGGTACGCAGCCTTTGGGGGCAACCCGCCGTCTTTCTTGGGAACGATGAAGTGCGGGTGGTGACCCACTGAACATCTTGGTTTTGAGGGACGAACTCGATGCCTGTTTTGCCAGAAGGGTGGTGACCTCTACCCGAAGTACGGAGGCGTCCCTGCCTCTGACAGAGGGAGAGATGATGCCCCGAAACTTGGGTGAGTCTCTGGCGAACTGGATCGAGTAACCAAGACGGACCGCCCTCATTAGCCAGCGAGACAGTGTGGGCAGCTCTCGAGCTCCCAGGGACTGTGACAGGGTGACCAAGGGGACGGTCTGCTTCATCATTCCCACGGGGGGTGGTTCGTCGGCTGGCGGAGCTAACCATGTCGCGGGGAGTCCCCGGAGGGAAGGTTTTTGCTCCGCCTGCTTACCTGCCTGGCGGGACAACGGCACGCACTGTCGGTTTGAGAGTGGTGACGGCTGTCGTATGTGTACGACCTCACGCCTCGCCAGGGTGTGAGGTCGGTTCGCCGAGCACAGTCCAGTGGAGTGTGCGATCGGCTGCAAGTAAACCCGGGGAGAACAGAAAACTCAGTGAGTAAGTGGGCGCCAAGCCCTAACAAGGGCCCGGCTTTGGTGACGAGGCAGGAGTCGTCCCGTACCGACCGATCAGAGCCGTGGCTGTGAAGGTTCGGGCCCGATGTTGTTCTCCCTGGGGTCTTCCCGTCAGTGTCCCTTCTCGCGAGGAGGTTGCTGACGGGGTGGAGGTTTCCCCCTCGACCTCTGCTTCCGGGGTGCCGCCTGTGGGGGCACAGGAACCGGAGCCGATGTCGAAAGGGTCCTGGGTTGCAGGGAAGCAGACGTCACGTGAGATCTCGGAGGCCTGTAGGCGGCCGAGTCGCGGCGTGAAAAAAATGTGGTTAATTGCCACTGTCTGCTTCGCCGTCAAAAAACTGCTGAGCGCAGTCCTCGACGGTGTTACCAACAACCCACCCTGCGAGATGAGTGCATCAAGAAAGCGGACTTCCTTGCTGTCACTCTTCTGCACAAGGTATAGCCGGGGGTGTCTCTCCTGGACCACTACCGTGGACATCGTCCGACCCAGGGCCCGTGCCGCCGCCTTAGTCGCCCGTAGAGCGCTGTCAGCGGTGGCACGGAGATCCTGCATTATACCCGGGTCGGCCTTACCCTCGTGGAGCCCTCTCAACGCCCTGGCCTGGCGGACCTGCAGGATGGCCAAGGCATAGAGAGAGGAGGCAGCCTGGCCCGCAACATCGCAAGCTTTCGACACCAGTGATGCCGAAGTCTTACGTGCTTTGGACGGTAGGAGTGGTCGATCCCCCCCCAGGTGGTAGCCGTCCGCGGCACAGGTGCACCGCAGGCGGACGTTCCACCCGGGGGATCTCGACGCAGTCCTTGGCTGCCTCACCATCGAGGGAAGTAAGGGAGCCGGAGCTGGTTTCACTGGAACGGTCCGTGAGTGGAGCGTTCCAAGTTTTACACAGCTCCTCATGCACCTCCGGGAAAAACATGGCACCCGGGGTGGGCGCGGTTTGCACCGCGCACCGACCTCGGGAACCACGTATCCCCGGGTTAGCACGGATGACATCACTTCTGCTTCCTCCTGAACTCGACCGCTGGGGGTGGAGTTTGGATTCGGCAGAGTCGGATGCCAGTCTCCCTCCGATGCTGCGAGCGACATCTCATCTACGTCACACATCGTTTCCGAGTGTGTGCGTGAGGATCCGGACGGTATGCCACCGCCGGTTGGGGAACGTTCAGAAGAGCGAATCGGGGTGCGATCGGCCCGTGAGCACTTGGCTGGCGGGTTTACGTTCGCAGAGTTCCCCGTATCACTAACGCTGCTAACGTGGGTGGTCATCGGGGCCGTAGCCACAGATGTCACAGCCCGGGTAGCAGACGAAATGGTGGCTGGTTCCCGTAGGAAGACAGCCACCCGTGACCGCAACTTCTGAATGACAATCTGCCCGCAGTGCAGGCAGATGTGTCAACGAACGCTGCTTCAGTGTGCTGGACGCCCAGACACCTAATGCAGCGATCGTGTCCATCCCCCTCCTCGATGAGGGTGCCGCACCCAAGAGAACAGCGGGACATGCCGCGCTGGAGAATGCTCAGTCAGTCCTGAAAAGGACTTTTAGAAAAAATCTCTAACACCTCCGGAACCGCCGAGACGCCCAGGGGAAGGTCGCTGCAGGAAGGGACGATCCGCTGTAACACGTCGTAGCACCAGCGTGTAGTTGTAGAGGATTGAATCCTGAGTTGTACTCATGAGCGATGGCTCTGAAGAACAAAAGGTAAGTGAATGCTGCACGCCGGCCTCCTTTTATACCGGATTTCCGGGGGCGGAGCCCGGCATGCAAATTGCATTCGCCAAATTTCATTGGCCTTTTCTATAGTAGTCAGAGTTGATTGGTTCTCAAGGGCGAACCCCATCTGTCGTTCTCGACACAACGTCGAGAGACCGACAGAAAGGGAAATGTTCATATTGAGATCTTCAATAATATTGACTTTTGATTGTCGAGATACTTCAACATACTACGATGTTGAGATACTTCACCCCAAAATGAAAACCGGTCATTTACTCTCCTTCGAGTTATTCCGAATCTGTATAAATTTCTTTCTTCTGATAAACATGGAGAAAGATATTTGGAAGAATGTTAGCAACTGAGATTTCTGTAGTAGGAAAAAATATTATTGGATTGTAAAATGATTGTATTTGTTCTTTGTTAAACAAAATGAGATATTTTGAAGAACGTAGGAAAGAAAACAGTTCTTTGAAATGTATATTTTTCTACCATGGTAGTCAATGATGTTCCTTGAAATGTCAGTTGCTAACATTCTTCCAAATATCTTCCTCTGTGTTCATCAGAACAAATAAATGTATACAGGTTTGGAACAACTCGAGGGTGAGTATATGATGACTTTTTGGACTACTTTTGGATGCAGTATCCCCTTAAAGTCTCATCTATGATTTGTCCTGTTGGTTATTGTATCAAACCAGTACATTTTGAGTAAAAAATCAATGCTCTGGCACCTTGAAATTGTGTAAAAGCGGTCAATTCAATTGTGTACTCTGTCACAGATATCTTGGCAACACACATGTGCTTATCAAACCGACAAAACAACACCAGACCTTCACAAGACACAGACGCACAAAGTTCTCAACTATTGATTCATGATCATGTGTTACATTTTTTATCAGAACGGCATCTTCAGAAGCCTTCAAGCAGCGAGCGGGTGCCTTCCAGCCCCTCAACAGGTCAGACTCGCTTGTCCAATTTCGACGCTCACACATCAATATACACAGCAGCAGGGATGCCATAAACAGTGATATTTATCTCAGCGTGATGTGTCTTTGTTTTTCACCTCCTCCATCTCAACACTCCTCCACTCCCTCTGCTTCTCACCTCCACTACATCATCTCTGACATTCACAGGCATGTCACAGACACACCTCAAGTGCACATATATAACACAATTATTTCCTAACATCAACTATAAGGTCTAAAAACTACCCCGAAAAACATTTGATAAGCATTTGTCTTAAATAGCAAAGGAACATTTTTAGTAAAAGACAAAAATACATTGTATGGGGCAAATTATTGATTTTTCTTTGATGCCAAAAATCATTAGTATATTAAGTAAAGATCATGTGCCATGAAGATATTTGTAAATTTCCAACCTTAAATATATAAAACTTTATTTTTGTGAGTGGATGGCCTGTCACAGTGCCTCTGATCAACAACTTCGAAGGCGATTTTCTTAATATTTCGATTTTTTTTGTTTTCAGAGTTTTAAATGGTTGTATCTCAGCCAGATATTGTCTTATCCTAACAACTTAATTATTCAGATTTTAGATTATGTAAACTCTAAATTTCTTAATATTGACCCATAAGACTTAGATAAAAGGTTTTGTTGTCCAGGGTCACATTTTATGCTGAACCGGTGTGATTTTCTTCATTTTGTAGAATGTAGAGTGACCAATTTGGCTTCCAAAAAAACAAAACCATAAAAGCATCATAAAAAAATCTGTCTGCATGACCGAAAACACGATGCACATCACACTAGATTTGACACGAATAACCTAAAACACCATTGCACAACTGATATTTCACAGTTTCCAGTGAGAAGGATGTGTGAATGTTCGTAAAAGATGATCGGTGTTTATGTGTCACCAGGGTTGCCAGATCTTTTGCTTTTGTTGTGACAGGGAAGGCGGTGCTGGCTCAGTCGACCATTGGCAACGCACCTACCGGCGCTGTGCCGCCAATGAAGTGCACCACATCCGGCTGGAGGAGAGCAAGTTCTTTGGAGACTATCAGGGAAAGAGTTTCACCTTTGCCTCATTTCACGCACACAAGAAGTAAGACCGTGGACCGCATTTTTCTGCAGTTACGCACACACAAACACTCACTTTTACCTGCTGTTCCAGATATGGGGTGTGTCTGATCGGAGTGCGTAGGATGGACACTGCCAATATCCTGCTGAACCCCGGACCCTGCCACATCATGGGAGGCTCGGACACCTGTTTCTACATCAACATCTCGAAAGAGGAGAACTCTGCGTTTGTCAGGGGCCAGAGAGAGCCAGTGAGGGGACCCGGGGTCGACGCTAGAGGAGTCCCTCAAACCATCTATCACGGCCTCACTCGCCTACCAGTACACAGCATTATTGCCAGCATGGGTTGGTCAACTCAAATCTTCACTTTTTACTTTGAGTAGTCACGATCACAACATGTTGAAGGCTATGTATTTATTATTATAGTATTTATAATATAATTTATATAATATAAGTATTTGAGTTAGATTTACACACAAAAATGTTTATTTTAAGCTGCGATCGCTGTCATTTTACATCATATATTGCTATCACAGTATCAGATTTATTCTACACATTTTATTTTGTGTTTTCTCTTTTTGGCCAGTGAATCACTGCCAATTTACAAGGATAGGGATTGTGTCTCTTAAAGGGACAGTACGCCCAAAAAAAAGAAAATCCTCATCATTTACGAAATGTGCATAAATGTCTTTAATCTGATGAACAAAGAGAAAGATATTTGGAAGAACGCTTGTAACCAAACAGTTCTTGGCGACCATTGACTACCATAGTAGGAAAAATGACAATGGTAGTCAAACGTTTGATTTCCTGCATTCTTCAACATATCTTCTTTTGAACCGAACAAAGAAATGAATAAAGCAATTTTCATACTATGGAAAGCATTCTTCCAAACATCAACATTTTTACAGATTTGGAACAACTTGAGGGTGAGTACATGAAGAGAGAATTTTCAGTTTTGGGGGAACCGTTCCTTTAAGGCAAAGTTTTAAAAGGGGTGCTGAATTTGCGAACTTCTCATACAGTATGAGTGTAGTATTAACACAATATCAATCAGTATAATTAATATCACAAATTATTGCAAAAAACAGTATATTGTAAGACCGCTAAATTAAATAAATATGATAAAGGGATGATGTCATGCATTTTGCGACACCTCTATTTTCATTATGGAGATCTAAATTACAATATGTGGTTTATTACCCACACACAAACTGTAATCCTGGAATATAATCTGTGATGCTGAGAGTCAAAATTAGTTCGATAGCACTTGTTTAACCTGCTTTGCTGTCATTGAATATCTGAGAGATGTGAAAGATCCTTCTGAAATTGGCTGAAGAAACAACTTGGTATAATATCACCACCTAGTGAAACGCGCTGGAACTCATCTATTTGTTATTAATTATCTATTAATGGTCACAGAGGACAATGATATTGCTGGGGTGTTGCTCTCAGAAGATTTGATGAAGTTAAAAACCGAAACAAATGCAACCATCATTAAAACTCACAAAGAGTGTGGAGGTGTAACATGAAATTAAGATTGTAGAGGTAAAATAATCTGTTTATGTTTCAGCTCATATTGAGATCTTCGGTAATTTCGATTGCAGACAAATCTGAGCTCCCGTTTTTTTGCAACAGGAATAATGTGCCCAATGCACTGTTGTTTAGGATTTGACAATGACTTTAAATGTTTCGAATATGTTTGTGTGTCATCAGGCACAGTAGCCATAGACCTGCAGGACTCCAGTGACAGCAGTCCAGAAGGCACAGGTCCGGCGGCGATGGGCAGTGGACATGTCAGCAGGAGCGGCTCCAGGACAGAAGCCATGGGCTGTAACACGTTAGCTCTGCCTGCCGTGAGCGGCTCAGGAGAAGAGAGGAGACACAGCATCGCACCTGTCCTGGAGGTGGTGGACGGGGCACACAACCCCACATTTGACCTGCTCGGGGATCAGTCAGAGGACGAGGGAGGAGAAGAGGGCAAGGAGGACGAGGAAGGAGAACAGAAGGGCCGGTGGTGGGGCACTCACTGCGAGTAAGTTATAAAGATATTTTCAGATCTTTGTTCATATTGACCTTAAAGGGCTCAGCATACTGCATTCGGAATCTAAAAAATGACCGTCTGTGACCTGATTGCGAATAAAATCTGGTCCAAACGACAATTTGTTTCACTAGTTCGCAGCAGCAAACCAAATAGATCTCTTTGGGTAAATTCTTGTTGGCCGGGAAAACACCCTCAAGCCACCATTGGTCCATGGTCATTAAGTAATAGGTGTGTGTGTTATGTAGAGCCACCTGGAAATAACGCGTCATTTTATTTAGCTGAGGTGAGGTAAAAAAAAAAACGACAACATTTGAGCAGCATGAATGCTTTTGAATGTCGCGGCTATTTGCATACGTCATGTTAACCCCGCCTCCAGAATTAAAGGGGTGTTGGATTGTTCGAAAACACTGTCTCTCAACGTTTTCGAGCTTCGTCTTACCCCAAAACGCAGAACGAAAGCGCAATTCACCTGGAATATGCCGAGCCCTTTATTGCTGGATGTTATTTGCAGTTTGATATCAAAGTTTTGAAATATTAATGAAGAATAAAAACAGGACATTTTCAACCAATTGTTTTATGGGTGGGCTTGTTTTAGTCCGTATTTCACCTCTGCTATAAATACCTTAAAATGACGGTTATCACTCCATCTGTTTCAAAACAGATGTGTTGAAGGAACAAATCTTATGTGTGTTCTTGAAAGCTAAACAAGGGTAGTTCTGATAGGAACGTGTGTGTAATTTGTGATCTGATTTGGTCCATTTACAGTAATTGTCATGAGCACGGATCATAGTCACAACAAATTCTAGTAGGCTTTATAGACCATTCTGCAAGAAGTAAACGACTCTGAAGCTCTTTCTGTTTTAGTTTTTAATGAATGAGGCATTTACATTGCGCATTGTTGTACATCCAAAGCGCTTTACAATCATATCAGGGAGGTCTCTCCTCACCCACCACCAGTGTGCAGCATCCACAGTACAACGGCGCCAGTGTGCTCACCACACACACCAGCTATAGGTGGAGAGGAGAGAGAGATACTAGAGGCCATGATTGACAAGGGCCATTGGAGGGAAGTGCCATGGGATTTTTAATGACCACAGGGAGTCAGGACCTCGGTTTAACGTCTCATCTGAAGGACAGCGCTTTTTTTCAGTAAAGTGTCCCCATCACCATACTGGGGCATTAGGACCCACACAGACCACAGGGTGAGCGCCCCCTGCTGGTCTCTCTAACCCACTTACAGCAGCAACCTAGCTTTTCCCAGGAGTTCTTCCATCCAGGTACTGACCAGGCTCAGCCCTGCTCCAGTGGGCAACCAGTCTTGGGCTACAGGGTGAACAGTTGGTCTGTAGATAATGTAATAGATATTTATTGAAATAGTATAAACTTTTACTAATTACAAATGTAGATTAGATGGCACAAATCGAGTAAGTGTAATGTAAATACTTTGTGTAATTTTTGTGTGTGTAATAGTGGAATTGACATCAAACTTCAAAGTCTAACTTTAAAATCTGTGCTCTAATGTATAATTCTCACATTTCTAATACTTTGGTCAGTTAATAATACTACTTTATGTAGTTTTATATTATTTATATGAATGAATTAAATAAGCTGTTTCATGTCCATCTTTAAATCACTTAACTAATCAAGGTTGATGTAGGACAGGGGTGTCCAATGTCGGTCCTGGAGGGCCATAGTCCTGCAGAGTTTAGCTCCAATTTAGTTTAACACACCTGTTTGGAAGTTTCTAATCTGCTTTGTGAGACCTTGATTAGCTGTTCAGGTGTGTTTGATTAGGGTTGAAGCTCAACTTTGCAGGACACAGGCCCTCCAGGACTGACTTTGGACACCCCTGATGTAGGATAAAGAAAGTCATTACTAATAAGTAATGAAATACTTTATGGAGAGAGTCATTTGTACAGTAATCTAATAACACTGTCGAATATGTAATTAGTAACTAGTAATTCATTACTCTTTCAGAGTAACTTACCCAACACTGCTTTTGTGCAAAATGTCATTGAAAGGTCTGTATGCCTGTTTTTTTACCATGTACCGTTTTCCATGACAAGTCTGTGTTTGACTTTCTGAAACAGATGGGTGAAAGGTTATCCACTCAACTCTCCGTACATCGGCAGCTCTCCTGCACTTTGTCATCTCCTTCAGGAGAAAATGCCATTTTGCTGTCTGCGCCTGGATAAGGTGAGAGCCTCTCTCTCCAAATCTTAAAGATACAGCCACGGAAAATGAAGAGACCATTACAAATGTTCATTTAATCAGCATTTCTAGATGTATTGTGGTTATACCAGTCCAGTGTCTGTTGAATTTCAAACCTCAGGAGTGACGTAAAGTACATAAAGCAATGTGAAAGACTCAATAATGTGTTAATAATCAGGGTAAACATATTTTTATATATATTTTTTTAATTGTTTAAAAGTGAATATGAACTTGTTTCTGTGTAGTATTTCAGGTCTGAATATAAAAGAAATAAATGCAAACAGAAACAATAGTTTGAATAGGGCTAGGTTTTGAGCCCAATTTGTCGATTCAATTCCATTCTTATTTATATGGTTCAAATTCGATTCGCTTTGATTCAATGTCGATTAGTTATCAGTGAAATGTTATCATTGCAACAGTAGCCAGGTTTCCGTTATCCTTCGAAATGCGCAAATATAAATAGCGCATTGAAAATACGTCAAATGGAAATATGCAAATTTCACAAAAACTCCCACGGATCGCAAAAATGTTCTCACGCTCTCGCATGAAGTGATTTTCAGGCATTACGATCAAGACATATTTCACAGATCTGCAATGGAACACATTTTGTCTTATTTACAAATCATGTGGCGTATAAAAAAGTCAAATGACCATTCGCGGTATGTTTTGTCAAAAGATTTGGAGAGATAGGATGTGAGGAATTCACTTAAGGGTAATATCATATATGACGGCCCCGATGCGAGTGTGTGCAGTATGGAGATTTATTAGGAACAGTGAGTTTGCAACCTGCCATAAAACTTACAAAGAAGAAGTACGGCCAGACTGACTTATCGCGAGAAGAATCAAAATGCACTTTATTCGTATATCATCTTTAAATGGAAACGCAGTCATTGCGCGACATTGTTTAAATCGACATTTAGAAAACATAGCTTCAATTTTGCGCAGATCTGTGTTAAATCATGAACAATTTGAAACATGTTTAAGAAATAAAACAGATATCAGAATTCAAATTGCACAATGGCGCCAACCTCTGGATTGAATTGAAAATCTATAAAAATAGAAGAATCAATATTTTTTACCCAGCCCTAATTTCTTAAAATTTGGTAGAAATAAACTTCTAAAGTGCATTTAGAAAAGCTGAAAATAATTTCGAAAGGGTCTCCAAATCTTTTTCAATGGGTGTATATTGCATTTCACCCAAACTACAGAACTAAGAGAAAACCCTAAAAGTAAATCATTTCTTTTCTCAGGCCTGTCATCATATGCCCTACGAGGACGCTCGTTCGTACGGCTTTAAAAACAAACTCATCATCGTGTCGGCAGAAAGCGCTGGAAACGGTCTCTATAACTTCATCGTTCCTCTGAGGGCGTATTACCGGCCCAGGAAGGAGCTTAACCCCATTGTTTTGCTCCTGGAGAACGTGTGAGTGTCTCAGAACAGGCTGGCAGCCTTCAGACGTCGTTCATCTGCTTGCTCTTCACAAACCTTCCACCCATCAATTTTCTGCATTTATGATGACACATAATCACTGTCTGTCCTGTAACAGAAAACTGATACCAGGAGATGCGATTTCATATAATGCGATAAACCGTTTGAGTCATGTTGTTTTTCTTCTGATTGGATGTATGATGAGGGGCAGAATGGCATTGTTTAGATGGCCTGCAGCTGGTCCTTATTGTACGGAAGTCTAGGAAAGTGTCATCAGAAACGTGTAATTCAGTTTGCACCTTTTTTGTCAAGGATGCTCAACATCTCTCTCCGTGCTGTTTGTTAGACCGGAGCCAGACTTTCTAGAAGCCATCTGCTGGTTTCCTATGGTCTTCTACACCGTGGGCTCCATCGACAAGTAAGAGACGACTAAAAATCTCCCAGTGCTTCCCATGTCATTGTTCGAAGAAGATTTAAAACGCCACCAAAACTCTTCCTTCCTTCTCTATCTGTTCTTCGCTGATCTCGCCGCTGGTAAAGTTTGGACAGTCTTCTGCGTTGCGGGGTGACGTTTGCCGACACAATGGTGGTGGTGGACAAAGAGAGCTCCATGATCGCAGAGGAGGATTACATGGCCGATGCCAAGACCATTGTGAACGTCCAGACACTTTTCAGGTAAGTCCATCCTCGCCAGTCGCCACCATGTGTGTTTCTGCTCGATGGACTTGGCATGACGGGATGTTCTCATCGTTTCTCAAAGGCTTTTTCCAGCTCTCAGTATAATAACCGAACTCACCCATCCTGCCAACATGCGCTTCATGCAGTTCAAAGTGAAGGATCACTATTCTCTGGCTCTCTCCAAACTGGAGAAGGTGAGTCTGGCATAAAGTATTATATATTTGTTTAACAAGGATGCTCAAGATCCTGGAGATCTACTGTCCTGAAGACAAGTGAATTTAAGATAAGCTGGTTCAGGTGTGCTTTATGAGGGTTGGACATGTGTACGTTAACTACCTTACTCATGACTAAAATTAAATTAGCTATATACGCTTGCATGTTTTTTTGTTTATTGAATGTGTTTTGCATTATTCCATTAACTGACAATAGCAAAACCACACAAAAATGTAGCGTTTATAACAAGGTTGCAAACCTTAAAAGCTGACAGAATATTTAGTGGCCACATGATGTTGCGTAATGATATCAATCTGCTTTGTGTGTGTTCTGTAGAAAGAGAGAGAGAGAGGCTCCAACCTGGTCTTCATGTTCAGATTACCATTTGCAGCAGGGAAGGTGTTTAGCGTCAGTATGTTGGACACTTTGCTGTATCAGGTAACAGTAATGCTAATGTGTTCCAAATGTCCAATATTTTTTTTTGATTTTTTTAAAATGATATAGAAAGATCATATTGGGGCTTTCATGTGTCAAGTTTTCCCTGCAGGGTTATCGTGGCCAAAAGAGTTCATGATTACAGTATTATTGTAGTATCTTCTTAATCAAATAAATGATGCTATTAGTCCAATTTATCTTTATTTTGTTTATTGTGCGTTTTGTCTTTTATCTGGTCAATAAATCACAGACAATATACTTGTCTAAAATGGCACAGAAAAAGTTTAGACCGGTTTAGTGTGACTCCCCTAATCTAGTTTACATTTACGCATTTGGCAGACGCTTTTGTCCAAAGCGATTTACATTTTACATAGGTATTTGCAATCCCCTGGGATTAAACCCACAACCTTGCGTTGTTAAGGCAATGCTCTTACCACTGAGCTACAGGAAAGCATAGTTACTGTTAGTGTGAGACCCCAAATCCGGTAATCTCAATGTTTTTTTGTGACACCCCCATCCTGTTATTGTCAATACCGGTTTATTATGAGATGTAAGGTGTCCACTGAAATATTGACTCTTGTTGTTGAGATAGTCATACTGACTTGTTTGCAAACCATTTAAACTCTTTTGATGTTTTGTGTGTTGTAGTCTTTTGTAAAGGACTACATGATCTCCATCACCAGACTGCTGCTAGGATTGGACTCAATGCCTGGATCTGGCTTCCTGTGTGCTGTGAGTGCAAGCAACCCATCACTCAATCTGTTATTGAATCACTCAAGACAGCTGTAATTGAATCGTGTCTGAGCGATTATGTGGATAATGATGATGGTTGTAATGAAATGATAATGATGATGCCCTGATGTTCCTCATTATAGATGAAGATCACGGAGGAAGATTTGTGGATCCGTACTTATGGACGCCTCTACCAGAAGCTGTGCTCCTCATCAGGAGACATTCCCATTGGAATATACCGCACTGAAGCACACAAACTGCCCGTCTCAGAGGTACACGACCAGGGTCATTAGTCGCTCTTCACAATGAAAACCGCTTGTTGACAGTGTGTTAAAATGATGTTAAGGGATAGTTCAGAGAAAAATGAAAATCCTGTCATCTTTTATTCACCCCCATCAGAACATGTGTATCACTCTTTCTACTATGGAACACAAATCAACATATTGAGATTTGTTTAACCCTTATAGTGTATTTTTGACTATGACTACAAATATTCCTGAGCTATTTATGACTGGTTCTGTGGTCCAGGGTCACATATGGTGCCTTGACATTCAGCATGGCCTAAGTGTAGAGTTAAGCATTCAGGGTCACTAAAGGGAAAAAGTTTTTTACCAGCATGGACATGGTTTGTGATGACTTTGTGTTTGATCGTCTCAGTCTCAGGTGTCTATCACAGTGGAGGACTATGAGGACACGCGAGAGCCCCGCGAGCCTCTACTCTGCCGCTCCGGTCCTCACCGTAACTCGACCTCGTCCGAGCCGCCTTCGTCCTCGCAGGCCATGGACCACCCGCTCCTGAGGAGGAAGAGCATGCAGTGGGCACGACGGTTGAGTCGTAAGGGTGGAAGGAGCTCCAGCGGTGCCAAGGGAATGGGGAGCGCCGCCGAGCGTATTAGCCAGCAGAGACTCAATCTTTTCCGTCGCTCGGAGAGACAGGAACTTAACGCCCTGGTCCGCACACGTATGAAACACCTGGGTCTGTCGCCATCAGGATTCAGTAAGTGTGTACACATGTGTACTGCTGTATGTGTCCTTTAAGGTTTATTACTGTGTAAAGAAATTTGACATCATCATGCTATACATTCAGATTCATAACAATATGTTATGAGGTGTGTGGTACAGAATAGACAAGACATCTCTTTTTTTAAGGTATTTATTAGACAAAATGATTTGGCAAAAGGGCAAACTTATTTTTAACCTTATAAAAATGGATGAATTAGGTGCATATACTTTTCTTCTTCTTTTGATTTTATCTGAGTTCTGTATTTTCAAGGCTTTACTATACAGTCGTAAATATATTTTGTCTATGAAAAATACTGCAAACTTAAGTATTTACTACATTAAACTGCAGTTGATTTATTGTATACTATAATATTCACTATAGTAAGCTTCAAATATATAAAGTATACTAAAGTCTTGGCTACTGTTTATAAATTTACTACAATTTAATATTTTTTTCATCTAGTTCAAATAAAGCAGACTTTTATTTTGGCGGTCGTTCGGCGAAGACGCTTGAGTTTCAGTGTGTTTGACAGTAGCTTCACACAAACAGTAAAATGCTTGTAAAATAAACTTAGAACAACTGTGTGGATGAAGTTCATGTGTTGATGTCCTCGTATAGTTAAGATACAGACAAATCCAGGAGTGTCAAGCTTGTATCATGTTAAACTGTGCAGCTTATTCAGTCATAGACACGCAGAACAAGCAGAGGTCATATTTAAATAGTAGAATTAAGCTTTCCTGATTCCTTCCATGTTTTCCCACATCGCGCCATTAGTTAACCTCACACACGAAGAAGCACATCGACAAATGCAATTCATATAAACGCGCAGCACATATGTCACACTGTAAAGCCCTGTAAGTATTTTATTCCAATATATAAAAAAACAAGTGGTGCCCAGACAATAAAGCAAACACACATTTTTTAGTACTGTAGTAATATTTTGTAGACATTCTTCTGGGTCTTGACTCAATAGACTTTTTTCTCTTACTACTGTACATTTACTACATTACATTACAATACATGTCAACTCTAACTACTCTATACATTTACATTTAATCATTTAACAGATGCTTTTATCCAAAGCGTCTTACAAAGAGTTCAGGGTGCTATAAAGCGACACGTCATACAGGAGCAATAATACAATAGGTGCTAATACCAAGTTACTATACTACATGCAGCACATACTATATGTTTAACAATATGTATAAATTAAAGAAAAGATATGACTGAATTTACACAATAACAAATTTGTTTATTTTTAGTCAAAGAAAGTTACAAATTGCTGTTTTAAATACTTATAATAGTATAATAATTAATGATGACTTTATCTCTAGTATTTGTAATTTGATAAGATTATTCATAACAGAATTTTTGCCAGTTAAAAACACTAAAACTTAAAATATGTCATACGGCCCATGCAGTCACATGAAATTCAAACACACCTTATACAGCAGTAGAAGCAAGGATAGTGCCAACATTACACCATGGACAAGTGTCCCTTTTCATCCAATTTCAAACATTGTTGGGAACACCCATGTCCTCTTAATTCACCGGTCAAACCTTCCTCTAACGTTCTTTATCTTTTTAATGATTTATGTTTATACTGTATCTTTGTTACAGTTTATATTTATAGTCTTATGTCTGGTTGCCTTTTGTCAGATGGTATGACAGACCAGGGCAACAGACTGTCCTATATTCTCATAAACCCCTCACCAGACACACGCCTGGAACTCCATGATGTTGTGTGAGTATTGACATCACTGTGTTGTTTCTACGTTCATTTGGAGATGAAATGTGAAATTATTAGAATTTAAAGTATATCCAAAAACACCAAAAGCTGTGTGATTAGTGAGTTCATTTTATTAATCGATTGACAGCACTAAAATAAACATGTTAAACAAAAGAAATAGTGTGTGTTTACTTTCACTATACGTGTGTGATTAATTGTATAGTTAATCACACGAAAGGGTTCTGATTAATCGCAATTTTTTTTAATCTATTGACAGCCCTATTAAATACTTTTTAAAACTGAAAACCAATTTTTTATCATTGCACATGAATGCACAGACATATAGGCACAAACATTGACATGGCAGTCTCTGAGACCAGAAATAAACACTGCCTACACATCATTTTGTGAAGTATTAAAATCATTTAGTTTTTGTGATATGCATATTGCAATATTTTAATACATTTTTCAGTTCTAATTTTCCAAATTATTCCGGCCGATTTGTTTTGTTGTGAAGCGCAATGCCATGTAACTAAAAATCTTAATGCAAAGAGTTTATTGCGATGATTCCTGCAGGTATCTGATCAGACCAGATCTACTGTCAGCAGTGCCTAACCAGGCCGGTGGTCGCAAACCAAGTGCCGGCCCAGCAGAGGGACACAGATTTGACACACAGGACAGCACTCACCTATGAACACAATCACTACCGGCACAAAATCACATTCTCTGTGGAACCGCTGAGGAAAGGATGGATTGTATAAAACAACAAAAGAAGGGAAAACAATGAGACGTTGAAGAACGTGGCACCTGTGAGGATGGAACTGTGAACTGAATCTACACTGTAAAAAGTGATCTTGCTTTTGCCTTCACTTATTAAGTCAAACTGTATGTTACTAGTCAAAGCGCGAAGATTTATTTGATCAGTTAATGGATGGATTCATAAAACCCGTCAAGAGTATGGCCAGGTCACACAATAGATGTTTGCACAAAGAAATCGAGGGTTATTGATAAAGTGGTAATAAGTGAAATAAAAAATGACAATTCTTATTTTTTCATGAAATATTGCAGCGTTCAGTGTAGATAGTTTATCAATGTGGGTCATTCTCTTTCTAAAAGTCGCTTGTCCTCATAATCTTTAGTTCAAATCTGTAAATGCACTTCCTTCCTGTCATGAGTATCCATCTTAAATGACGAATGTTAGACGGCTTGGGCGGAGCATCCGTTAACTCCTCCCCTTCAACAGTCAGTCTGCTGCCTGTTCAATTTCAAAATGCAACGGCTGTTTTTTATACATCCAGTCAAACCGCAGAGTAATATGAAGGCCACGCCCACTATTTTGTCATTAGAAATTCCATTTCACTCGGAAATGTGTCAAAATACAGAAGTAAAAACGACCGCAACATTCTGTTCACGGTGACTTTGACCGTTTTTGCTTTGTGACTTTGACAATTAAGCAAATTGTCTTAACTTTCATTATTGTTTTATGTGTTTTGGTAAAAATTTATTCTTTTCATTAAAATCAGCATAATGGCATTATTACAAATTATTTTATAATATTTAAATTCTACATTTTTAATTTTTCTCTTTTTACAAAACTGAAATGAGAATAATATTTTATTTGCATTAAGGGTGTCGGAATAAACTGGTATTGACAATAACCGTGATATTAATAACCCTCATCACACATGATACTACTGTAAATAATTCTGTGTCAATATCTGGTAGACACTTCATCAGTAGGTGGCGGTTTTGGTTACAAAGTCTCCACCTTCCTCCAGTTGTATTTTGATGGGATTCATGGCCAAAAATGAGAAAATACAAAATAAACTAGCATTATTTTACCTATGGTATTTTTATTATTTAATGTCATTGATATCATGATGATAACATTATTGTGAATTATGTGTGAATTTGTCATTATTAATCAT
This sequence comes from Triplophysa dalaica, assembly GCF_015846415.1. NCBI lineage: Eukaryota > Metazoa > Chordata > Actinopteri > Cypriniformes > Nemacheilidae > Triplophysa > Triplophysa dalaica. The sequence goes on along the minus strand of NC_079548.1, from coordinate 23,039,997 downwards.
CCCAGCTTTGTTAGACATCTTCTGTATAGTGCATTACTCACAGCTTCATGGCAGACCTGTGTTAAATTCCTCTCTTTTTGTCTGTTTTCCCGTCTTATTGACCTGATCTATTACAAATAGGAAAAAAATTAAATACTTTAAAACCGAGAAGAAACCGAGGCATTCCGAACGCAACCTGAAATCAGTTGTACAGGAAAAGAGAGTGGACCAAAGAACACACTCTTAACAAATATGGAAATATGGGAATATGGAAATATGGAAAAGTCACTTGTGTGTATCAAACCCATCAACAAAGTATTGGGTCTGATTTTCAGAAACAAAAACTGGACCTTGGATACATTTTCCAGGACCTTGGATACATTTTCCAGTCTCTATGAGTATGTAAATAGAAACTAAAAAACAAAAATGTTCTCTTTGTCACAACATGTAAAGAAACAGAGAAACTATAATTATAAATGTAACATGTGATTCATAAAACTTGAATCAAATTCAAGAGTAATTGTGAGTTGAGGACTAAGATGCTTTTTCATTTATTTTATCATAGTCCTTATGATAAAACAGACTAACAATTACTCCTGAATTTGATTACATTTATAAATCACATTATACATGTACAATTCAAGTTTCTCAGTTTCTCTAATAAATAAATAGTGGTTTGACTTTGACAAATTGCTCACAAACTTAAGGTTTAAGCATGAAATCGCTTTTTACAATGTAGTCTAATCCCTATTTTCTTACTAGAGGACTTTCCAATGCATGAAGTTTTTAAAAACTAGAAAACATTGAATTTATGCATTGAATGATTTTTAATGCAAGAGAACCGAGGCCACGCAAGTGCATTTAAATATGTCATTTGTTTTAGTCTCTGTGCATGTGAATGTATGTTAAATAGCCAGCACTGAAATTCTTTACTTGGACCGCCAAAGGAACAAGTTGCCAAATGTACTTTGAAGGGGTATGTTCTCTGTCATGTGAATTCAATGTTTGTCAGCTGCTGGAATGATCTGAATGCAATCTGAAGACAAGTGCTCAGTCTGCTTTTCATCCCCCAGCTCTTTCCAAAAAGGAGCTTATTACATGGGAATTGGACCAAACAGATGACCACTATCTTATTCATCTACAATAAAAAAAAGATTTTCGAACAAAATGGAATGATTTCTCGATGTGTTTGATGTTTGCATTGATGAGATCTGTACAGCTATTTCTTTAGTCAGGTTATTTACTGTTGATCATGCATGTGTAGATGAAGGATGTGTTTGTCCTGAAGGAGTGAGAGAGACTGTCTCATGCCACTGCTCTGTGTTCATAATGCACTATTGCCTATTGGGCATAATAAAATCAGTAAAACGGATGGCTTCTCATTTATTTTGTGTGATCGCTGCAGCTACTAACAGACACAAATATATTCAGTACAACAGAATGACTGTGAGCAAATTGGTTTTAACACAACAGCAATGCAAATAGTTAAAGGGACAGTTCACCCAAATATAAAATTTGCTTTTTATTTACTCACATTCAGGCCAAGAGGATATTTAGCAGAACCTGCGGTGCATTGTGATTCATATAATGGAGGTTAATGGGTAAAAGCACTTTGAGAGTTCAAAATATGTTGAATATAATACATCCCCACGGCTCATAGTCACACATTGGCATCTTGTTCATGGAAAAATTTGTTCATTATATGATTACAATATCATTAAAGAAATGTCACAAAACTTTTTTTAAAGGAAAAGCACACAAACCATACATTTATTTCTTTATTTTATTTTTTATCTTTTGAATGTAAAATGTGTTTTTTATGTAATTTTCACTTAAGATTTTCATAAAAATCTTCCTTCCACTAATACAAACATGGTAAAATTAGTCCTTCTTTTGTTTCTAAGTTACATTGGATGGAATAAAAAGAGCAAAAGACTTGAAATATCAATTGCCACTACAAGGTAGGGATGTCACGGTAACATAAACATGTCTTACGATACTTTACCAGTGGAAGTATCTCAATACCAAGTAGTATCACGATGCTGTGCAATGTTCATAATTCAAATCTAAACAAAAAACACAGATTTAGATGAAAATACTTACTAAAGTAAACAGCCCATAAGAAAAAGACAAAGTGGGAGACGGAGATTTCATTTATTTGTAACAAAAAACATCCCATTTCAAAAAGATCCAGGGTCTTTGCTGTAAACTTTATTTTCTATTGAATGCATTGAAAACTTATCTCACGGTAAAGTTTTTGTCAATTTTCCTACTTTTTTGAAGTATAGTTGAATAAATAATACAGACAATATTATTACAATATAAATAATTGTGTCAAATACATGTCATATACAAATATTTTATGAATTATAATAATCTATCAAATGCTTGCTTTCTGTGAGCACCCACAACACATGGTATTTTAATCTAATGCATTCATATACATGCTTTTAATACCAAATTACCACATTGTTAGTAGAGGGTAAAAGCTTATTATGTTTTATTGACGCACACATGGTAAAATGACATGAATACACTGCGCCAACTGAAGAAGCCCGGGTCAGCACAGCCAAATAAGACCGCATGAGAGAAACACCATTTACTGTATCTTGTTTTACATTCATTGTTGTTGTTTTTCATAAAATACATTTGTATCCAACAAATGATCCTCTTGCAAGACGTATCAAACATCTCTTTTTCCTGCTTTGTTTTTACAGACTGATGAGGAACATCAAGTGTACACTGCGGACATAAGAGAATGCTTGCCTGTTGTATATTTTGATCAGGTCGAACATAAACATTTGTAATAGGGATGCTCCGATCCACCTTTTTTGCTTCCGATACCGATTTCGATACCTGAGATTCAGTACTGGCCGATACTGAGTACAGATCCGATACTAAGGTAACATTTTTAAAGTGCACAATTACTTAATAAACTGTGTGCATTGCTGTCCAAGACATCAGGCTCGACTTAACATTCATTTCCTGACCCGTAAAACAAAATAACAAACAAATGATTCACAAATTTAGTGAATTATTTATTAAACCAGCAAAATAAAACAAAATGTTCACTATCTTAAACTTGAAATTCAAAATTAAAGTGCAAATTAAGCAGCTGAATAAAACAACAGCTTCACTAGCTTGATAAACAGTTATAAATTAATGGAAACAAAATCTCTTTATAACTGTTATGTGCAAATATAATTTAAAAATCAATGCACAATAAACAATAAAGCAGCTGAAATTGAGCAAAAAAGCAATAGCTTCACTGCTTTAGATATTCAAACAGGAATCAGCTCTTTTTAATGCTTTAGTCATTAAAGCAAAGTCCACTAAACTAAGCTAAAGTTTAGTGGAAATCAAATTTAACATCCAACACCGAAAGATAAATAAAACACTAGCTTCCCTAGCTTGCGGTAAAACTGCACATGTAAAAATAAACGGAAAAAGATATAATAGTTTAGTCGGTGCAAATAGAAATTCAAAATCAAATTATCCCAAAAACTCAGCGCATTGACATCTTTATTTTTTTCCGTATACGTGTTTGCAGACTTTTTGGTACAGTTCAGGTCTTACCATGTCGTACCGAGGCTCCAGGTGGTTTATAAGGAGTCTGAAGCCATTGTTCGCAACGACGGACAGCGGTTGCAAATCCATAACAATGAAATTCAGTATGCTTTCAGTGATTTTCGCTGCTTTCACACTACTAGATGGAAATTTCTGAATTCTTTCCGCTGTCTCCTCCAAAGTTAGCTGCTTCGTACCGTCTCGTTTTAGTTTCTTCAGCTTATTGAACTCGGCGTGCTTAAATTAGTAGTATTATAATGAACAGTTTTATCACAACCCCTCGGAACATTTACTTCGCATGTATTGCAAACAGCGGTGTAACTTGTTGGCGTAGCTGTCCTAAAATAAATCTAAATGGCAGATATTTTTTGTCGCTCCATGCTGTTCGCTGCTCAATGTAAGCTATGTTCGCTTGTTCACGCGCACTACGTACAGAGCACGTTGCTAGCGTATGATGTCACACGCTTCGCAAAGCACAGCCACGAGAGTGTTTAAGCGCCGGTGTCTCCAGGAACTTTTACATCGCCTAGCAGAAATTTTATGTAAGCTAGATCGGGTATCGGTGCAATTTGTCACTGATACCCGATCTAGAATTTAATTCAGTATCGACGCCGATTTCCGATACAAATATAGGATCGGAGCATCCCTAATTTGTAACATGTTTTTGATGTCAGAAGTCTTCTTCCTCACCTCTCTATTTCATTGTCAGTTTACAGATTTTCACAAAAAGGGTGTAAGTCAGATAAAAGATAAAGAAATTCAAGGAGGAAGGACGGGAAATACGTGGAAGAAGTAAAGAAGGGCATGGAAGTACACATCTGCTTAATTTCCTCGATGGAGTCCGTTAGGAAGACATTTTCTCATTATTATAGTTTTATGAAGTCTTTCATTTGTTGATATTTTTGGTTTTTGAGAAGTCAGTGTTATTGAAAAAAATCATGATTCTGAAAAAATAAATGCGTCACAGTACTCAGACTGTTGTCAAAGATATCAGGACCTTAAAGGGAAAAATTGAAGATCTTGAAATGAAAGTAGACACATATACATAACACTTATTCTGTCTCTTAGCATTTCATTTGTACAGATATGGTGCAGCTAACATGTGTTTTACCTTTATTACATCATCCCAGTTATGATGCAGTGAAGTTGAGACACTTCAAGAGCGCTACAAGAAAATCGACGAGTACACATGTCTTCTGGAACATGTCCCACCTGAGCTGTGGGAAACCGTCATGATGAACCTAGAGGTCTCTTTGCTTTTTTCCTCTTCAATAAAAAATGTGCTTGCCCGTCTAGTTTCCTACTTAAAGCTGCAGTATGTAACCTTGGTATTTGACCACAAGAGGGCGCATTTCCAACAATAACAAAGGCGAAGCTTGATGACGCTATGAAGCAGGTGACGATGGGAGATGTCGTTTTAAATGCGTTTTCGCCATAGCGATGTATCTAAATTGGATAAACGAATCATGATCACGGATGAGGTAATTTATTTGTTTTTGTATTACCTGTATATCTGATCGTATTATTTTATGTCATCATAATTAATGAACTGCAAGGAACGTGAAATGTTATGCTATATTATCCCGTTACAACTTACAGCTATTTGTTAAATGATTTGTTGGGTTAATGTTGTGCAGTGTTACGTGTTTATGGTTAATGCCGTGTTGTTTAACGTGCTCAAACCAATCGTTCTAAAATAAATAATTGATTTGCTTACCTGTCTATCAATACACTCGCGAGAGCAGAGTCTCTGTCAAGTCCAAGATTGTCGCGCAGCTCTCTCCATCTCGAAAACGCCTGGCCGATATTTATCCTGGTTTTATTCCTCCGTTTGTCACACAGTCTGCGTGTATCCAAATATGGACGCTTCCGTTTTACTGGCACTTCAATACTCGCCAAAGAGTAATCGTGATCCATATCAACCACTTCCGCATTTGACCATGTGATATTCTGGTCTACACCGGAACAAAGTATAGAGCGGACATTGCGTTACTTAGAGGCGACATTTCTTTTCCGGGACGGCCAGTTATTTAAAATCGGAATTTCTCTGAAATAAAAAATCTTTAGAGACTTTTGAAATATTGTAAGTACACAACTGGAGGAAATATATCACACTGTGCAAGTTATTTTCTGAAATTTTATTACAAAATTATTACATACTGGAGCTTTAAAGAAAGTTTTTATTACGTATATGTTTGTGTATGAACTGACTGAACGTAAAGACTTTTAAAGAGAGCAGGACATCGATCTTGAATACGTCAAGTTCTGTCACCATGAGGAAAGAGAGAAAATATGAAATATGGTCGGACTCATTTCAAAGCCGAATAAAAAATGTTTGAGAATTAAATGTCAAAGCCCTAAAACAGGCAATTAATTTTTATAATCGCAATGATTTATTAGACAATTAATCGTCAGCCAAATTTTTTATAATCGTGACAGCCCTAGCTGGAATGAAGTTAAGAATGAAATAATAAATAAATTGAAACAATGTTGATTTCAGTTTATATGATTTATCACAATTAAGAATGATAAAAAAATTAAAATCTTAAAGCACTTAATAATGGTAATGGGTAAATTAGCTTGTATGTGTAATCAAGTATTAAACATCACATTCAATTACATTTCTTTATTTATAAAAAATATACTTTTAGAAATACTTTGTTAAGAGCATAGAAACCTTCAGTATACAAACATTCTATATAAGATAAATACAGAAAAGGCATTTACACTCAAATACAGACAAAGAGATATAGACGGTTTCAAAGCAACAACATAAACAAACGTTACTGCGCATGCGTGCGTTCGTGGACTACCCTTAACTTTCAGTACGACGTTCATAAATAATAGAGTGTCACGGTCCTGTCCTTCCAGTCCTGGGTATTCGGGCCTTGGGGACAGAGCCGTGACACAATCATATCTTCCACATTGAATAAAAGGAAGAATAAGAAAGCAGCCCCCCCGGCCATGCAGATAGTGCAAAACAATATGCAAACGGTGGTGAGGAACCCAAAACTCCCATCGAGAAAAAAAACCTCAGGGGAACCCAGGCCCAACCAGGGGATTCCAGTTCCCCTCTGGCAAAAGCTGCTGCCTCTGCACAAGCTCAACAGTGCTTGCACAACAAGGCTTAATAAAATATAAAAATTAAGGATTTAAGATTATCATTAACAATCTAATAGCATTTGAAATGTTGTAGGAAAAACAAAGTTGTGGCGTCCTTTATCCAGCTCTATCCTCTTAGCTCTTGTCAGGTCACCGCTTCCCATTCTCAGCTCTGCCATCAGGTCTGGGCATGAACTGCATCCTGCGGTAACCTTGGAACAAAGAGACAAGACTGGCTGAGAGTAGAGTACTGTTCTGCACTCTTTGATGCAACAAGTACATCATTTGTTGTTGTTTTGTCCGAGTTTAGTAGTAAAAAATTGTTACTCATCCACATTTTTAAGTCAACTATGCAATCCTTTATTCGATGAAACTGCTGAGTTTCATTAGGCTTCGCGGAAATATAAAGTTGAGTATCATCAGCATAACAGTGAAAGCTAAATCCGTGTCGCTTTATTATATCTCCTAGAGGTAGCATGTATAAAGCGAAGAGCAGAGGCCCCAAGACTGAGCCCTGTGGTACACCGTACTGGACTTGTGATTTGAGGGACACCTCATTGTTTATTACTACAAATTGAAAACGGTCGGATAAATAAGACTCAAACCATTTCAATGCTATTCCGTTAATGCCGACGTCATTTTCGAGTCTATGTAGAAGTATGCTGTGGTCAATGGTGTCAAATGCAGCACTGAGGTCTAGCAGCACCAATAACGAAATACAGCCACGGTCAGACGCTAAAAGCAGATCATTTGTAACTCTGATCAAAGCAGTCTCTGTACTGTGACATGCTCGAAATCCAAACTGGAATTCATCATTAATGTCATTCCTTTGGAGGAAGGAGCATAATTGAGTTGAAACTACTTTTTCCAGAACTTTAGATATAAAAGGTAAATTCGATATAGGCCTGTAATTCCCTAGTTCTCTAGGGTCGAGTTTGGTTTTTTTTAAAAGAGGACTTATAAAAGCCACCTTAAATGCTTTAGGCACATGTCCTAATGTCAGAGATGAGTTAATAATAGTGAGAAGAGGATCTATAATTTCTGGGAGCATTTCTTTCAGTAGTTTTGTAGGTATAGGGTCTAGCATGCATGTTGTTGATTTAGATGATCTTATGATTTTAGACGGTTCATCGTGATCTACTGTAGAAAATAATTGCAATTTCTCCTTAGGGGTGCTGTAGTTAGTTTGTTCAGCGGATTTCACTACAGGTTGCATTGTTATAATTTTTTCTCTTATATCTTGGATTTTACTCGTGAAGTAGTTCATAAATTCATCACTGTTATGCTGATAATCAGAATCTGACGTCGATGACGACTTATTTTTTGTTAATTTAGCCACGGTGTTAAATAAAAACCTAGGGTTGTGATGGTTTTCCTCTATTAGTGTTGAAAAGTAGGCGGATCTAGACGTTTTTATTGCATTCCTGTAATTTCGAGTACTATTCTTCCATGCTATACGAAATACCTCTAAATTCGTTTTCTTAAAGTTGCGCTCCATTTTCCGGGACGCTTTTTTTCCGAGTCCGAGTGTGTTCATTATACCACGGTGATGGGCTGCTATTTTTAATTTTCTTTAAACGCAGAGGAGCAACTGTGTCTAATATTTCCGAGAAAGTAGTGTTAAAATTTTCAATAGTAGTGTCAAAATCGTCAACGTTTTTACTCATGCTAGATATTTTATACAATTCAGGCAGATTAATCGAGAAACGCATCTTTGGTAGTTGAAGTGCTCGTTCTACCATATTTGTAACAAGGAGTTTGATTTGCAGCCGTAGGCCATTGAAGCAAACATAATATCAGATAATGATCCGAAATATCTTCACTCTGCTGAACGATTTTAACATCGTCCACATTTATACCATAAGAAAGTATTAAATCTAAAGTATGATTACGAAGGTGAGTGGGTCCTGACACATGTTGACTAACGCCCATGGAGTTAAGAGTGTCTTTGAAAGCCAGTCCCAAGGCATCTGTATCATTGTCTACATGGATATTAAAGTCACCGACGACAAGGACTCTGTCTGCGGCCAGTACTAGTCCTGATAAGAACCCACCAAAATCTTTAATAAAATCTGTGTGGTGCCCTGGAGGCCTATATACAATAGATAGAATAAATTTTAAAAATGTTTTGTCCTTAGTATTAGGTGTCGATACGTGAAGTACCATGACTTCAAAAGAATTGTATTTAAAATTAGACTTCTGAGAGGTGATAAAAGAATTATTGTAAAGTGCAGCGACACCTCCCCCTTTACCTTTTAGACAAGGCTCGTGTTTATAGTAATAATCTTGGGGAACGGATTCATTTAGAGTAATATAATCATCTGTCTTTAGCCATGTTTCTGTCAAACAAAGCATGTCTATTTTATGATCGGTTATCAAATCGTTAACAAAAAGTGCTTTATTTGAGAGAGATCTAATATTAAGCAATCCGAGTCGTAACAGTTGATTATCTGTATTTTGTTCATGTTTGATTTGTTTAACGTTTATTAAATTACTTTCAAGAGGTTTACGCAATATTTTATGTTTGCTAATCCGGGGGACAGACACAGTCTCTATTTTATGCTGTTTGTAAAAAGGGATTATTACTTTAATAATCCCTTTTATTATCTCTGATACGCACAGATTTTTTAAAAAGTTCATGGCTCTGAAAAGCGAGGTGTGCTATGATTGGCCAGTTAACCAGTGTGTTGTGATTGGTTGAATACTGCAAATGTGTGATGGAAATGTAACGCCTTTCACCATATTTGGATCATCAGGTTCCAAAGCAATTGTACTGAGAGGTACACCACCTTACTTTTGTATATATTTGAGCGGTCTTAGTCAAATCATTCCACCAACTGATGCACAAAACTAAAATTTAAGTTTTATTGAGCAAAATGAAAAGACACCTTTTAAAAATAAGCAGTAATTGACTTTACCCTGAATAATAACCTGAACATTTGATTTATTATTCATATATATCTATATATGTGTGTGTGAGTAGCAATTATACACACACACACACACACACACACACATATTAGGGTTGGGGGGGCTCCGATTGTCATATATGTATGTGGGGAGGCCCAAGGAAAAAAGGTTGGGAACCACTGATATACGGCATGATATCTGCTTGAGTTGTTGTTCATATTTAATTTTCAAAAGATGATGAAAAATCAAAACACACGAAAAATCCTTGTTAAATTCACCAGCCATTATTGAACTAACACCAGACTGAAGAGCACAAGAATGCAGAGAATCTTTGTGTCTTATGGTATTATGAACAACAATCGTCATTATTCGGAAACGTTGATTCATCAATGCCACAACTGACCAGTCAGAATGAGTCATGTAATAATCAAATGTACTTTATCACAAGTCTGTGATGAAATGTTCCTGATGAAAATTAGAGCAGCTAATGTCTGATCTGAGATGTAATAGGACATGTAGTTTGAATCAGCTGATTTTTGCTTAGTCAGCATGAAACATGTACCGTAGCATTTCACCCATTTTCTGTGCGACTCATAACATGTTACGCAACACACAAACATTCCTATTCAGTGAAGTAAGATTACGGGGCGTGTCATCAGGCTGTACAAACACTTTAAGAGCAGCTCCTGAGAGACAGTTGATGAAACATGGCAGCAGTGAAAGCATGCAGTGTCCTGATCACAGGGGCAAACCGAGGTTTGGGTTTAGAAATGGTCAAACAACTCTCGGAGGTCACCTGTCCAAAGCGGCAGATTTTTGCTTGCTGCCGTGACCCTGATGGACCAAAATCTGAGGTGAGTTTTAAATTCTGATGCCAGAAAGCATGATGAATGCTTGTTTACAGTGTTCAAGTAAGTACACTTTAATTCATAAGCACTTTATCTTCATATAGTATACATGGAAAAAATATCAAATAAATTAAAATTGACACCTAAGGAAAGCACAACTGCAGCATTCAAGTCTTGAAGTAATTCGGTTTTGTTTTCCTCTCATTCAGAAACTCAGAGAACTAGCTGAAAAGCATCACGGCATTATCACCATTGTGCGTCTTGGTAAATTTGATTATTATCTTTTCGATTAAAAGTACTTGTTATATTTGGTACGTGTCATTCAGTTGATTTTACAGCAGCGGTTGCACAAAACCTTGCTGGTGCTTTCTCACGCTTCATACAGATGTAGGCGACCCTTGCAGTATTAAAGAGTCTGCCAAGAAAGTGTCTTCTCTGCTGGGGAAGAACGGTTTAAACCTGCTTGTGAACAATGCGGCCGTGCTCGCGCATGGCACCATGCAGTCCACCACGGATCAGGAAATGCGTGATGCTTTCAACACCAACCTTATGGGACCTTTCACAGTCACCAAGGTAACAGAAAGTGCTGTTAACAGCTCTGAAATACGGATTAGGTCACTAGTGCCTCAAGTATCCGTTTCTTAAAGGGGTCATATGACGCGAAAACGTGTTTTTCTTGTTTGGTGTGTTATAAGTTGCCCATATATGTATTGGACACGTAAAATTCCAAAAATGAAAGTGTGGGAACAAAAGATCTATTCTATCTAAAAGCAAATGCTCACCCAAACCTGCCTGAAACGTCTTGTGTAACCACACCCCCACATATCTACATCAGTTGGTGAGATGATTTGACCTAGACCACCCAATGTATACACAAGTAAGCTGGTGTATCTGTCAGTACAATTGCTCTGGTACCTGATGTTCCAAATATGGTAAGAGGTGTTACATTTCCATCACACGGCTACAGTATTCAACCAATCACTACACACTGGTTAACTGGCCAATCATTGCACACCTCACTTTTCAGAGTCATGAGCTTTGTAAAAAAGCTGCATGTTTCAGAGATGCAGAGCAAAGAGGAGATGCAAACAAGCACGGTATGTGGAAAATACAGCATTTTTAAACCTTAAATCGTGTGAACACATTGCATCACATCTTTAGTCGTGTCATACGATACCTTTAAGGATTAAGCACTGAAAGTATGACCTTCTTTTTGTTTTATCCTAAATATTCATTTATTTATTTGAATAATCTTTGACTTTGAAACAGAAAGTTCACAGCAGATCACTTCTTCTTTTGCCACCATCTGGCAGAAGGAAGTGTGTCACTTAAAAGATAAGAATAATACACTGATATTTACCTATTTAAATTCACATTCCTACCATGCATTGTTTTCTTAGAGTCAAGCACCAGTCTATATGGTCATCCCTTTCACCTCTGCTTGCAGCTTTATTAAATGTCCTTGTATTTTTCTGATAGGAGTACCTGCCGTATCTACGCGCTGCAGCTAAAGCCAGTGACAGATCAGGCATGTCATGTGATAAAGCAGCTATCATTAACATCTCTGCCGGACTGGGCTCCATGACTCAGATGCTTTCCCTGTACTCTCATTTTCCAACATTCTCTTACAGTGTCAGCAAGGTACGCAAAGCTTGTTCTCAGATATTGACTAAACAACAGTAGTTCAATTTTATTTTCCGTCTTAAAATTGCTCTCTGTGACATCAACATTTTCCAAACCGGCCTTCTGTGAACTGAACTAAAACTCCCAAAAATGGCCCCGCTATGCTTTAAAGGAATAGTTCACCCAAATGACATTTAGTCCATCATTTGTTGACCCTCACGCCATCCAAAATTTGGTTAGGTACTTATTTTGTTTATTAGTATATCGTTTGCTCAAATCTGGCACTGAGGTGCAGATGCATTTCATATCCAGTACTCCCACCTTCAGCCACTAGAGGGAAACTTTGAAATTAATTTAGTTCATTTCGTGCTTAATCTGGTTGCACCATTAAATCTGAAATACTTGCATTTTTTTTATCTTAACAGTCGGGTCTTAATATGTTGACTGTATACACCGCTATTGAGTTAAAGCAAGATGAGATCCTCTGCGTTTCCATTCATCCAGGCTGGGTCAAAACTGACATGGGTGGAGATAAGGTGAGTCTCATTTCAAGCCAAACAAAACGTCTATATATATATATATGATGCACAGAATAGTACAACAAAAGACAAAAGCATGTTAAACGTTTGTAATTAATATCACATCATTTATGTCCGACAATAAAATTCCCATTTTGTTTGTTTTTGTTCAGCCAATGAAAGTGAAATCTGATGTCTTTTTAAATGTAATTTCTCCACCAGGCACCTCTTGAATCAAGAGACAGTGTGGCAGACATTTTGCAGGTCATGAGCAGCCTTACAGAGAAACAACATGGTGGATTCTTGGACAACACAGGAAAAACTTTGCCCTGGTAATGCAGGAGAACAACTGTGATTTATTTACACTTGTAGGCCTTATTCGAGTTCACACTCACCAATATTAATAAAAATAATGAAAGAAATGACCAGCCATCAATGATACGTGACAACAATTGTACAATAGGAACATATAATCTTGTGTTGAGAATGATATAGAGAATGTGGAATTTCAATTCCATGCAATAACATAAAGGGGCACTGTCCAATATGTGTAATGTATCTCTAGTGAATGATGGAAAATTTACTACTATATCAAGACCTCATTCCATAGAGCCGTTTCCATGGAAACATTGTATTTCACTAGTGATGGCCTCATCTCAGTTATCAATCAAAGGTCACGAGGAGGTACGAGCAATGAAGAACCTGTGGGATTGCAAGAAATGTAAATTGCCGCGTGGCATCTCAATTGTGCTGTTGTACAATGGTACAATTGTTTGTTTTCTTTTTAACTTGTTTCAAACATGGTAAATGTTTATTGGTAAATATTGGTCAAAAATAAACACTCAACATTTGTTTGTGACCCTGTCTGTGAAATTCAAGAATCTAATTATGAGATGAGGAGCATCAGTAGTCATTTCTCAGAGACTGTAAACATTTGACTGAGCTACGCGCTAAACTACTTTCACTTTCATCACAGTCCTACAGCTGGCAATAAGAATTCAGCTACACACATTCTCAGATAACCGACGGTCAAATAACAGCTTCATCACTTTAACATCAGCTGTGAAAGCTGTTCTGTGTAATACACTGATATTGTGTGTGCAAACCTCTGTCTAAAACACTTCTATGAAACGTCATTTGAAGTCCTGCTTGCAAATGTCTCCTGATCAATCTGCTTGTTTTATTATCCAACTCTGTTATTAGTGATAACCTGTCTGACACCATTCGGTCTGGTGTCATTTCCCTCGCAATAGTAGAAAAAAACGTGATCTCTAACAAAGATTGAAGTTTGCATATCCACTAGCAGACCTCCGTTACACTTAACGTGTTTTTAACTGATAAAGTAAAGTTGACGCCATTCTTACTGTTTATTGCTTAATGCCAAAGCTTATGAATACACGTGCACTGAGAGGGGGACCAACCAATCACAACAGCTTGAGAAGCAGAAGCTCGCTGAAATGGTATGGGTGGGACATCTTCACACACACACTGTAAGCAGGGAACCAATCACAAAAGACCTGGTCAGCTTTAACAATCAGAGCGTTTCGGAAGGTGGGACTTTGAAGAAACCGGAAGAAATTCCAATCATTTCGTGAGAAGAGAGACAGCTGTGGACGATGGACTTGAAATATATAAACACCCAAAAAATTATATCAAAGTCTCGAAAATAGGGAAAGAATGGGGCCTTTAAAAATCGTTCTAAGAAGGTTATTGTTTATTTCTTGATTTCTTCAGTACTTTTACAGTACACAGTTGCTCTGTACATTATCTCAATACCTCTGTGTCAGCTGGTGGCTCTATCTACATAAACAATAGAGTAAACTGTTGGATCTATCCTTTCCTTCAAGTGTGACACAGAGCAATATGGAGGCACAGAGATGACATATTTTTGAATGCAAAAGCTGAAAGCGGGATAGCATTGTAGGACTTCCGGTTCCATTTTTCCAAAAGTGTGTGGGAACCAGCGCGCCACTTAGCCTACAAAAATACCTCATCTCTGAGCCTCTCCATATTTTTGGTTGGCAAACAGTGTGACACGATTCTGTGATTGGAGCCGTACTGGTGGCACAGAGCGCACGGTTCTTCCCATAAATCAGCTTTACAACATAGGATTATGGTTGTCTTAATGTCTTCTCGAATCATTTGTACAGTTTACAACCAGAAAACCGATTGTCTTACATTAATTGGCCTAAGTTAACCATTAGCTACTGAAATCGGATTTCTTAATAAGCTAACTAGGTGAGTTTTCCTGACCCGTACTTACTCTCAGATTAATGGTTGAAGTTCATGTAAAATAATGTTGTGGGACTCCGCAGCTCAGATTTTTTACAAAGCTCATGGCTCTGAAAAGCGAGGTGTTATGATCTAACGCAATTGTACTGAAAGGTACAGCCACCTTACTTGAGTATACATTTGGGCGGTCTTAGTCAATTCATACCACCAACTAACATAGATTTGTGGGGGTGTGGTTACACGAGGCATTTCAGGCAGGTCTGGTTGAGCATTCGTTTTAAGATAGAATGCATCTTTTGGTCCTACAGTTTCATTTTTTTTATTTTACGTGTCTCATACATGCATGGGCAACTTATAACATATCAAATAGAAAAACACTTGTTCACGTCAAATGCCCCCTTTAAAAACATGGGGATATGTCATCAAGGGAAACAGTATTAACTAATAATGAACTTGGTAAACAAAACCAAAGCAGAACAAAACACAACTGTGACATCCAACTTATATTAATGAAATATTCACATCAACAATAGACCCACACAATTACTTTATACTTTGAGTAACAAACATTGTGACAAATAATCATAATGTACATACAATACACACAAGGTAAGAATAAAAAAATAAAACATTACCAACTTGAAACATGTTTAGAAAATAAAGTTTCAAAATTTAAAACAGGCCCATAATGAAACCTTTATCTGGACCATAGAGCGTAAAAAAGATGGATAAAACATTTACTTCCACTCTGATCATTTCTGTATGTGTTTGATGTTTGCATCGATAAGATCTGTAAAGCTATTTCTTTGTTTTAGAGAAAAAGGCTTTTTTTATTTTCTTTCGCATTAAAGGGATCGTTCACCCAAAAGTGAAAATTCTGTCATGATTTAATGATCACCCTCATTGGTTTTGTTTCTATAACACAGAAGTCAATGGGTACCGCAAGAGAGTGTGTGATGCAACTATCACTTCACATGCTTATGGTTTTGTTGCGCAAGCGCTCGGTAAGGAGCCATTCAAAGACATATCCGATGAACTTGGAAACCCAATGGCCAATCAGAGGTCTTTCGTAATCTGTTCAACAGCGCTCAAAATGATAGCGGGAAATGCAAGTATTGTCACATTTAGTACTGACGTGACAACACTGACACAAACATTCCTATTCAGTGATATAAGATTACGGGGCGTGTCATCAGGCTGTACAAACACTTTAAGAGCAGCTCCTGAGAGACAGTTGATGAAACATGGCAGCAGTGAAAGCATGCAGTGTTCTGATCACAGGGGCAAACCGAGGTTTGGGTTTAGAAATGGTCAAACAACTCTCGGAGGTCACCTGTCCAAAGCGGCAGATTTTTGCTTGCTGCCGTGACCCTGATGGACCAAAATCTGAGGTGAGTTTTAAATTCTGATGCCAGAAAGCATGATGAATGCTTGTTTACAGTGTTCAAGTAAGTACACCTTGATTCATAAGCACTTTATCTTCATATAGTATACATGGAAAAAATATCAAATAAATTAATATTGACACCTAAGGAAAGCACAACTGCAGCATTCAAGTCTTGAAGTAATTCGGTTTTGTTTTCCTCTCATTCAGAAACTCAGAGAACTAGCTGAAAAGCATCACGGCATTATCACCATTGTGCGTCTTGGTAAATTTGATTATTATCTTTTCGATTAAAAGTACTTGTTATATTTGGTACGTGTCATTCAGTTGATTTTACAGCAGCGGTCGCACAAAACCTTGCTTGTGCTGTCAGCATCTTCTTCACCTGAAGAGATATTGCGCTTTTCCACTGCATAGTACTGCATGGTACGGTGCGGTACAGCTCACTTTTGGGAGGTTTTCCACTGGGTTCAGTAGTACCTGATACTTTTTTGGGCACCACCTCGGTAAAGGTTCCAAGCGTACTGTACCAATACCAAAATGTGACGTGTTTACACACTGATCCCTTATTGGGCAGAGAGAATCATTACCAGCGTCATTGGATTTGCAACACATAAATATGCGTTTTAATCCTTTATATTGGGATTTAGTTTTATGTGTTGTGACAATAAAAAAGAGATTGAGACCCTTAACGTAATTCTAAATGCTACTTTAGCTTAACCTCGTGCGCCATCGAGTAAACCAAATGATCATTGTTGCTCTTTTCTGTAAGATTTCCCGAACTCTCTGGTATTTTAGCGGTATTTTGTTTTACTGCCAACGGCCATTCACAGACTAAATATAATTATAAAATATTATTTGACCACTGTACTTATTGATTACTATCAGGGTGTAAAGAGATTTCCAACCAACATGACAAAAGATGTTTCTGGACAGTACCACCACCATGCCTATAACGTGCTAATATTCTTGTCGTTGGTCAATGGTGTTTAGGCTACAATTATTCAATAGCCAACAGAGAAAGCTTGCTTTGTAATCGTATCTAAATGATCATGCTTAACTACATCATTTATTTAATACGGTGGAGAAAACCTTACCTAAAATAAAATACACACAGAGAAACGAGGTGGGGAAGTCCGGATGATTTCGTCAGTACAGCCCGTTTATTTCATGGCTTGTTTCTCTTAAATTTGCATGTTCAACGACCTTCTTCCATGGGGAATAATACCATATTTCTTGCCATTACTGACACACGTTTTTGAAGGAATTGTCATCTCCGTTTGACTCATTGGTGTTGTGTTTCCACTGTTTTTCTGACTGCTGCCAGCATGTAACACATCGTATAGATTTTAAACAGGTCTAATAAGGATGAAACATGGCAGCAGTGAAAGCATGCAGTGATCACAGGGGCCAACCAAGGTTTGAGTTTAGAAATGGTCAAGCAACTTTTGGAGGTCCCTTGTCCAAAGCGGCAGATATTCGCCAGCTGACGTGATCCTGATAAGTCTGAGGTGAGTTATCAGCAGCTTAAACAACAGCACAAAACATTCAAGAGCACCGTTAAATTTCATCCCGAAATCAAATTTGTGTGATTCATTAATACTCATCCACTTGACATTAAACATGTCACGGCGTCTTCGGAGCACAAATGAAGACATTTTGGTGACATCCGAGAGATTTCCAGGCCTCCCCATAGACATCATGGTTATTGTTGTTGTCAAGGTTCAGGTTCACGAGAGCATTTCGACGCATGCGCATTCGGTTGGGCAAAAAATATCGAAAAAATCAGACATTTTGCGAAAATCAGCTTATCGGTACTTCTCAATATGCCTCCTCGTTTCCTCGCTCCTCTGTCCTCCATTCTATGACCCAGAAACTGATCGAGCTGAGCCATCTTTAAGGACACCTTAATTCTCAAATCGCACCGGGAGGAGGTGAGGATTAAAGAGAGAGGAGGCTTTCTGAGAATATATGAGCGAGGATACACAGGTGTTTCCTTTGCGGAAGTGTTAAACCTGACGCCCGTATAAATTCTCCTCCCCCTGCACAAAGTCACATCTTTAGATCACATTCAAACATGCAGAAAATGCAGTACTCGAACTGAACCAAGTCTTATGGGGGTCCCCACCATAAGACTTTCTTTGGTGGGCATGTGGGTTAGACACAATTTATACAAAATACATAATATATTTGATCATAATATGCACAATTATATACTATTTATTAAAAACAGGCTTGCCTAAAAGAACAGGCTTCTTTTAATGTATTTTGGATCAAATCAATGCAGGCTTGGTGAACAGAAATGACTTTTGACTAGTAGTGTACATCAAACAGAATAATTGTAGCATTATTAACCAATGTAGTTTTTACTGTTTCCTAAAAACAATTGGATGATTGACACTTTATGATAATAATGTTTGTTCCAAAAGAAAGTATTAATTGTGATAAGAATGGCTGGCAGTCTGTGTGTTAGTGTTGTGGGGATTTTTCAGTGATTTCAGTGCAGTTTACAGTTACTTCCGGTAGTTGGCGGCAATTGACTGTTATGAGTGAGTCTGTCAGTCAGCGAACTATTCGATCATTTAAGTCCAAAAGTCTGCTTTATTAAGGAACGAACTATTGCTACCAATTTGTCAATCATACATATTTCAAGAGTGAATCCCGCATTGATATGCCGATGTAATTCCTGAAACTTTGCAGCGTGTATGTGACCGTTGGTTTTAGCAGCATGTCAAACAAGTTTTGTCAAACAAAAGCCCCGACATGGAATTGATAAATATAATGGAAAGATATAAAGAGAGAGAAAATTACCCCTCAAAAATGTAGAAACTTCCTCTTCCTGACTGCGAGTGGAGGTTTATTATTCTCCATTTTTTTGCTGAAGTCAGCTTCACCGGAGTGATGCCAATCAAGCAGTCATGTGAACAATGTCCTGCGCTTAGCGGTCTTTAGACGTGGGGCGGGGCGTTTAACATTTAAAGAGACATGACAACTAGCCTATAAACAAACTTTATATAAATTATTGTAAATAATTAATTAATTCATATCACGTTTGTCATTATCATATTTTCTCAAATAAAGGATCCCCCTCAGTCTTTTTTTTACTTCTTATGGGGCTCCCTAATACCTTATGGGGGTCCCGGATCCCCCCAGCCCCCCTTCAATTCGAGTATGCACAAATGCGATAATTAATCATAATATTATTATAAATGTAGACCTATTTTAGACAGTAGTTTATATTCATATAGTTAATATATTAATATAGATCATAGTTATGTATTATATACATTTGACATACCTTATATACATTTCTGAGCACTTTAAAGCATGTTTTTAACTAATTTTACCACAGCGGTGATTATAAAGTATGTATTTAACTGTGTTGTATATTTTCAATGCGCAATGTATTTTCAATGTGCATCATTTATTGACGACGCTTTGAAGTGACGCAAGAGAGAGCAAGGATATTCCTTTACTCATCTTTTAATTCCTCCGTCAGAGGAAGTGAGGATGCACAAAGAATTATTGAAATATTGAGTAGGGTGCTTCTTCTCGTAAACACAGAGTTGCGCTTCCGGGTTGTGAGTCAGAACGCCGCTCGTGAACGAGCACCGCAGACTGACAATACAGAGGAGAATATGTTGATTTTTATTAAATATTTGGCACAAAGTATTCTCGTTGCTTCAAAAACAATCAACTAAGCCACTGTGAGCGGATGGACCAATTTAAAGATGTCTTTAGAACTTTTATGGACCTTGATAACAACTATAGCCTATGTCTATGGCCTGGACATCTCTTCGATGTCACTTAAATGTCTTTATTTGTGCTCCGAAAATGCCGGGAGGTTAAAACAATCACTATTGAACGTCATGTGAGAAAAAAATAACACAATTTTGATTTTGGGATAAACTAACCTTTTTAATCATGCATACGTCCTCTTTTCAAAGGCATTGAGGGCACTGGTGAAACAACATCCAAATGTGCTCACTATTACACGTCGTGATAAATGTGCACGTGTCTTATTTTAAATTTGGACATTTTCAGTTTCACTGATTATAAAACACAAATGGCATGAAACTCCACCACTGATTTATCCATTATTATTAGACATTTCTGATCCATGAAGCGTTCAAGAATCTGCCAAGAAAGCGGCTTGAATCTGCTGGTGAATAATGCGGCTGTGTGTGCATATGGAACTCTGATGACCTTCCCTGTCCAGAAAATGAATTACACCTTCAACACCAATGTGATAGGAACTTTATCAGTCATTAGGGTAACTACATTTATTTATTTAGGAGATGATTTTATTCAGCCACTAACAAATGAACTAAGCCAAGCCATGACTACCAAGCCATGCATGAGATGATAAAAGCACTGGATACACTCTTAAAAATGCTGGGTTCTTTTAACACAGTATTAGGTAAAATATGGACAAATCAAGCCTTGGATTAAATTAATTTAGAATTAACTTTCTGCATAAAAACTTCTGTCATCATTCACTCACCCTCAAATTGTTCCAAATCTGTATGCATTTATTTGTTCTGATGAACACAAAAGAAGACATTTTGGAGAATGTAGGACAGCAAACAGTTCTGGGGCACTTTTGACTAACAATGTCATTTTTATTACCGTGATAGTCAATGGGGTCCAAGAACTTTTTGGTTTTCAAGCATTCGGCCAAATATCTGGAACTTGAGGGCAGAATTTTTATTTTTGGTTGAACTGTCCCTTTAACACAGTGGTCACCAACCCTCTTCCTGGAGATCTACCTTCCTGCAGACTGTAGCTCCAACCCTGCTTCAGCACACCTGTCTGTAATTATTAAGTAAACCTGAACGCCTTGATTAGATAGTTCAGGTGTGTTTGATTGGGGTTAGAGCTAAAATCTTGCGGACGGTAGATCTCCAGGAGCAGGGTTGGTGACCACTGCTTTAACAGATTAGGCAATTTAGCATCTTTGGTTGAAACTACCAAGCATTGTTTTACTTTATTTTATGTTTCCTGGCACTTTGGAAAACAAAAATGAATAAGGGATTTGATTTAAAAAGACCAAATAGTCCTCAAAAGTCCAATTTCACTCCTGACAGCCAGGAATGGGATTTTTTTAATATTATATTATAATATTGAATTGAAAAAAATTATCGCACACATTAAATTAAAATTCCCTTAAAACATGAGTTATTAAAGAACAATATTAATTGCATAAAAATATATATTGATTTCACTGAAAATGTTTGTGTACATAAAAAGTCAGTATCTCACCCAACCAGTGTTGAGTAAGTTACTCTGAAAAAGTAATGAATTACTAGTTACTAATTACATATTCGATAATGTAATTAGATTACTGTACAAATTAATCTCTTCAAAAAGTATTTAATTACTTATTACTAATTACTTCCTATATTCTTCATCAACCTTGATTAGTTAAGTGATTCAAGGACGGACATAAAACGGCTTATTAAAGTAATTCAAATAAATAATATAAAACTACATAAAGTAGTATTATTAATTAGATTCTGAGAATTATACATTAAAGCACAGATTTTAAAGTTAGACTTTGAATTTGGATGTCAATTCCACTTCTACACAAACACATATTACAGAAAGTATTTAGTTTAATTACATCAGATGTAACTGTAATTAAATTACAGAAAAAATAAGAGTAATCCCTTGCTTTACTTTTTCAAGGGAAAAGTAATTGAATTACAGTAATTTATTACTTATTACACCCAACACTGCACCAACCATGGGTTAAAAGAACCAAGCGTTTTTTTATCATTCATTAAAAGTATTCATATTCACATGCATATATTCTCACAAAAACATTTGCATCTTACAAACCATCTGCAAATAAGTAATTAGAATGAAGCCTAGCCTTTACCTTCAAATAATGATGATTTTCTTTCTCAACCCATACCACATTTCTCTCACAAACTCCTGTACCTGTAACAGTGTCATGTAGTTATTTTCTTTTCTTTCGAGGAGGAGTTTCTACCATATCTACGAACTGCAGCCAAAGCCAGTGACACATCAGGGATGTCGTGTGATAAAGCCGCCGTCATCAACATCTCCTCTCAAGGAGGATCTATGAGCACCATGCCAGCATTATACCAGCAATTTCCACTCTTTCCTTACTGCGTGAGCAAGGTACACAAACGTCCTGCTTAGTCACCCAATATCCTGCATCCCCAGTCAAACAGAAATGAACCAGAGTTTTGTTTTTCTATCAGGCCGGTCTAAACATGCTGACCTTACTAGCAGCTCAAGAATTAAAAGCAGATGAGATCCTGTGCATGGCCCTTCATCCGGGATGGGTAAAGACTGACATGGGAGGGGGAAATGTGAGTTCATCAGGGCAAATCTCATGACACGGTGATCAAAACACGTTTTTGTTCTTCCCGCACCAATGCAGAAAACATGTCAGTTTGACAAGCATGTTTATGAAAACATTTGAATTTTTCAATCTTTCTCCCATCAGGCACCTATTGAGATAAGAGACAGTGTTGCAGGAATGCTTCAGGTCATGAGCGGTCTTACCGAGAATAAAAACGGTGGATTCATGGACTATGATGGACAAACTATGATGTGGTAAAGCAGTTCAAAAGCTCTTCCAGTCCAGATCCAGATGTCCATATAAGGTCAAAATCCTCATTGACTCTTAATGGCAACTGACATTTATTACAGAAATTACAGTGCTTAATAAAAAAACAGTTGCGACAGCTTCAGTTCTATTTCTTTTTTAATGGCACTGCTTTGATATTTATATTGGATGCATTCCAAGATATTCAATCTATTCACTGACAGCAGTTATGACCAATTTTAATGTTTCACCCTACAAGTCATTTAAAACTGTTGTCCTTATCAGTCACATGCTTTATTGGTTAATAATTACAGTTCTAGTTATCATAAATGTCATTTAGAAAAACAACAGTACGTAAGTCTCAAGTAGAACAGCTCATTTGAGGTAACGCAAAAGCACCGCCCTGACGTCCCATAATGCTTTACATAAACACACGTGTGTGTGTGTGTAAATATACACACTCACCTAAAGGATTATTAGGAACACTATACTAATACTGTGTTTGACCCCCTTTCGCCTTCAGAACTGCCTTAATTCTTTGTGGCATTGAATCAACAAGGTGCTGAAAGCATTCTTTAGAAATGTTGGCCATATTGATAGGACAGCATCTTGCAGTTGATGGAGATTTGTGGGATGCACGAAGCTGCCGTTCCACCACATCCCAAAGATGCTCTAATGGGTTGAGATCTGGTGACTGTGGGGGCCATTTTAGTACAGTCAACTCATGTTCAAGAAACCCATTTGAAATGATATGAGCTTTGTGACATGGTGCATTATCCTGCTGGAAGTAGCCATCAGAGGATGGGTACATGGTGGTCATAAAGGGATGGACATGGTCAGAA
Organism: Triplophysa dalaica; assembly: GCF_015846415.1. Classification (NCBI taxonomy): domain Eukaryota; kingdom Metazoa; phylum Chordata; class Actinopteri; order Cypriniformes; family Nemacheilidae; genus Triplophysa; species Triplophysa dalaica. The sequence continues at coordinate 23,016,412 of NC_079548.1, read as the reverse complement.
ACAATGCTCAGGTAGGCCGTGGCATTTAAACGATGCCCAATTGGTACTAAGGGCCTAAAGTGTGCCAAGAAAACATCCCCCACACCATTACACCACCACCATAATTGCATTAATGACAAATTGAACAGGTGTCCCTAATAATCCTTTAGGTGAGTGTATATATTTATATATATATGTGTGTATCTCAGATTTTAACATAATCTGAAAGATGAATAAATAAGATTTCAATTGATGTATGAGTAAGAATAGGACAATATCTTGCTGAGATACAACAACCCTTTAAAACTCTAAAACAAAAAAATCTAAATATTGAGAAAAGTGCCTTTGAAGTTGTTGATCAGAGGCACTGTGACTCACAAAAATAAAGTTTTAAATATTTCAGGTTGGAAATTAACAAAATATCTTAATGAAACATGATCTTTACTTAATATCCTAATGATTTTTGGCATAAAAGAAAAATCTATAATTATGACCCATTCAGTGTATTTTTGTCTTTTACTAAAAATGTTCCCGTGCTACTTAAGACTGGTTTTGTGATCCAGGGTCACAATGTCCACTGATAATAAACAATATAGCAGGTGCTAATCAGTATTTACATTAGTTGTTAGCTTTATGCCTAGTCACCATGATGTAGGTCATTGTCCTGCTATCAACCAACCAATCAATCATTATAAAATATGACACAACACACCAGCTCAAAGCAGTCCTGAGAGACAGTGTGGCTGATAAACTTGAACTAATGAACATGGCCGCAGTAAAGGGATGTAGTGCTCTGGTCACAGGAGCCAACCGTGGATTGGGTTTGGAAATGGTCAAGCAACTCGTTGAGGCCCATTGCTCTATAGTCTTTGCTGGATGCCGTGACCCAGACGGGGCGAATTCTGAGGTGAGAAGAGGTTTAGAGGCTTAAACCGTTTGAGAAAGCTAGATTTTATTATTCACTTCTTTTATTTAGGCACTGAGAGAACTGGCAAAGAAACATCCTGGTGTTGTGACTCTTGTGCGCCTTGGTAAGTATGATATTTCACTGTTTTTTAATACGTACGAATAGACGTTGTAGAGTTTTGAACCTTGTCAACTCGTAATAGAAATGACTTTTTTGTGACTGTTAGATGTCGCTGATCCATCCAGTATCAAAGAGTCTGTGAAGAAAGTGTCATCTTTACTGGGGAATAGCGGCTTGAATCTGCTGGTGAACAATGCAGCCGTGCTGCAACAGAAAACCATGCTGAACGCCACAGTGGAGGAGATGCAGGACACCTTTAACACCAATGTGATCGGACCTTTTTTAGTCACCAGGGTAAAGAGAAACTCTTGTGCAAATCCAAAACAAAACTCTCTTCTGCACAGTAAAAAAACCCTGTGATTTCTTTTATCAGGAGTTTCTGCCTCGCCTGCGTTCAGCAGCTAAAGCAAGCGATAAACCCGGCATGTCATGTGATAAAGCCGCTATAATCAACATCTCGTCCGACACAGCCTCCTTGAGTCTCGTACACGTGGAGAAAGCATTTCCTCTCTTCCCTTACAGCATCAGCAAGGTACACACAGACCTTCACTTTTGGTGTTATTTCTTTGTATTTTGAGCGTCACATATTCATGATTGATGTTTTCTCAGGCAGCTCTCAACATGTTAACAGCTCATACGGCTATGGAATTAAAGGAAGATGAAATCCTCTGTGTTTCCATTCATCCAGGATGGGTGAAGACTGACATGGGGGGAGATAGGGTAAATCAAAAGTGTCTTAAATATCTCAAAACCTTTATGAATATGATAGGCGACATTATTGAGTCCCTCAGTTTTACCAGAAATGAGACTGAAATTAATATATATATATATATATATTATAGTATTGTTACTGTTTAGTGTCAGCGAAAACATAAAATCTAAGGCTAGGGTTGTTAAAGGAATAATCACGATTAATCGCATCCAGAATTAAAGTTGTGTTTACATAATGCATGTCTGTTTCCTGTGCGTATACATTTTGTAAATATAAACACATACATGTATATATATTCAAGAAAAATATAAAAATCAATAAAATGTTTATATATCATTTAAATGCACAGTTTTTGATTTACAGCGACCACTAGCGTTTTATAGATTTAAAACAAATCGCTCAGTCTAAACACGACGGTGGCCACCACAGTACAAAAAGTGGTCGTTCTCATGTTCGTCATGCGGCCATTAGAAAGACTGTAGAAAGAGCGATGTCATATTTATAACATCAAAAAAAAGGTCTGTGGACTTTATGTATAAAAAGAAGGATAAAAGTCAGGCAGGAGCTAGGACCTGCACTTATATTGTGAAGTGTTTCCAGCAGAGACGCGTTAGGACCCTCTGTACTAAGGCTTTTAGCAGAGATACTCATAGATATCTATAGAGATACTTTCCATCGGAGGGACGTTTGAGAGAAAGATCGTCTAAAATCAAAATTGCTTTGATTTGGATCAGTATGTGAGTAACATACTAACATACCAAGATATGTTGTTGTGGTAATATTAACTATGTGACGGAGCAGTTTTGAGCGTCATTGTTTATCTGGAACCGCTTTAATATTGTACTCGTCTAGATACTAAAACGGAGTACGTTACGTTAAGAGAGTAAAACGCGCTCTCTCTACAATGATGAATAAACTCACTTTTAATCCACGGCTCACATATACGTTCCGAACCGCAATGTAATCCTTACATTCTTGAGAGTTTCCTTCGTTTTCTGTACAATGAAAACACTGATAAAACTCTGTTATGACACGAGGTTGAATACATTATAAAATTGTCCATTTTGGGGTGAACTGTCCCTTTTATTTATTATAACATTTACATACTTGCATTCCCTTTTATAATTATTTTCATATCAAACAACAATCGGAAGATCTCATGCAATATTAACAGGAATCCTCTAGGAGTCACAGAAGAGATTTGGCTCACAACATATCAGAACAAAAACAGGCTGCAACCAAAACAGATTATTTGTACTGTCACACGGCATCACATTGTGTTTATTGTCCACCAGGCACCTCTTACGCCAAGAGACAGTGTGGCGGGGCTTCTGCATGTCGTGAGCAGCCTTACAGAGAAGGAACATGGTGGATTTATGGACCACACTGGAAAAACGATGCCCTGGTAAAACCAAAAGAACGCAGAAGACTAGCACATCTGGAAGCGCACTTCTTCACCTGTTTTCACCCATGCAGTTGAATGTAAAAGTTCAAACACAAAAGTTTTATGGCCATACAATAGAAGTCAATGGGGGACAATGTTCTTCAAGTCTTCTGTAGAATAAAACACTGAACAAACTATACAACACTATTGTGTCTTTCTTTCAGAGGGCAGAAATGTATGATTCACTGCTTCACTACGTTCTTACGATTCTGATTAGACATTTTCTAACATATTGGTTTCTCGTGACCTGATTTTCTAAAATGGATGAGCTGGGCTGAATAGTGAAGAAATTCATGAAAGGTTCTTCAGTAATGTTTAAAAAAGCATCTCTAGGTCCAATGATGTTGGATGAGAGAAGGACCGGTGTGTTCACAGCTGTGATTCATTCTAATGAAGACTACTTTGAGAAAGCTTAAATAGAAAATAAAGAAACAAAATTTGTTGTCGACTACGTGATGACAATACTTACATATATGATATATCAAAGTTGTAAAGTAATTGTAAAGAATGCGTAGACTGGTTGACTGAAGTACAAATACACCAACATAGCTTGCATATAACTTTCACCAGGTGGCGCTGTTCCACACTGCCACTCTCACAGGGCAGATCTTCAGAGGGCCTGGATTGTTGCCGTTGATATTTGCCCCCGGGCAGAAAAAAGGAAACATCTTCTCAGTGAAATGGGCCTTAAATGTGTATATGACCGCCATGCCCGCCGAGTCGAAGAAGCTGACCTCTCCGGCATCGTAGTCGATCTTTACTCGAACCCGCTCCAGGTGGCCCTTCACCGTGAGGGGCGTGTGTGGGGCGGTCATGGCCACGTACTTCCCATCTGACAGCGCGATGGTCCAGAATCCCCCTTCTGGACAGCCGCCAATTTTGCCCTTCCTGGCTATGGATGATTTGACCACACCTATGACCCAGTCATTGTTCTGACTCACGTCCACCTCCCAGGAATGACATCCTGAGGTGAAACTCTTTGATCCCAGCACGAACACAAAGTGGTCGAAGCGCTCGGGATTGTCAGGCAGCTGTAGCATCGTCCCTGTGTTAGAGACACTTGTTAAGGTCTTGCTGAGAGACAAACAGGGGTACGCCGTGTTGGGGTCCAACGTCACTAGAGCTAAATTATGGGGAAAGATGCCGGGTGAGACCATTTGAATTCATGAGCTGAAAGAGTTCTTGGGGTCGATTCACATTTCGCCTCTTTTCCGCGCCAGTTCGTTATTTTAAATGTAGACATTTAATTGGGAGTGATGCGGTCATGACGCATGGAGATGGAAATATTTCAACTTTTAAGAGGGCCACGTGCGCACAGCGGGTCATTTGACAAGAGAATGGTTTCAGATGCGAAATGTGAATCGGCCCTCATGCTGGGTTCACACCGAACACGAATTAAGCGATTTGAGTAAATTACATATAAAGTCAATGCAAAGACGCCTATAGATGTGAACTCCCGGCGGCCAAGCAAATGATGCGAATCGGGCGGCACGATTTAGTTATATATATTTTGCGCGAGTGACTCAAGTTTACGAGATTAACGAGCGATTGTGTCATTCGCATCGCCTGCCGCGAGTTCGGGTCTATTCTTGTCAACTTTGGATGTAATTTACTTGGGCAAACGGCTTAATTCGTGTTTGGTGTGAACCCAGCATTACAGTATCGTATGAATTTGACACTCACTGTGTTCCCCCAAGCTCTGCATTTTCTCCCAAACTTTGAACTTCAGAGAGCTGATGTGCTCTGCCACGTCGATCAGAGACTCCTCGACAATTTCTGGTTCTTTAAACGTCAACTGAGCTCTGTAATGAAAGCCAGTTTAGTTTTCCGTCAAACAACTATTGATAAAAAAATTGATTTAAGTCTACACTTACCTCTTCTTGACATTCTTGTAGTTCTGTGGAAAACCGTGAGAATGGTTACTTCAGTCTGTATGGAGAAAATCAGTTGACAATCCAAACACAGACGCTTACCTGCAGGAAGACGCTGTTTTCGCTAGCAATCTCGTTTTCAATAGCTGCGACCGTTTGAGAAAACGTGAGTATATCACTAGCGATGCTTTCAGTTTTCTTCTTCATGGTCTGTTTCTTTAGCTCCTCTTCTTTAGCCAGAAGAGCGATTCGCGCGACCTCCTCTTTGAGAAGAAACTGCCGGAGCTCCTCAAACTCCTCATGAATCTGTTTCTCCGTCTGTTGTCTTTGGTTCTGTCATGTACAGGAGCACACAGATCAGATGCTGGTTGATGTTGATTGTTAGCGTGTCATGTTTGTCTTGTATTTTGAGGTTACCTTGATGTGAACAGTAGTGTCATCACATTCCTGTTTGGCTTCATAAAGGCGTCGAAGATTTTTCTTGAGAGGGGCAACGATCTGTCGCATTTCCTCCTAGAGATGACACAAGGTGTTAAATGGCATAACAGTTAATAATTAACACATCCTTACTGAGAGTTTACTGAACTTAATGCAGGTTTTTACAATTGAATTCATCTGCAAAAACAGATAACAAAAAATTCTCACAAATCATGTTTTTTTTATTGCGTATTCCAAGTGATATCAATTAAACTGCAGTTTTGCAGTCGAGGTCCAAACAACAGCGGTATCTAGTGGTGAGGTTGTGAATTGCAACCAAAGGCTCACTCTGCCGCTCACCCCACCCTTTCGAAGCACTACGGTGGCTGACACAGAACTTAGATGTCGTCATTTTTTTGCTCCTTTGCCGCAGATGACGTATTTACGAAACGCTCTGTAGAGCAGTTTGTCCATTAAGGGCTACTGTAGAAACAACGTGGCACAATCCATTTGAAATGTTTTTCTCTATTTTTGCAAATAAACTCTTCAAATGTTGTACAAATAAACCCCCCAGACATCACGTTTGGCCATTTATGTACATGAGAAGATCAGAATTCTAGAGTGGGTTTACTAAAGGAACACTTTGTAAAATTTAACTTAAACTTGAACTACCCAGGATGGCATTACCTTGAGATCATTCGCCGCCTCTTCCAAAGGACACACGCTGTGACCTTGATGTTTCTTTGAGGTTTGACAAACGCAGCAGAGGACCTCTTCATCAAACTGACAGAAGAGTTTGAGTCCCTCCCCGTGAGAAGCACAAAGAGCCTCCGGTTTGGATGTACCATTGACCGAGTCAGAATGGGCACCTGTGGGCACAGCCTGCGCCTGTAAGATGGCATCGCACACGTTCTTCAAAGCCAGACTCACTGTGGGTTCGCTCATAGAACATTTCCTCCTGCAAACAGGACATTCCCGCTTTGTTGACTTCTTGTTCCAGAATCGCTGAAGGCAGAGACGACAGAAGCTGTGGCTGCACTTCAGGACCACGGGGTCGGTGAAGATCTCACAGCAGACTGGACAAGAGAGCTCATCCTCTAAAGCCGACTTGGAGTAAGAAGACAGAGCCCTCTCACGCACAGCCGGGTTGACTTTGGAGCTTGGAATGGTGTTGGCTCGTCCAGGTTGAGAAGAAGCTCTCGGTCGCAAAGGCATGACTGACGGTGTGTAGTCCTCTGGGTTTTGAAACGAGAACGTCCAACAAGCCTATGTTGAATCTGTTGTTAATTCCCAATATTGTGTTGTCCGGTGTTTAAGCTAGATCACAAGACTCTGGGAAGCAGGCTGGTCCTGGCAATAATTACCTTTTATAAAGCTGTGACCGTCCTAAACTAAAACCACAAGCAGAGAATTCTGAGAAGTCTGAGTTTGACCACACCTCACGCTTTCGAGCGTTTTTATGGCTTTGTAATATTTGGTCTTGGGCCATTACTGGATCAACTGGTGCTTGAGGGGAAAACAAGCTTTGTCATTGATCCGTGACATGTTTGGTGTAAGCAGTTGTGTTTTGGATACTCGGGTGGTGTGAGGGGTTGCAATAAAACATGTGTTTCTTCAACAAAGCTTCACTTTCAAAGGTTCCCATATCAGACTTTATTGTTCCACAAAGTACCCTTAACATCCACAGAACCTTTTTGTTACACAAAATTTTCTTTATAGGAGAAAAGGGTTATACAAAATTAAGAAATCAATGGTTCTTCTTGAGTCATTTTTGGCTCTATGATGACCTTTAGAAAATAAAACACAGCAAACTCTCACAAAAGGTAATGTTCGTCTAGACATGCATCATACGATTTTGTTCTTAAATGTCATTATCTCAAGACTGTTGTATAGTGTTTAGTAAACTTGATAGAAATGACATTTCAAACATTTTTAAACATTTCAGACTACTACTTGCCTAACATGGCTAGCTTTTTGGGCAGGCTTTAAATTAGCAATGGGGATATTTTAGCGCCATCTAGTGGTGAGGTTGTGAATTGCAACCAACAGCTCACTCCACCCCTTCTGAAACACTATGACAGGTCTCACAGGACTAAACTTTTTCCCATTTTCGCTTGTTTACTGAAAGAGATCATTTATTTATGAAACACGCTCTGTTGATGAGTTTGTCTGTTTAGGGCTACTGCAAAAACAACATGACAAATTCCATGCAAGGGGACCCGCGTTGTATTAAGATTGAAATAGCTCATTCTGAGGTAATAAAACATTATGTAAGGTCTTTATACACCTCTGATGACCTAGTAGTTATTTATATTATATAGCATTTTTGTCAATGAATCCTTAAAAAATTACACATTGGCCCTTTAATGATGGGTTTTCCTTTTTAAAGATACTTTAATATTCAGAAAAATATAAAATGTTAGACATTTGATTCCAAGTCAATACGGTTAAAATTCCATAGCAAATATAGAAAACCTTGCCCTGGGTCATGTTATTCAGCCAAGGAGAACGCAAGCAATGTTTCAATGAACAACCGTAAAAAACAAAACACTCCTGCATTTCAAAGCATAAAGAAACAAGACACACACAAATCTTTTTCTGCACTTTAATACTATCGAGAAACTGATCTAAAAGAAAAACAATACAATGTGGTGTAATACCATTTCTGTCCCTGAATAAAACAGATCTAACAGACTCTTATAATGACTATTGCAATATAAAGGTAGTACAGTGTGACATGAAACCATCAAAACATTATCAGTGTAAACTATAACTTCTTAGAAACATCATCTAAATGTGCATGAGAGAGCTATGTTCAAGCTACACGCATAGCTTTACAGTATGAAAAGAAACAAAAAAAAAGTTTCAGCTCTGGTCCATAAAACAAGAAAATAAGACATTCGGCTAATTTATAAAAGAAAAGTTTTTACCATCACATGATCAATATATTTAACATTTCAAACATGCTCTGATACAGATGTGAAAGACATAAGTACAGTGTTGAAGTGCCTGTTTAAAGGCATGGATACTGTAACATGTGTGCTATTCTTAGTCATGTTTAAGAATATGGCTGTAGTGTGATTTCTGTAAAAACACTTCATTCACTCCATCATCCCATCCATCTTTTAGCATTCATGAAGCACTGTTAATATCACTATTTAATTCGGACAGATTAGTTGAATCTGTTTCAATAAATCAATTCCTATCTTAGATTCATTCGAGTTATCGCTCAGAATTTTTCACACATGTCCTCATGTACGAAAATGATTCAGTACATATTGCTGTACATCATTATTTAGTGTGTTGTTCACATAAACAAAACAAGGAAATATCAAGCTTGTGTTTAGTTTGTAAACGACGGATTAATGATGCAACGATTCGATAGATCCCTAAGGATGTATTCGCATCAGACATGATCAGACGATAAACTAGTGTGCATATTTTTCGTCCAGTAACATTTGATTTGACCTTCACAAAAACATTTTAAGCAATGTCTCTACCGGCCCTATATGTCCTTTCAATGATGTCAAACGGAAACCTTGGATCTTCAGAACATGTACTGTTCATGAATGGAAAAAACACTGTGTTTTGTAAATAACGAAACACTGTGTTTTGTCAGAGTTAACAAGCTCCTTATCATTTGTTAAATATTAGCTAAACCCACAGACAAGATCAAGGAAGACCAATAGTTGAGATTTGTGAAAAAAAGATACAAAAACATGGAGATGCAAGGTTTCCATCCAACAGCAATTCTTAGAATGATAAACAGCTGAAACACTGTTCATAATACTTTTGCTAATACTGAAAAAGATTTCCTTTTGTTTGGCATTAGAAGGTACTTCACCGCACTCCTACAACGAAAACGTGTTTTTGTTGCTTTTTCCTATTTCTTTTAAAAGATAATGGCTATGTCAATGGAAGTCACAGAACTGGGAATGGAAAGAAGCACTAAAGGTCACATCAATGTACAATTCATTACCACCATTTCAAAGCCTTCATATAAAGAGAAAACATAATACATAAGACAGTACATGCTTTAGGGAATCCATCTAGTGTTGGTCCATAACTCTTCAATAATAATAATAATAATACAGATCCACACAGTGGAGGTCACTACAGTGCAGACCAGCACAATACTGTGTGTTGTCTGTGTGTTCTGTGAGCTGTGCCATAGTGTGCACTTTGTTTATACAGCGCAGGCCAACACAGTGCAAGAGAAAGTCACAGTATGTAACAGAAAAAATTCACAGGGATGGCTGTTTCAGGACCCCTAAAGTCTGCAGCCAAAGCCTGCGGTTAACACCTTCAATTCTTCTCGACACTAAATATTCTACTAGTAAGAGACCATTTTAAAACTGTATTCAACATTGTGTCCTCCAGCTAAAAAAAAACACTGAAAAACTACATACAGGTGATTCCAGCGATCTCACATCTCAGATTATACGTCCACACAGCACAAAATTGTACAATTTATGTAGTGTTCGTTGAAGCAGTGCTTTCTAGAATTACACGCGACCGACCTTCGCGTCGCCTATGGCACCCCACACATCAAACACAAATTCATCTGGAAACGCAAAGTCGCCCAGAGTCTCATCCAGAGCTTCGGCAAACTCATCCGGGTTCTTTTTGTCCTTTCCGAGTTCCACCATCGTGGCAGCTGTAAAGAAGTGTGATGGTGAGAAAAAGAGCTACAAAGACACTTAAGAGGCCGTTTTACACTAAAAACTGAAAACTTTTTATGCGTTTTAGCATTTACATGAAAAGGCCATTTTGGGGGAATGAAAAAAACAGGCCCCAAAGTGCAATTATCGTTTCCGTTTAAACTCTAAAGGGGGCTTTTCTAAAAACGATGACGTCATACGTGTGCGTGTTATGCGTTAAATCTATATGCGCGAGTATTCCCAAAATACAACCCTGTAACATACTTATTATAATTTCTCCAGCAGAAAGTAGATTTACCGCACCACTACGACCAGCGAAGACAAAGTATTTATATACACAAACTATAAACATACATTGTCAAAGTGTATTAAAAGCGCTTTTACCTTAAAACAGGGTACGTGTATGTACGTTGTGCATGTTTCTTTACAGCGCAACATCGCCATCCTCTGGTCTGGCATGCGTAATACATCGTTTTTATTTTTGTTTTCCCAGAGCCATGTAAATGCAGATCCTTTTGATAACAATATCATTTGTACGTGAAACTTTTCAAAAATGCAAAGGAAAAACCTTTCCGTTTTTTATTGTGTAGACGAACTCTCATTGTGTTTAAAGACAGTTTTGTATTAGGAACACATACTGATGATATGTATAGGTTAAATCCACCGTAAGTCGCTTTGGATAAAAGCATCTTCCAAACACCGTTTATAAGGAGAAAAATAATAAAAAAGCCTTCTAAACATACCGAGTTCACTGTCTCTTATACCCATGTAGCTCTCCAATAGGTCATCTACTTTCTCAATAGCTTTTTCTTCAAATGCAGAGGGCTGCAACACAAATCACACAAAATTTGAATTTCACATTTTGTCAAATTCACTCTTTAAATCATTTCAATTTACTTTTGATTTAGTTCAGTTTTTCTGAATAGTATTACATAAACATGTTTCTATTAGGATTAACATTTATTTTGATGATTTACAAATGTTTTTCAAATTATAGTATTGTAAAGTATAATAAAATACACAGAGATGACAATTAGACTCGCTACAGATCTTTGTCATTTTTAAGCTTTTAACAGCCTTGGATAACCACTCTATAATTCCTCCAATTTTGTCATGACAAGAACAACCCTGTTCCCAAGATTAAGCTGTGCAAAACATCCATGTCACACGTTTTTGATATTGCTGGATGGATAGGTCAAATCTTTACATGAATATATTTATGTGTGCATCCCTATTACATGCAGTTCAAGCAGGTGAATAATAAAGACAGTTTACTGATCGGACGCAAGCACACCTGACCCCCAGTTAACTTCCGGTTTGTGTTTGGCTAGTGTCCACTCAAATAACTGTTTTATATTAATGTTTATATTAAATTTATGTTAATATTAATTAGCATAATAATTATTTGACTGTATAATAATTGTATTAAATAATCGATTTGTTGAATTTTGTTGTATTTCTTTTATCAAATGAAGAATTATTGAACAGGTATAAAAGTGTGCATGTGCAGTAATGTTTGTTTATGTTGTTAAGATGAAACGGCTTATCTCCAGATCTTCACAAACACATAATTTGCTCCTGGTAGAGGTGACCCTCGAACTGAAATAATTGACTAAGATCAGTATTGTCTTACCAGTTCCTCCACAGTGGCTGGTCCTTTTGATCTCAGACGCAGAGTTCCTCTTCCTGTTCCTAACTGTACAGAACCTGACCTGCTTCCAGAGCGTTGACTGATCATGTCTAACAAAGACAAAAAACAACATATTTAAAAAATCATCAGATCATCAGATCAAACTACTGTAGTTGGAGGACATAAAAAGACATACCAAATGCCTTGAGAGGCTCAACCAGCTTTAGGACAAAGGTTTTCTCTTTGGGTAATTCCTTCAGCATTTTGGCAACCTCATAATGGCGACATCCAATGAGTATCTGGCCATTGATGGATTCAATCATGTCACCCACGTTGATGACCTGGATCTGATGAATAATACTGCCTTCTCTGATTCTCTGCAATGGAAATAGATCACTTTCAGCATCTTAAACTTGTACGGACTAAAAACTATTTGCATCCTTAAAGACACCCAAAAATGAATCATCATCCTCATGTCATGTCAAACCTGTATGACTTTCTTTCTTCTGAAGACCAGAAAAGACGACATTTTGAAGAACATTGGTAACCAAACAAGTACAAAATTGGCCCCTATTGAATTCCATTGGAGTCATTTCTTAAAATAAAGCTTTTGATTGACACGAGGGTGAATAAACATTTTTTTGTGAACTATCCATTTAAGATCCAATCATTCTCCTCACCTTTATAAAAGCATAGCCAGCTCCATTGTCAGTGATGGTGAGCCCAAGAGCATCTTCTCCTTTAAATACATCCACCTCTTTCCTCTGGCCTTTCGTGTGAGCAAATATGAAGTCCTCCAAACCAATCTGGCCACCCAAAAGTTTCTCCATATCCACTTTGTGAGTATTCAGTGTGCAAAACATTACCTGAAAATGAGTGGTAATATAATACTTTTTACAATAAATACTAATTTTGTCCTCATCATAAAGGAAATGAAAAAGGTTCAGGGCCTCACCTCTGCTGGAGGTATTCCAAAAGCCTCTCCTATTTTGGCATAAAGTTCACGCACATTGCTGAAGCCCTCAATGCGACCAGTGGGGCTGCCGTGTGCCAGCTGGGTGTGGAAGATAAGACGAGGTCGCATGTTGGTCGGTGGAGGAGGCAGGCCCTCCTGGGTAGCTCCTTCACCCAAGCTTACCCCACCATCCAGTCTATCAACCCCTGAAACATTCAGCCCGGCCCGGATGGGTTCTGCCTCCTCGTTCTCTACCAGAGGAGACGCTTTCTTTCTGCGACCCAATCCAAGAGGCATTTTAAGGGTTTGTTTATTGTAAAGGCAAAAAGTTTTACAACAAAGGGGGATGTGCACTGTCTTTGATCTGCAGAAAGGCTTTACAGCCTGGCAGCTGATTCAAAGGAAGTATCTGCCTGTGACCTCTTCAGTTTAACCCATTCACAAGGGAATCTACACACCTATGGTATAAAAAGAGGAGAAGAAGAGCTGGAAAGTTGGGTGTTGTTCATTCATGAAGTATATGTAACACAATCACAAAAATAAACGATTGCAAAATGAATCTCGTATAGGGTAAGAGCTAAATTAAATGCATTATTTTTAGAATTCATTAAAACACATCATTTCATTTTACAAAACCAAACTCTGTGTAGTTTAAAAAGAAATTCAGCATCATTTAAACGAAATGCTACAAAACGTTCCAGTTCTCCAGTCAGGATTAAAACAGTCTGACATGTATCACAGACAACAGTGAGAGTTAGCAAGTTAGCATCATCTGGATATCACGACACTTACCAAACAAACAAACAGACAGCGAGGAAACCCTGAATGACCGGAATGTCAATCTTATTGTCCACTTATTACAGAAGACAACTAATGAGCGAATAAACGGTAGTGGTTTAGTAAGTATGCTCTGGTATGTTGGAGGAGGGCGGATATCACTCAACACAACCTGACTAGAGCTCTTCCTCTACTGAGTACTGACCAGCACCGCAACTCAAGCGCATGCGCACTGCTGACACCTGCCGGTCAGATGGTGTAACTGCGTGTCTTTTTTGTGACGTTAAAGTCAAAAATGTGAAAATGTGATGTGGAGTTTGGCTCCAAAATGAGACAACTCGGTTTAAAAAAAGAATAAAAAAAGGTTTAAAAAAATAAAAATCATGTTTTTATATTGTGCATTCGAATTATCATCAATCAAACTGCAGTTGATTTGTTTTGATTTAAGCCATAATAACTAAACAAATACTCCTAAATAACACAATGAAAACGTGATAACATGACAAAAACGATTTTTGAATAAAAATAAACGGAGTTATCTAATTTTGTAACCAAACTCTTAATTTGTAAGTGTAACAAAACATCACGCAATAACTGGAACATGCTCAAGTGTGGCGTCAACTCCTTCTTGCGTTTAATCTTCTCTTCGTTCATTCTGTCTTATGTAATTATCACTATATCAATTATATAAACAATATACATTATATAATATAATTTAATATATAAAAGACGTGCTGAATAGCACTAACTGAAAAAAAATGCATTGTATTAACAGTGCTTGCAGTTCTGCAATTCAATATGGTTGTACATTTAAGCTGTGAATATTTCAAATTAAAACTTTTCACACACAGTTTCATCATTTCACGATTCAATAACCAAAATTCACCTTTTAAATTTCATTAAAAAACAACAACTTGTTTTAAAATACAACCATTAATGTTCGACAAAAAAATTCAGTCCATATTAGTTCGATTTAAAAATTGTAAAAATTGGCTTCCACATATTCAGTGGTTCAAATTGGGCCAATGCATGATCTCTACTTGCTGCCTGACCGCTTCACCAGCAGGTGGTGCAAATCGGTTCTGATGAAGATCAAACATAGTCCACTCATCTGCTCAATTAAGTGAATTTAGTTGCCCTTCTGTCAAACTTCTGAAGTTCGCAGACAACAGCACACTTATTGGCCTCATCCAGGATAGTGATGAGTCTGCGTACAGACAGGAGGTTAAGCACCTGGGTGTCTGGCGCAGTCATTTTACATTTATGCATTTGTCAGACGCTTTTATCCAAAGTGACTTACATTGCATTATCCTATACATTTGTTTATACATATGTGCACTTCCCTGGGATCGAACCCACAATCTTGCATTGTTAACGCAATTGTTAGCTTACCACTGAGCTACCTTCATAACAACTTGGAGTTGAACACGCTTAAAACAGTGGAGACGATTGTGGACTTCAGGAGAAACCCCCCTGAACTCCCCCCTCTCACCATCATGAACATCACTGTGGCAGCAGTGGAGTCATTCAGGTTCCTGGAAAACACCATCTCTCAGGACCTGAAGTGGGACAATCACATTGGCTCTATTGGTAAAAAAGCCCAGCAGAGGCTGTACTTCTCACATCAGCTGAGGAAGTTCAACCAACCACAAACTAAATCAGTTTTACCCAGCAGTCATAGAGTCTGTCCTCTACACATCCATTACTGTCTGGTTTGGCTCAGCCACAAAGTTAGACATCAGAAGACTACAGAGGACGGTTGGGACTGCTGAGAAGATCACTGGTGCTCCCCTGCCCACCCTCCATGAACTGTATAAATCCAGAGTGAGGAAAAGGGCTCAGAAAATCACCCTGGACCTCTCACATCAGAGCCATCATCTCTTCACAATGCTGCCGTCTGGTCGGCGCTACAGAGCACTGAGCACCAAAACAACCAGAAACAAAAACAGCTTCTTCCCTCAGGCAATCTACCTCTTGAACAGTTCAATGTTTTTACCCACCGTGCAATTAATAATTCTGCGCAACAATAATTAGGTGCAATATTAATTGTATCCTCCAGATCATACACTATCTATTTATAGCACATACCTTGTACATACTATAGTCTATTCTTATTTTTTACTTATTTACATACACACATGGCTTTACTCTCTATATCTTTATCTTATGTTTTTGTAATGTATTTCTTAATTTTTCTTAATCTCAAGGTTGGACTGCTGCAATGCTCTCCTTGCTGGTCTTCCTCAAAAGGCTATCAAACCGCTCCAGCTGGTTCAGAATGCAACAGTACCACTCGTCTTCCAACAGCCGAAAAGGGCTCATGTGACACCCCTTTTCATCTCTTGCCTACAGGACCATCACTGGATCTGCACCGGCTTACTTTCACACCCTCCTGCACTCCTACACCCCATCAAGATCCCTGCGTTCAGCAAACCAGCGGCGTCTTGTATTGCCTTCCAATAAGGACAGGAAATCGCGTTCCCGCTCATTCTGCTTCACAACTTCTTCCTGGTGGAACATTCTTCCTAACTCTGTCCGGTCAACCACATCTCTCACAACATTAAAAAAACTATTAAAACCCAACTCTTCTGTGAATACCTGATAGACAAATAAAAAAATAAAAATAAAAACTAACCCTTACTCTCAACAGGTGAAAGGTTGAAACTAGCTTTAGTTGAAACCAGTAACGTTGTATTGGCACCTAATGTATTATGACTCCTGTGTGACATATCGCTTGATGCTCCCTAACTCTTTGTAAGTCGCTTTGGATAAAAGCGTCTGCTAAATGATTAAATGTAAAATGTTATGCATCATCAAGAAAACATCCAAAAATTATTATTGAGCCATTTGTTGCTTTCATATTCAGAGCTCTTACACATTTCTGTATAGCCAACGCTTTATTAAAGAGGTGTAGGCTATACTAATTTTAGTCATCTGGTCTGAAGATTAAGCAACATTACGTGTTTTAGCACGGTTCACCGGCAGTGATGGCGTGGTCTGTGGACCCTAAAGGGATAGAGTAGGCTACAGGCACTAAGCAAACCTATAACGTTTTTGTTCCACCATACCACCATGCATGTTGCTGATATTCAGCAAAATGTTTGCTTCTCATTCAGTCAGCATAAGTTTAAAGAGGATATTAAAAAATGCAACGAAAATTTGAATCTTTGCGTTTAAAAAACAATTAAGAGCTGTTAGATCCATAACGCCGTGAGTGGCTGCACAAGACATTTCGGGTCTAGTCTGGTTCTTAAGAAAGTGCTGTCTATTTCTAAGTTGTCGATTTTATATGGCCTGCTCAAGGAGTTCACTTGGCTAAAAGATCAGTTTTTCTTTCTCGTATTAACAAAATAAAAACAACGAACATTTCCATAATTCCACAACATCCAGCATTTTCTGAGAGTCGCATATTAAAAAAGGTCACGCGAGGAAAATAAAAAGAAAGTCTGTAGAGATGGCTGCTACGTCATATAAACAGAAGCACATGTGGGAGAGTACGTGTGAAGATCAGAGTTCCTAGTTGAAATCTCAGTAATTTGAGCGCTTTAAACACAATAAATATCCTGGAAATGCTGATGATGCATAATTTAAGTAAACGTGATGTGTTGAAGTAAAAAATAACTTAATTCCTTCAAGCCAGAGCAGGAGGACAGTCAAAGTCTGAGCATTATAGGCCTAGATTGTCTGTGTGGACTACTGGCAGTGCAAGCGTCAGTTAAATTTCTCAAAATGTTGATGATGCATAAGAAGAGAACAACTAAATTCACTTAATTGAGCAGATGAGTGGACTGTGTGGCAAACATTCAAAAAGAATCTGCATTTCTTGCTTTGGTCTTCGTCAAAACCGATTTGCTGGTAAACTGTTCAGGCAGCAGGTAGAGATCATGCATTGCCGTAATCGGCGCTCTAAACTTTTCAAGCTGAATTTGAACCACTGAATTTGTGGAAGCCAATATTTTAAACGAATAAATATGAACTGAAAATGATCTGTTGAATTTTAAAGGTTGTATTTTAAAACAAATTGAATTTTCTAATGAAATTTAAAAGATGAATTTTGATTATTGAACTTTTAAATGGTGAAACTTTGTGTGAAGTGTTTTAGTTTGAAATTCACTGCTTAAATGTACAACCATATTGAATTGCAGACTCTAAACATAAACAGGTTTATTTTTGTTTTGTGGTATTTAAACATGCTTTTTTGCTTCAAAGACTAATGTCATTAAAATACTTCCATACATCACTCTCGCAAAAATGTTGTGTGTTGGATGTGCACGATTTCATGCGTCGCTGCGCAGACACAGCAGCTAATGACATCAAAGTAACGCGAGAGCGAGTCAAAAGTACAGCTCTTAAAATATTTTCTTGTCTTGCTCCTACCCTGCGCACAAGTCGAATACACCTAGCACCAGATCGTATTTATTTTATTTATTTATTTACTTTGAATGGGTTATGTTCATTTTTTGCAAGTGCTCGAATACTAATGAAATCCCATTACATCAGTAAGAGTCAGCAGTGAGCTTTTACTTGAAATTACATTTTGATTTAACAAATACTTGACAGATCAAATCTATGAAAAAGTTTAAAAGCCTCCTTAATATTATTTTGGATGTGTTGCTTGTTTTATGGTTGACAATTGCCTTAGCTTGAAGGCCGTTGACAATGTTCAAGAGATTTTTTTTATAGTAAAACATCTAAAAGCTGCTGTGTGTTTCTGAGTTTTGGATCTAGGTGCAAAACTCTTAATATAATAAAACTGAATAACAATGAACTATATGTATAAATATATTTGTTCATTTAGTAACTGCAAGACATTGTTGCATCATTCCACAAAATGTAAATACATAAATAATGTGAATGAAGACGTCAGTTTTAAAGACTTTATTTGCAGTAAATAAAAACGTATGCAAAAAAATAGTTGGTAAGCATGTCATATTAGGCTAATTAAAACAGCTTTACAATGTAATTTTTACAGGATAAACACATAGTAATGCAAAAGTAATTCCCACAAATGAAATGTGATAAAAACATCTAAAACATGTTAAGTTGTGAATTTTAGGGGCAGCATGCTGAAAAGCAAGCAATAGTTTAAATTGAATAGTTTGCATAAGTGTCAACATTAAATTCATTTTCATTCATACCCAGTTCACATAATTTGGCACAAATACTATAATTATTTAGAAAATCAGTTTGAAGATAGAAGTTCAGAGGATCCTAACTGAATATTCTGAAAGAATACCAAGCAATACATTACAAACAACAAAAGGATTATGATAATAGTGTAAAAATCGAGTAGGAAAAAAATATTGTATATTTTTTGTTCCGTTGAACACAAAGTGAGATAATGTAAAGAATTTAGGAAAACAATGAGTTCTCAGCCACCTTTGACTATCATTTAATTTTTCCTACAATGGCAGTCAATGATGTCATTAAATTGAGAATTCTTCCAAATATCTTTCTCTGTGTTCATTCAAATAAAGTAATTTATACAGGTATGAAATGACATGAGGGTGAACAAATGATGACAGAATGATTGAGGGAACTATCATTCTAAGAGTGAAAGTGTCATTTATTTATTACTTTCTTGTATGTTCCACATAAGTGATTTGAACAGGAAAGTTCAGAGCATCTGTTTAAAATCAACCAAGATTTGGTGATTCTGTTACGTGAGGCAGGAATATCACACTTTAGTCTCCAAACATCATCTCGAGCCACTGTATTTTCATCAGTATATAACGCAATATTCAGGTATTTTACTCCAATTTTAGATGACTTGTGAGTCATGTAGCTAACACTTGCGCAACAAAAAAGTCACACAGTACTTGTTACCCTGGGGCAGTTTCGGGTCAAGTGCTCTATTATGGCACAGCCGGTCATGAGTCACAGGGAGTAAATCAGTGACGCCTGCAACATAACATGTAGAGCCTGTGATAAAACTGCTCAAGAAAACCCTAAAACATTCCTGAGCCATCACTGGCAATCAAAACTACAAGCTCAGCCAAACCAGATCTACAGATCTGCACCTGCTCCCTGCAGCACTTCAACGGGCTTTTCCACAAACACAACACATATGAGAACGTATAAAACCCTGTTGCGTTTCAGAGATGATTGGATTGGATGCCATTTGGAATAGATCTGAGAATATCTTTAATATTACAAAAAAACTCAGAAAATGTGAGCTAGATAGCTAAAAAGATTTAAAGTGGAATTAAAATGGAACGATTTTCAAAGAAATGTCAACATTATATTTCAGTTTTTTATATGAATTAGCCGTAAACATGGTACAATATATAAGGTTATTTATTATAAGTGATATAAATATAAACACGATCCGAAAATGTTCAGGTCTAAAATATTGGGATCGAAGAACATGAAACAGGTTTTCAGGAAGAAAACCTTTAACAAAACACATAACTAGGTTGTCTCTCTGTTGTATTAGTTTGATTTCCATAAAGGAACAGTTCACCCAATAATGTAAAATTCTGTCATCATTTACTCACCCTCGAGTTGTTCCAAATCTGTATAAATGTCTTTGTTCTGATGAACAAAGAGAAAGATATTTGAAAGAATGCTTGTAACCAGTTCTTGGCCCTTATTGACTCCCATAGTAGGAAAATTGTCAATGGTAGTCCAAAGTGACCCAAAACTGTCTGCTTTCCTACATTCTTCCGAATATCTTCTTTTGTGTTCAACAGAACTACGAAATGTATAATGCAATATTTCCTACTATGGTGGCATAGATCTGTTTGGTTACAACCATTCTTCCAAATATCTTTCCCTGTGTTCATCAGAACAAAGAAATTTATACAGATGTGGAACAACTTGAGGGTGAGTAAATGATGACAGAAGTTTCTTTTTCGGGTTTAACAGTCCCGTAAAAAACCTTTACAGTAAATTCCTTTTGCTGTTATTCCACTTCAAATTACATTTTAATTTCAACTCATGATTATACAGAATGACAATTCTTACACTCCGAATTTTGCCAAACTCTAAAACTGAAATAAAAATGTAAAATAACAAAAACAAACAGATTGCTGTCCAAGAAACCTGAAGCAATAAAACAATGGGATTAAAACAAAAATGTCAACTTCTGGTTAACAACAACCTCAATATATTTCTTCTGTAATGCTTCACAGTGATCTGAAAAAGCGCACTGTACACATTATATTGACAGAGCTATAAATTAATATCATACACTGCAGCTCTCTTATGTTTTTGTAACGGATGCTTTCCAAGTTGGTTCTGTAGGAAATCAGTTGGATCACAGGATGTGTGCGTGGCTCTCGAAGCATCGGCTGGGAGTTTCTCCTTCAGTCATCACAATGATCATGGTGGCAGGATCTGAACCAGAGCTTCACGAGTCCCCGGTCCTAACTTGTCTGGAAATGTTACTAAGAACTCTAGCACCATGTCTCCTCTCCTTTCAGGATACTTGGACAGGGGCAGTCCCTCTCCCACAATCCTCTTCTTCATGCCTGGTTTGATGACATCATGTGATGTCACAGTGACAGTTCTACCATCCAGGGTTGGTGCGCTGACGGTGCATCCACAAAGAGCCTTGCGTGTTAAAGTGATCAATGGTGTGGAAAAGCAAACAGAAACAGGGGGAGACAAAAGCGAAGAAAATGATGTGTAAGCATTCGCATTTAGTACAACTTGCCCGACCCCCCCAAAAAAGACATAAGACACTCACATCTTTCAGGGATATCTTCACAGAGTGAACAATGTCAGAGCCGTCCCTCTGAAAATAAGAGTGAGCCTTGTCCTTTACCACAAACACTATGTCAGCAGGGATGTTGGTCGGCGTCTCGTCCCCCTCTTTGGGAAAAGTAATCTTAGTCCCCTCTTTCCAGCCACGTTTGATGTCCACGGTTAGGATTTTGTCTTCGGTGCGCATGCTGCAACCGTCCGGGTTCAACCTCTTGCGAGAGATCCTCATCTTTTTCGTGCACCCGGAGAAGACTTCTTCAAGACTCACCTTGAGTTCGTGCATGACCGGGGGATCTTTCTTCTTCTCCCGGCCCCCGTGTGGACCCGTCACACGAGATTTGAAGGACCTGGGGAAACCGCCCATACCTCCCATTCCAAAAGCAGCGAAAGGGTCGTCAATATGCATGTCATCGTCTAAGCCCCCGTGGGATGCAAAGAACTGATCGAACGGGCTGCGGCCGCCGAAGAACTCTGCAAACATGGCGTGCGGATCGCCGTGAAAAGTGTAGCTAGGGCCGTTGCTCCCACCGCCAGTGTGTCCTTTAAGACCTGCACACAAAAAACATTTACAGCAAACAGCAAGTCATCACTGTGGTATTTACAATAAACAGCATATAGATTAGAAACAGCCGAACCGGCTCACAAGAACCCGGACACAAAGTACAGTTTCAACTCTTAATCTGAAGATCAGAGTGGTGTCAAAAAGTCCCTCGACGATTCCACGCAACACACTCCTGTATTGGCAGCATTCAGAGAAAACTTAAATGGTAACCAAGCTTGAGCCATTGAGAGCTGCTAAAACTTTGGACAGATTCTGTGCACTTCATCATCACATTTTATTGATCCAACACTTTTATTTTCATTCTAATTCTTCTCTTAATTTTTTACTTGTTTAAAGTTTGTTTTAAGAGCACTAACATGGTTACGGTATTGTTTCTAAATGTGCATTCACATCGCCAGTGACTCTGTCGCCATGTCACTTGTCTCTTGCTACGAGGTCGTTCCTAGCTTTGGTTGGTCTGGTAACATTCATTAACAAACTCTGAGACGGATGACGTGAGTTCCGCTGCTTTACTCCTGCTGGTAGTCGCGCCCAAAAGTCGCTCATCTTTTGCCTAATGTTGAGCAAATCTCCACTTTGTGGCCTCGCTAGACATGCCCACTTCCTGTCGCCCATGGACACTATCTCTCGTGTCGCAGGCTCTCCATTCAAATGAAGGACATCGCCTCGCTTTGTCGCTGGCGGTGTGAACGCACAGAAAGGGTTTAAAAACATGAATGGCAGCATGTCTTTCAAGTATCTGTTTGCTTTAATAATTCATGAAAGTTAAATACATTTTTAATTCTGCCATCATTTACTCACCCTCAATTTATTTGTTCTGATGAAGATAGTTGGAAGAATAATTGTAACCAAACGGTTCATGGCCACCCTTGGCTGCCATAGTAGGAAAAATGACAACGGTACTCAATGGTGCCCTGCCATAGAACTGTTTGTTGTCCTACATTCTTCAAAATATCTTCTTTTGTGTTCAACAGAACAGAGAAATGTATAAAGCAATTTTCCTACAATGGTATTCAAAATGAGGTACAAACTTCTTCCAAATATATTTCTCAGAGCAAAGAAATGTATACAGATTTCGAACAACTCGAGGAATAAATGAAGACAGAATTTTCATTTATGGGTTAACTGCCCCTTTAATGATGGTTGTGTTGTGAATGTTTGTATCGTTCGTAATAGTCTCCACTGTCCTCGGTGTGAAAAGTTGATTCTCAACATCATACAGTCACTGTTGGAAAGGGGTAAAATATGAAGAAGATGCTGAAAAAATAGATTATGCCAGATCTGGAGGATTTTACTGAAGACCGGTGGGGAGTTTAAGGGCAGGGCTCAGGACAAACAAGAGACACAATATTCAGAATCAAGAGTATGTGACTTATATCTTGAAATTCAGTAATTATTCTGTGGACTATATGTGAACATATGTTATAGATCATTCAGGGCAAAATTTAAATTTTATCAATGGTCTTACTTTCTTAAATTATCAGCTTTTTTCTAATATACAAATACAATTTATCACACATAATAAGTGTATAGGTACATTGTACACTAACCTATGTTTATTAGGGGGCCACGAGATGACATTAAAACGTTAAAAGATCTGTACATATGAGTGTATGTCTATATCTTTGTTACTTTATAAACAAAATCACATCATTAAGGAAACAGTGGGTATTGATCAAAGCACAATCTGATCCCATCAGTAACACAGTGATGTTGTCTCTATGCTGGGACAGTCACACGACTCGTGCTGTACTCACCATCCTCTCCATATCTGTCATAAATATCCTTCTTCTTGGCATCGCTTAACACATCATAGGCTTCTGCGATCTCTTTGAATTTATCTTCTGCTCCGGCTGATTTGTTTTTGTCAGGGTGAAATTTTAACGCTTGTTTTCTGTACGCTTTCTTGATCTCATCATCCGAGGCGCCCTTCTCTATTCCCAACACCCTGTAATAATCTTTCCCCATCACAATACTCGACTAAAACATCACTATCCTACAACGATCCGCTTCCATGTGTGAATATTTCTCGAATATTCAATAACTTCACGGAAATGACCCACCGGGTGCCTGTCAAACCTGAAGCGCGGGGCTGGAGTTCATCAAACTGTCCTTAAATTATTTATTCCGATCCGTCATTGATCGCACACGACAGCTGTGGACTCGTGCGAATGTGTCATCCTTGTTCCAAGACTGTCGCGATTTTTGTAATTAGAGTAAATCTAAAAAACGAAAACGAAAACGAAAACATCAAATTTCCTTCTCACGCACTGTAGTGTCGCTCACAGACAAACTCGTTGACCGCCCGCAGAAAGTGCGAGAATAATCTCTCGCTCGGCTGCTGTAGAGACGGACGCTACAGGGATCACAGCGCCACCTGTGGATGGGAGGATGAGTACATAAAAGCACATAATGCTGTAAAATATTGATTCCTCAGTGCAACATTTGTTAAAACAAATTCATTTAATATTCATTTCAGTATGCCAAAAATATATTAATAATTTAAAATTACAAAAATGTATAAATTACAGTTGATTGTGATTTTTATATTGTAGGGCTCAGGTGAAAAAACTTTCTAAATAGCCTAAAACGTTTGACAAAAAATGACACGTTGGCATTTCTGGTATGTTGGCTTGACTATTATTTATTTTAACAGACTTTCAAGGAAAGTATCCCAAAATTTAAATACCGAGCAGGTTTGGTAATACAAATGTGAGTGTTGACTTTAACAATAAAGCTCTCAATGTCAATAGATGAGACATTGTATTGGACATAAAGCATTGCTAGTGAAAAACAGAATCATTTTCTTTCTGTTCCCCTTAAAGGAGTAGTTCACCTTCAAAATGAATATTCGTCATCATTTACATGCCCTCTTGTCAATTCGAACCTGTGTGACTTTAATTCTTCTGAAGTACACAAAAAGAAGATATTTTGAAAAATGTTGGTAACAGAAGAGCACAGCCCCCTTTCACTTCTATTGTAACCAATGCAAGTGAATGGCGGTCTGGTAAAAACTGTGTGCACATTGCATTTAGGATTCAGGATGAACATGAACATGTAATGCTTCTTGGAGTTCATTTGCTCATGATTTAATCAATGTCTTAAATGCCAAGCCTATCAACCTCTGTATAAATAGAAAAGTGGTATATTGGCGAGATACTATAAAGTTTGCTGATTGGATTAAAAGCTTGTCCTCAACCAAAACTTTACATATCTTTCAAAAAATTAATTTGATGCACACAAAAGTCAACTTGATATTTCCCTAAAATGCTCAATGAAGACTACATTTTAGACTAAACTTGTATGCAACAGATACATTTGTTGCTTTGGAAATCATTGTTTTTCAGTGTTAAATTCCTCTAATCTCATGTTTAGACACTCTATCATTGTAAATTAAAATGTTGAAGACTACAGACATACAAGCTCCTGTTTGATTCCATGCGTGCATTTTCAGAACGCCATTGCTTCAGCAGCAGGTAAGGTGAAATATATCAACCCAGACTGTCTTCACGTGTACTAATCACATCATTTCATGTCATTTGAGCAGGTATATAGCACCTTCCAAAAGCATTCAGAAATGTCCTATTTATATTCTGTCTAGATTTAATTTTTTTCTTAACAAAAACTAAAAAGCAATGTATTTTCGGCATTTAAATATTCAAAAACGTTTCTTCTAACACATTTGAGGATAAATCATCTATCAAATGTTCGCTTCCTTCTGCTTTTCACAATGTTGCTAAACTGCTTTGAAGAAAATTCAACAAATCTTGAATCTTCTGGGAAGGCATTGGTTGAACTGTTTGTTGTCATTCACTTTATTGTTCACGAGACATTCTAGTGCGTAGTGATGTCAGATCGAAAACTTGATACGGATGACTCTGATAATCTGAAATCTTTCGGCTGTTTTTTTCATAGGCCTTTGATACATTTTTCGGCATTTTTTCCAGGATCTGCTTGATTCTGTGCAATTGCACAATCCTGAACAGCTGACGGAAACTAACATTGCATTGCTTACCTTGCTTGCTTATAACTATGTTCTACTTACAGTTGACAGATACAAATGAAGTCTGTACAGAGTGCACTGAATGTGAGAATCTCTAGGGACTCTAGAAATGGCTTGTGAACAAACAAGCTCCATAGTTCTGCATAAATAGATGTCCAACATTCTGACAGATACAAGGGTTAAACTGACAAATAAACAAACTGAATACGAATCTCTGCCACTTACTCATACATTTTGCCCAATCCCAGCCGTACCCATCCATTTTATTATTAGTGTTTAAGTAACCAGATTGTATAAAAGAGATGGTAGTAAAATGATCATGTCACTTAAAACCTGTGCGTGACTGGTTATCTATTTACCACAAAAGAAGATATTTTGAGAAATGTCTCAGTGGTTTTGTGTGGAAAATGAAAGTCAATGGGGGCGCAATGTTATTTTGTCACTGACATTCTTCAAAATATTTTCTTTTGTGCTCTGTCATACAGTCAAACAGAATTTTCATTTTTATGTGAACTATTCCTTTAAAGCCTACCAATGTTTTATTTCTCAAAGCCACACCAAAGCACCATCCTGTAAATAAATAAAAACTTTTTGTATCGTTGTTTTATCCATGAAGCTAAAAGCACCTATTGAAGATTTGCGGGCGGCTACTGCCTTGCACACGTCCCTTACCGTGCCGTATGTCAAACACCGCTGTAAATAACTCCCACTACATGCTGCCCAGTATCTATATACACCACCCTAACCTCGCTGTATGGCACATGTTACCTAACCCCATGTAGAGGCAGTGCGGTGGCAGGGGGCCGAGCCTACTGGGTTTGAGTCCCACAAGGTCACAGGGCTGGCATTCAGCTAAGCAGGCATGTAAATTTAGCTTCGTGAAAGGCATGCCATGGATTATGTCTTGGGACTCTCAGATTTCGTCTTCAGAGGAGCGATTGTGATGCATGGAGAGCTGATTTCAGGATGGCCAGCCTGCAGGTGTTAATAGGTGGGAGATATTTCAATCACTCTGCAATCTGAACTCACGTCTACAGTCGCGTCTCTTGAGATCTCTCAAGAGAGAAACTTTGAGGAACTTTTCAATTGATTTACGGATGAACGTTTGAGAGGTTAGGAGTGGTATGTGACAACCCAGGCGCGACAGAGAAGTCTATAATACGGGATCCATTCTGTGAAGTTTGAGAAGGCGTCATGGATACTTTGGCTTTAGAGGCGAAAAGTGCTAAGAACGATGGTGCACCAACCCCAGCGCCTTCAGCCAAACCTAGACCAAAACCTCCTAAAAAACCTAAACGCATCGTTTACTTCGAGGTGGAGATTGTGGCTGCCAAGACCAAGGAGAAACTGTTACTTCTGGATAAGGTTTGTGGCTTTAGGTGTTTAAATAGACACACAATAAATAAAGGTGTAGGTATTTGAATGTACAATTAAATCATCTGCTGTCAGCGATTATAGATGGCTACAATAAAACTTTAAATGTAGCACATGCCATAACTTTGTAGCAATGTGCTTTAGCAGTAGTCGTGTCGCTTGTTGGAAGATGAGAATGACTCTTGAGCTTCCAGGAATTCCTATGTGAGTTTATTCATGCATGTGTAGAGTACAGCGAGTTTGATTGATCTCTCCATAGGAAAACTGCACTGTGGAGTCTTCAAATAAAAGTCTATCTAGACAAATACAATACAGAAATGTAAAGTATACTATACGTAGCGTAACATTAAACAAAGAGTAAGCAAATTAAAAGTCTCTGCCCATGACAAGAAATGTCACAGAAGAGATTGTAACAATTGGAAAACAGTGAAATAGAAATATAATATTGAAGATATTGAGAAGATTTTGATCTTTCTGCAGGTTGAGCCAACAGCAACTATATTGGACATTAAGTCTATGTTTCACAAATCACGTGAGTCCCTCTTTCCGGTGCAGAACCTATGAGGCTGCAAACCCTTTCTTTAAATAGCTTTCTGCAAGGAACATGATAAGTTGATGACATTGAAATAATGGTTATAGCAAAGTCTTACGTGTCAGGATTCAATTTCCACAGATCCACATTGGTATGCTGCCAGACAGTCTTTATGCCTGGACCCAAGTGAGTAGATCAGAACTGTATGACAGTTGTACACATGCACAACATATACAGTTGTGGCCAAAAGTCTTCACTCTTTTTTCTCCGCTTTGAGAAGAATTTAAGGAGGGAATCACACATGAAAGCTTGTGGAGTCAATACCCTTATACGGTATTATATTATAAAGTTTCCACATGCTTTATTTCTTTCAAGCTTTTTTTCCATGCATTTTATTGTGTATTTGAATAAAACTCATGTTCCCTAAATTGCGATACTTGCATTTTTGCATAATTCTGTCTAATAAATACATTTTTGTGTTTGTCCATTTGTGTAGTCTAAATGTGCCGGACTCACCTTTGGCTACGACTGTACATAGAGTATAGTGATGTTACTAGGGTATACAGTATGTGTTCACATTTTGTAAACTTTTGAGGTATTTATTTGACTAAAGTAAAAAGTATAGATAAACAAAAAAACATAAATGGACTACTAACTGGTATAAATATTTGTTGATCTCCTCCTCAGTCTTGACTAAATAAACTTTGCACAATTTTCTCTCGAGCCTCCTTAAACTGAAAGTTGAGCTTTAGTGTACACTCTTCGTTTAACTCTTTTATATAATTTTTTTATGTCTCTTAATACTCAATTTAATGTATCTTAATAACGTGTTGCAATAAAAAGCAAAGAGTTCATCTTCAATGTCGGACGTCACTGTTGGCCACAACTGTACATACGCAACCCTGCAGAAGATAAGTGGGTTGGATAACAGATGGATATGAATATGCATAATTATATAAAATAATATTTTATGAACAGTTTTCTAAATCGTTGCTATACCAACCAATAGGAAACATGTACAGAATATTTGTCAACAACCCATTTATACACATATACCCTTTGAATACTGAAATAAACGATGGTGGTTGTTTTCAGAAGGAAAACCCTTAAGAGATGAGGAAATCCTGCAGGAGCTTCCTGTGGGCACCACTGCAACCTTCTACTTCAAAGACTTGGGAGCCCAGATTGCCTGGGGAACTGTGAGGGTTCACACAGACAACCACTGACACACACACAAACACACAGTCATATATGCACATGTGGGTTTGTGCTCCAAACACACCAGCAAATTAATTGATTCTATGAAATGACATATTTATCTATGTGAAGAGTTTGGTTCCAAAATGAGATTACTGTGATTCAAAAATCAAGTTTTTTTAATTGTACATTCCAATAAATATCAAACTGCAGTTGTTGTTTTTTGATTTAAGCCTTAATAACTAAAAAAATAAGGCAAACTAACAGAATAAAACACGATAAAAACATGATAAACATGAAGAGTGATCTCATTTTGGAACCAAACTCTTCATAGATATTATCCTCAGTGGACCAAAGGGCTACTGCGCACAGACCACTGGCTCCAACATTAAATGTTAAAAAAAAAGTAGGAACAGAGTACCAAATCTGATTACTGCTTCTTATTTTGATCAAACACATTTTTTTATATAGAATACGTCAAACTGTAGACTCGTGACTGCTAAGCAATGCTTGGTCACGGCTTTGTGTTTGTCTGCATTTTACAGCAGCTTCCCTATACATCAACTAGTACAGTTTATAGTCAAAACTACTTGTTCATGATCTTTCATTGTGTTATAGGGTGAAAAGTTGGATTGTATTCAGGCAGCACGAGTTTCAGT
This sequence comes from Triplophysa dalaica, assembly GCF_015846415.1. NCBI lineage: Eukaryota > Metazoa > Chordata > Actinopteri > Cypriniformes > Nemacheilidae > Triplophysa > Triplophysa dalaica. Next base: position 22,986,905 of record NC_079548.1, on the reverse strand, counting down.
CTAGTGTACTCAGTCCCCTGGTTCAGTTTCTCTCACCTCTCCAGTTAGCAATTCTTTTTCTCAGAACACGTAATCTCTCTGGCTCCATTGTCCCCAGGTGTTAATCCCGATCACCCCCTTCTGCATCACATATAGCGCCCATGCTGCACTCTTACTGTGATGATCGGTCACAAAGAACATTTGGGTGAACTGTCCCTTTAAAGGGGTCATATGGTGGAACACTTGTTTTTCTGTATCTTTGGTGTGTAAAAATGAAAGTGTGAGAACAAAAGATGCATTCTATCTAAAAGCGAATGGTCACCCAGACCTTCCTGAGACACCTCATGTAGCCACACCCCCACAAAGCTATGTCAGTTGGTGGTATGATTTGACCAAGACCGCCCAAATATATACACAAGTAAGGTGGTGTACCTGTCGGTACAATTTCTTCTGAACATGATGTTTCAAATATGGTAAGAGGCGTTACATTTTAATCACACGCTTGCATTATTCAACCAATCACTACGCACTGATCAACTGGCCAATCATAGGACACCTCGCTTTTCAGAGCCATGAGCTTTGTAAAAACTCTGCTCATTTCAGAGAGCCGTAGCAAAGAGGAGATACAAACATGTACGGTGTGTGGAAAACAGCGTTTTTGAACCTTATATCGTGTAAACACATTACATTTCATCTGAAACAAAACTTAACATTAGTTTTTGCCCTGTCATATGATACCTTTAATATCTGTTGTGCAAAAGGTTCTAAGTAGTTGAAAAAGGCAAATAACAAAAATAACAAAACAAAGAGTCCTTTCACTTAAGGCCTTGAATCGCTGCAAAGAGCATCTTCGTTTTAGGGTCAGAGACTTTATTTCAATTATACATACCTAAACATGTTCATGAGTAGCAGAAGGTAAAAAAAATTATTGATTATAAAAACACCCTGTGTATGATTGAGAGTTATTGCTCATTTCACATATAATGAGGGTGTTCCTTAAAGGCACTGACAATGCCGGTTTAATTCTAACAAATATCATGTGGGTGTTTTTCATTGCCTATCGTCATTATATAAAAACTGAACGTGTGTTTGTTTTGCTCCTTGCAGGTGTTCCTAATCGAGTGCATTGGCCCTCTTGTTATTTACCTACTGTTTTATTTTCGACTGCCTCTCATCTATACTCCCAAGTATGAATTCACCACCAGTAAACATTGGGTTGTGCAGTAAGTATCCGATGCCTAGTTGGATAAGAATAGTGTAATTTTTCATTAAGGCTGTTGAACTCAGTCCATGAACAGTGTCTTCTGACACCCAACCTATTGGTCAAGCAGAGCAGTAGGAAGAATGCTGCCAAGTGTTTTGATTGATGTGTCTCTGGAATAAACTTTTATGTGGTGATCTGGTATTGAGCTGGACTTGTTGAACTAAGCTTTTCTTCCTCTCTCTCTTCTCCTCAGTATAGCCTGTATGTGTCACACTTTCCATTATGCGAAGAGAATCTTGGAGACGTTGTTTGTCCATCGATTTTCTCATGGTACCATGCCAATGCGCAACATTTTCAAAGTGAGCATTACATTTTTTAGGTCATTTCATTTGGATGAGAATTATTGGTGCTTTTTGTGATGGGACAGATGGGACTTATAGGACAGTACGCCAATACGTAAAAAAGTTCACCTGTTTAACATTTCTGTTCTCTTTACTCACCCCAATATTGGTCCCAAACCTGTATGCTGGTTTGAGGAACAAAGAAAATCCATCTATCAATGGCATGTTACAAATACTGTATTTTCAGCACATTTGCACTACACATTTTTAATGTAAACAAAAATCAATTACGTTAAAAGTATTTTATTTAATATTTAAATTGACTACAAATCTTTCTTTTATAGAACTGTTCCTATCACTGGTGCTTTGCAGCATGGATGGCGTATTACATCAATCACCCTCTCTACACACCTCCATGTATGTAATATGCTTTATACCAAATAGCACGAACACTGTAAATACTCTGAATGCAGTGAACCGTCAATGTTTACATGCAGATTATGGAGAAAGTCAGGTGAAGACAGCACTTGGAATCTTTCTGGTAAGAACTTTTTTTAATGTGCTGACAATCTTGTCATTTTGTTTAGCAAACTTCTTACCGAAAGTTTTGGTTTCTGCAGTTCTGTCAACTTGGCAACTTCTCAATTCACATGTCTCTGAGAAATATCAAACATGCTGGTAAGATATACAAAATACATCAATCTTGAGTTAGGAAAACCTCTCGTTCGGGGACAGGAGTAAATTTTTCTCTTGAACCTTTTTATCTTAAAGTTTATTAATCTTAATAAATTTCTTTCTACAGTTTGTGTATAGTGTGCTGACATATTACTTGCTTTCATAACAATTTTCTTTAAAGGGGTGATATGACATGGCTAAAACGAATATTATGTTTTAGATGTAATGTAATGTGTTTACACGATTTAAGGTTCAAGAACACTGTATTTTCCACATACTGTGCATGTTTGTATCTCCTCTTTGCTCCGCCTCTCTGAAACGCAGAGATTTTTTACAAAGTTCATCGCTCTAAAAAGCGAGGTGTTATGATTGGCCAGTTAACCAGTGTGTAGTGATTGGTGGAAAACTGCAAGCGTGTGACAGAGATGTTTCGCCTCTCACCGTATTTGGAACATCAGGTACCAGAGCAATTGTACTGACAGGTACACAACCTTACTGCGTAAAAATCTAGGCAGTCTCAGTCAAATCATAACCACCAACTGACGTGGATTTGTGGGGTTTTGGTTACGCGAGGCCTTTAAGAATCCATCTTTTGGTCCAACACTTTCATTTTGTGTGTGTATGTATGTGTATAATACATGCATGGGCAACTTATAACACGCCAAAGACAAAGAAAAACACGTGTTCACGCCATATGACCCCTTTAATAAAAATAGAAATACGATTTTTATTATATATTCATTTTTATATAATATTTTATTTATATTGTAACAACTCTTAATAATAAAGGTGCTTAAAAGGTTTTTCACAGTGATGCCATAGAAGAACCATGTTTGGTTCCACAAAGAACCATTCAGTCAAAGGTTCTTTAAAGAAACATCTCTTTCTTACTTTTTATGACCCGAAGAACCTTTTTTCGCCACAAATAACCTTTTGTGAGGTTCTTTAAGGTTCTTTTAGGAACCAAAATGATCTATTATGGCATCAAAGAACCTTTTGAGCACCTTTTTTAATAGTGTAAGATTACAAATGTGTTATTCCATAGTTTTGATGAGTTTGCTATGATGGAAAAATATGAATACGAAAAAAAAATCAACCTGAACTTTAAACTGTAGTATATAAAAATATTTATTTTTGTTCCTATTCTATTTCATTTTTTCTATTAAGGATCTAAGGTGAAGAAGATTCCTTATCCAACCAAGAATCCATTTACGTGGATATTTGCGCTTGTTTCATGTCCTAACTACACATATGAGGTGAGAGTCAGCCAGAAGGTTTCATGTATGCAGATGCTGTTTACACACAATAGCAAAACAAAGTGAAGCCCCTCATTCGCTGATCAAAACCAATAGCAGCAGAGTGTGTGGTTGTGTGTTCTTTCTGCGTGTTCGACTTCTGTGGTTTCGTGTCGCTCTCGCGATACTTTGAGTTCATGTGACGATTTGTTTAAAGTCGTCCGATCTGGCGAGCCGTTTAATTTAGTATTGTTGTCATTTGTTTAGCTTTACGTTTATAGTCAACTGCCATGTGGCAACCATCGTGAAAGTATATTGTGAAAACATGTCTATAGCCCTGACAGCGATGTAATGCTGATCCCTGGTGGTCATATACAGTAACTACCATACACAAAAACTAAAGTGCTTTGTTCTGCAGGTGGGAACTTGGCTTGGATTCACGCTGATGACCCAGTGTGTCCCAGTGCTATTCTTCACCGTGGTGGGATTTTTACAGATGACAGTTTGGGCAAAAGGGAAACATCGCAGCTACATAAAAGAGTTTAAAGAGTATCCCACACTGCGCTCCCCAATCTTACCTTTCATCTTGTAGCCTCCACTGAAAATCCCAGTCAATGAGAATGAAAGCTTCTCAACATCGGTGAAGATTGTCTCCAAAACTAACAATCCCATTCATTTTGCTATAGTAAAATACATTAAAAGTGATAAATAAAAATGTTCAAGAGTCATACAATGAACTCTGAGGTTGCAGTAAGTCAACCTTATTTCTTCATTCATGTTTAAATGCCATATTGTAAGTTTAATTTGATTTGTTAGTAAAAATAAGGCCAATTATACGCAACCCAGTTTCATTCATTCTAAAAATGCCATGAAATGACGAATAAAAGGGAGGTTATGCGGACATTCAAGACGTTTCAACCAAGATCAAAAAGTTTGGAAAGCTGTGAACTACAAAACATTCTTTAACAAATGTATCAGTCTTAATATATATTCATGTGTAATATAACCGTAGAAAGTTAAGAGACATTGTAATGTTGTGTTTTGTCATGACAAAGAAAGACAGATTTTATTTCAATTTATCATAAATAAAAATGATTTTATTGTTCATATACATCTGGATACATAGAAAATGGTGCAAATTGATTTTGTTAACCAAGTACCACAATGTAGAAATCATAAGTGACTGTTCCTGTTCAGTCTAGAGAGATGTTATGAGATATGACATTCCCATTTTTCTTTATTCAAAATATAATTTCTTACTTTTTGTTTTTCTAATGAAGGTGTTTTGGTGAGATTTATTAGCCTAAATTCTCCAACCTCTATTGCCATCTCACTATAAAGACCTTTGTGTGAATTATATTGCTGTGCAGTTCTGGGATCAACACATCAGTAATTCACTCCATGACTCTGCTTGGCAGTCACAATGCAGACCAGAAAAGACTGAAACCACAGTTTACAATTCTGACACTTGAATTTATTTCCTAACAACTTCACATGGCTTTTTAAAGACTGCTGCATAACATTAAGGAACAAAGTACATTAAACAGGACATAAACCATGTTTATATTGTATTGCGACACTGTCAATCATACCTGACAAACAAACAGAATGAACGCTGGTGAATTTAACGCTTCACCGGGAAAAAAGACGAGTGGTCCCATCAGCCCTGTGACGAGGAGACAGAAGGACACAAAACAGAACAGAGGAACAGACTGCAGGGCTGAATCATGCTGTATGTCCAGAGGAGATGAAAGCGTTGTGCAAATCCAGTCTTAAAGAGCTCCAATCTCCCCTTATTTCATGGCTAACGTTCCGAGCCAGGAGATTTCAGTCTGTTCCCAGTGAAAATGAGCTCTAGGAGAAGAGGCGGTTGTCGTCCTGAAAGTGGCTTCTCTGCAGTACCTTCACGTGATTCTCGTAGATTTTGAGGGCAGGTCCAAGTCTGATTGACAGACCGGTCAGCACATCGCTGCGCTGCATCAGCATTAAAGATTTCCCATCTATTTCCTGTTGGAATTCGTGAGGAAATCAGGTCAGTTTAGAGCAGCTCCATGGAGACTAAACTTCCATAATCATAGCTAAGATAATATGAAGTCAATGATGCACACATTGGGGTGCTTGATCGTGACAAAAAATCATAATCACGATTATTTGGGCCAAAATTGAGATCCCGGTTATTTAACATGATTACTCATTGACTTTTAAATCAACATAGAAAAAAAACTAAATTCAACTGAAAAATAAGTTTAAAGAGCTGAATCACTGTAAAGGACAGAGGTGCGCTGTGGATTTATACCACAAGAAAAGAGAGGATCCTTGCAAATTGGAATGCGGCACAATAATCGTTTTACCTCCATTAGTTTTGTTTTTGTAATTGGTGAAGGCCAAAATTAACGATCACGATTATTTTTCACAATAATAAGTATTATGTATAGACAAAGGTAATCCATATAATTATTTGAAATGATTTAAAAACTCATCCTTTAAAAAGGTTCCAAATGCATAATGCAAAACAAAAAATATGTTTTTTTTCAGATTCACGCCCTCTGGTGGTTGGTTACAGTACTAACCTGTGTTTTGAAAGCTGCTGCCTGCTCAGGGAAGCCCACAGAAGTGATGTATTTGGCCACATCAGCCACGGTCCAATGCGAGGGGTCCTGGCCAATGTCCTCTTTCAGCACCTCGCTGAGAAAAAATCAAAACAAGCATTTTAAAGTCTTGATATGTTTAATAAGATGTTTTTGTCTTTAACTCACGTTCCGTCATTGATTCCTCCATTGTGTACCTCTGTCATGCTGTTCAGTTCCTTATTGCACTTTTCACCTGAAATAAACAAGTCAATTTATACGTATTTACATTTATGCAATTTGCAAAAGGGACACTCTATGCAGACGATTTATTCCTTTTTGCCTTGGTCGCATTGATCCTGTTGTCTAGCTGCAGTCAGTTGCAGTGAATCGACAGATATAGTGTCAAAGTAAAAGAAGAAGAACACTCACCATCCTCGACATTAACAGAGACGGCGTGAGGCGCTCTGTCAGACGTCACTGCATCATTCTAATGACAAACACAGACTGTATGACAAGCAGCCACAAGACTGACATGCAGTGATTGAAGTGCTTGGATGGATGTGCTTACCGGTGTGGCTCCGCAGTCTGACGGTGGTGGATCAGAGGTGAGCGCGCTCTCCTCCGCCCTCGGCACCTCCTCTTCCTGAGGAGCGCTCTGCTGAGCAGGCTGAGCGTACAGACAGATGTCCAGTGGCTGCTGCTCCAACTCTGGAGATCCTGCAGGTGACAATGAAATCACTTTACCTGAGATTGCAAGGAAAGCAAGAAAACAATCCAAACCTGAAAATTACCATTATCTTGTTTATGAAAATACATTTTCTCAGTTATTCGTAAATACCTGTGTCCTGCTGCTGCGCTGGGTGATCAGGAAGGATATAAGCACTGTCCCCATCCTGCCGCAAAGCATCGTGGGTCGGAGAGCTCTTTGGAGAAGTAGTGGGGGAGGGCGCAGGAAGACTGATGCTACTGCTGGTGATGGGACTCATGCTGATGCCCGAGTCAGTGGTGCTCTGAGCACACATGGCGTCCAGACTGCTCTCATCACCCTCCTCGTCCATACTGCTATCCATTCCTGCTGTTGTTGACATCTCATCCTGAAAACAAGGCGGCATGATTTTAGAAAATTTGAATGTTGTTCCTGACCCCGGAATACAATTCACTGCGTGTCAAGCCCTGTTTTTCATTGAAAAGGTCAATAAACATTGAATACTCCATTAGTCAGATTAGTAGTGGAACCTTGAAGGTCGTCCAGAAAATAATTTCTCACGTCATACTAGGATTGTGATTATTTTGATATATCCAAAACACATTGCTACTTAACTCTGTTGCGGGCGAAAACATTTTAGGCATCACAAAAAACCCAGTGTTGTGTCTGTGACAAAATATTAAAAACACATACATACACTATATCATAGATGTAGTAAACACCCCAAATTCCAACTACACTTTATCAATGCATTTTCATTACCTTTTCTCTTTGATTATACATGAGCACTTCCAACTAACTTTATGTAAGCTGGATATAAAGGCTTATTCTAAAACCAATTTCGTGCACAAATGTCTCTAATAAGACCCACAATGAACAGATGCTGTCACGCGGGCTTATGTTACAGAAGCATACAATTAAAATAGAAATGTGCGCCGTCACATTTGACTACTTTCATTTCAAAACCTCTTTTAACAGCTACTCGGCTGTGCATTACGTGCTTATGTTCACACCGCGTCACGCGACAGTGACAATTGTCGCACTGCAAAACTGGATTACCTTGTGCTCGCGCTCCAGCATCTCCAGGCCGCGCACAGTCTGAGATGACCTCAGTTGTGTGTCGTGCTCTTTAAACCCAATTGGTAGTTGTTTGACACTTTGTTGTTTAGAACCCTCACAAACAGAGCAGCGAACGTGCTTAAATGACTTAAAATACAATATCGGGTGAGTTTGCTGAACGGAGACGCGCTGAACCCACGGCTCTCTAGCAGGCAGCGAGTCCCGCAAAGTAGAGAGGGGCGTGGTCATGAATATTTAGTGTGTGACGTTCGCCAGTTGCTGAAGTGAAGCGTGGTGAGGTCATGTTTATTAATTAGCCAAGCCAGTGGCAAACGTCACGTGGACTGTTTAATATTCACGAACCCGCCCCCATTCGCTCTCTGAGGCGCGCTGCCTGTCTGAGTGAGAAGCGCGTCCCAAAGCGAGCCAACGTTAAACGTGGCTATATCCGACATTTTTCCTGCCGCAATGATTAAAGTGAATCCTAACACGTTTAAAACCATTGTTTAACTGACAGCACGGGTAACCCCGTATATAAACAAAGAGGTTTACGAACCGCAGTGAAGACTTCCTTCGCACTTCGTCTGCACAAACATAAAGGATCGTCCGTTTGATGACTTACGGTTTAGTGATCTCTACAAATGGTGTTATTGAGTTTGTCGCTCTTTGCATTGGCCCAAAAATTCAACCTCGTGGCAGTTAAAAAATCTGTTTTGTAACGCTAATTGTAGAGTGGCTCCTCGGGCGAAAAGCGCCAGTCGGATGATCCGTGGTGTTTGCGTGACTTTCCCCCGCGAGTTCGGCGTATTCACATACTGACGAGGATTTTTTCGCTAAAGTCAGTAAGTGCAGTGTCTTATCTTACACAAAACTCGCTCTCGAAAATCATGACCAAATAGATCATGCGATTCCATTGTTGGCGATTTTCCGCCGCTCGTGAAGGTTTGTGCCGCTCCCCGTCTGCGCCAGTCCGCGCGCGTGCGTGCGCACTTGCCTTTATGTTGCATGCGCCAACGAACAGTTCAAATAGTAGTAAAAGGACGACGCTTTAGCCTTGTTTTGCAACGCAAAACGTCCGCGATATGTTGATAATCCGCAGCCACTTGTTTTGTGCACGAGCGCTCGGTTTACTTACTTCCATGTCCTCCATCTGATCCTCATCCGCGAGACCAAGCGCGCTGTCCCCGGTGCTCCAGTCCGGTGGAGACGGCTCCTTTACCGCACACTTGCTGTGCTCGGGTTTTCTCCTGCCTCTCAGCACCTTTGCCGCGTTGCGATAAGAAACCGAGCCTTTATAGTTCACTTTCAGTACCGTCTGCTCCTCTATCAGTTTCTCTAGTTCTGTGCGGGTTCGGTCCCAGTCCGACCCGTGTCGCCTTTTAACCATTCTGCAAATTCTTTCCAGGTCGGGTCGCGCTTTTCGCGACCTCAATGAGTCTATGGAGCCCAGGATCCACTCGCGGTACGGCTCGGACATTATTGCTAACGGGGTTCAAGCGTGACAGAGTGGATGAAGTGCGTCAGTGTTTTGCCCTCGACGTGACGCTCGCGGGTTTTCGAGCCGCGGCGCGAGCGCGCTGAAAGAAAAAAAACGGAAACATACTGTACGCGTGCGTGCGTTGATCACATTGAGCGCTTAAGGTGGAATTCCGGAGATAGCGCAGCCCGCCGCTAGGAAAGTTAAGGTGGTATTCGCTGTTCCATGCGAATGCCATGCGGCGGCTATGATGTGGAATTTAAAAACAGCGTGGTGCCTACTTTCTATGCAATATACGCTAAATAAAAATGCGTTAAAGCAAGGACATACTTTTAAATAAAGTATACTACATACTTTTGACATTATCTAAATGTGTACATTGTTTCGGTGACTGTTTTAGCAGTCTGTTCAAATTGTTAGATAATACTGGTCAGAGCCGTTGAATATGAGAGTGACGACACTCGATCTCGCCGCCGTGTGGTCACGTGGTTCATGGAGCCCTAATAGTTCTAAAAAATCCGTGCTGTCAACCTATTAAAATGGATTTTAGCGAGACAGATAACAACAACTATATTTGCATGCTTTTTGTTCAATATATTAGCACATTGTATACACTGAATACTACATTGACTACATTTATATACAGGTAACATAGTTATGTTGTGACAACGTACATGGACCGGACCATATTCGTTGCCTCGATGTACCAAATAACGTTCCAGTGACGTAACTTTGTGATTCCCATATTCTTCGTGATGACGTAACATTGGACATTGCTGGACAGTGATTACCTCCGGAAGAAACACCTGAAATGTACCACATTTCTCGTAGCGCTGTAGTAAATCTCTATTCGAATATGTATGAAACACAATGAAACTCAACACAGTTCTGTACATCACAATCAGATATTTAATTTAGATACTGAAATAAATGACATAAATAATCAAAGACTTATTTTAACACAATTTAGAGGATATAGAGGATTTAAAGCAGATATTTATTGACAGAGATGAATAAACATCATCTTTAAGCTTAACGTTATATTCTTGTTATATTCTTGTCTAAAGAAAAGAAAGAATATTAATAAACGGCTAAAGTATTTTATCAGGCACTGAGATAAGAAGAAATAGTGACCGTTAAAGTTTAAATGCCGCAAGCACACTGCAGAGAAGGCGTGTGCACTAAATAAATATAAACCCAGTTTTAATTGTAGAATCTTGATAAACTTCCGTTTAATTCCTGTGAAAATGGGGGTTAGTAGCATTTGTTTTGACATTATAGCAGATTTAAGTCTGATCATAAATCTTGGATTCAATAACATAATAAATAGAACTTTAAATTCATCAATCGAATGACCAGTGTCCAGGTTATCTGAAGACCAGTATACCACACCGCTACAACGTTCTCCATTGGATTAATTTGAAAACGTTATTTGAGGACGTGTCTACGCTGTTTCTGTAACGTTAGCAGAAATAAGATACTATCTATGAGTTACGTTCTATGAATATAAGATGTCCACCAACTGCTTACAATGTATAAACATGGCGTAATTGCACCAACTGTACAGCAAATGCGTTTGGGAAACATTGAAATGAATGGGCTTCCGTGCAGTGTTTGGAAATATTGGTAGCGCCATGACACATGTTACTTCCGCATTCCATTCTTGCAACGGACGTCTACGTGAGTGTCGTAACTCTGTTTTTTGACGGCTCTGCTACTGGTTGCTGCACTAGAAAAATACCTTTAAAATATAGACATATGTTAAAATTTCAAACATGACAACTGGCATTTAGTTAATATTACTGAAAAAAAGTGAACCCTTTTTAAAACCCTTTAGTTAAAATGTTATCTAGTCAAATAGGTTGGCCATGTTCAAATTGGAATTGGCTTCAGCTTAGCCTACCATATTTATTTGTTTTTTTTTAATGTTCATTTTATTTGTGATTTGTAAATGTTTTACAAATATTACATCAAACAATGCATTATGCAAAAAAAAACTACTGCTAAAGATCTGGATGTCTGGAAAACATCTGCTGTGTAAAAGAGCTGTTAAACATCCTAGTAGGAGCAGTATACATCCATACTAAATAATAAACATCTTACAGACAACTTCTAGCTGTCTTTATGACATCTACCAGCAGACTTCATTGTGTTGCAGATGAGCAAACAATGTCTTGCAGACGTCAATGGATGTCTGCCAAATGGATGTGTGCTATGAGGGATAGAGCATAATAATGTAACGTTTGGAGGTGAGATTGAGATCACACAAGAGCTCAAAAGATGTTAAAAATGACACTGATAATATTTTTGGTGAATTACGCAATAAATGAAGTTCAAGTGCATTAAACGAAACAACATTGCACCTCATATACTGTATAACTTATCAAGTCGAGCGAATATGGTCATATAAATTAACTATTAGTTCAAGTATTCGGGCATGTATACATTTCTAACACTACTCAAAGTATATATTCTGTAAGCAGTACAGAAAAACATAATTCTTAACAAAGCCAAGCTCTGCTGCCCAAGGCACATTGTTCCTAAAAGTATAAAACTTTGGGGAACAAAATAAGAGAGAAAACATTTAAGACAGAACAACGTTGAAGTAATTTTAACAATTAAAACTTTATTGGAATGATACATGTTGCAAAATATTATTCTGTGAATTTTTTTAAACATACTCGATGTGTCCTACAGGTATCCGTCAACCTCTCCAGAAGGTAAAATAATTAAGACTGTTAAAGGCAGAGAATATACAGTATTGTTTCCCGAAAAGGTACAACAGACTACACCATCACCATAACCAAGTCGGGAGGAAAGAGACTCCTGTTATTGAAAATACACTTAGAAAATATGCAAAAGTAAATCAATCGTTTTCTTTGTGATTTCTTTAAAAAGCAAATAGAAGAGTGTAGGAAACTGGATGTGTACAAAGGCAAACTGTATTATGGAGGGATGCACACGAAAAATATGATCGACAATGCACATGAGACAGATAAATGAGGGACTTATGTGTCTGAACCATTTTTTAAGGGATGGGCGGGGCTAGAGAACCAGGTGGACACAGAGGGTGTGACCTTATCTGAATACCACCAGAAATATCACATGCTCCGACAAACAGATGTATAATGAAAGGTGCATCTGAGCAGTTATATTCGGTCATTGATTTAAAATGCTTTTAGAATCACGGCTGCATACGAGATGCCGCTTCCATATCACAAAGCAGCAATTCTTAAAGATGAGGGAAAAAGCGTAACCTGTACATCATCTAACTCAGTGCATCAGTTGGTAGTCTTGTGTTTTTCCAGCAGCAAAAGACCATTGCAGACGAACAACCAAAATGTACACTAGCGTTCCTCAAACACTGATTGTTTCGTTTCATTTTTCAGCTATTCAGGAGCGAGAGGTGGAGTCATTTCTCTCATGCCTACACCCACTGTTTGACACCTTGTGAAGTCTCAAAAAACCAGGTGAGCAAAGGTCCCTGCAACAGCTAGAAGGTGCCAAGAGACACAGACAAAAAAAGCCGTAAAGCTTTTAAGAATTAAAAACATCTGCCTTTTGCTTGAATCTTTTCCTAAACGCACAACCGAATAGCCAAAGCCTGCGTTGCATTAACATTTCGGTTGTACATCTGGCAAGTTACGGTGACATTTTCTGAGAACATTGTTTTTCTCGTACTGCAAATTAAAATGGCATCTTTAATGAATAGCCAACCAGTGTTCAATAGATACGTCAGGTAATAAAAGACATACAAAGATTCGCTTGAAATACATACATTGAGCTGGCACCAATCTGTCATTTGAGAACGTCAAATAAAATGAATCTACACTATGCTATATAACAAAACATCAAATCATTTAGAGCACAAATGCAAATCACCCAATTGCTAATGAACAGATGACTTGTGTAGGATCAAGCTGCAAGCGATAGCCAACGTCTGAAAAGGCAATGTGTGTAATATCTGTGCCACTAGGGGCACCACACAGAAATGCAACAACAGCAAAAAATAAGTTTGAAACTATTTCCCGTCAGCCATTGACCAGGTACCACCAAATCTTACACCACTGGTTTTGCCAATTGTAACATAGGGCTCAAAATTGGCCAAACCAAAAATGAACATAAAACTGCACTTCCGTTCGGCACCACTAGAAAAAAGCATAGAAATTACACACTGTACCTTCAACAACTTCTATAATATAATATTCATTACGCATAAAGAACTAAAATCGCCGCAACAGACTGTTACTTCCCACTTCTTGGAACTTAAAAAAAAAGTCAAGTCTTTCGCTTGTAGATTGTCTTGCATCCTACGAAGTTAAAGAGCAAGATAGAAGGTATTTTCCTTGTGAAAGTCCGATTCATTTGTTGGATGATATCAACAGGTTGACTGGTCAATATCACTATTATACACATTCAAGTCTACAATAGCACTGATGGATGAGCTTTAAGACAAAAACGGACAGATTCATCAGAAAAGCCTTTAAGCGTGAAGTCTATCCAAAGTTTGCCTAAATTCACCTTCAGATGAGCTTGTTGATAAGCATTATTCACTTGATCTGCAGGGTTAAAAAACAAGACTTTTGAATTAAATAATGGAAAAACGACAGAAAAAAAGACCAGGAATCCAGTGGCCACTGAAACCGCGTCCTGTATCACCGTTTTCCATTAAAAGCATCATTCTAATAACTCCGACAAGCCTTTGTGCTTGACTAACTTACTTCATGGTTCCTTTACATTTTAGTTTTGTGTAGATTTGTTTAGGGATGTCTATCTTCGGAATCGAAAAGATGGACAAGATGTATAAAATGATGTAGAATAAATTTCAAGTATACCTGTACATGCTACAGATTAATAATATGAAGTGATGCTGATGGGCATTTTTTATCTTTATGACAAGGTGACCGCTGAAAATTGGGGACATTTAGTATGCAAAATAAAAAGGATGTTTGGCAATGATGTGTGAACTATCCAGAACTATCAGGTCCCGTGAACAATACTACACTGATCATATCTAGAACAATGAATCATCTGAATTTAATCTTCGTACTAAGAAGTCAACTCTGAACCTAAAGTAGGAACCTAAAGTAGCGTCAAATTAACATTTGTACATTAAGATGAAAATGGTTGGCGATGTGATGCTTGAAAATCAGTTGGGAAACGGGTGATATCTCTAACAAGTCAGAGCTCTCGAACACTGTACTTGTAGATGGGCAGATGCACAGCAAATAAACAAGGTGTGACAGGACGAAGAACTACAGAGCAAGGACACCTCTGCTGATGAAAAAAATTAAATAAAGGGTAATTTTCTCTGGAGAAGCCAAAATTCAGTACCGGAAAGTAACCTCTATAACTCTGAAAAACAAAACAAGTCACAAATATCCCCATGCCAGCCAATTGTAGAAGTGACTGTATCTCTGCCCAGTGGACCCTGGCTACCAAACAAGAGAGAAAAGATGAAAATGGATAAGTAACAAGTGATGAAGGATCTGAAAAGGCAACACTGCTGGCGCTCTCTTGGGACTATCTGTTTGTCTCCCTTCGTCGCTGTGCGAGGGCTCTACACTGCTGTTTTTGTTGTTGTTGTCGTTGTTACCGGATACAGGCTCAGTCCAGTCTCTCATCAGCTCTCCCTGGAAAATATATTTTCTTCACTCTTTCTTTGTTGCCCCACATTTAATTCTCTCCATCTCTTCTCTGCTCCCCCACTGCCGCTGCCGCTTCTAGAATTCAGCAAACTCCTTTCCACATTTCTCTGTGAAAGAGACCCGGATTTCTTCTTCTTCGTAGTCGTCGAAGTTGCTGGTGTCTCCGGGGCCTTTGCACTTGGGGATGAAGGGGGCCTCCACCTGAATCGCACACAAACACACGAAGATGACATTCTGATCTACGAGGCATATTTTCGAATCATCTTTTCATAAGGAAAAACACATTCCCAGTCTACCTAAACTTCTAAAAATGATCTTGTACACACCACCGCTATAACTGCAAATCTTCAATACGTAGCAATGTTTTAGTCAAACATTCCATCAAACATCCCAAAACCAATGTTTTGGACATCATTTAAGTCAAGTTCTACCTTCTTCTGGTAGATTGCGATCCAGTCGGTGGTTGCAAACCATTTGTGGCCCTTGATGTCATTGACGCCGTTCTTCAGGTTACCGAAGCGCTTTGTCAGGTCTACCTGAAGCAGATTCCTCAGCAGGTCCTTCAGGTCCGAGCTAAAATGAGAGGGGAAGCGAACCTAGAAGAGAGCCGAGACAACGTCAGTACACTGGACCAAAACAATCGCATCGAGTTGACGTTATGTTTCAATGCTCACCTTCCCCGAGACGATCTTTTCGTAGATCTGAATGGGCTGGTCGGCAAAGAAGGGAGGGTAACCGGCAGCCATTTCATAAATGAGCACACCCAGAGCCCACCAGTCTACTGCTTTATTATAACCCTGAGAGAAACACATAGCAGAAAAGTTACAGCTTGAAGTTAAAAACACGCTTGCTAGGTCATATTTGTTTATTTGCAAAACGAATCAGACTCTTGATTTTGATTGGATGAACACTGAAGCTGAATGTCCGAAATGAAGATAAAAGCGCACCTGGGATTGCCCATTTTACATTAATGGCTCAAGCGGCAACGTGTTAATAAGGTTATTTTTACATAAAAGGACATTTCATAAACACAGGTGATACAAACCCAAAGTTTTTACGATCTAAAACAGATTACCAGAGGACCAAGAATTGCATTTAAATTGGTCAAGTATTACACAAGCCTAGCACGAGAGGTCAAAAGTTACACTTATGACTCTGTTGTGTGGCAGTTAACCGGAAGTCCTATTGATTGGATTCCATTAGTTTCAAGCTTGAAAAAAACTAGAGACCATCCATCTGCATTACAGAGACAAGGAGAAACAGCACATTATTCAAAAGAACTTCTTTTGTGTTCAGCTAATTCTCACTTTACTGAGGATGATTTCGGGCGCCAGGTACTCGGGAGTGCCGCACAGTGTCCAGGTCCTGCCCTTTACACGTTTAGCAAATCCAAAATCTGTTACCTGAGGGAACAGCAATGAAAATGCAGATGAAATATAATATGAGATATCAAATGTAATGACAGAATCGATTTGCAAAGTTGTAAAACGCCCGTAAATCTGCCCCATAAAGTATGTGCCGGAATGAAATATTCAGGTCAATATAATTACCGTAGCTTATATCACTGTGTTATATCATATGTGCATTATAAAATAAACTGAAAGATAAACTTTACTGCTCTTGATGTTTGTGATTACCAATTATAACTGTATTCCAAAAGTTAATACCAGGGGTTAGGGAGTTGGATGACTGTGAAGTAACTGTGATGCTTGCCCTACCAAATAGCACCACTAATACAATCGCTTTAAAACAAAGAATTAATTTGCTTGAATTATAGAAAACCTTTAAAAACATATATAGCCATAAAATCATTATGTGATGCTCTCGCACTTTAAACCGCGTATAGCGTAGATGGGTGTTTACCTGTATGTAGCCCTGCTGGTCTATAAGCAGGTTTTCAGGCTTCAGATCTCGGTAGATAAGATCAAGCGAATGAAGGTATTCAAAGGTCAGAACTATCTGGGCGGCGTAGAATCGAGCATGAGGCTCACTGCATCAGAAAGTAAATACAAGATCAGAAAAATAATAATGCCCATTTATGGCTCACTGCTAAACAGAAAAAATGTAAATGTGAGTCAAAGGACAAAAAGATGAACTAAGTTTAATATGCACTACTATTTGCTTGAAAACATAATGGAAATGACTTCAGTTTCCTAACAATTTTGTAAGACAGACTTTTCTTGTTAAGTACAGCCCACATAGACAGGAAGGGGGCCTTCTTAATAATGCAAAATGTTCAGTAATATGCACAAAAAGAAAAAGGAAAATCCTGCAGCATGCTCCATAAAAGATCCAAAAAAAACCTCACCTGAACCGTCCGATTCTACGCAAGTGAGAAAACATCTCGCCCCCAGGAACATACTCCATTACCATATACAGGTTAGTATTATCCTAAAGAGTAAAACCACAAGAATACAATTTTACAAAATAATATTGCTTTTCAGTGTTTCATCTTGTATACACAATCTATTAAACACTTTTGACCGATACATACCTTAAATGAGTGCTCCAATCGCACCAGGAATGGGAAACTGACCGCCTGAAGGATGCGTTTCTCATTCAGCGTGTGTTCTATCTGTTTAAGTTTCACCACCTGAAAGACACAGTAGAATAAGAAGCAACACACACACATGCACGCACGCACACAGTACATATACATATCCATCCAGCTTTACCTTCTGTTTGTCAAGGATCTTCATGGCAAAATGCTGGCCTGATTCTTTGTGCTTGACTAGCATGACTCGACCGAACGAGCCTGTGCCCAAGGTCTTCAACCTCTCAAACTGTTCCAGAGATGCAGTGTTCTGTAAATAAAAAGAAAGATAAAGGTGCACAATCCAAACAGAACATAAAAATGGATATTCTCCCAAATTATTTAGAATAACACCAGTAAAATGAATATAGTTTGAACACAGTAGATGTCACAAATGTCCATACATTTAAGAACCTGAAATTGTGCAGGAACTTAAATGTCGTTTCATTAGGTATTAAATTCCTGTAACTTTGCGTTTTGTTTTTCCAAAGCAGTAAACATGCAGGTCCTCAATTGTAAAAAGTCAGTTCACCCTGTGTCCAGAAGGGGGCATACAAATAACTCATATAAGCTCAATGGCTGTTAGGAAGTGAGACTGTGTGCTATCAGTATAAACACACTCAACTGACCTGTGCTGGGTTCTCCCATTTTTTTAGGAAATCTTCTTTGGCTTTAGCGAGAAACTCCTTAACTGTAAAAGAGAAAATGCAGGAGAAACCACATGAGTCATCCATGTCCGCAACAGACCAGTTGTACAGCATTGCACTAGCTAATGAAGTGAAAAGAAAGTACACTGCTTATTATATCTGTTAAGCATGTCGACTCAAGTAAGACACCCAAACAGACAGTTGACCCAAACATTCTTTCATCATTTGCTCAGCCTCATGTCAACATATTTTGACGAATGTTGGAAACCAAACAACATTTGACATTTCTCAATGTATTTCCCATTCTTTTCCACATAAGAAAGAAACAAGTTTGTAACAGGACGGTGAGATTTTTTTTTTTTTTTAAACGTCAAGTTGGAAGTTGCTGGTCTACCTTTATTTATGACAGCACCTTAAGCCATTTAGCTGAGCTGTGCAGAACAAACCTAGATTAGAAAACTAGTATTCACACTTCCTCTGAAGCAAAATGTATTATTTATAGTATTTTTGTCTTATATGGACATTTTCGGAAACGAACAGATGATAAACTCCCAATGCATCTTTTTTTCTACATTAACTACATATGCACAACTCAGATAAACAACAGAAACAAGCTCTTCTGCTTTGAACATGGAAGACACACCCAACATGGTGTTTTGTGCAGACACTTTTAACTTTTAACCAAACTGATCATGGTTTTAGTACAAAAAACCTAGTAAAAGAGGTTTTAGTAAACCAAAAACCAAATACCAATAACCATGGTATCGTATCCACGGTTATAAAAAAAACAATAAATATGCCAAAAAAACACGTTTAATATATTTCCATCCATGTGAATGAGACTCTTTCCGAGTGAGAAGAGATTCTCTACCGTAAAACCAAATTTGAAACTACATTACCCACAGTTCTGGGCCACTTCCCTTTAAATCATGTTTGTTGTGTGTTCAGAGCCTGTGGCGATCCCTCACGCTGTCTGCTCGTGGTTAGGGCCGCTCTAATTTCCACTGTTGTTAAAACCACATCGAGCTCATGTTATCTAATACTTCCTGAGCACACCATGACAGATGAGCAACACCGACCCAAATCAATATCTACTGACTCTCTTTCACGTTATTGCGCTCTCATGTACGTACACGCATAGTTCTAACGAAACACAGTCCGAAATCAGGTATGTCCACCTCTCAGAGCTTTTTCATTAAAATGCTGTGTGGGAACATTAAAATCGTAAGCTCTGGATCATTCCACATAATTGTTTACTCTGGGGAAATGCACTTAGAAGATACAACTGTTGCCATTGCCGCACCAAGAGAAGACATTCAAAAAAACTTAAAGACACACCCACGTGAAGCATTCCCGAAGTGGAATGCTCATAAAATCTAAATATGTGCATTAAACAATCTCCCTCAACAGTGAAAGAGGCAGACAGCATTAAGTAAAGTTAGTCAAGCTCAAATGTATTGCAATTATCTCCAATGCGCAAGCTCTTGGCAGAACCAGAGACAAAGAGCCTCACCCCACAACTTCCCGTCAATTCCCCTACCATATATCTCAGAGAGTTTCATGAGTGCCTCTCTCACAGCCAACGTGGCTGATGGGATTGCACGAGACCACGGAGTCATATTTACACTAAATCAGAAGAGGAACTGTAATGAGAGATAATAGCGAGGGAATGGAAAGTGATCAAAGTTCACCTGAACTTGACAACGATACAATGGTCCATAAAATGCCACAACAAAAAAAAGTGCTCGAATCAGAGGTCAGTCCTCGACATCTTTGCCACGTGAACAACTCAAAATCAAAAATAGCTCTGCTGCAATTTCTTAAGTGGCTCAGGAAATGATTGATCCTTGCCTTGGTGCCTAGCTTCCCTTCCAAACGGATACCATGGTTACCAGAGGGAAATGACTAATTCCCACACAAAGTCCACCAAGCACTTACCATCTACCAGGAGCGTGGGACCATCCACTCCTCCTCCTCCACCACCACCACCACCACTTCCCTCCACTGCTCCACTGGACGAACGAGACTCCCGCTTCCCAGCATGCCTCCTGGAGCTTTTTCGGTCACACATCGGCCTTGCCGAGACTTTTCTGTCTTCCTCAAAGCATCAGGATAACATCCCCCTGTGAGGTCTGTGTTCGCTGGAACCTTTCATCCACTTCAACCCAAAGTTCCAGGTGCGTGTTAACGCTGCTTCGGTCTCCGGATGGTGGTCTGTTCCAGTTCTTCCCAACGCGCCGTGTGCTAAACTAAAGCCTTTCTGTAGCTCCACTGTGCGGACATCACCCTAGCCAATCAATCGGCCTCATGCTCAGTTTGTATCAATATTTATTCTGTAGACAGAGCCATTCCACTCGCCCTCAAGTGGAACACACACGCAAGCACATACACTCGATTGATCCGAACAAGGGCCCGGTCACTAAGGGGAGGCGCATTTTTATAACAAGTGTCATGTCCAATGAGATGCACGGACAAAAAAAACAGACAGTATAGCATTTGCCACAGATTGAAGAAATTAACGGAGTCATAGCCTAGAAAGCATCAGTGTGAGGGTGCGTTTTGTGGTGTTCCGAGTGTCCCTTTGGTCCCTCAAACTCAGTGATGACATTGTCCTCCTGTGGACAGAGTCCACAATTGATTAACCAGATCAATCAGGTTGGCCCTCGGCCGTTGTCGCTCGCTCTGACGCAAGCCAAAGAGGGTCGGCCAGGGGCGCATTGACTGCATGGTCGCTTAAGAGCCCACACATCCGAGAGAAGCAGAAGATGGCGCCTCAGGCCTGGCATTTCAGTCTCATTGAGAGAATAAACATCATGGCACAGCAAGAGTGAGACAGAGCCACAGGATGGGTTAGAGACTGATGGATTAAAAGACTGAGCTTGATCTAGCCTCTTCGGCCAGGTGGGGACTCAAGAGACAGTGACACCTTTGGTAAGTCTCTCCCTCCTCCCTGACCTCATTTCTCAAGCATATTGCCGCTACTCTAGTCCAGGTATAATCTCTTCTCAGCTCTTGGATACTTGGCACGCTACCTTGGGCTAACTTTGTGGACACAGAGTTTCTTCAAGTTGGACCTATTAAGAAGAAACGCATCCAAGTGCCCTGGTGGGATTCTACAAGCAGAGCCATTTACAACGAGTTGAACCAAAAATTACTTTTAGGGGGCGCTCTTTTTTTACAGCACATCACATTAGAAATCGAAAGGTTGTGGAGCAGTTTTATGAACTATGAACAATGTATGAACTAGAGATACAGCTAACATAGCTTACCATAATTCAGACAGGGACAGAAAAACACCAGGACACCCCAAAAAAAGCGGGACGCACTGAACGGGTCTCCCAGGAGACAGACAGTCAGCTTCCCTGGAACTCTCAAATGGTGAGCCGACGCCAGGCAACAGCACAAACATCAAATGAATAAAAAGGGCTTTGTACCCAGAATGCGTGTGTGTGTGCTGGCAGTATCATGTTCATTCACCAAGAGGTGAACATTTTAAGCCAATCTTCATTCCACCTATGATATTTTCAACAATCTCTAAACCAAATGAATCCATGAATAGATACTTTTTGGGTGATATATGATTTTCAGTAGAATTTGCCTACACAGAGATTAATAGCGCACAGTGACGGATATATTATGTTAAATGTTGCAAACTGTGACTTTTTTTAAATGAGTCATTTAGCAAGTACATAAAAAATTTTGCTCAAAAGGCTTATTTATAATGAAAATGATTTCATGGGAAATGTTGGTTTTCAACCATGTATATAAAATAGAGATCAGGGGTCTCATTTATAAAACTGTGCGTAGGATCCTTACTAAAATTGTACGTGCGCCAGAAAGCCCCAAATAGCGTATGGCAAAAAATATTCAGACTTATAAACCCGTGCGTATGCACAGCTGTAAGCAATATTCGCTTTAAAAATCACAGGTGACCTGCAAGTGTGTGTACGTGAATCAGCCTCACATCCCACCCTGTACACGCCCATTTTTACCCATAAATAGTCAATGCAAAGCACCTCATGAATGCTGATTCGTAAATTAATAAACCTGACATCACATCCACTTGTTAAGCCTGACATCACGAACTAAAATGCAAATATTCCCGTTTCCGGGTCCCATCCATCAGATGCCATTGGAAAATAACACAAAATTATGTTAAACTGCCGAAAACCCCCGATCCCCTCCTTTATCTTCGTAACGAAATCACAAATGGCCACACATAGGATTCATTGCGATTTACAAATTAATAATTGTTATAATTATTAATAATAATCATAGTAAGTTATAATTATATTAAAGCAGAAGGTCTCTGGAACATTTATATGTTTACAGCATTTAGACTGATCATGAACACCGCATTAAAATCACATCATTAATAGGTGGTGTCCTTCACCTGAGATCCAATTTAAAGACATAATTGTCAAAGACGAATGCTTCTTCATTCCTGTTTTTCTATAAAAACCGGACTGATTACAAGGACGTAAAGAGAAACGATTGTGCGAGAGCTGAATGGCTGTATTTCCAGACTTTGACATCTGATGATTATGCTCAATATTTTAAGATATTTGGTTATCTCTTTGCACTTTGTTCTGCAATTATCGTATAGTCTCTCCCAAATGTGGGACGGAGGGTACAGATGGCAAAGGAAATAATTTTTTGTGTGGCAAGAAAAGTGAGACATTTGTCATTCAAATGTAGTGAAGTAGGGTTGGGCGATATACCGGTAGACACAATTAACCGGTAGAAATTTGTCAACCGATAGAGATTTTGGACTATAGTCTCTATCGCGGTAGAGATCACATGAGGTCGCAAATTACATAACTACACATACTGCGCACTCACTTTGAAAATGAAGGAAGCTGCCTGCCATTGTGTGGCAGTAGCGAGTTCTCTTCCCTGCGAAAAAACCCCAAAGGATGAGGTGGTGTGGAACTGGTTTGGTTATAGAAAGTGAGACATAGGCACACAAAGTGACAAATTAACAACTACCACGTGCTTGTCAAATATGAATCTTGTATATGTGAGCTCATTTTACTAAAGAAGAATCTCACTTTGAACTACGCGATGCGCTGCATATTTGTTTAAAGCTGCCCTGCAACGATGTGTCATGCATTCTGACTTCTTTACAATGTTAAATGTACCGTCTTCTCATGCTTCACATGGTCAACTTGTCAAAAAACGAGTTGGGCGTATTACGTAGTGTTTCTGTGCTCGATACACTCTCTCAGCGATCGTACAGGTTTCGGAACGCTTTTTTTTCGAACAAATAAAACTATTTATTTATCTATTTATTTATTTATTTATCCTTTATTGGACAATTCTCCCGGAAAAGCGAGCAAGACGCCCACAGGAGAGCAGGAGAAGGAGCATGCGCAGACGTCACTTTCACTTGTAAGCAGGCGAGAGAGAGAGAGAGAGAGAGAGAGAGAAAGAGAGAGAGAGAGAGAGCATACGTTTGTGAAGTTCAGGTGTTTGTTTACTGCATCTGGGTGATGAATGTTATATAAACTGTGGATATAACACTGGATTTGGAGATCGTTTTTAACTGATATGGAGCCGTCCCACCGCTTAAAGATGTTGGACATGAACCGCATGCGTTGAGTGAAACTGATGTCTTTGTTTTGTTGACAATGGGTGCACAAATGCTTTGGTTGAGCCTACCCCTCCCCCCGCACGCGCCATATATTTTCAGAAACAATCGTAAAGCTGTATCTATCTTTTATAAATTTGATCAAATCTAATACTCTTCGAAGACACAAAGTAAGCAATACTACTCTATAGGTACTCAAGATTAATATGATATTGACAGAAACCCCTCGTGTTACCCCCACTTTAAAACAATGATGACAGATGATTCCTTTACAAAAGTCAGATGTAAACAATGGGGAATAAATTAATATTTTCTGATTTCTTACGTTTGTGGACTAAAAGTGCTAATGAAGGTTATATATTGCGGATGCTTGGCAAGGAGAATTTAGCAGCGCGAGCCCTGGAGTCTGGATTTGTGTGACGTGCAGTTTCATAATACAGGTATGATGAGCTTTTATAAATGTACACTTTCAAATGATTATATTACTGCTGCTAGAGCATTTAATTTATGAGATAATGTTCCGATATCAACAAGAAACGACTTTTAATCATATATATTGAGGTTTAATAAAGTTATTCAATAAGCTTGAATAAAAGACTGCATAATAAGCTTAAACCAAAAATACGCCTGTCCCGTCTTTTTGAATCGGTAGTGCTGGAACACATTCAGACACTTTATTAGTAACTAACTCAAGTAAGTAAAGAACATTAAACATAATAACTCAGAATAAAGACTATGTTAATTTCTTATTTGATTCTCCATAAATAAATATCTATTGTTATTGTAATGTTATTAAAAAAAAAAATATCGCAATAGAAGATTTTGACTATATTACCCACTACTATAGTGAAGTACAGTAAAAAGTAATACTTAAAGGGAAAGTTCAAAATAAAATTCTGCCATCATCTTCTCATTCACTCCCATAGTAGGAAAAAAACAATGAGTCAAAAGTGCCCTAGTTTGCTGTCCTACATTCTTGATAATGTCTCTTTTTCTTCAACAAAACGAACAAATTATAAAGTAAATTTTTCCTGATAAGAGAGTCAATGGGGGTGGAGATCTGTTTGGTTATAAGTATTCTTCCAAATATCTTTCTCTGTGTTTATCATAAAGAAATTAATACAGATTTGGAACAACTCAAAGGTGAGTAAATGATGACAGGATTTTCATTTTTGGATGAACTTGACCTTCAAGTATAGTACGGACACTCAAAAAGTGTACTTAAGTACAGTACTCAAGTAAATGTACTTCGTTACTTCCCACCTCTACACTAAATTATTTAAGTGAATTAACTAATCGTTAATGAAATTCATTGTTAACTATTTTCATTATTGACGCATTTAAATAGTAGAATTACACTTTTTTGATTCCTTCCATGTTTTCCCACATTGTGCAGATCGTAGGACTCTAGATCAACGGGCTCATTGCAGCCAAAAATAAAGTTTAATTGCAAAAACGAAATAAGAACAAAAATAAATAGTGGAGCGCAATCAGTAGGCCTCACACAATAACAATCACAACAACAAACGCACTTTACACAAACAGCGGCTCTGTATAAAGTTACCTGTATCGCACGCATGCTACACTATTACATTTATTCTTAGCACAGACAGATTTTATCGTAGCATGTGTGAAAGTTGCACCGTACAGCTCTGAGAGATACACCGATATATTGGGCAATAATCGGTTTCTTCTTAACGGCCAGTTGGTTTTCAAACAGCCGATGATCAGGGCTGATATATCCTGTGAAAGAGGACTGGAAAATGCTAAGAATTTGTGCTCTGTATTTAGAAAATGTTAAGTATCAACATTTGATGTTCAAAACTAATAGTCATTATATTAAATAACATTCAGAAAGTTAAGAAATATAACATTTTTGGCTTCAGACTTGGCATCGGTATAGGCAGATATCACTCTGAATAATCGGCTATCGATATTGGTTGAAAGATGTAGTATTGGTGAAATAGAAAAGTAACCTGCAATTTCGCGATAGAATTTATTTAGATGACGATGATAAGCTATTGGCATTTTGACTCGATATGGGTTAATCTCACAGTCTAATAGACAGCAGAAATAAACGCAACATCAGTCAGTCATCGTGCAGCTTTTAGCATGAGCGTCAAAGTACAAAGTCCATTTTATACGGCACTTGGCATAACTCGACATGAGGAGGAAAACATGACTGGAAGCGGAAACGAAAGTGAAACTAGCCTCGAGTTGTCATCACGCGTCTTATTTTCCTTCGCAATCGCCCATTAAACAAAACCATCTCGGGGCGCAATTCAAAGCGAATTACTTCAAACTCAAGCAAAGCATTTTTATATTCAACGTTAACATGTCTGCTAACATGAGCTGGTGCATATGAAACAAACCAGCGCTGCCCTGTACAGATTAGAGATGTAATGAAGTGAGTTTGTTTTTTCACATTAAAAGATTGAACCTTGTATGCAAGATGCTTGTATGATTAAAGAAATGTACTAAAGTTTATTTTAGATGTCTTTTTGAAAGAATCCCACTACTCGAGTGTGCGCAGGTGGTCAGAAATAAATATCGTTATCAATTTACATTTTTGCCATATCTCCCAGTTCTAATCGAATGTGAAATATTAAAAAGGTTTTAAAACAAGGTTGTGCGCACACATCAACGTTAGGTCAACTTCAAAGCACTGCCAACACTTTGCTTTAGATCAAAGGGGGAGGTACGACCTTTAGACATGCATGTTTCCTCTACTGCTTTCCCAAGCTCCGCCTTTCACAGTTATATACAAACACTCAATGTGCCAGCAGACTTGACACACATCACGCCTCAGGTTGGTCAGTCACTCACTCCAGCAAGAGTCCTCCGACTCATCCTGGGACTGGTAGTAGCTCCCCTCCCCACCGCTCGAGTCTCCGAGACAGGGACCAGCCCGCTGGAACAGCCTCTCTGCCAACCTCTGCAGCACTGACATGGTCTACGCAGACAGAATGTAACTGTGGCGCAGCGGCCAACATCCAACTTGGTATCACTGTGCTTACAAAACAGAAGTTAAGCTTGACTTCTGTTTTGACCCCATTCGGGACTAGGGGCAGGGCTAGACCTTCTCAGTTTCCTCGCCTTCCTGAGCTGGGTTCACACACCCCGTTTCCTCCCGTGGGCTTCCTTGAGTTGTCAGGGATCTCTGTTTCCACCACAGACCACCTTAACTTCAAACTTACTGTCGTCTCTTGAGTTAAACCACAGCCGTGGCTGCCATGTCGTCCTCTTGTCCGTACAGATGGCTTATAAAAAACTAAAACCACCCACCCCAACCCATGGCCCTGGATGGCAGCATGCACCTGTCTCTGGGGATCAGGGCGGTCCATCGGCGATGGAGCAGATAGGGAGGTGAAGCATGTCAACATGAACGAAGTCCCCCTAACCCACCAGAGGAGGGAGCAATAAAACCCACGGCCAAGAAAAAAAACAGCTCTCCATTTTTGCTACTGAATGTATCAGGGGTATTCAAATGGCATGCAGTCGAATGCAAATAGAATTCCACTCTTCACACATAGATTCTAGCAGCAGCATGCCACTGAGATTCATTTCACACATATCTGTTTTACTGACACCAGCTACGCCTGACACAGGACAGGCTTGAAAGAGGCCAGGTTCGTGACTTCGGATGAAGCTGTGCACAAAAAGTCTGGCAGATATACTGGAAAGATATTGGATTGATGACCAGTAAGTTTATCTACATTGTTATAGCCATAAGAACACATATTTCATTTCTTCCCTTCCATTTCTTCCTTCAGTGCATTACACCGAATAGTCCCGTGGTACAATCACTGTAATGCACAAACATGGGTGGATATGAAAGACAAAGAAAACTTTCAAAGGTGAAAAGAAGTTGAAGATATCTTTGCCTTAAAATGCACACAGGAGGCCACATACAAAGTGGTTTTGTTCATAACAGCTGCCATCACATGATGTTCAAGAGACCGCTCAGCGTCAACACTCCAGGCTGGATCACACAGGCTGCATCATATGATCCCGCCTCCAATACTTTACCAACTCGGTTCCCAAGTGTTCTCTAAAGACTTATTGCAAGAGTGTGTTTATGTTTCTGGTCCTCTTGACTCACATCCCCATCATAAATACGACTAGTCCCCAGCTTGCCGGTTTGACCCATGGGGTCAGAGATTCCTTTCTCATGAAACCCACTGCGACTGCTGAATTAGGGCCCCCTTTTCTCATCCGTTCCTGAAGCATGCTTCCATTATGATAAGCACTCACCATCACACTATAAGGTTATAATGGATAAGGACATCAGGTCTCACTGTGAGATAAAGGCGATTTATCGAGGGATGGAATAAACTGGTAGAAGAGAAAAGAACCTATAAGATGTCAGTGACCTTGATATAGATTAAAGGAAAAGTTCATCTCAAATTCAAAATTGTGTTATTTTTTACTCACCCACATGATGTTCAACATGTTTTAAGACGAATAAACATATTAAGGTGACATCCGAGAGATTTACAGGCCTCCTCATAGACATCATGGTTATAGTTGTTGTCAATGTCCAGAGAAGTACTAAAGACATCAGTGACAGTCTATAGTATGCATTCAAGAGAGCACTTTGACGCATGCGCATTCGGATTGTACGGTCGGGGGCAAAAAAGTGAAAGTCTTCCTCAAGATCGAAATCATCTGACATTTTGCGAAGATCAGCTTATATACACGGAGTTGCGCTTCCGGGTCAGTCAGAAAGCCGACGTCTTCCCCCACCGAACGTGTCGAAGTGCTCTCGTGAACGCGCACCATAGACTGACAAGAAAGAGGAGAATATAAGATTAAAGTTGTTATTTTGCTTAGCTTTTCGCACATAAAGTATTGTCCTCGCTTCCAAAAAATAAAAATTGAGCCACTTTGAGCTGATGGACCAATTTAACGATGTCTTAAGCATTATTACAGCCCTTGAGAACAACTATAACCATGATGTCTATGATGAGGCCTGTGAATCTCTCGGATGGCACCAAAAATATATTTATTTGTGCTCTGAATATGGCGGGAGGTCTTAAAACATGTTGAACGTCATGTAGGCAAGTAAAAAATAACACAATTTTGATTTTGAGATGAACTTTTCCTTTAACGATGGTTCACCGTTTCAATTGCTCAATGAACCACTGAGACAAACAAATGCCATGTGAGATATAGCTCTCACAGTTCCTGTTGTTTCCTGTGAGACCAATAAACGTTAGACACAACAATTTTGAAGGTTAAGGTAAACATTAAGCAAAATATTCTTTGCATGATTAGCATGCTTCCATCCACAATGAATGCAAAACTGCTGTGTGACAACACAGTCACAGTTAATAGTTTGAAGTTGGATTTTGGTCCAATGACGTTTTACTTTGGGTATGGCTGCAAAAGCACATCACTGCTGAAATAGAAACCAAACAATTGACTAATGTTCTGTCGTGCTGCATGCTAGTCTTGATGTTAGCATAAAACCAAACAGCTTTCAGCAGAGATATAAACCAGAAATCACTTTTTTATACAGTGTATGGGGACATCGGATTTTAAAGTCCCAGTGAAATAAAAAATGACAATGCCTATTTTTTCATGAAATACTGCAGCATTTTTTGTAAATAGTTAATCAATGTGCTTCATTCTCTTTTAAAAATTAGTGTACCCTCTTAATCTTTAGTTAATTCTGAAAATGCACTTCCTTCCTGTAATGACTTTCCATCTTAAATGTCAGTCTGCTGCCAGTTCTATTTAAAAATGCAACGGCTGTTTTTATACATCCAATCAAACAGCAGAGAAAGACGAGAGCCAAGCCAACTATTTTTCACATTAGAAAGTCTATTTCACTCGGAAATGCGCCAAAATACGGATGTAAAAACGATCGCAACTTTCAGTTCTCGGGGACTTTAAAGCTGCAATGCATTACTTTTGTGGGGGGCATTAATAAAAATGGTGAAAACTTTCTCCCAACCCCATCTTAAATCACAACAGTACGTTAATAATAATTATTTACAATCTGAGCCGTGGGTGCGTTTTCATCGGAAAATTACATTTTGATGTAAAGATGAGAATGTAGAGAAGAAAAAAATGCTGTTTAGGGTTTCAAACAGAAATGGCGATATGGAGGTAAAAGTTATGGATTGCAGGTTTAACATGAAAATCTCTTTTAATATGCATTTTAAACATAAAAAGGAAATTGCAGAATTAAGCGGTTCTCCATTCAAGGAAAGCAAACAATCTCCATAAAGCACCAACAAAAGTATCAACTGTATATTTAAAAAAAAAAAAAGCTGTATCAAAAACTTGAAAGACAGAAGTCTCATGTGCATCTCCACAAATTGAATACTTGATTTACCCTGATCTGTCACATGACACACGAGAACCAATGATACTTGGCGTCGCTAGTATCTAGCCATGGTGAGACTATTATGGCACATGCGAGGTCACAATCAAAATTTGGTTGTTGTCAGAAAGCAAATAACTTTTGACACATATTTCAGGCCTGTTGAGAAGAACTAGAATACAGTAAAATAATAATCCAGTTCAGTGAATGAAGAAACTAAACTAAACAAAAACATCCTTCTACGAGAAAATAATTTGCCATGGGGATTGCCATATTGGCGAGGCATGTGGGTGAACTATTCCTTTAAGAGAAGCTTAAGGCCAATACTTTATCTTGTTTTAACATGGAAACGTTTACAAAAAACATAAACAGATTTGCCAAGCACCACCACCAAGAAATAAGTCCTAAAATGGCCTTGACTTGTCCAACATCAAATCTTTCAGACTATTTTAAGTGTTTATTTGGCAGAATCCTTGAAAACACTTCCAGAATCATCCACAAAGAATGCCTTTTATTTAAAATATATATATTTAACATTTGGTCAACTGTCTTCAATGTAGTAATCCTTGTGACTTCTGGGGGACTATAATAATTATGTACCTAAAAATACTATAGACCCAAAATGAGGCAGTCCAAGTTTGATTAATGAAATGATCATGACTTATTTTCCACAAGACATGTACCTCCTAGCATTAGGAAGAAAACATTTGTGTAATTTTCCAGATTCATTCCCAGTGTCACAATCAAGGACAACCACGGTTTGACGTTTACATTCAACTGCGATATCTAACAACACCCAGTACAACTGATAGCATAAGGCCTTAACGAGAAAACCATTTGAGAGCCCTCACATACCAAAACTCATATCATGTCAGTCATACATTCAATGAGATCGTGTCTCAAAACCTTGCTTACCTAGACAGCGTATCGACACCGACCGTTGGCATCCAAGCCCCAAAACCGCTGTCTAGATAGGCAGCTCACCAAGTTTAGAAACACAGCCTCTGCGTCTGACTCAGTTAAACACGAATAACACTTACCGCTCTCCATCTCATTGCCCTTGTTCTTGGCGGTGGGCGCGTTGCCCATGATTGCAGGCCAGATCCTTTAAATCGACTTTACTGCGTGTCAACTGTCTTCAGACCTCGTCCCCTTACCGATCATACGATTTCTGATGCTGCTGCACTAGCTATCTCTACTCATAACTCGCTGGATAGCCGTATGCTGTCAGATCACCGATCTAAATACTGGAGGTGGATAGTAGCTGGTTAGTTGGTTGGTTAGCTAGCTAGCGAGCGCTAGCTAGCTAACTGTAGTAGTTTGATTTCTATGCTCGTGGTTCGGTAATGTCTCTCAGCTCTGCTGGGTCGGGTCCAAACCGTTGAAACAGCACCAAGCACCCGTATCCTTCTTCTCTTCCTCGCTTTGCTAACCCTCTGCGAGGCCCTCTGCTTTCCTCTCGAGCGACACAAGCCCTTATTTTTACCGTCCGTGCGCGATTCTTGTCGCAGGACGGATGCGTTTCCGTACCTTATCGGCACCGTGATCGTATACTTGTTTACGTTGATGAAGCGAATCGATCTTGTACACTATGTAGTTCGCATAATTCGACAGTCAGACCCCTCCATTAATCCTCTAACCACAGCTAGAGGGAACTCCTGCTTCAACAGTAACCGCCCCCGTGCGATTTCTATTGGTCGCCAAGATCGTGACGCTCTATCAATGATGGACGCCGATTGGACGAGCGGTCAGAAATCCAGCGCACGGTTAGCGGCGATTGGATAAGCGATATCTGTCACTGAAATTTTATCCCACCCTCGGAATCTGACAAATAACGTCATGTATTTTCAATTCATTAACACAAGACGTTTCTGTGTTCTCTTCGTGTTCGTGTGAGCGGCTACGATATTTTGGTTTCGCAATACAGAATCGGTTTCATTCATAATCCTTTGATGATCCGCGGTGGCCTGTTTGTTAGCGAAATGGCCGCGCCGTTCGCCCCTCCCGCTAGACTAATCCGTGATAGGCTGTATGACGTCAAGACGGTCTATTTTTAGAAAGTTGGTCAGAATTTGAGGCACGCGGACACCCTACGCCTGTGGAATATTAAAACGAGATCGGTCTTCTGCTAAACAACCACACTGGGGTCATATGCGTATGTATATGTATTGCGCTTGACAACGGAGTTGGGTGAAGTGCTTCATTCGCATCGCAACAGATGTATCTTGCAGGAAACACGCAAACGTTTGAGCATGTTGCATGCTTTGTTCAGCAACTCCATTTTGCAATAAAATAAAGAGGCGAGAAAGGCATACGAAGATGCTCAAATTAAGCACCGATTTATTGACGGACGATCAAATGAAGCAAGAAAGCGGCAGTTGCTTTGAGGTCTTGTCACAGATGCAGCAACAGTCCGCGTTGCTAAGCAACAACAAGCAAGCGGCTTCTATCACTCCAAACATGGTGCAGGGGGTGAACTCCTGCATAATGCATCACAACAGTTTTATGAATGAAAAGACTGCACAGCTGCATCCACTCTGCAGATCACAGATTTACCTCTCAAATAATAGCACAACTTCAATGAGCATTATTATGTAACAAAACATTTATTTCAATGTGAACTGGCATACAAAGAGACATACATATATATATACAATATAATACAGTCCCACATACAAAAATAATGTCCAGAGAAGATGCAACCATTTGTAGTTTAAACCTGTATTGCTGTTTGGTCAATTACACATTTGACATCTTGAATACTGAGCTGATCTTCCATTCCCTTTAGGTTTGAGAATAGATTGGTTTTGGATCAAAAGGTTGATGTGTCGCGAGAGCTGCGGCATTAGATGAAGCGCATCCTAATACTTAAATCATGTGTTAGTGACTTGACTCGCCAGCTCTCACTCCATTCATGTTCTTAACTGAAAAGCAAATATTTACATTGTATGCCAGACATTAGATCTGCCATACTGCCCACACCACTCATTTGTTTTCGATAGGTGTGACAAAATTAGGAATAACCTTTTTTTCCAATAATTGATGTATTCGAGTAACCCGCCTCTTCTCCACACTGTCCAGATTGACCCGAGCTCATGGATGAGCCTTGAGATGGCAGGATTAATCACAAGAGCTTGCGTCACTACAAACAGTCCATGGAGTTGTCTGGCACCAGGCCGAGTGGAGGTGCTTTACCCGGGGTGCAGGATGGGGGCAGCATGACGTTAGGTGTGGGATCCACATTCTCTGAATCCTCCATTTTCTCTGCACATCCTTCCCAGTTTATGTGAAATCTGGTTACACGTGGGTTTGAAGCCAGGATGTTTCTCTGGAGCTATGAAACAAAAGAAAAATAAATGCTTGTGAATGTTTTGTGTTTTGAATGTGAAATTTTCAATAAACATCTCTTGAACTTTCCTGAGTGTAGTTTTACTTCGAATGTGTACTTTTCCTATTGAAGTAAAAAGCGCTTTATGGTTATTTTACATGTACACATCTGTTAAGGGCTTAAAGTAGTTCACTTTCAAAATGAAAATTCTGTCATCATTTACTCACGCTCTTGTCATTTCAAACCTGTATGACAGGGTTCCTCAACTCTTACCCTGGAGGTCCGGAGCACTGCAGAGTTTAGCTCCAGCCCTGATCAAACACACCTGAGCAAGCTGATCAAGTTGTTCAGTATCACTAGAAAATCACAGGTATGCAAGTTTGATCAGGGTTGGTGCTAAACTCTGCAGTGTAAGATTTGAGGAACCCTGCTGTATACATTATTTTTTCCGCAAACAGAAAGAAGATATTTTGAAGAATGTTGTTAACAGCCCCCTCATTCACTTGGTTTGGGGGGGTTATGCTGTTCTGTTACCAACATTTTTCTAAATATCTTCTTTTGTGTTCTGCAGAAGAAAGAAAGTCTACAGCTTTGAAATGACATGATGGCGTGTACATTTTGACAGAATTTTATGGTGAACTACTCATTTTTTTTTTTTCATGGACTACAAGACACAACATTTGTACTCCCTAGGGTATTAAGGAATTGATCAATTACCTGTCCATAGTTAGGCTTCAGGGGAGGGTTCTCACGAAGCTCAGCATCTGTATATTCATTGTTAACATAGTAGCCAATGCGTATGAACTCCTGTCCTCTGTATGTGCATGTGATTAGAACAACCGTAACACCCACAGCATCACTTTCAGGTATTAGAGCAGAGTTTGGAGCTTCCGCCTGTTGGATAAATAACAAAAATTAAAATGACAAAAACTTTAAACAAAGCAAGGTGCTCCTTATATGACTCTTTCTGGGTTTAACCATTGGACTAATTATCTGAAACAATCTGTAAATTCAATACAAAATTACATTACTGGAATTGATAACATCAGAAGCCTTAGTTTTTTAATCGAATAATAATTTATATTGTTACACGAACAGCTTCTGAATAGTCTGCTGTGGTTTTGATCAAAAAAAAGGTTATTAAAATAATACATGAATGTCCAATAGCAGTTTTATCTGAGTCACTGTCAACAACTCACCTGAAACACAAACATGTGTCGACCAGCAGGTACTGGGCCAACAAGAACAGAATCAAGAGTTTGATCATGTTCCTCACTTTCTGCCGATCCCACGTAAATAATCTTCCATTCGAGGTCTATGACAAACGATCATAAGGACAGATTTAGGCGTTTTCTACTACACATATCAATACGTCGTAACAATATGAATGAACCAAAGCAAATATATACTGAATTCAACTATAAACTCTTTATTTGAGGATTTACATGCAGCATCAATGTTTTTTATTTTACAATATTTTTTCTTGTGATGCACTCAGCTTGTGACACTGGATGTTATTTACAAGTGCAAATGGTTGTCATTTAATTTACAGTAATGCATCTTCTATAAACAATGCAGAGCAGCTTTCCCGCACGCTTCAATTACCCGCCATTCTGACGTCACCTGGCGGAGTTAGCTAGCTTGCATGCTAGCAAATAAAGAACACTGAGAACAGCATCATTTACTCAACATTATTCAATAGTGACCTTTAACACTCACCCTCAGGAAGATCCTCCATGCACTCAAACGTTATTTCAAACTGAAACGGGTTTCCAAATGGACTTGGGTTGTCCAGGACAGCTACATTTAGCACTTGCACTTTTGCCATATCTCTACTATACTATACTATCAAGCAACGTAAATGCTGAAATTAAACCACCAAAAATGGAAGACCGATGAATATAGAAGGGAACCCAAATACCCAACTGACGTTTTAAATAAAAATAACACGTAACGACTCGATTTCACTGCCTTCTGTTAGCTTCCAGCAATTCTGTTGTAAAAGTCCAATAACGTGCACTATACTGTTAAAGCAGGGGATTACTCCCAAATTAAAAGAAAGGATCTACAATAACATAAAGATGTTAAAGAGAGGTCATTTGGCACAACCGACAGACAATACAACCTGTGATGTCTCCCGCCAGAGCATTCAGACAGCTGCAGTAATGCGTCAGACGCAGCGGATTGGTCTGCACGCTGATTGGCCAAGAAACGAAAAGTCCCGGATTTGGGGAACGTTGATTGGACAAGAGTGACAGCGGTCAAACGGGTGAATCCCGTTCCTGTCTTCATGGCTAAAGTTCAGAGGTCAGCAGCAGGATTAAAATATTAAATATTTATGAGACAAATACAAGCGTTTAAGATTATTGTTCTCACTATGGGGCCTTTGTTGTTAAAGTTTATCTTGCGATTTCTTTTATTTAGTCACATCATTTTGAATGTTTGCGTTTAGCAGAAGCTGTTTTCCAAGCTGCTTGCCATTAGTAACGGTATCATCACAATCACATTTATTTAAATGTTTTTAATGAACAAATAATGCTATCGGTCAAATCATATTTATTTTTGTTTATTTCGTTTTCTCTACGGTGGCCAACAAATCACAATAAAAAAACTGAGTGTATGGATTACAGTGAGAGTGTGTCATCATAAGTGTAGAACCAACACAATATCGGTAATCGTGTTTTTTTATGTAAGGGTTTGTATGTACAATGCCAGTATATGACCCTGATGGCAGGTTTAGAACTACACATATTTCATTTTAATAGTAGCCTATATCGTTTGAAACTTGTGTTCAGCTACCAAAGGTTTTTAGAACAGGCAACACAGCTTGTTAGAAAGAAGAAAAAATCGATACATTTGAAATCAAAGTTGCTCTTGATTTTATATTCCTGTGAAAAACAAATTCCCAGATTTTCATGGAATAATCTATTTAAACTGAAATTATGTGCACAAAAAGGGGATTATTTTAATAATATCAGAAATGCAAAATGTTTGGGTCTAATTATCTCATCAAATTGCATCTCTTTAATAGACGTTCTTTATTAGAGAGGCAATGAAAAGTATATGTTTGAGACAAGATGATTTAGCTCACTATCAACAAGAAATGCTGAAATTTGCCACTTCCTCAAGATGTTGTCCATATCCATTTACAGTATACTATATGTGTATATAAACAGTCTATTATTTCACAATTCTGTATGGTGGGATAACAGTAGTATATCTGAAACTTCAACCAATTAAAAAAAATATATAAGGACAGAGTAAAGTTTTTGACTAATAAGTTTGAACACCAATAGGTCTTCATTATTGATTATTTTAAGTATTGGGCATCATATTTATTGGGCCTTTTATGTATTGGGAATTATATTATAAGATATGGCCACACAGTCAAGTTTTTTCGTGTAGTGGCACACAAAAGGGCCTGAAAGCAGTCTGATAACGTCAACGAGAGGAAAGTGTCTACATCTCAGTCAATTATTCCATTGATTTATTCGTTTTCTTTGTGTGTCGTCAGTAGACCATCAGTCACTCAGTGGTTAATAGTTTTCGAGATGGAAGGGATTACCGGATTTGAGGTATTTCAAGAATTTCTTCACTTCTTCTAGATCAAAGGTCCATCTACCGCCACACGAGGTCGCAACACTTGTAACAGAACATTAACATTAAAAACATTTAAAAGTTACTGATAACAAAATATGTAAGATTGACAAAGAAAGAGAGAGAGAGAGAGAGAGAGAGAGAGAGAGAGAGAGAGAGAGAGAAAGAATATGTTACATATTGATAAAAGTCTATAAAGATTTATAAATCAATTTCACTAATTTAAAGCATGAAAATAGTCAGATACAGACGCTAACTATAATATTCAAAACCTATTCCAATAGTTAAAAGAGTGTGATTTTAACATTGAGACACGTAATTGAATTGATCGCAGAGAGCTGATCGCAGAGAGGAAATGAGTCAGCAGCGCATCTCATCGCTTCAGTGCGCAGGTGGATGTTTGTGCACAATAGTGAGTCTGTCTCTGCCACAGGTAGCGCTGGACTCAGGTATTGTAACACGACACTGAACCATGTGATCAACGACGAGAATTTAGGAAGAAAACAGCTCTAGCGACCACTCAACACACCCGTAATACCATACGCACAGGACTACCTTTGGAAGAAAAGTTGTATCTTGAAGAAAAATGTTTTGAACTATGTGGAGTATTAATGAGAAACTGGAGTGCGACGGTTTCGGTTCAGATCCTGACTGCACCGGTGAGGTGAGCCGGAAGCGACCTGTGACCAAATATATTGGATCTATATCTTACAAGCATTCAGAAAAACTGCTTTGATAATATCTGAATAGAGGTATGAACTGTTTCTAGATGTTTTTGAGTATCGTATGTTTTCTTAACAACAGGTGGAAGGAGTGTGCGTTTATTCAACGGGATAGTTGAAGGGTGTTTTCTGTTACTGAAGACAATTAGTCTTTCTGAAGCTCTGTTATTTAAGATTAACAATACACAAAGCGCACTTTTCTGACATGTACTGTTTATAAATCTTATATTTGAATACATTATATATTCATGTTTTTTTTTGTAGTTTCAGTGACTTTAAGTAAGCTACTCAACCATGTTATTTATTAGCCTAGTAAAAGCACAATCTCTTTTTCTTTATCGTCACTCTTTTATATTGTAAGCACTAGGAATGATCTCATTTTAAAATCAACTTCAGATTTTAACAGAAGTTTCTACTCTTCTTTTGCAGCTCGCCAGAGACGGATAAGACTATTTTTATGCTTTTGATCTCGGACATGATTTATTGACCCGTGATGCACCCTACCCAGAACATCAGCCCCTTCTGGTTGAGGGTAGGGGTACAGATTGACTTCTCAGAGATGATACTGCAGTTCGGGTTATTGGCAGCCAGTTTTCTGCTGCTGTTTCCAAGGAATGCATTGATCCAGGGTGAGTCATTCGCTCCACCTCTACAGCCATGACTGAAACTAAACTTTCTGTTCGAACGGAGAACATCCTGATTATTCACAGCATTCAGATAGCTCATGGTAGTTAAATCAGATTAATCATGGACGCACAACACAGGCTGGGTAACACGCCTCTAATCTTAAAAACACTTCAGACAAGCTCAAGCATGTTGGTTTGCGGCAGGAACATTGCGAGTATTGTGGGAAGCTGGAAATATTATAACACCCAGTTCATGAAAAAGCCAAATTATTTATGATGGAGGAGGTCTGAATGATTTAAATGATCTTACAAGATCTTATTGTATGCCAAGCTCAAAAGCTCTGTATTCATGAAAGTATTAGCACGTGAGGGATCTTGTGGAAATTAGCTTATATGTCTGTGATTAGTGTTACATGTGATTTCTGTGGTGTTAACACATTCATATTTTTATATTTCATTGTGAGTCCTCCAACAAGTTTGGTTTTCCTTTAAAGTAAGGCTATCTCTCTCCTCTTGTGCCCTTGAGGGATTATTTACTCATGTAATGATTAACATTTTTGCTTTTTCATCTCTAAGCGCTATAGCTTGTGATAACTTGTGATAGGTTTAAACATTACTTTTACTCCGGCCTTTGAAAGTGTGATATTCAGGCTAGTGGCGAGCTCAAGTCAGTAGTAAACAGACTGTACGCTTGCGTGTGATTTTACTCTTTCAACACTATGTGTACTCGGGGATGCCAAAGTGCAGGGATCACGAGTACGAATTTTACGAATTTTACGAGTACGAATACAACTTTTACCCAAGCCGCCAAAACTGGTATAAGATTTTATTGGGAATTTTTATTTTTACTTGGTGCTGCTCATGAAACCTTTAAATCATGCATTATGTTTTGCGACTCTAAAATAGGAAAAAAAATGCTTTCCTTCTTTCATTTTTCAGACCCACTTATTTGTAGGGTCACATTTTATATATTTATAATTTTATAATTATACATATTTATATGATAATATATATACATTTGATAATTTCTCTTAACACATTTTAATGCATAAAAAAGCCCCTCAGAGTCTTACCTGAACATTTTTCTGTTCATGTGAAATAAGGAACTTAATCACATTTTATTTTCATACATTTTGTTTAAATAGCCAATATGTTTGAGTTAACACCAGAGGCCAACAAAGCACAAGCTTTTGTTATATAGTCAGAGGCAGGTGGAATTGGCTGGAGGGCCATCCTCGTTCTACAGAAACATTTGCAAACCCACGCATACAAGATGAGTCATCATTATTTTAGTCTGTTTTCCTAGAAAAGATAGATTGTATAGTTTAAATGTGTATATCTGCTAAAAGGTTCATTTGTCAACAAGCATATAGCGCTCAAAGCTAGCAGACATCTCTGTTAAGTAATGATCAGTCAGTGCTATATTTCTCCACCCATTTCCGAGAATTTCTCCAGTTTTCTCTGTTTACTTCGTACATTCCAGACTAAGATATTTTATCTCATGAACCTTTAATATGAGCTTTTAAAGTGTGAATTACACAGACAGAAACAGAGACATGCTAATTGTCAAACAACAATGGACAATAGAGGAAACTGAAGTTCCTATTTAAATAGATGAAGGAATCCATGCACCTCTATTGTATGGGCACACAACCAGTGCACGTGAATGGTGTCCAGTTAACAACATTCTTCAAAATATCTTCTTTTATGTTCTGCGGAAGAAAGAAAGTCGAATGAAACCCAGAATGAATGACTCTGGTCAGAATGAGCAGATTTTCATCTCAACATGTTTTTAATTTGCAGCCGTGGATACCACAATGCCGAGTAACACTACAACTGGCAACATTACAACACCCAGCTCAGTAAGTGAAGTTTTCCTTAATGTGTCAACATTTCTTTTGGTTTTTATTTGTTTGAAGAGATCAACTGTCTATCATCACGGTTTTATTTCTGTTATGTGACCTGCTGTTGGTCAACATTTTATATGAATTATTAAACTTTTTTGTTCAAAAGAAGCTTGCAACAAAACATATTATAATAATTTCTCATTAACTATGTGTAAGTTTTTCATGATATAAGTGTGATTTCTCATGGTATGATTCAACAGGCGGTAAAGTAGTTAACACGGCTCCAATCTCGAAGACTTTAGTGTAAATTAAAGTGTTCTGGAATATAAAGGGGTGGTTTCCCAGACAGGGATTATTTTAAAACAGGACTATGGCTTAGTTACATTAGAATATTTAAGTTGTTTCCAAAAACATACAAAAAATATCGCTGTGCACCTTAAGTAACAGCAATTGCACTGACATATTTTAAGGTGAGTGCTTCAAAAGGTTCTCCGATGCCATAGACAAACTTTTTGGTTCCATAAAGAACCTTTAACGTTTCACAAAAGGTTCTTTGTTGCGAAAAACAGTGCTTTCGGGTTATAAAAAAGTAAGAAAGAGATGGTTCTTTAAAGCAGTGGTTCTCAACCTTTTTGGAGTACTGGACCCCATCATATCTCAAACCATCCTCATGGACCCTTGACCCCCGCGCTCACACCCCATCCCATTTTCTTTCCCTAACACAACATCATAGTTCCACTAAATTAGGAAAATTAAAAGATAAGTCAAGACAAAAAATTTAGATTTGTTAAGTCAATGTATGTAAGACTAACTTTAAATTACAACAGCAAGGACTCACACCAACCATTACTGATCAGATACCGTTATAATGTTTCTAAGGTTTAGAAAATGATTAAAAACAAGAAAAACAGCTTTACAACCGTGATATAAAGACTATCCATTGTTCAATAAATTAGTTTTTTTAACTTCTATCAGGAGTGAACTTTGAACTCTGGTGTGCGATACCTGTGAGTTGCCCAACTTGCCCTGACGTGGACTTGACCTGACTCATTCCTTCAGTGGCGTAATTTGTTTTGAAAAGTGGTGGTGACAAAAACAATGAACACTTTTCATAAATTGTTTCTGTAATAACACGTTCACTTGGCTGTTGTGGTGCAATACACTAAAAAGAGTTTATATGTGTATTTATGACTGAAAATGTCACTTCTTCGCTGGTTTACGCGTGTTTGTGCCTGGACATGTCCCACCTGTCCCACCTCTCAAAGATTTCTGTTTGCACATGCACACTTGACTAGAAGGCCTGCGTTACACTTTTGAGTTCTGATGGATCTGCTTGTGAAACTGATACTATTACTGTTTATTGCTAAGAGCTCATGAATATGGTAATAGGAAAATGGAAAATAGGCTTGTTCGATTTTATGCGGCGGTGCGCAGAACCCTGGCATATAACATCAAATGCATTCAAAAGAAAAAAGAGCAGTCGACTCTCTCTCACGGTGCTGCCGACCGCTCTAAATGATGCCGCATGACGGGCATGTTTGAGTCAGAAATGCCCAGAAGCTGCGCAGTAGGCTAAATTAAATATGACTTGGTTTACATGAAGCTCCCTGCAAAGTGAATGAACATATTAATGAACACAAGTTACCAGTCAATTTGGCAATTCATTTGACTGCAAAAGCCGACTCGGTTGATTTAATCTGCGTCTGGTGGGTGTTCATTTCAAACCCTTAAAGCAAGATACTTACTAATTTTTTTATCAAGGGTTCTATGGACCCCCTGCAATGACGCCACAGACCACTAGGGGTCCACATACCCCGCTTGAGAATCACTGCTTTGATTGAATGGTTCTCTGTGGAACCAAAAAAGGTTCTTCTATGGCATCCCTGTGAAGAACCTTATAAGCACCTTTAATATCAAGAGTGTGGGCTTAAGCCCTGTCCAGGAAACCACCCCAAAGTCTTCCTTCATTATGGACCATAATCAGTGTTGGGTAAGTTACTCTGAAAAAGTAATTAATTACTAGTTACTCATTACATATTCAATAGTGTAATTAGATTACTGTCAAAATTACTCTGTCCAAAAAGTATTTAGTTACTTATTACTTATTACTTTCTATATCCTACATCAACTTTTATTAGTTAAGTGATTCAAGGATAGACATGAAACTGCTTATTTCATTCATTCAAATAAATAATATTATTAACCAAAGTATTACAAATGTGAGAATTATACATTAAAGCACATATTTTAAAATAAGACTTTGAATTTTGATGTCAATTACACTATTGCACACGCATATATTTAACAAAGTATTTAGTTTAATTAAATCAAAAGTAACTGTAATTAAATTACAGAAAACATATGAGTAATCCCTTAATTTACTTTTTCAAGGGAAAGGTAATTAAATTACAGTAACTAATTACTTAGTAACTGGTTACACCCAACACTGGCCATAACATTCAATTTCATGTGATACGTAATAATAAAATACATTGAACATCTAATTAAAATAAGTATTAAAATAAATTTGACGTTCCTTTAGTTGACATTACAAATGGTTACAGTTAATATCAAATGTTTCTAAAATATCCTGTTTACTGATGCAGTATTTGTTTATTCAATAAATAAAATGAATAGCATGTTTACAGTGTGCTATCTGAAAACATCTAACCTAGATCAACTTTTCTCTTTGTCCAGGGCACGGA
Source organism: Triplophysa dalaica (assembly GCF_015846415.1). Classification (NCBI taxonomy): domain Eukaryota; kingdom Metazoa; phylum Chordata; class Actinopteri; order Cypriniformes; family Nemacheilidae; genus Triplophysa; species Triplophysa dalaica. The sequence goes on along the minus strand of NC_079548.1, from coordinate 22,944,085 downwards.
TATTGTGGCTATTGTAGTACCAATTGTGGTCGTGGGAGCACTGTTAATTTTGGTGGGGGTGCTGTTGTTTCTGTTCTGCGTGGTAAAGAAGAAGCGTCAGACGGAGGGGACGTATCGACCCAGCACAGAGGAGCAGACAGGAGTTCCCAGTGTAGCGACACCAGACGCCCTCAAATTACCTAAAGAGGAGAGACTGATTTGACACATGAACTCATATTTTTGCTGGTTCACCCTGAAGCACATGATAATAGGACTGTTCAAAATGGTGAAACAGATGAACTAACCACCTTGTTTGAAAGCACAGGGCACAGATTTAAGCCTGTGTTATGACGAAACGGAGCGAGTATGACCACTTATATGAACTCCAATATTTACCCTGCAACAGACAGCACATTTCTCAGTGAATATATTAAAGTTGAACCATAAAAACTAAACGAAGAACCTGTTTCAGAGAAGACCACACCTGCTGGAGCTATTCATTATAGAATTGCATTGACCTTTAGGCTTTAAATCTTGGAAATGGAATTTGGATAATAGGAAAAATGCTTTTGTTGACTGATCTGCTTGTGCTGAATCCTAGCAATGACATTTCATTCTTGTTCTAGATTGTTAGCCAATACATACACAAATGTTGATAATTTTATTGAACGTGTTGCCTCCTTCAAATATGCTGTAGGATATATTTACGATCTTATCTGCATTAACATCTATGCAATAGCCAGATGCTTTTGCTCAATGCATTATATTCCTATACATTGAACCCCGGACCATGGTGTCTACCCGAGTACCTGTAGACTTCAGCAACATTATTTCAAGGTGCATTGATTAATTGGCATGATTTACCTATTATATTTATTCATATATACTGTTTATAATTAATCTAATGTTAATTTTCCATAAATGTGATCGAAGCAACAGAGATTTCTACGTTAAAGAGGTGTGTCAGAAAGCATTTGACAGTATTGCTTAAGGCAGTGTTTTGATATTGCTTGGCAAGAACAATGCTAGGCTTTATCTAAGAAACGCGCCTGTTGAATGACATGTTTTCTGGAACAGCGCTCTCTAGTGAAGAATTTCTGACATTTCCTTTATGAAGCACAAAATTTCCAGATTGGAAGTTTTAAATTATGATTGTGTAAATTAAACATGTATGCAAACCTACTACAGAGAAAAGAGCAAAGCGTGTTTCATGTAGAATCGGCCTTTATTCAGATTGGCATTGACAAAGTCACAATGTTCACAAATCTTCACAGTTTAAACTCAGTTGCATTGGATGAGGGGAAGATTTGAGGGCGTGAATTCACAACATTCAGAAACACAAAAGTCAAAATGTTCACTGTTCATTAAAATGTCACTTGTTTTCAACGGATACTGAGAAGGAGAACACATTTGTTTGTTCTGGAGAGCATTGTTTTTTGTCATGTGAAGAATGAAATGTTAGGGGTGAAGTGGATGTGGCAATGGTTGTGATTTAGGCGACTTCTTCCTCGCCCTCTTCTTCAAACTCGCCCTCTTCGGCGGTGGCATCCTGGTACTGCTGGTACTCGGACACCAGGTCATTCATGTTGCTCTCGGCCTCGGTGAACTCCATCTCATCCATGCCCTCGCCGGTGTACCAGTGCAAGAAGGCTTTGCGGCGGAACATGGCGGTGAACTGCTCAGAGATGCGTTTGAACAGCTCCTGGATGGCCGTGCTGTTGCCGATGAAGGTGGCGGACATTTTGAGCCCGCGTGGCGGGATGTCGCACACGGCGGTCTTGACGTTGTTGGGGATCCACTCAACGAAGTAACTGCTGTTCTTATTCTGCACGTTGAGCATCTGCTCGTCCACCTCCTTCATGGACATGCGTCCGCGGAACACGGCGGCCACTGTCAGGTAACGCCCGTGTCGTGGATCGCAGGCGGCCATCATGTTCTTGGCGTCGAACATCTGCTGCGTGAGCTCGGGCACGGAGAGGGCGCGGTACTGCTGGCTGCCACGGCTGGTGAGTGGAGCGAAGCCGGGCATGAAGAAGTGGAGACGGGGGAAGGGCACCATGTTGACGGCCAGTTTGCGGAGGTCGGCGTTGAGCTGGCCAGGGAAGCGGAGGCAGGTGGTCACGCCGCTCATGGTGGCGGAGACAAGATGGTTAAGGTCGCCGTAGGTTGGTGTGGTGAGTTTGAGGGTGCGGAAGCAGATGTCGTAGAGAGCCTCGTTGTCGATACAGTAGGTCTCGTCCGTGTTCTCCACCAACTGGTGGACGGACAGGGTGGCGTTGTAGGGCTCCACCACTGTGTCGGACACCTTGGGCGAGGGCACCACGCTGAAGGTGTTCATGATACGGTCTGGGTACTCTTCGCGGATCTTGCTGATAAGCAGGGTACCCATGCCGGATCCAGTCCCTCCACCCAGGGAGTGAGTAAGCTGGAAACCCTGCAGGCAATCGCAGCTCTCGGCTTCCTTACGAACAACATCTAGAACAGAGTCTACCAGCTCTGCTCCTTCTGTGTAGTGGCCTTTGGCCCAGTTGTTTCCAGCACCGCTCTGACCTGCAAACATGCAATGATAGAGCTACTGACCGCACTCGCATTCCAATGTGAAATAATGATGACTGATTTTCTTACCGAACACAAAGTTGTCAGGCCTGAAGATCTGCCCAAAGGGTCCAGAGCGAACTGAATCCATGGTGCCAGGCTCCAGATCGACCAAGATGGCTCGTGGAACATACTTCCCACCTACACAAAGGGACAGGTTTTTTTTTTAATTGGAGACCCTTAAAATGAATTATTTGCTTATTTCAAGTGCACATACGGTGGGGATTAAACATCTGAGACCACTCGGAAAATCTTGATTTAAAAAATCTTTGTAAACCTGGAACCATACAAAGTCCAAAGTTGCCCCTATACCCTCATTCATTATTCCCTTTACATTACTTCATTAATGTACTTCAACCTTTAAGGACTAAGTGAATTTGGTGGTTAAGGGAACCATCTTCTGCAGAGATGTGGAAAGTCGTTCAGTGGATGAGCTGTTATATATCAGTGTGTATGAGTCTGTTTTGTCCTACACCTGAGCCTTCAGGGTTTTTTCACTTTGAGAGTCATTGGGATTGAATGAGTGCACTGAATAATGTCTAGTATGATTTTGGACACCACTACAAAATGCCTGTTCCCATTTAAACGGTGCACTATATAAGGGTATATGGGGGCTGTTTCGGACAAGAATAAAAACAATTCTGAAGAAATGTTGAATTGTATAGTAAATAGTACAGAAGGTCAAATTTCATAGCTTCCGTTGACAAACAAGGTTCTCCTCTGAATATTCTCAAATCATGATGGGTTCAGATTTTGGTTTCTCAGGGTTTGTATTTATGTGGATCCTGGATGTCATCAAATGACAAAAATGTATAGCCAATTTAACGTTTCACTTCAATTGAAATGTCATACTTCCAAATTTAAAATCTATTCTATTTGAGAAATGAATCACATGTTTAAGATCCCCTCTGTATTTATGCTGTCGCCTGTCTTTAAAATCAAAGTTGTATGAATGCGGAAAATGTTGAATGTGTAACTATTAATAGTAAGAAAAAATGACCTGAGGCCTCGTTGTAGTAAACGCTGATCCTGTCTAGCTGCAGGTCGCTGTCTCCATGATATGCTCCGGTTGGATCAATGCCGTGCTCATCACTGATAACCTCCCAGAACTGAAAGGGGAGGAGAGACAGCAGGGCGGAGGCCACAGATAGGGAGTGAAATCAACAATTACATCTTAATTTTCAATATCTACATCTACATATAAAACCACAAATATCTTTTTCCTGTAAAAAAGATGTGATTGTGGAAACCAACTATTCACTATTTACTTAAGAGCAAAATATTAAATTATCGATGAAATTTATAATGCAATGTACACATATTTGTACACACGAATAAAACAAATGCCATTTATTTGATGGTTAAAATCTTATGGCTAAATGATATTTTATGTTTTTCCCTTAAACCGAGCAGTGCAACAATTTGATGCTATTTTAAAAGGGTTAGCGTTTGATTACTTTGATTAAAGGACTGTGAGCTATACTGTTAAGCATGCATATATCCATAAATACACCTTATGTATATTATATAACTAGTAAACGTTAAATTCAAAAGGAAAATACTTGACCCCAAAACCTTAATTCAACGTTAAGTAGGTCATTCTCAAAAGATTATATATCCAACCAATAAATTATCATTACCATCAATAAAGATATCCAAGCCTACAGATATATTAGTCTACTGCACAATTGTATTAAATGCATGACTGTAACAATTCGAGAACGAGGGAGTAGAAATAAGAGACCGTTTTGTTCATTCATTCCCCCTCGCACAATGGATGATGAGCTCATTCCACAGCCAATGAAAGGACATCTTTGCGCACAAGGCACCGGCTAAAAATCCAAACAGTGATTTAAAAGCACAAAATGAATGAATCAGATTCATCTACAACTCATTTCTGGAAGATTCTTTAAGACTGGATTAGTCACCACCCTCGGAGCGCAGCTTTGTGCATGCAACTGAGATAAGCATCCGTCGCTTATGAAAATTCTCAATTATCTGTGTGTGAACATTTTTACCTTAGCTCCGATCTGGTTGCCGCACTGACCGGCTTGCAGGTGCACAATCTCGCGCATGGTGTCTGGTAATGGCGGGGATGGAGAAGTCGTGGGTCGTCGTCTTCTGCACACTGACGGGCTGAGCTGCTTTTTTTCTTTACGAGAGCGTCTCTCTCCTCGCAGATGAACGCCCGCCTCTTAACCCCGTTATGGGTCATTCACACGGTACACGGTGAGCGGTGGAATTGCCGCGTAATAGTCGCCTTTAAAGAACGGTGCCCGTGGAAGTTGCAGGATTTTGGATGCACGAGCACCTCTTGCGCACCGCCAACGAAGCGGCCCGCGTTTTGCTGCTTACCGCATGTTTCCCTGTGAAAATAAAGTGGACCAGCGCGACTGCCGCGTACCGTGTGAATCCACCATTACTGGGCTGAACGTGTGGCGCAAGGTGACGTCATCCCCATGGTAACCAAGAGCGGAGGAGAGAAGGAGGACCTTGAGCTCGTGGAGACAGCGGATAGGATGCTGCCTGAGATTTGGATGGAGATGATAGGCGACTCTCTGAGGACCAATGACTGTTATAGACATGTCTGAAAAATATAGCTATGGGAAATGGAGATGATTGATCGTATAATACTATAACGTTGATATAAAAAAAGAATGATGGATGTGCCAAGCATTCTATTCAACATGATGTTGGTAAAAAATAGACATTGACCCTTGACTCTACATTCATGTCTTTTGGAAAACATTGTATGACAAACATCTGGTTGGCCTATACTCAAATTCTAAAAATCTTACAACACATATTCACTTAATTCCATTTAATGATTTGAATCCTTCAGAAAACATTTAGCAGGGGAGGAGAATTACTCCACCAGTGTTCTGGTTTACTGATAGCATGTGTGTGTACGACTAATGTCATGAATATAATATTTTCATTCTGAAGAAGAGAATTTTAATGAAAAATAGAAGTCAGTTTATAATAGTTACACATTCAACACACACAGCATGCAGAGACTGTTGTGAATGCAGAAATCTGACAGCTACAGGTCAACGTAGAATCTGCAGCAGCACAACAGCTACAATAACAAATATGAACTGATAACAGATTTTATGAGATTATTAAATTAAATCATTTAGTAGTATAAATTACCAATAAAATAAACAGTTGTTGTTTACATACGTTACGGTGAAGGGAAAGACATTTGTTTGGTTTATCTTAACAGTGATAAACAAAGATAAATAAATGTCCTAAAGTAGGATAAATGTTTTTAACTAAATATAAACTAATTGGTATGTCATTTTTTATATTTTTGGTAAATTTAATTCCAAACAGATGTTATCTACTGTATAAGGACATTACTCACTTATTCTTTATTTATATTTTTTCACATTTAAAACGATAGTAAACTCATTAAATTATGAAATAACACAATTGTAGCATAAGGAATAGTACTGTGACAAAAAACATCCAGAAAAATTAAAACTGTTATATTCTGGGATCTTCACAGTCACCCTTTGTCTAAAATAATCTCGCTGTGTTTTCCCTTATCTGATGAAGGGCTATATGAGGAATTTCCATCTACTTTGGCTGTAGTTTCTTAATTATTTGGTCAAAAACAAACAAACATTTGAAAGTTAAATTTCTACTGAAAGAAACAGTATGCACAATTATATTTTATCTACTAAAGTAATTTCGAAGGTTCAAATATACCTTCAGATTAAAAGATTTAAAACATTATGAAAAAACTTTTCTTCAAGGGTTTTAACCCTTTTTAAACTCTGTCGCCCCCACCTTTTTTACATTTCATCATTAAACCTATAAATTGCAGAACGCAAAACTAGAAATATATGCTATCTTTTGACATCTTAAAACTCTTGATGGAGATGAAAGAGGGAGGTGGCGACCTGACATGTCCTCACTACACAACAAAATTCCAACAGCAAATAAGTATTAGAATATTAAGATTACACTAAATCTATCATCTACCACTTTCCTTTCTTTTTTTCTTGTTTATTTAGCTTAGTTGCGCAAGCACTGTCGAGCCTAAAGAGATGCAGCAGTAGAGCCAGCCAGTTTTAATAAATTTAATTTAAATGTAAATCTCCTCATTACTCAAATAAACTAAGAAAATCATTTTCCTCAAATTGTTTGAGTAATCTCAACTCATTAGGGTTTACACATAACTCTAATTAAAGGCTTTCAACTGTCTTGCTTCTTGTAGTTCAATACTAGTACTTGCACAATATTAACTGCTGGTGATTTGTACATGCATGCAAGTCTATTATGCAGTTCACTATTTGATGCAAGATTATAAGCAACCATAAAAATGTGCTGAAGGTCATCTTTTACAGTCTCATTTTATTTTTATTGTAAGATTTGACAAAATGGAAAATTCTCTAAACAAAATTATTATTAATTATTAATATAATTATAACTGAAAGATAAAAAAATGAATTTAAATATATATTAACTTTTCAACCAAAATAAATTAACATTAACATCATCCTCTGAAAACAATGAAAACAGCAGATTTTTTTACTTAGCTGCACATATATTATTATGAATATCTTGCTAAACGTTTCCCTGCACTGATTAAATGGTGATTAAATGTAAGCTAACCCTAGTCTGTAGCTAGATAGCTTATTTCACTATGGACATTAAGCCAACAGGTTAATACCACTCACAGACTATAGCCTAGCCACATTTCTTGGTGAAAAACTGGGTTTCAGTTTGACACCCTTTCCTTCGTTCTCTCTCTTTTCTCTCTTTCCCTTTTCAAAAACCAGATTTTGATTTAACGTTACTAGGCAACATTGTGGTCACTGTGATTCTGGCGCATCTACTGACTTCAACTAAACACCGTCGCTGAGAGCGTTAAGGCAGGACCAAACCATTTTATGCAGATATACGGGATTGGTCGGTCAATATGGATGTTTACTTTTTGGTCAATGGGGATTTTCAACTTTTACTGGCAAAAACAAAGAGATCTTTAATTTTATTATTATATAAATATATATACTGAATGATGATGGTTTAATAGTTATATCCTATTTTTGGGGCCCCTGTCAGTCATGGGCCCTTGGAATTGTCCTAACTTTTCCCCCCTATATGGCGTCCGTGGTGTCAGAGGAGAACTGGTTCCCCCGGCTGGGCCTGGGTTCTCCCAACGTTTTTTTCTCCACTGGAGTTTCAGGTTCCTTGTCACTGTTTGCACACTGGCTTCACTTTACCCCACATAGGAATTGATAGTCTGCATAATATTTTACCTGTGTTTCTCTTCTTTTCTCTTCTGTCTCTATCTGTGTGTGTGATTGTGTGTGTGTGTTTGGTGTGGATTAGTGTGTGTGTCAATGCGTGTATGATATTTAAAGTATTGCTTAAAGTTAACATGTTTTCATGAACAGCTGCTTTGTAACAATGAACATTTTAAAAAGCGCAATATAAACAAAAGTTTTTGAGGAGAAGCTCACCGTTCTCAATTGTGCATTTATGTTACATTACAAACCCACAATAAGTTCTGAATTTGTCATCCCGCAACCAACCATCCCCCTTTTGAGGGGCATATGAATAACATTCATTTCATATTTATATCACACAAACTCACGAAACATACATCATATAAAAACGCACTCTCAAAAATATCTATTTCACCATTCTAACAGAGTAACCTACCAGAATAATTGTCAAATATAGAGGGTTTTCTGTTAAATGAGACCCTTTTTATCACTTTGCTCTAATGTGTGTTGGCATGGCACTCTTTTAAACTCAGGTGTGCATAATTCTGTGAAAAATGCATAATATGCGCCAGGGCTGTAGAGAATAAAATGGTTGAACTGTATTATCTAAAAATGCGGTTGTATATTAACTAGCGAAGGTATAAATCTAGCACATTGGGAAAATAAACTCAACACAGATTTCAATATCAAGCTGAAGGACTGAGACTAAGTGCCATTCATCACTTCATTCAGAGCACTTCACTTCTAGTTTAACTCGTTCAGTAGACTCCTCCTCCACTGTTGCATGTCAAGACATACATAGTATCAGGTCTGTGCTTCATGAAACCAGCGAGTGTGAACACCTGTAAACTATACAGCAGGTACCACCCTACGAGATGTCAAACGCACAACAAAGGCAAGAAGGGCAGTACCTGCACAAAGACATGTCTGCAGATCTCCCCGTGGAGGACCTTTCCTGTCCCGTGTGCTGTGAAATCTTCAAGGATCCCGTCCTTTTGCCATGCAGCCACAGTTTCTGCAAGAACTGCTTGGAGCGTTTTTGGGAAAGCGGCGTTTCTTGCAGCTGCCCCATCTGCAGGAGGAGAGCATCCAAAAAGAGCCCCCTCTCCAACCTGGCCCTTAAAAACCTGTGTGAGGCTTTTCTGCACGGGAAAGGCCAGACCCATGCATCTGGATCCAACAGCTTGTGCTGGAGGCATGGGGAAAAACTGAAGCTTTTCTGTTGGACAGATCAGGAGCCCATCTGCGTGGTGTGCCAAACCTCGAGAATGCACAAAGGTCACGACTGCTCCCCCACAGAAGAGGCGGCCGCGGACTGCAAGGTAGAATTTGACAGAGTCACATTATGTTGTTGAATCTGTTACATTGTGTCGCAATCAATGCTCAGAGCTGTTCTCAGGCCATGAAAAGATTGCAGCGCCGAGGCATAAGAATGCTGTTTATCAAGTCTGCTTTGGCATTATCTCATGCTGTTCAGCCAAAAGATCATGGCTGCTTTTAAACAACACCTTCTGCTTTCTCCGTCTTCAGACTACTGTGGTACATGTGTTTCGTTGTATTCTGGATGGATAAATTAAGTTGATCCAAGATTTCAAATAAGTTTTTTAAAAGGCACCGGTATGGTTGTATTCGAATGGAGTGCTGGAAAAAGTTCACATTGAGTCAAACACAATTGTGAAGCAAAAATTCTTCTGAATTTAAAGGGACAGTTCACACAAAGAGGAAGATTCTGTCATCATTTGCTCACGCTCCAGTTGTTACGAATTTAATTTGTACAAATATCTTACTGTTCAACTAAATAAGAATATTAATGCGGATTTGAAAAACTTGAAGTGAGTAAATGATGACAGAATTTTCAATTTTGGGTAATCTATTCCTTTTTAGAGTCTTTTAACCATTAAACTAAGAGTGGCATTCTATGGTATCGTTTTTAAAAGGGAATTTATGTTGTTAATATCATCCAAAAACTGTAAATATGTTTTAGTTAATGTTGTATAGTAAATATTATCGGTAGGATGCTTTGTTGGTACTCAGTGTTGAATGTGTGAGATGGTTATAACTGAGAGGGGTTTTTCACCTGTAGGATAAACTCTCTGCTGCCATGAAAGCCCTGCAACAGAAGATGGAGTTTTTCAGTAAAGCGGGACGTTGCTCAGCCTTGACTTTAGAGCACATTAGGGTAAATATTAACATTTAACACTTCACAGCTTTTTTCAAGAAGATCAAAGTGTTTTATTTTTGATTGTCTATTGTCATTCTTAGAATCAGGCCAAGCGACTTGAGAGACAAATGAAGGATGAGTTTCGCAAGCTTCACCAGTTTCTTTATGAGGAGGAAGAGCTCAGATTATCAGCCTTGAGGGAGGGAGAGGAGAGGAGGGTCGAGGCACTGAAGAACATGGACAATGATATTTCAAGAAGACTCTCATCTCTTACAGACATGATCAGAACTATGGAGCAAAACATACATACTGAAGAGTTCACATTGTTGCAGGTGAGAATATTGTGATGGAATTAATTAATTTATTCATCCATTCATCCATTCATCATCAATTCATTAATTCATTCATTCATTCATTCATTCATTGTTGTTTTGCAGAACTTCAAAGCCACCATACAGGGGTATGTAAATCTGTGACACTTTCTTTTACTTTCTCCACCATTTCCGTTTTTTTTATTTATATCTAACTCATTTATTTAATAAAACTCTATATGTTTTTACAGAACATGGAGTACAATGCAGGATCCAGAAGGCATGTCTGGATCTTTGCTGGATGAGTCCAAGTTTCTCGGGAACCTAAAATATAATGTCTGGGTGAAGATGCAAACAGTTGCACCATACAGTAAGTTCCTCTTTAACATGCAAATGATCATTGATGAAATATGACATGCAAAAAAATATAAATAAATAAATGACACATTTTTTTGACTGATCTCATTCTATAAACAGCGTTCAGATATATTTTGTATGTTAAGGGACTGCTTGTATCTATCTAGTAATCACGTTTCCATAATAATTCCTTCTTCATTCTCTCCTTCCCGTCACAGGTCCTGTTATTCTGGACCCAAACACAGCACACCCGTGTCTGACGCTCTCTGAGGATCTCACCAGTCTCCAGTACAGCACCCCTATCCAAGGTCTCCCCAATAACCCTGAACGTTTCCACATCAGTGCGGAGGTGCTGGGCTGCAGTGCCTTCACCTCAGAGAACCACAGCTGGGAGACTGAGGTTGGGGAAAATGAGGACTGGATCTTGGGGCTGGCCAGTGAGCGTGTGAAGAGAGACAAAGAAGTGTGTGCAAGACCGGAGAATGGCTTCTGGACCATCTGTCTACGTGATGGGCAGTACAGGGCTATGACATCACCCCCGACGGCTCTCACACTGGAGAAAAAACTGCAGAGGGTCCGAGTCCAGCTGAACCAAGAGAGAGGAGAAGTTATCTTCTCCAACCCAGCTTGTGAAGAGATTTTATACACTTTCAAGCACGCTTTTACAGAAAAACTCCTACCGTACTTTTACACGCAGAGTAAACATCCTTTAAGAATCTTAGCTAAGCCTGTGTTGGCATCTGTTACTGACGAAGCTTTGCATTCTTAAATGTAGTTTACTAATCTTTTGACGGACATCAATTCTGTTTCTTTCCAATCTGTGAGATTTATTGTGAAGATAATCTGGGGAAAATGATAACAAAATTACATTTAGGACAAGCACCTTTATCAACATTTAATAGCATATGTTTTCAAAATCTTGTTCATGGTTGGCGATGTTCAAAACGATTCAATTTATTACAAATTTAGGGAGTAGCGCCAATCATATGCCAACAAGGTTTACAGTTTCATGTTTGAGAAAAAAGAACTATATATAAAACTATATATGAAGAAGCAAAAAATACTTGTATATGACAGATTGATCTCAAGAGATCAGATTATAAATTTAATTACGCTGCTGATAAAAAGAAACCCAAAAGAAACCATCACAGAAATGAATGGTTTCCATTAAAAAACAAAAACTAATATTCTCTTCTAAAACTGAATAAATATTGACAAACTATATAACACAGGAAAGCTCTCGGACTCTAGTTTTAAAATATAATGAAAGTCAGATTGTTTTATTTTGATATAATGTTGACCTTGACCATTAGGCGATCCATTTGTTATGAGTGTTACATATATAAAACACTAATATCCTATTCAAAACAAACAAACAAAACAATATTGATTAACTGTATATTGTAGGAAAACACTAAAAATGTAGTTTCACATTTCTTTGCCGCTTTGCAATAGATCAAAGACAGTGATTTGTTTGGTTTGTGATGTTGACCTTGATCATCAGGTTATAAATATGAGTGTTACATATTCAAAACACATATTTTCTTTTCTAATAAAGAAAAAAGTGCTGGGCATCAGTCAAACAACCTTTACCCACCAAAGCCAATGCACTAACCACTGGACCACTGGACCTACTGCAAGCATCAAACTATTTTTTTTTGACCATATGTTCATTAATGCATACGTTTCAAAGGGGTAGAATTCTGGCAATATGGCCAAAGTGATCATGCCCCAATATTACCACCATCAAATATTATCCTGTCATTTCTAACATGTGATGTGTGTCCCCCTGAAATTTTTACCTGTCTATGCCATTATAAGTAACTGCTTCATGAGACACATTGTTGCTTGTGTGAACGCCACCAAATAATTATCAATTATCTGTATGTGTGCATTTATGCATAAGTTTGAAGAGAGTAGAATCATGGCAAGCGGGCAAAGCATATTCTACCCCAATATTACCCCCTTGACATATTATGCTGTCATGTGTAACACGTAGTCTGTGTGGGCCTGAAATATAACACTTTCTATGATTTTATGAATGACTGCTTCCTAACACAAACACTGTTGCATGCATTAAACTATTTGTTTATGACTATATATCCATCCATGCATAAGTAAGAAGGGGTAGAATCGTGGCAATCAGGCAAACCAGATGCTGCCTTCAGTATTACCCCCGTCTGGAAAAGTTATTTCAAACATTTAATCACACACAATTCAGATTAAAATATTTTTAAAATAATTTGAAATGTTTCAATCAGGTTTTTCCAAACTTTTGACCGGTACTGTAGATTGAAAGTTCTGATTGTAAAAAGATTGTTTGAGAACCGTTTTGCTGCTTTTCTTTTTGAAGCGTTTTGAAGAGTTTTTTGTCTCGGTCCCAGATTTTCATAGATGTACCTGGCATCAAAATTAAAAAGAGAAGTTTAAAATGCTATATACTGTAAAGGTGTGGTCAAACCCCTTGCAGTATCTGAAAAATGTACAAAATTTAAGAAACATCAGAAAAGTAATTTTTTTTTAATTATTACTGTTATTTCAATTAACAGACCTTTACCTAAAGTTTTAAACACAGAATTATACCTACATTTATAAAATTAAGTCAATTCAAGACTTAATACTGCCTACCTGTGCTCTGATTCTTAATACTGTACGATGTTGTCACTCGAACAATCAGTGACATTTTTTGTTTTGTAATAGTTGTTGAACAAACTGTTGTCTGATGGATTTTTCTGAAGACCTATGGCAATTTTAATGGTGTAAATCCTTCATAATCATTGTTTTTTCTGCGTCTTCTGCATTATTGACACTTGTAACACCTGTGTGAAGGGCATCAAAGCCTGAGAAGACTGGCACTTGTGATCTCTCTCTCTTCTGACAAGCTGCTGTGAAAATTATGTTTCTTATGTATTTCTTTACTTGAACCACTGTTTAAAGCTGTTGTCAATGCTGTAAAGTACTAATTCAACAGGCATCCGCATTGTATTTTTGACTCGTCGCACTGATAAGAACCGCTGCATAGAAATCTCTGTTTGTCATATACAGCTGTTCTCTTGATGTTTAAGTATACTTTATTTATTTATCTAACGTGTGAAAAATTATTTCCACATTGTTTGTCTTTAATATAGTTGTCTTTCTACAAGTCCCCACAAGGTTAATAAATCCCCCATAAGAGTCATTTACAGAGCGCTGTTTACTGTGCACTTCATAAAACATGTTCTTTAATTTGAAAGCAGCTGGTAAATAAAAAAGTGTTGGAGGACTAGGTGTAAAGAGAAAGATATATTAATTCATTTAAGTGTTTATTCAAGTGATTTTCTTTGGCGGTCATTAGGTGGAACTTGGGGAACAACTATTTTTATTAAAGGTGGTACTTGATCTGAAAGTTTGGGAACCACTTGTATAGAAGATGCTGAAACTAAAGCACATTGTCATAAAATAACAGACATCAGTTTCACTCACCGCATGCGGTTCATCTCCGGCATCTTTTAGCGCTGGGACGGCTCCATATATCAGTTTCAAACGATCTCCAAATCCAGCGTCATCATTTATATAACATTCATCACCCAAATGCAGTGAACAAACAAAAGCCTAAACTTTATGAACGTATACTCTCTCTCTCTCCTGCTTACAAGTGAAAGTGACGTTTGCACATGCTCCTTCTCCTGCTCTCCATGCTGCCACGTGGGTGTGCCGTTTTATTTTTCGATTGTCCAAAAGGGACTAAGAAAAATTGTTACAAAACAGTTTTATATGTTCAAAAAAAACTTTCGAAACCTGTAGGATAGCTGGGGGAGTGTATTTAGCACAGAAATACTACGTCATAGGCCCAAAAAAACCCCAGATCTAAGCATGTCCATAAACACATGGACTGATACACAACCTTTGAGTAATTCACTGTTGTCACACTGAGATATTCTGTGTGATGTTATACAGTTTATTAAGGTTTTATTCACAGTATAAATGTTCTCAGCTTTGCATACATTTTACAATAAAATGTCTTGCAATATTTACAGTAAGCAGATCTTCCATTTCCATATCAATATGAACATTTCCATACCACCAATAAACTGACAGAAGTTACAGCTGGGATTTAAATGCTTTTAACTTGAAAGCAAAAATTATGGCATTTATGCAATTATGCAATACTTGGCAATGCCAACATGCTTCAAAATGTATTTCTTTTTTTGTTCTAGAAGAAAGTCACATACAGATTTTGAATGACATGAGGATGAAAAAATGACTAAATGTAAATGAATAAATGTAAATGAATAAATGATGAATGACCTATCAGTTTTGGATGAACTATCCCTTTAAAATGCTTTGTTGGAATAAAATAATCCTACAGCTCATCCAGCAGAGGGAGACAAACACCCTTCAAACATCATCATTGCTTGTCTTCATTCACTGGAGAAACACTGAATTCAGCACAGCTGAGATGTCTAGATTATGGGTGGAGTGAATGAATTCCTCCTGTCCATCCTCTGGCTATTCTGTGTCCAGACTGGATTTCCTGTGTCTGGAAAAAGTGCCTCGCCACCTACAGCTGTGAAACACTTTACTGTCCCTATAAATACATGACACTATGTTATCTCCTATAATATTTCAAAAGATCTCTTATAGATGATGCCTGGTAAATAAAAGTCTCTTATATGAACCGTACTGTACTATAGGATCATCGCTTTAATTCATGATCTAGATAACCTTAAAGAACCTTACTGTAGTCTCTTCATCCACTCTTTTGTATTTTATGTTCTCCCAAAACACTAATTGGCATCGAATGCCATCACAGAAATTCACCAAACACCTGACAGCATACCGCACGCAGTGAAAGGTTGTTTCAAGTAATAGCCTATTATCATTTTTTTGCAGAATATTGCACAAATTTGTCAAAACATGCTACATAATCAGTCTTTGCAGTATTTGAAATTCTTTGAAATTACCATAAATATTTTGTAAAAATGATACATTATTTTCGATAACTGACAAATGAATAAAGAGGAACACTTATGAGTATCATTGACATTGTACTGCAATAGTAGCTCACTTCTACACAGCTACCTTACCAAAAGCAGACAAATTAATATTAAATAATCAATATCTTGCTATCTCGAGAGTAAAATATTTATTTGATTTATATTTATCATATCACTATTGCTTTTTACTCCACACTGCATGGGGCCATTTTAGACCCACATATACAGCAAATGTAACACCTGGTCACTTTTATAGGCCTATTGAACATGTGTTTAGTTGATATAGACTTAATGATTAATTAAAAGGCATATGAACTAGATTTAAGCTAGTTTACTGAAACTAAACCCTCAACACCATTTGTAAACAAACATGTTAAAGAGTGGCCATACGTGTAAGTGGCATGTTAAAAGCATCATGTCAGCGTGAGCTCTGGTATATATCGGGTGTGTCTAACTGTGGAAACCTCACTCAATAAATGCTCTATAAATGGCAAGTGTTGTGGTGACCCAGCACAGCATTCGCAGAAACACACCCTTGGACTCCCTCCACGCTTCTTTACAAGCCTGTCCCATTCCTCACAACAGCTGGGCTCCTCGTGTACGCAGGAGTGTGCTGTTACTTTATTTAGATTTCATTTGTAAACTCCCTGCAGACCAGAGGACCCAGCAGAGCCGGGCGGCAACCACAGTTACAGAGACCATTAAATCAGAACTGCATGTTTGTTAGCTTTGAGGTTCTCTACTGTA